>NC_058523.1:512590947-513790947 GCF_904849725.1 Hordeum vulgare subsp. vulgare
ATGAATATTATTTTAGTCTCCTCTGATTTCTTATATGCATGATTTCGTATCCTTGTAATTCTCTTCAAGTTATTGGTTTCTTTTGGCCAACTTGATCTATAATTCTTGCAATGGAAGAAGTGCTTGGTTTTGGGTTCATACCGTGCGGTGTCCTCACCTAGTGACAGAAGGGGTAGCGAGGCACGCATCGTGTTGTTGCCATCAAGGGTAAAAAGATGGGGTTTATATCATATTGCATGAATTTATCCCTCTACATCATGTCATCTTGCTTAAGGCGTTACTCCGTTTGTTATGAACTTAATGCACTAGATGCATGCTGGATAGTGGTCGATGAGTGGAGTAGTAGTAGTAGATGCAGAAAGTATCGGTCTACTTGTCTCGGACGTGTTGCCTATATGTAAGATCATTGCCTTAGATATCGTCATGACTTTGCGCGATTCTATCAATTGCTCGACAGTAATTCGTTCACCCACCGTAATACCTGCTATCATGAGAGAAGCCTCTAGTGAACACTATGGCCCCCGGGTCTATTTTACACATTATATATTCAGATCTACATACAAAAATACCTTGCTGCACTTTTACTTTTATTTACCTTTCATCACCTTCAGATCTCACCTTGCAAGTAATCGTGAAGGGATTGACAACCCCTTTATCGTGTTGGGTGCAAGTTTGTTTGTTTTTGTGCAGGTTCATTGATGCGTGATCTTGATACTCCTACTGGATTGATACCTTGGTTCTCAAACTGAGGGAAATACTTATCTCTACTTTGTTGCATCACCCTTTCCTCTTCAAGGGAAAAACCAACGCAAGCTCAAGAAGTAGCAAAACACACCATAGCTATTAGGATGCTTGCGTACGGAGCTCCCAGTGATATAAATGAATACTATGGACATATGGCCGAGTCCACCACTATTGAGTGTTTGTACAAGTTCTGCAGGGCAGTGGTGGCAGTGTTTGGACCATAATATTTGCGATCACATAATGCTGAAGACACTTCTCGGATCCTAGCACAGAATGCAGAAAAGAGGATTTCCTGGGATGCTTGGAAGCATCGATTGCATGCATTGGGCATGGAAAAATTGTCCATTTGCTTGGCAGGGGATGTACAAAGGTGCCAAAGGAGGTTGTAGTGTGGTACTTGAGGCAGTGGCCACGCATGACATATGGATTTGGCACTCCTTCTTTGGTATGCCAGGAACTCACAGTGACATCAACGTACTGCAGTGCTCGAATGTCTTTGCAAAGCTTGTTCAAGGTCATGCTCCTCCGGTGAACTTCGGGGTCAATGAACGCCACTACAACAAGGGATACTATGTAGCAGATGATATCTATCCGAGATGGACCACATTTGTGAAGACTATCTCAAACCCTGTGCCAGGAGGCAAGAATTCACACTTTGCTAAGTGTCAGGAGGCTTGCAGAAAGGACGTCGAGTGAGCATTTGGTGTGCTCCAATCTCGATTTGATGTTGTCTGGTACCCCGCTCTGACCTGGTCGAAATCTCAGATGTGGTAGGTGATGAATTATTGTGTCATCTTCCACTACATGACCATTAAGAGCGAGCAGGAAGAGCCAGTGTTTGACACTGAACCATATTTTAGGCAGGGTCATCTTGAAGTTATTGATCACCAGGTACCGGCAACATGGGTTGCCTTCCTCAATATGCGCGAGGAGATCCGAGACCCACAAATGCATCAAGAACTGCAACACGATCTGATGGAGCACCTATGGATGCTCAAGGGCCACGCCTAGTTTGATTTGTTTTAATTTGTTTTTGAATTATGAGCTTGCTTTGTTGAACTATTTGATTTGCATTGATTTCTATGACGAACTTTGTCATAAAAATTTAGCTTTTATTGAATTTATGCTGAAAGTGAGCGAAATTGGGCCGAATTTGCGCTGAAAATTGAGCCAAAAGCATCGGTTGGGGGCGACTCAGAACCCGATCCCCCCGCCAAATTTAGCGTTGGTTCGCCCCCAAGCAGTGCTATTTCAGGCCCTTGGGGGCCGAACAATTGGAGATGCTCTTAGGTGAGGACCGAGGTGGAGCGTGGTGTTGGGAATATGCCTTAGAGGCAATAATAAATTTGTTATTATTATATTTCTTTATTCATGATAATCGTTTATTATCCATGCTGGAATTGTATTGATTGGAAACTCAAATACATGTGTGGATACATAGACAACACACTGTCCCTAGTGAGCCTCTAGTTGACTAGATCGTTGATCAAAGATGGTCAAGGTTTCCTGACCATAGACAAGTGTTGTCACTTGATAACGGGATCACATCATTGGGAGAATGATGTGATGGAAAAGACCCAAAACTATGAACGTAGCATATGATCGTGTCAGTTTAGTGCTACTGTTTTCTGCATGTCAATGTATCTGTTCCAATGACCATGAGATCATGCAACTCCCGGACACCGGAGGAATACCTTGTGGGTTATCAAACGTCGCAACGTAACTAGGTGACTATAAAGGTGCTCTAAAGGTATCTCCAAAGGTGTCTGTTGGGTTGGCATGGATCAAGGCTGGGATTTGTCACTCTGTGTGACAGAGAGGTATCTCGGGCCCCACTCGGTAATACAACATCATAACAAGCCTTGCAAGCAATGTGACTAAGGAGTTAGTTACACGATCTTGTATTACAGAACGAGTAAAGATACTTGCCAGTAACAAGATTGAACTAGGTATGGAGATACCGACGATCGAATCTCGGGCAAGTAACATACCGAAGGACAAAGGGAACAACATGTGGGATTAACTGAATCCTTAACATAGAGATTCAACCGATAGAGATCTTTGTAGAATATGTGGGAGCCAATATGGATATCTAGGTCCCGCTATTGGTTATTGACCGGAGAGTGTCTCAGGTCATGTCTGCATAGTTCTCGAACCCGCAGGGTCCGTGATACGTCTCAAACGTATCTATAATTTTCGATGGTTTCATGTTGTTATCTTGTCAACTTTGGATGTTTTATATACCTTTTGTATCTTTTTGGGACTAACTTATTAATTTAGTGCCAAGTGCCAGTTCCTGTTTTTTCTTTGTTTTTGGCTCTTTTCAGATCTGATTTTGGAACAGAGTCCAAACGGAATAAAATCCCCGAAATGAATTTTTCCAGAACGGAAAAAGATCGGGGGACTTGAGGGCCAAGGTAGGAGGCCCACAGGGAGCCCACAAGCCCTGTCGCCGCGGCCAGGGGGGCACGCGACCACCAGGCTTGTGGCCTCCCTGGCGCTCCCCTGCCCTAGCTCTTTGGCCTATATATTCCCTAAAATCCTAGAAAAAATCAAGGCGTCCACGAAACCACTTTTCCGCCGCCGCAAGCTTTCGCTTTCCGCGAGATCTCATCTGGAGACCCTTCCCGGTGCCCTGCCGGAGGGGACTCTGGAGCTGGAGGGCTTCTACATCAACATCATTGCCTCTCCAATGACTCGTGAGTAGTCAACTTCAGACCTACGGGTCCGTAGTTAGTAGCTAGATGGCTTTTTCTCTCTCTTGGATCTTCAATACAAAGTTCTCCATGATCTTCATGGAGATCTATCCGATGTAATCCTCTTTGGCGGTGTGTTTGTCGAGATCCGATGAATTGTGGATTTGTGATCAGATTACCTATGAATTATATTTGAGTCTTTGCTGATTTCTTATATGCATGATTTGATATCCTTGTAAGTCTCTCCGAGTCTTGGGTTTTGTTTGGCCAACTAGATCTATGATTCTTGCAATGGGAGAAGTGCTTTGTTTTGGGTTCATACCGTGCGGTGACCTTTCCTAGTGACAGAAGGGGCAGCAAGGCACGCATCATGTTGTTGCCATCAAGGGTAACAAGATGGGCTTTCATCATAGATTTGAGATGGTCCATCTACATCATGTCATCTTGCTTAAGGCGTTACTCTGTTCTTATGAACTCAATACACTAGATGCATCCTGGATAGCGGTCGACGTGTGGAGTAATAGTAGTAGATGCAGAAAGTATAGGTCTACTTGTTTTGGACGTGATGCCTATAGATATGATCATTGCCATAGATAACGTCATGACTTTGCGCAGTTCTATCAATTGCTCGACAGTAATTCGTTCACTCACCGTCTACTTGCTTTCATGAGAGAAGCCACTAGTGAACACTACGGCCCCCGGATCTATTCACAACTATCATCTCAGCTTTTACTTTTACTTTGCTTTGTTTACTTTTTGCTTTCAGTTCTCAGTTTGCAAACAATCTATAAGGGATTGACAGCCCCTTCATAGCGTTGGGTGCAAGGTCTTTGTGTTTGTGCATGTACTTGTGACTTGACGCGATCCTCCTACTGGATTGATACCTTGGTTCTCAAACTGAGGGAAATACTTACCGCGCTGTGCTACATCACCCTTTCCTATTCAAGGGAACACCAACGCAAGGCTCCAAGGCCGTGGGGGAATCCTGTGCATATTTGCCAAGGAAATCCCTGTAGGCGTAGCCAGCAGTAGAAGGATTCCCGACGCCGTTGCCGGGGAAGGTCTTTTGTTGCAGTAGCAGTCCGCACACTTAAGGTTCGGTGACGTTTTGCTATAGTTGAGTTATAGGTGTTGGCGACTGAAGGTTGTTCGGAGTCTCGTATGAGATCCCGGACGTCACGAGGAGCTCCGAAATGGTCCGGAGGTAAAGATTGATATATAGGAAGTCCTGTTTTAGTCACCGGGAAAGTGTCGGGCTCATCGGTATTGTACCGGGAGTGCCAGGAGGGGTGCCGGGGACCATTGGGAGGGGTGTCACGCTCCAATGGGCCTCATGGGCTGTGGGGAGAGATAAACCAGCCCCTAGTGGGCTGGAATAAGTTCCCACTAAGGCCCATAAGGTTTGAGAAGGAAAAAACACAAGGTGGAAAGAGTTTCCAAGTGGGAAGGAGGAATCATACTCCAAATAGTATTGGAGGCGGACTCCTCCTCTCCTCCTTGCGCAAGGGAAGAAAGGGCTGCCCTAGGACGTAGCCCTCTCCCTCCTCACGTCCTATATATACTAAGGGTTTTGAGGGTTTTAGAGACAACAGAAAACAGCCACGTGTTGCCCTCTCTCTCTAGATCTGTTTCTCCTCTAGTTTCAGCGGTGCTTAGGCGAAGCCCTACTGGAATAGCACCACCACCACCGCCGCCATGCCGCCGTGCTGGATAACTCAGCTACCTCTCCGCCCCCTCTTGCTGGATCAAGAAGGTGGAGATCGTCATCGAGCTGTACGTGTGCTGAACACGGAGGTGCCGTCCGTTCAGCACTAGATCGGGAAGGATCGTGATGGGATCGCGGGACGGATCGTGATGAGATCACGGGACGGGCTGCGATTTGGATCGCGAAGATGTTCCACTACATCAACCGCGTTATATACGCTTACGCTTAGCGATCTACAAGGGTATGTAGATTCACTCTTCCCTCTCGTAGATGATCATCACCATGGATAGGTATTGCGTGTGCGTAGGATTTTTTTTGTTTCCCATGCAACGTTCTCCAACAGTGGCATCATGAGCTAGGTTCATGCGTAGATGATATCTTGAGTAGAACACAAAAGAGTTTGTGGGTGTTGATGTTCAATTTGCTGCCCTCCTTAGTCTTTTCTTGATTCGGCGGTATTGTTGGATTGAAGCGGCCCGGACCAACTTTACTCGTACGCTTACGAGAGACCGGTTTCATCGACTAACATGCAACTTGTTGCATAAAGATGACTGGCGGGTGTCTGTTTCTTCAACTTTAGTCGAATCGGATTTGACCGAGGCGGTACTTTGAGAAGGTTAAATAGCAATTTGCATATCACTGTTGTGGCTTTGCGTAAGTAAGATGCAATCATACTAGATACCCATAATAGCCACGTAAAACATGCAACAACAAATTAGTGGACGTCTAACTTGTTTTTGCAGGGTATGCATGTGATGTGATATGGCCAAAGACATGATATGATATATTGGATGTATGAGATGATCATGTTGTAATAGTTAAATATCGACCTGCACGTCGATGCTACGTCAACCGGCAGGAGCCATAGGGTTGTCTTTAAACTAATGTTTGTGCTTGCAGATGCGTTTACTATATTGCTAGGTAGTAGCTTTAGTAGTAATAGCATAGATAGCACGACAACCTCGATGGCGGCACAATGATGGAGATCATGGTGTGGCACCGGTGACGATGAAGATCATGCCAGTGCTTTGGTGATGGAGATCAAGAAGCACAAGATCATGGCCATATCATGTCACTTATGATTTGCATGTGATGTTAATCCTTTTATGCACCTTATTTTGCTTAGAACGACGGTAGCATTATAAGGTGATCCCTCACTAAAATTTCAAGATAAAATTGTGTTATCCCTGACTGTGCACCATTGCGACAGTTCGTCGTTTCGAGACACCACGTGATGATCAGGTGTGATAGACTCAACGTTCACATGCAACGGGTGCAAAACAGTTGCACACGCGGAACACTCGGGTTTAACTTGACGAGCCTAGCATGTACAAACATGGCCATGGAACACAAGAGACCGAAAGGTCGAGCATGAATCATATAGTTGATATGATCAACATGGAGATGTTCACCACTGAAACTATACTCAACTCACGTGATGATCGGGCTTGAGTTAGTGGATTTGGATCATGCACAACTCAAATGACTAGAGGGATGTCTATTTTGAGTGGGAGTTATTAGTAATATGATTAGCTAAACTGAATTATCATGAACATAGTCAAAAGGTCTTTGCAAATTATGTTGTAGCTTGCGTTGTAGCTCTACTGGTTTTGATATGTTCCTAGAGAAAATTTGGTTGAAAGATGATAGTAGCAATTATGCGGACTGGGTCCGTAAACTGAGGATTGTCCTCATTGCTGCGCAGAAGGCATATATCCTTAATGCACCGCTCGGTGTGCTGAACCTCGAGCATCGTCTGTGGATGTTGCGAACATCTAACATACACGTTTTTTGATGATTACATGATAGTTCAGTGCGTAATGCTTAAACGGCTGAGAATTGAGGCACCAAAGACGTTTTGAATGTCACGGAACATGTGAGATGTTCCAAGAGATGAAACTGCGATTTCAGGCTCGTGCCCTTGTTGAGAGGTATGAGATCTCCGACATGATTCTTTGTCTACAAAGTAAGGGAGAAAAGCTCAGTCGTTGAGCATGTGCTCAGATTGTCTGAGTGCTACAGTCGCTTGAATCGAGTGGGAGTTAATCTTCTAGATGAGATAGTGATGGTTCTCCAAAGTCACTGCCACCAAGCTACTAGAGCTTTGTGATGAACTATAACATATCAAGGATAGATATGATGATCCTTAAGCTATTCACGATGTTTGACATCACAAAAGTAGAAATCAAATAGGAGCATCAATTGTTGATGGTTAGTAAAACCACTAGTTTCAAGAACGGCAAGGGCAAGAAGGGATACTTCATGAAATGACAAACCAGTTGCTACTCTAGTGAAACCCAAGGTTGAACCCAAACCCAAGACTAAGTGCTTCTGTTATGAGGGGAACAGTCACTGAGGCGGAACTACCCTAGATACTTGGTAGATGAGAAGGCTGGCAAAGTCAACAAAGGTATATTGGATATACCTGATATTGATGTGTACCTTACTAGTACTCCTAGTAGCACCAGGGTATTAGATACCAGTTCAGTTGCTAAGTGTTAGTAACTCGAAATTATAGCTACGGATTAAATGGATACTATCAAGGATGAGGTGACGATGTGTGTTGGAAGTAATTCTAAGGTTGATGTGATCAAACTTCGCACGCTCCCTCTACCATCAGGATTAGTGTTAAACCTAAATAATTGTTATTTGGTGTTTGCGTTGAGCATGAACATGATTAGATCGTGTTTATTGAAATACGATTATTCATTTAAAGAGAATAATGGTTATTCTATTTGCTTGAATAAATACCTTCAATGGTTTATTGAATCTCGATCGTAGTGCTACACATATTCATAATATTGATGCCAAAAGATACAAAGTAGTAATGATAGTACCACTTACTTATGGCACTGCCGCTTGAGTCTTGTTGGTATAAAATGCATGAAGAAGCTCCATGCTGATGGATCTTTATACTCACTCATTTTTGAAACGTTTGAGACAGGCAAACCATACCTATTGGTATAAACGCATGAAGAAACTGCATGCAGATGGATCGTTTGGACTCACTTGATTTTGAATTACTTGAGACATGCAAATCATATCACATGGGCAAGATGATTGAAGGCCTCGTTTTCCAGTGAGATGGAACTAGAAAGTAACTTGTTGGAAGTAATACATTTTGATGCGTGCAGTCCAATGAGTGATGAGGCACACAGTGGATATCGTTATGTTCTTACTTCACACATGATTTGAGTAGATACTAGTATATTTACTTGATGACACACACGTCTGAATTTTTGAAAGGTTCAAGTAATTTCAGAGTGAAGTTGAAGATCGTCGTGACAAGAGGATAAAATGTCTACGATATGATCATAGAGATGAATATCTGAGTTGCGAGTTTGGTACACAATTAAGACAATGTGAAAATTGTTTCACATCTCATGCCGCATGGAACACCATAGTGTGATGGTGTGTCCGAACGCCATAGCCGCGGCCTATTTGATATGGTGCATACTATGATGTTTCTTATCGAATTACCACTATCGTTTATGGGTTAGGCTTTAGAGACAACCGCATTCACTTTGAATAGGGCACCACGTAATTCCGTTGAGATGACATCGTATGAACTATGGTTTGGAGAAACCTAAGTTGTTGTTTCTTAAAAGTTTGGGGCTGCGATGCTTATGTGAAAAAGTTTCAGCATGATAAGCTCGAACCCAAAGCGGATAAATGCATCTTCATAGGACACCCAAAACAGTTGGGTATACCTCCTATCTCAAATCCGGAAGCAAAAGTATTTGTTTCTAGAAATGGGTCCTTTCTCGAGGAAAAGTTTCTCTCGAAAGAATTGAGTGCGAGGATGGTGAAACTTGATGAGGTTATTGAACCGCCACTTCAACAAGTGTGTAGCAGGGCACATGAAGTTGTTCCTGTGGCGCCTACACCAATTGAAGTGGAAGCTGATGATAGTGATCATGGAGCTTCGGATCAAGTTACTACAAACCTAGTAGGTTGACAAGGTCACATACTGCTCCAGAGTGGTACGGTAACCCTATCTTGGAGGTCATGTTGTTGGACAACAATGAACCTACGAGCTATGGAGAAGCGATGGTGGGCCCGAATTCTGGCAGATGGCTGGAGGCCATGAAATCCGAGAGAGGATCCGTGTATAAAACAAAGTGTAGACTTTGGAAGAACTTCTTGATGGTCGTAAGACTATTAGGTACAAATGTATCTTTAAAAGGAAGACACACGATGATGGTGAAAAGTTACCATTAAGAAAAGCTAGACTTGTCGCAAAGATGTTTCCAACAAGTTCAAAGAGTTGACTATGATGAGACTTTCTCACTCGTAGCGATGTTAAAAGTCTATTGGAATTATGTTAGTAGTTGCTGCATTATTTATGAAATATTGCACATAGGATGTCAAAAACATTGTTTCCACGATGGTTTCCTTGAGGAAAGGTTCTATGTGATACAACCACAAGGTTTTGTCGATCCCAAGGATGCTAACAAGTATGCAAGCTCGAGCGATCCTTCTATGGACTGGTGGAAGCATCTCGAAGTTGGAATATACACTTTGATGAGATGATCAAAGCTTTTGGGTTTATACAAGGTTTATGAGAAACTTGTATTTCCAAAGAAGTGAGTGGGAGCACTATAGAATTTCTGATAAGTATATGTGGTTGACATATTGTTGATCAGAAGTAATGTAGAATTTCTGGAAAGCATAAAGGTTTGTTTTTGAAGGAGTTTTTCAAAGGAAAACCTGGATAGACCTACTTGAACATTGAGCATCAAGATCTATAGAGATAGATCAAAACGCTTTATAGAAATTTCAATGAAATGATGCCTTGACAAGTTTTTGAAGGAGTTCAAAATAGATCGGCAAATAAGGAGTTCTTGGCTGTGTTGTAAGGTGTGAATTTGAGTAAGACTCAAAGCTCGACCACGGTAGAAGAAAGAGAAAGGACGAAGGTCGTCCCCTATGCATTAACCGTAGGCTCTTTTAGGGACTTTTAGGGACTAAAAGTGGGTATTTGGGACTAAAGAAAGAAGTCCCTAAGGGAGAGTCTTTTTTGGGACTTTCTGGGACTTTTCCAACAATGCCCCTACTTTTAGCATGACATTTAATAACCTCTAGTTTATTAGTAGGGGTAACATGGTCTTTTAGCATGTCATTTAATAACCTCTAGTCCATGTTTAGACCCTGGAATCAAACAGGTAGGGACTAGGAACTTTTTAGTTGGGACTAAAAAAAGTCCTAGGACTTTTTAAACAAACAGGGCCTTAGAGCAAGTACAATAGAGTTGAGTCAGCTCGCTATAAGGAATAAAGTAGTATATTTTTGTTTAGTTGGAAGAGAGAAGATGAGACAGAAGGTAAGCGGACTCTTAGTTAAGAGCCACCTCTAGCACATGTTCCTGTGCACTTTGTGAGAATGAAAGGTGGGCCATATAATAAATAAGTAGTACACTCTTCTAACCAACTATTGTACATGTTAGCTATAAGATAGACTATAGGTGACATGTCCTGAGCTTACAACCGGCAGCCGGCTCTACTATTGACTTTGCTATTAGATCTACTTGCACAGATCATCGCCACTGATGCTACTCCAGAGGAGAGGACGCATGTGCCCATGCACTAAAGTAGAACTAGGCGTTGTTTCTCATCAAGTGGGCAATGATGGACACCAAAACTCAGATCCCGGAGCAAAGGAACAGATGGTAGTTTGTTCCTCAGCGAGTGACGCTTCCTCCATGCTCATCGCCGAGGGATTCAGATTGGATTTGACCTCGTATGCCTCAAAATATCCACTCATGGCGGATTATGCGTTCGGAGATTGGGGCCCTAAGGGAGAAACTAGTTGACATTACATTGTTCCGCATGTGGACCTTATTGCATCCCATGACTGCAACTCCAACTCCACTTACCTTATCGTGTTATCTTGTGGCTGCTCTACAAAACTCAGCAAACATTGCTCGCATGAGTGCCCCTTATCTTCTTATCATCGCCACCACAGTTGTGCCTCATGGGATCAAGAGATCCAAAGATGCATATGTGGGATAAGCTGGTAGAGGGGAACCAAGGGAGGCGCGCTTGCGCAGACACGACCACGACTTGGTTCGCAAATTAGTGGCTAGGATCCTAACAACATATTCAGAGGAAGAGACAACACTGATAGCCCCAGATTGATGTACACATGCAGAGCAGATCATAGCATGGGCTTACGTGGCGATGGACTCACTGATTCTGAAAATAAGGCCGAAATGGGAAGCATTCTTGCAGCTGCACCCGATCAGTGCTCTGCTCCTAGCAATTCATAATCTAAACCAGTAATGAAGGATGGGGAGAGCATGTTGCTAGAGTGTATTAATGGGGAAGATGCATGGGAAACTAAAAAAATTCCTACGCACGAGAAGACCTATCATGGTCATGATCATCTACGAGAGGGAGATCGGATCCACATACCCTTGTAGATCGCTAAGCGGAAGCGTCAATAAACACAGTTGATGTAGTGGTACGTCTTCATGATTCGTCCCACGACCCATCTCACGAACTATCTCACGATCCGTCCCGATCAAGTGCCGAACGGACGACACCTCCGTGTTCCGCATACGTATAGATGGATGACTATATCCACCTTCTTGATCCAGCAAGAGAGACGGGGATGTAGATGAGTTCCCCGGCAGCGTGACGGCGCTCCGGTGGTGGTGGTGATCTATTCCTCCAGGGCTCCGCCCGAGCTCCGCAGAAAACCAATCTAGAGGAGAGGGTAGCACGTGGCAAAGTTGTGTCTCAAAAAATCCCTAAACCTCTAGTATATATAGGAGGAGGGAGGGGCTATCCTTGGGGCTCAAGGAGAGCCCCTTGGCTTCGGCCGAAGTGGGAGAGGGAGGAGTCCTCCTCCAACTCCACTTGGATTAGGACTCCTTCCTTAATTTCCCACCTCTTTTGGATTTTCCACTTTTCCCTCATGGGCTTTCCTTGGATGACTTTGTCAGCCCATTATGCCTTATTGCGCATCCAACAAACCCACGTGGACCCCTTGGGGCATGGTGGGCCCAACCAGTGGGCCTCTGGAACCCATTCGTAACTCCCGGTACACTTCCGGCAATGCCCGAAAACCTTCCGGAATCCAAATACCAACTTCCTATATATCAATTCTTGTTTCTGGACCATTCCGGAACTCCTCGTGACGTCCAGGATCTCATCCGGGACTCCGAACAAAAATTCGGTCACCAACACCCATAACTCAACTACATCGAAACGTCACCGAACATTAAGTGTGCAGACCGTGCGGGTTCGAGAACTATGCAGACATGATCTGAGACACTCTTCGATCAATAACCAATAGAGGGACCTGGATATCCATATTGGCTCCCACATATTCTATGAAGATCTCTATCGGTTGAACCTCTATGTCAAGGATTCAGTTAATCCCATATGATGTTTCCTTTGTCCTTCGGTATGTTACTTGCCCGAGATTTGATCATCGGTATCTCCATACCTAGTTCAATCTCGTTACCGACAAGTCTCTTTACTTGTTATGTAATACAAGATCCCGTAACTAACTCCTTAGTCACATTTCTAGTTCCATCTCACTGGAAAACGAGGCCTTCAGTCATCTTGCCCATGTGGTATGATTTGCATGTCTCAAGTGATTCAAAATCAAGTGAGTCCAAACGATACATCTGCATGGAGTTTCTTCATGCGTTTATACCAATAGGTATGGTTTGCATGTCTCAAACGTTTCAAAAATGAGTGAGTACAAAGATCCATCAGCGTGGAGCTTCTTCATGCATTTTATACCAACATGACTCAAGCGGCAGTGCCACAAGTAAGTGGTACTCTCATTACTACTTTGTATATTTTGGCATCAATATTATGGACATGTGTAACACTACGATCGAGATTCAATAAACCATTGAAGGTATTTATTCAAGCAAATAGAATAACCATTATTGTCTTTAAATGAATAATCATATTGCAATAAACACGATCTAATCATGTTCATGCTCAACACAAACACCAAATAACAATTATTTAGGTTTAACACTAATCCCGATGGTAGAGGGAGCGTGCGATGTTTGATCACATCAACCTTAGAATTACTTCCAACACACATCGTCACCTCACCCTTGCTAGTATTCATTTAATCCATAGCTATAATTTCGAGTTACTAACACTATAGCAACTGAACCGGTACCTAATACCCTGGTGCTACTAGGAGTACTAGTAAGGTACACATCAATATCAGGTATATCAAATATACATGTGTCGACTTTGCGAGCCTTCTTATCTACCAAGTATCTAGGGTAGTTCCACCTTAGTGACCGTTCCCCTCATAACAGAAGCACTTAGTCTCGAGTTTGGGTTCAACCTTGGGTTTCTTCACTAGAGTAGCAACTGGTTTGCCGTTTCATGAAACTAGTGGTTTTACTAACCATCAACAATTGATGCTCCTATTTGATTTCTACTTTCGCGATGTCAAACATCGTGAATAGCTTAAGGATCATCATATCTTTCCTTGATATGTTATAGTTCATCACGAAGCTCTAGTAGCTTGGTGGCAGTGACTTTGGAGAACCATCACTATCTCACTTGGAAGATTAACTCCCACTCGATTCAAGCGACTGTAGCACTCACACAATCTGAGCACATGCTCAACGACTGAGCTTTTCTCCCTTACTTTATAGACAAAGAATCTTGTCGGAGGTCTCATACCTCTCAACAAGGGCACGAACATGAAATCCCAATTTCATCTCTTGGAACATCTCATATGTTCTGTGACGTTCAAAACGTCTTCGGCGCCTCAATTATAAGCCGTTAAGCATTATGCACTGAACTATCATGTAGTCATAAAAATGTGTATGTCAGATGTTCGTAACATCCACGCACGACCCTCAAGGTCCAGCACACCGAGTGGTGCATTAAGAACATAAGCCTTCTGTGCAGCAATGAGGACAATCCTCAGTTTACGGACCGAGTCCGCATAATTGCTACTATCAACTTTCAACTAAATTTTCTGTAGGAACATATCTAAACAAGTAGAGCTACAACGCAAGCTACAACATAGTTTGTAAAGACCTTTTGACTATGTTCATGATAATGAGTTCAATTAATCATATTACTTAAGAACTCCCACTCAAATAGACATCCCTCTAGTCATTCGAGTGGCGCATGATCCAAATCCACTAACTCAAGTTCGATCATCACGTGAGTTGAGTTTAGCTTCAATGGTGAACATCTCCATGTTGATCATATCAACTATATGATTCATGCTCGACCTTTCGATCTCTTGTGTTCCGAGGCCATGTCTGTACATGCTAGGTTCATCAAGTTTAACCCGAGTGTTCCGCGTGTGCAACTGTTTTGCACCCGTTGTATGTGAACGTTGAGTCTATCACACTCGATCATTGCATGGTGTCTTGAAACAACAAGCTGTCGCAACGGTGCACAGTCAGGGAGAACACAATTTTATCTTAAAATTTTAGTGAGGGATCACCTTATAATGCTACCGTCGTTCTAAGAAAAATAAGGTGCATAAAAGGATTGACATCACATGCAAATCATAAGTGACATGATATGGCCATGATCTTGTGCTTCTTGATCTCCATCACCAAAGCACCGACATGATCTTCATCGTCACCGGCGACACACCATGATCTCCATCATCATGATCTCCATCATTGTGCCGCCATCAAGGCTGTCGTGCTATCTATGCTATTACTACTAAAGCTAGTACCTACCAATATAGTAAACACATCTGCAAGCACAAACGTTAGTTTAAAGACAACCCCTATGGCTCCTTCTGGTTGCCATAGCATCGACGTGCAAGTCGATATTTAACTATTACTACATAATCATATCATACATTCAATATATCATATCATTTCTTTGGCCATATCACATCACATGCATACCCTGCAAAAACAAGTTAGACGTCCTCTAATTTGTTGTTGCATGTTTTACGTGGCTGCTATGGGTATCTAGTAGGATCGCATCTTACTTACGCAAAGCCACAACGGTGATATGCAATTTTATAATTAACCTTATCAAAGGACCGCCTCGGTCAAATCTGATCCAACTAAAGTTAAAGAAACATACACCCGCCAGTAATCTTTATGCAACAAGTTGCATGTTAGTCGATGAAACCGGTCTCTCGTAAGCGTACGAGTAAGGTTGGTCCGGGCCGTTTCAATCCAACAATACCGCCGAATCAAGAAAAGACTAAGGAGGTAAGCAAAAAAGAACATCAAGGCCCACAAACTCTTTTTTGTTCTACTCAAGATATCATCTACGCATGAACCTAGCTCATGATGCCACTGATGGGGAACGTTGCATGGGAAACAAAAAAATTCCTACGCACACGAAGACCTATCATGGTGATGATCATCTAAGAGAGGGCGATCGGATCCACATACCCTTGTAGATCACTAAGCGCAAGCGTTAATAAACGCGATTGATGTAGTTGTACGTCTTCACGATCCGTCCCACAAACCGTCTCACGATCCGTCCCGATCAAGTGCCGAACGGACGGCACCTCCGCGTTCCGCACACGTACAACTCGATGACGATCTCCGCCTTCTTGATCCAGCAAAAGAGACGGGGATATAGATGAGTTCCCCGGCAGCATGACGGCGCTCCGGTGGTGGTGATCTATTCCTGCAGGGCTCCTCCCGAGCTTCGCAGAAAAATCGATCTAGAGGAAGAACTACGATCTAGAGGAGAGGGCAGCACGTGGCAAAGTTGTATCTCAAAAAAGCCCTCAACCTCTAGTATATATAGGAGGAGGGAGGGGCTAGCCTTGGGGCTCAAGGAGACCCCCTTGGCTTCGGCCGAAGTGGGAGAGGGAGGAGTCCTCCTCCAACTCCACTTAGATTAGGACTCCTTCCTTAATTTCCCACCTCTTTTGGATTTTCCACTTTTTCCTCATGGGATTTCCTTGGATGACTTTGTCAGCCCATTATGCCTTATTGCGCATCCAATAAACCCATGTGGACCCCTTGGGGCGTGGGGGGCCCACCCAGTGGGCCCCCGGAACCCATTCGTCACTCCCGGTACACTGCCGGCAATGCCCGAAAACCTTTCAGAATCCAAATACCAACTTCCTATATATCAATCTTCATTTCCGGACCATCCCGGAACTCCTCGTGATGTACAGGATCTCAGCGAGGACTCCGAAGAAAACTTCGGTCACCAACACCCATAACTCAACTATACCGAAACGTCACCGAATCTTAAGTGTGCGGACCCTGCGTGTTCTAGAACTATGCAGACATGACCTGAGACACTCCCCGGTCAATAAACAATAACGGGACCTGAATGTCCATATTGGCTCCCACATATTCCACGAAGATCTCTTTCGGTTGAACCTCTATATCAAGGATTCAGTTAGTCCCGTATGCTGTTCCCTTTGTCCTTCGGTATGTTACTTGCCCGAGATTCGATCGTCGGTATCTCCATACCTAGTTCAATCTCGTTATCGGCAAGTCTCTTTACTCGTTCCGTAATACAAGATCCCGTAACTAACTCCTTAGTCACATTCTTGCAAGGCTTGTTGTGATGTTGTATTACCGAGTGGGCCCCGAGATACCTCTTCGTCACACGGAGTGACAAATCCCAGCCTTGATTCATGCCAACCCAACAGACACCTTTGGAGATACCTGTAGAGCACCTTTATAGTCACCTAGTTATGTTGCGACATTTGATACACACAAGGTATTCCTCTGGTGTCCGGGAGTTGCATGATCTCATGGTCATAGGAACACATACATTGACATGCACAAAACAGTAGCAATAAACTCACACGATCATATGCTACGTTTATAGTTTGGGTCTTGTCCATCACATCATTCTCCCAATGATGTGATCCCGTTATCAAGTGACAACACTTGCCTATGGCCAGGAAACCTTGACCATCTTTGATCAACGAGCTAGTCAACTAGAGGCTTACTAGGGACAGTGTGTTGTATATGTATCCAGACATGTATTTGAGTTTCCAATCAATGCAATTCTAGCATGGATAATAAACGATTATTATGAACAAGGAAATATAATAATAACCAATTTATTATTGCCTCTAGGGCATATTTCCAACATGTATCTCCACTACACTCACCTTTGTTGCAGGATCTGAAGTCAGTGACTGATACGTCTCCGTCGTATCTACTTTTCCGAACTCTTTTGCCCTTGTTTTGGACTCTAATTTGCATGATTTGAATGGAACTAACCCGGACTGACGCTGTTTTCAGCAGAATTGCCATGGTGTTGTTTTTGTGCAGAAATAAAAGTTCTCGGAATGTCCTGAAAAATTACGGAGACATTTTCTGGAATAAAAGAAAAATACCTGCGCAAAGATCCACCGGAGGGGGCGTGCCAGTGGGCCACAAGCCCACAGGCTGCGACCACCCCCTAGGCCGCACCGTGAGGGCTTGTGGGGCCCACGTGGCACCACCGCCCCAAACTCAGCTCTATATCTTCCGTCTCACCCGGAAAAAAATCAGAGAGAAGGTTTCATCGCGTTTTATGATACGGAGGCGCCGCCACCTCCTGTTCTTCATCTGGAGGGCAGATATGGAGTCCGTTTCGGGCTCCGGAGAGGGGAAATCGTCGCCATCGTCATCATCAACCTTCCTCCATCGACAATTCCACGATGCTCTTCATCGTTCGTGAGTAATCTCATCGTAGGCTTGCTGGACGGTGATGAGTTGGATGAGATCTATCATATAATCGAGTTAGTTTTTGACGGGGATTGATCCCTAGTATCCACTATGTTCTAGATTGATGTTGCTACTACTTGGCTATGCTTAATGCTTGTCACTAGGGCCCGAGTGCCATGATTTCAGATCTGAACCTATTATGTTGTCGCCAATATATGTGTGTTTTAGATCCTATCTTGCAAGTTGTAGTCACCTACTATGTGTTATGACCCGGCAACCCCGGGGTGACAATAGCCGGAACCAATCCCGGAGATGACCATAGTATGAGGAGTTCATGTATTCACCAAGTGCTAATGCGTTGGTACGGTTCTTTATTAAAAGGAGAACCTCAATATCCCATAGTTTCCATTAGGACCCTGCTACCACGGGAGGGATGGACAATAGATGTCATGCAAGTTCTTTTCCCTAAGCACGTATGACTACATACCGAATACATGCCTACATTAGATTGACGAACGGGAGCTAGTTACATATCTCTCCGTGTTATAGTTGTTACATGATGAATCACATCCGTCATAGTCATCCATCACCGATCCACTGCCTACGAGTCTTTTACTACTGATCCTCGCTACGTTAGTTTGTTTAGGCTTGTCCCTTGCTCCAAAAGGGATTGGGCCACTTTGCTTCTACTGTTGCTACTGCTGTTACTCTACTGCTGCTGCTACTGCCGTTCCTTGATACTTTGTTGTTACTTGTTGCAAGATCTTTTCCGACACTGTTGTCGGGGAAGAATAGTTACTCGCCCACGTGCAACCTACTGGCGCCATTGATACAACAGTTAGGAATTGTCTACAGTCAATAGATCATTTCTCGCACCGTTGCTATCATACTACTTTGCTACTGATACTTTGCTTGCAGACACTAATCTTTCAGGTGTGGTTGAATATGACAAACTCAGCTGCTAATACTTGAGAATATTCTTTCGCTTCCCCTTTGGAGAACCAACAAATTTGGGTTGAATACTCTACCCTCGAATACTGTTGCGATCCCCTATACTTGTGGGTTATCAAGACCTTTTTCTGGCGCCGTTGCTGGGGAAGCACATCTATATTCTCTGAGTCATTTGGGATTGACGTCTGCTGGTCACTATGAGGAATCCGAAAGATCGAAGAACTAAAATCTATCCTTCCACTACGAGGAGAGGTAAGGATCTGCCATCTAGCTCTGCACTTGATTCACCTTCAGTTATGAGTAAGTTTGCGACATCACCTCCTGCTAGAAATCTTGACATGTCGCCTGTGCTTGATGATGCTACTTCTGCTGCCCATGATGCTTATGATGATGCTATGCTTGATACTATGCTTGATGATGCTATGCTTGATACTGCTTTGCCACTAGGTGCCCTTGATGCACAAATTGCTAGAGTTGCTTCTAGATGTGATGATACTTCTGAAACTGCTGATGCCATTGAAGCAGAACCTGCTATTTTGCCTGCTAGAACTAGCTCTCCTATGCCTGTTATGCCTGATACGTGCTATGTTACGGAGGGAGAGATAACTGAGGACTTTCTTGCGTGTAAGGATAGCTATAATGTTGAGAAATTACTGCGCAAGTGGAAAGAAAAATCTCTGAACGCTAGGATGAAATACGACCCAAAATTTGCTACTTCGCTTATCTTTGTGACCGATAAGGATTATGAATTCTCTGTCGACCCTGAGTTAATCACTCTAGTCGAATCTGATCCTTTTCACGGTTATGAGTCTGAAACGGTTGTAGCCCATCTTACCAAACTGCACGATATAACCACCCTATTCACTAGTGAGGAAAAGATCCGCCACTACTATATCCTCAAGCTGTTTCCTTTCTCGCTAAAGGATGATGCTAAGACGTGGTTCACTTCTCTTGCTCGTGGTTGTGTGCATAGCCCTCAGGATATGGTCTACTACTTCTCTGAAAAATATTTCCCTCCCCATAAGAAGCAAGCTGCCTTGCAGGAAATATACAACTTTGCTCAAGCTGAAGAAGAGAGTCTCCTACAAGCTTGGGGGAGGCTTATCCAGCTACTGAATGCTGTGCCTGATCACCCTATTGAGAAGAACGAAATACTTGATATCTTCTATAATGGACTTACCAATGCTTCTAAAGACCTCCTAGATAGTTGTGCCGGTAGTGTTTTTAGGGAACGGACTGTAGAACAAGCTGAGATCCTATTGAATAACATCTTGTGCAATGAGAATGCTTGGACTATTCCCGAACCACCTCCTAAGCCAACTCCGAAGAAAAGAGGTATTCTATTCCTCAGTCCCGAATATATGCAAGAAGCCAAGAAATCTATGCGAGAGAAAGGCATTAAATCTGAAGATGTCAAAAATCTACCACCTATCGAAGAGATCCATGGTCTCGATAACCCGATACAGGTAGTAGAAGTAAATTATGTGCGTAGGTTTGATGAGAGTGATATTCCTTTTGATAAACCTGCTAGCTTATGCCTGGATGAATTTGATAACTTTGTTGCCAAACAATAGAGTTTCAATGATTATGTTAGCAGACAATTGGAACAGAATGCTCGTATGCTTAGTCATTTAAGTGCTTGTGTGGACAGAAACGTCACCGTTCTTAAGCTTCCGAGTAAACATGCCTTTATGGTTACTACTCAGGTAGAACAAGTACTTAAAGCTCAGAATGACTTGCTCAATGAGTTGAATGACAATTCTGTCAGAGTCGTTACTAGAGGCGGTAGAATGACCCAGGAACCTTTGTATCCTGAGGGTCATCCGAAGAGAATTGAACAAGATTCTCATGGAGTTCGCACTGATGCACCTAGTCATCCTAGAAAGAAGAAGAAAGATGATAGGAACCTGCATGCTAGCAACCCTGTTGCTGCTACACCTGAGAGTCCAAACGATGTCTGTGTCTTTGATGCTGAAACACAATCTGGTGATGAAGATGAGCCTAATGATAATATCAATACTGATGTTCATGAAGATGCTCAACCTAGCAATGAAAAGGATGTGGATTTTGAACCTGATCTTGATAACCCACAACCGAAGACTAAGAGATACGATAAGAATGACTTCGCTGTTAGGAAGCATGGTAAATAAAGGGAACCATGGGTTCAGAAAACTATGCCCTTTCCTTCCAAACCATCCAAGAAAAAGGATGATGAGGATTTTGAGCGATTCATTGAGATGATCAGACCTGTCTTTCGGCAAATGCGTTTGACGGATATGCTCAAAATGTCTCCGTATGCTAAGTACATGAAAGATATTGTGACTAATAAGAGGAGGATACCTGAGGTTGAGATTTCCACCATGCTTGCTAATTATACCTTCAAGGGTGGAACTCCTAAGAAACTAGGTGATCCTGGTGTGCCCACTATACCTTGCTCCATTAAAGGCAACTACGTTAGAACTACGTTATGCGACCTTGGAGCCGGTATTAGTGTTATGCCTCTCTCTCTTTATCGTAGACTTGAACTGGATAAGTTGACACCCACTGAAATCTCTGTGCAAATGGCCGACAAATCAACTTCTTTCCCTATCGGCATTTGCGAGGATGTGCCTGTTGTGGTTGCTAACGTCACTATCTTAACAGACTTTGTTATCTTGGATATTCCTGAGGACGATGCCATGGTTGTCATTCTCGGAAGACCCTTTTTAAACACCGCAGGGGCTGTTATAGATTGCAACAAAGGCAATGTCACTTTCCATGTCAATGGTAATGAGCATACGGTGCACTTTCCGAAGAAACAATATCGAGTACATTGCATCAATGTTATCGAAAAAACTTCATCGATTCTTATTGGGAGCTCTGAATGCCCTATTCCACCTGTTAAGATGAAGTATGATTTGCTTGTTGGGGAGATACACATCCCCATTGAGGTAACCTAGTAACTATTCGGAAATTCTCCGTTCTCTTTTGCAATTCGAAAAGGTTTGTCGAGGAGACTTGATCAACCTCATTGGCGGATTTTCTTTCGATGACCATGAGATGGACGAATCGAGGAGTCACAAACCTCTGTTCCAAGCTTTCACTTTAGGTTGCTTAGAAGAAAAATGATAGATTTAGTTTAGTTTTCCGTGTTTTCTGTCTTAGCGTCCGGTAGAAAAGTACCCCGAAAATAAAAGTTCTCTGAACATCTTGAAAATCAAGTATGATTTTTTCTGGAATTTTTGAATTTTTTTGAGACAAAGAGTTTGTCTGGGGGCCACACCAGTGGGCCACAAGCCCTAGGGGCAGGGGCACCCCCCTGGCCGCACCACCTAGGCTTGTGGGGCCCACACGCACCCCCTCCACTCATTCTTGCTCTCATCTGGTTCTCCTACCTCCAGAAAAAATCGTTTCGCAGCTCAAACCCGTGTTCTTGCTCCTCTTGCTGGGATTTTCGATCTCTTTGCTCAAATCACCGTTCTCCGAACTGTTTTGGGGAAATTACTCCTTGGTAAGTGACTCCTCCATTGATCCAATTAGTTTTTGCTCTAGTACCTTATACTCCGCGTATTTTTGCTGCCTTGGTGACCATGTTCATGAGCTTTGCCTGCTGATTTTAGCTGGTCCCAAGTAGTATTGATGCGTAATATGGCCTCTAGGCACTTGTTGGAGTAGTTTCTATGAGTTTTGTTGAGCCTTGTTCACTTTTCCTTAGAATCACTAAAAATTTCAGAGATTTTCAGAGATAGAAAAAGGAAAACAAGAGGAGGTTCTTAAGAGGCTCGTCAAGCTGTGACCCCAAGGATGATGGGAGTGAGAAGAAGCCCAAGTATCTGGTCCCTCGAGTCGCGGAAGTTCGAGCGTGCGAGTGGCCAAGCGACGTGTTCTTACGCGCCGCTGGAATTTATGAGGACTTTTATCACTTGGTGGAAAACGCAGGCCTTACCGCCTTCGTCGAAGATAAATGTCCGCAATACCTCCTCCTCACTAATATCTTCGTACAAAGCTTTAACTTCTATCCGAGGAAGAATCCTCCTATGGTTGAGTTCAAACTTTATGATATCCCCCAGCACATGTCACTCCAGGATTTTTGCAATGTTTGCAAATTATCTTACGTTGGGGATATTCATGAACCTCGTCCACGGGACTTGGAAGCTTTCATCGATACAATTGTTGTAGGAGAGGAGAGAGGAGTGTCTTGTGCTAGAGCTGCTAGCATTCATTTTCCCGTGCTTCGGTACTTCTCATTATTTGTGGGAAAATGTTTGATTGGCCGTGGAAAAGCTGGGTCCCTTAGTTCCCCAGATCTTGCGGTCTTGCGCGAAGCCCTTTATAACGATAAAACTTATAGCTTGGGCGCTATATTAGCTCAACGGTTGAACCTGAACCGTTCTAAAGGCGTTGTCTATGGAGGTATCTATGCTACTCGTCTTGCTAGACACTTTGAGATACCTATTAGACTGGAGGAGGAAGAAGAGATTCTTCTTCCCGAGAGATATCTAGATTACGATAGCATGGTTCGCCATGACTTTCTTGATAGAGATATACGTAGAAGGATGATTTATAACCTGGTATTTAGTTAGGGTACTCATGAGACTATTACTTTGCCTGCTCCTTCTTTGTTCAATCTTCATGCAGGCATGTACATTATTATGCCATCGGACATCTACGCATATTGGGGCTTAGCCCAACCACAGGTGCCCGTGCCCGAGCTGCTAGTCGAGTACCAGACGCCAGTTTATCAGTGGGAGCCAGAGGAGCTCACACAGCAGTGGCATCCTCAGTCCACTCCGGAGTACCCCAGAGGTGCTTATTTCCCTCCTTGGGAGTAGACCAACTTAGGCCAAAAGCCTAAGCTTGGGGGAGTACATGTTCTCACCGACTTTACATTCTTGCTTATGCTTTCACTTTGTTAGCCGGTGTTCACACTTTGCCACTGTATCACCCATGCTAGTTTATTTTCTTTTTCTTGTTTTCTTTTCGTGTGTCTGTCTAGTTTGAAAAAAACCAAAAGATTTTCTTTTTCTACTTTTGCTTGTTGGGAGCTTTCCCGTGTAGATAGTTTTCTTTTTCTTTGGGTCAAGGTAGAAGATATTGGTTACAATGTTTATTGGCTCTTCGATGCATACCTGTTTAGCTTTCAAAGAGCCATATTACTTTGTCTTCTCCTTTGTGTTTGCCTGCAGATTCCAGCTTTAGTCCAATGCACGAGCACGCTTATTATTGTTCACATCATTCAGTCGTGCAAGTGAAAGGCAATAATGACAATATATGATGAAGTGACTGAGCCTGGAAAAGCTGGAATGAACTCGATCTATTTTGTTTTTGTAAATATGACTAGCTCACTGTTCTTAGTTCAGCTTTGTTGTGAGAGAAACATGTTTGCGGTGGCAACTTAGAGATCATAGTTGCTTATGCCATGCTTACTTAGCTAGGAGCTTATAATGGTTTGTCTTGGATGCCAACATGAATGTTGAGATGACTATGATGTAGTATGATAGGATGGTATCCTCCTTTGAATGATTCAAGTGGCTTGACTTGGCGCATGTTCACGCATGTAGTTGAAACAAAATCAACATAGCCTCTATGATATTCATGTTCATGGTGATTTGTGTCCTACTCATGCGTGCACTCAATGCTAGTTAATCTCAATGCATTTTGATGACTGTTGTCGCTCTCTAGTTGGTCGCTTCCCAGTCTTTTTCTAGCCTTGACTTGTACTAAGCGGGAATACTGCTTGTGCATCCACCTCCATAAACCCCAAGTTGTGCCAGATGAGTCCACCATACCTACCTATGTGCGGTATCTACCTGCCGTTCCAAGTAAATTCGCATGTGCCACTCTCTAAACCTTCAAGAAATAATCTGTTTTGCATGCCCGAACCGCTCATGTGGTGACAGGGGGCTATTAGTATCTTCCATGCTAGGCGTGTTATCCTCGATATGTGTTTATTCACTATCATGCACAAGAAAGGGGCCGGTAATTGGAATTCCCAGTTCCATGCTCAAATCAAAAAGATAATTGCAAACAAAACTCCCCCAGGATTGATGTTGGTATGGACGGTACCCAAGGATTCGGCTAGCCGTGGAGTGTGATTGATTGGTGGTGGGGGAGTCAAAACTTTACTTTTCTGTTTGGGAACTGCCTATATCATGTGTAGTGTGGAAGATGTTGAGAACTCTTAGTCATTGCGTTGACAATGAAAGCATGCCACCCAAAATTATTATCTCTTTTTTCAAAGCTTGAGCTCTGGCACCTCTGCAAATCAATGCTTCCCTCTGCGAAGGGCCTGTCTATTTATGTTCCTGTTGAGTCATCCTCCTCTTACAACAACACCAATTAGAGAGCACCTATGTCATTTTTATGCTTTGCTTTTAACTGTGTTGAGTATGACTGTGATTGGATCTTCTTTTCTATGAATTACAATGTTTAGTCAGCCCTTGGTCTTTGAAGGTGCTCTGCATTTATGTTTTGCGGTCTCAGAAAGAGCTAGCGAGATACCATCTATTTGTACTGCTTCATGTTGTTTTGATTGAAGTGTTAACACTTGCGGCTTATTATTATTTGCTCGCTAGTTGATTATGCCATTGATATGAGTTTACCGTGAGACCTAGATCTCATTTGCTTATGTGGTTTGCTTGTGATCTTGCTGAAATTCTGGTTATGAGTTAGACATAGTTCCAACAACAAGATCAAACAGAGTTCCTCAAAGTTTTTCTTTTGTCTCTTTCAGTTTGTCAACTGAATTGCTTGAGGACAAGCAAGGCTTTAAGCTTGGGGGAGTTGATACGTCTCCGTCTTATCTACTTTTCCGAACTCTTTTGCCCTTGTTTTGGACTCTAATTTGCATGATTTGAATGGAACTAACCCGGACAGACGCTGTTTTCAGCAGAGTTGCCATGGTGTTGTTTTTGTGCAGAAATAAAAGTTCTCAGAATGTCCTGAAAATTTACGGAGATTTTTTCTGGAATAAAGGAAAAATACCTGCGCAAAGATCCACCGCGGGGGCGTGCCAGTGGGCCACAAGCCCACAAGCCGCGGCCACCCCCCTAGGCCGCGTCGTGAGGGCTTGTGGGGCCCACGTGGCACCACCGCCCCCAAACTCAACTCTATATCTTCCGTCTCGCCCGGGAAAAAATCAGAGAGAAGGTTTCATCGCGTTTTACGATACGGAGGCGCCGCCACCTCCTGTTCTTCATCTGGAGGGCAGATCTGGAGTCCGTTTCGGGCTTCGGAGAGGGGAAATCGTCGCTATCGTCATCATCAACCTTCCTCCATCGACAATTCCATGGTGCTCTTCATCGTTCGTGAGTAATCTCATCGTAGGCTTGCTGGACGGTGATGAGTTGGTTGAGATCTATCATGTAATCGAGTTAGTTCTTGACGGGGATTGATCCCTAGTATCCACTATGTTCTAGATTGATGTTGCTACTACTTGGCTATGCTTAATGCTTATCACTAGGGCCCGAGTGCCATGATTTCAGATCTGAACCTATTATGTTGTCGCCAATATATGTGTGTTTGAGATCCTATCTTGCAAGTTGTAGTCACCTACTATGTGTTATGACCCGGCAACCCCGGAGTGACAATAGCCGGAACCACTCCCGGAGATGACCATAGTATGAGGAGTTCATGTATTCACCGCGTGTTAATGCGTTGGTCCGGTTCTTTGTTAAAAGGAGAACTTTAATATCCCGTAGTTTCCATTAGGACCCCGCTGCCACGGGAGGGATGGACAATAGATGTCATGCAAGTTATTTTCCCTAAGCACGTATGACTACATACGGAATACATGCCTACATTAGATTGACGAGCGGGAGCTAGTTACATATCTCTCCGTGTTATAGCTGTTACATGATGAATCACATCCGTCATACTCATCCATCACCGATCCACTGCCTGATACGTCTTTATCGTATCTACTTTTGCGAACTCTTTTGCCCTTGTTTTGGACTCTAATTTGCATGATTTGAATGGAACTAACCTCGACTGACGCTGTT
The DNA here is from genome assembly GCF_904849725.1 of Hordeum vulgare subsp. vulgare. NCBI lineage: Eukaryota > Viridiplantae > Streptophyta > Magnoliopsida > Poales > Poaceae > Hordeum > Hordeum vulgare. Next base: position 512,617,630 of record NC_058523.1, read on the forward strand.
TTTAGCAGAATTGTCATGGTGTTGTTTTTGTGCAGAAATAAAAGTTCTCGGAATGTCCTGAAAAATTACGGAGATTTTTTCTGGAATAAAAGAAAAATATCTGCGCAAAGATCCACCGGAGGGGGCGTGCGAGTGGGCCACAAGCCCACAGGCCACGGCCACCCCCTAGGCCGCGCCGTGCAGGCTTGTGGGGCCCACGTTGCACCACCGCCCCCAAACTCAGCTCTATATCTTCCGTTTTGCCTGGAAAAAAAATCAGAAAGAAGGTTTCATCGCGTTTTGTGATACAGAGGCGCCACCACATCCTATTCTTCATCTAGAGGGCAGATCTGGAGTCCGTTTCGGGCTCGGAGAGGGGAAATCGTCGCCATCGTCATCATCAACCTTTCTCCATCGACAATTCCATGATGCTCTTCATCGTTCGTGAGTAATCTCATCGTAGGCTTGCTGGACGGTGATGAGTTGGATGAGATCTATCATGTAATCGAGTTAATTCTTGACGGGGATTGATCCCTAGTATCCACTATGTTCTAGATTGATGTTGCTACTACTTGGCTATGCTTAATGCTTGTCACTAGGGCCCGAGTGCCATGATTTCAGATCTGAACCTATTATGTTGTCGCCAATATATGTGTGTTTTAGATCCTATCTTGCAAGTTGTAGTCACCTACTATGTGTTATGACCCGGCAACCCCGGAGTGACAATAGCGGGAACCACTCCCGGAAATGACCATAGTATGAGGAGTTCATGTATTCACCGCGTGTTAATGCGTTGGTCCGGTTCTTTATTAAAAGGAGAACCTTAATATCCCGTAGTTTCCATTAGGACCCCGCTACCACGGGAGGGATGGACAATAGATGTCATGCAAGTTCTTTTCCCTAAGCACGTATGACTACATACCGAATACATGCCTACATTAGATTGACGAACGGGAGCTAGTTACTTATCTCTCTGTGTTATAGCTGTTACATGATGAATCACATCCGTCATACTCATCCATCACCGATCCACTGCCTACGAGTCTTTTACTACTCGTCCTCGCTACGTTACTTTGCCTAGGCTTGTCCCTTGCTACAAAGCGATTGGGCCACTTTGCTGCTGTTGTTACTTGTTACTTTGTTGTTGCTGCTACTTTTGTTCCTTACTACTTCACTGTTACTTGTTGCAAGACTTTATTGGAGCCGTAGCCACGGAAGCATTCTTCTTAAGAATAATCCCCCGTCAATGTGTTGGCGCCATTGATACAACAATTAGGAATAGTCTGCCGTCAACAGATCGTTTCTGGCACCGTTGCTATCATACTACCTTGCTACTGATACTAGCTTGCACACACTAATCTTTCAGGTGTGGTTGAATCTGACACATTCAGCTGCTAATACTTGAGAATATTCTTTCGCTTCCCGTCATGCAAATCAATAAATTTGGGTTGAATACTCTACCCTCGAAAACTGCTGCGATCCCATACGCTTGTGGGACATCAAGGCTTTTTCTGGCGCCGTTGCCGGAGAAGCGCAGCTATATTCTCTGAGTCACTCGGGATTGACGTTTGCTGATCACTATGAGGAATCCGAAATATCCAAGAACTAAAATCCTGCCTTCCACTACGAGGAGAGGTAAGGAACTGCCATCTAGCTCTGCACTTGATTCACCTTCAGTTTTGAGTAAGTTTGCGACATCACCTCCTGCTAGAAATCTTGATATGTCGCCTGTGCTTGATGATGCTACTTCTGCTGCCCATGATGCTTTTGATGATGCTATGCTTGATACTATGCCTGATGATGCTATGCTTGATACTATGCCTGATGATGATATGCTTGATACTCTGCCTGATGATGCTATGCCTAATACTGCTTTGCCACTTGGTGCATTCCTTGATGCACATATTGCTAGAGTTGCTTCTAGATGTGATGATACTTCTAAGACTGCTGATACTATTGAAGTAGAACCTGCTACTATGCCTGAATTACCTGTTATGCCTGATACACGCTATGTTATGGAGGGAGAGATAGCTGAGGATTTTCTTGCGTGTAAGGATAGCTATGATGTTGAGAAACTTCTGCGCAAGTGGAAAGAAAAATCTCTGAACGCTAGGATGAAGTACGACCCGAAGTTTGCCACTTCACCTATCTTTGTGACCGATAAGGATTATGAATTTTCTGTCGACCCTGAGGTAATCACTCTAGTCAAATCTGATCCCTTTCACAGTTACAAGTCTGAAACGGTTGTAGCCCATCTTACCAAACTGCATATAGCCACCCTATTCACTAGTGAGGAAAAGATCCACCACTACTATATGCTCAAGCTGTTTCCTTTCTCGCTAAAGGATGATGCTAAGACCTGGTTCACTTCTCTTGCTCCTGGATGTGTGCGTAGCCCCCAGGATATGGTCTACTTCTTCTCTGAAAAATATTTCCCTGCCCATAAGAAGCAAGCTGCCTTGCAGGAAATATACAACTTTGCTCAAGCTGAAGAAGAGAGTCTCCCACAAGCTTGGGGGAGGCTTATCCAGCTACTGAATGCTTTGCCTGATCACCCTCTTGAGAAGAACGAAATACTTGATATCTTCTATAATGTACTTACCGATGCTTCTAAAGACCACCTAGATAATTGTGCCGGTAGTGTTTTTAGGGAACGAACTGTAGAACAAGCTGAGATCCTACTGAATAATATCTTGTGCAATGAGAATGCTTGGACTATCGAACCACCTCCTAAGCAAACTCCGAAGAAAAGAGGTATTCTATTCCTCAGTCCCGAAGATATGCAAGAAGCCAAGAAATCTATGCTAGAGAAAGGCATTAAATCTGAAGATGTAAAAAATCTACCACCTATCGAAGAGATCCATGGTCTCGATAACCCGATACAGGTAGTAGAAGTAAATTCTCCGCGTAGGTTTGATGAGAGTGATATTCCTTTTGATAAACCTGCTAGCTTATGCATGGATGAAATTGATAACTTTGTTGTCAAACAACAGAGTTTCAATGATTATGTTAGCAGACAATTGGAAAAGAATGCTCGTATGCTTAGTCATTTAAGTGCTTGTGTGGATCGAAATGTCAATGATCTTAAATTTCTGAGTAAACATGCCTCTATGGTTACTACTCAGGTAGAACAAGTACTTAAATCTCAAAATGACTTGCTCAATGAGTTGAATGACAATTCTGCCAGAGTCGTTACTAAAGGCGGTAGAATGACCCAGGAATCTTTTCTATCCTGAGGGTCATCCGAAGAGAGTTGAACAAGATTCTCAAGGAGTTAGCACGGATGCACCTAGTCATCCTAGAAAGAAGAAGAAAGATGATAGGAACCTGCACGCTAGCAACCCTGTTGCGGCTACACCTGAGAGTTCACACGATGCCTCTGTCTCTGATGCCGAAACACAATCTGGTGATGAACATGAGCCTAATGATAATATCAATAGTGATGTTCATGAAGATGCTCAACCTAGCAATGATAAGGATGTGGAGATTGATCCTAGTGTTGATCTTGATAACCCACAGCCTAAGAATAGAATATATGATAAGAATGACTTCACTGCTAGGAAGCACGGTAAAGAAAGGGAACCATGGGTTCAGAAACCTATGCCCTTTCCTCTCAGACTATCGAAGAAAAAGGATGATGAGGATTTTGAGCGCTTCGTTGAAATGATTAGACCTGTCTTTCTACAAATGCGTTTGACTGATATGCTCAAGATGTCTCCGTATGCTAAGTACATGAAAGATATTGTGACTAATAAGAGGAGGATACCTGATCTTGAGATCTCCGCCATGCTTTCCAATTACACTTTCAAGGGTGGAACTCCGAAGAAACTAGGTGATCCCGGTGTGCCCACTATACGTTGCTCCTTTCGGGGAACGTCGCATGGGAAACAAAAATTTTCCTACGCGCACGAAGACCTATCATGGTGATGTCCATCTACGAGAGGGATTTCCGATCTACGTACCGTTGTAGATCGCACAGCAGAAGCGTTAGTGAACGTGGTTGATATAGTGGAACGTCCTCACGTCCCTCGATCCGCCCCGCGAACCGTCCCACGAACCGTCCCGCGATCCGTCCCACGATCTAGTGCCGAACGGACGACACCTCCGCGTTCAGCACACGTACACCTCGACGATGATCTCGGCCTTCTTGATCCAGCAAGAGAGACGGATTGGTAGATGAGTTCTCCGGCAGCGTGACGGTGCTCCGGAGGTTGGTGGTGATCTAATCTCAGAAGGGGTCCACCCGAGCTCCGCAGAAACGCGATCTAGAGGTAAAACCGTGGAGGTATGTGGTCGGGCTGCCTTGGAAAAGTTGTCTCAGATCAGCCCTAATAGCTCCATATATATAGGAGGAGGGAGGGGAGGCTTGCCTTGAGGCTCAAGGAGCCCCAAGGGCTGCGCACCAAGGGGAGGAGGAGTCCTCCTCCAATCCTAGTCCAACTAGGATTGGAAGGTGGAGTCCTTCTCTTCCTTCCCACCTCTTTTTTTTTTCTTTTCTCTTTGATTTTCTATCTATGGTGCATAGGGCCTTCTTGGGCTGTCCCACCAGCCCACCAAGGGCTGGTGCACCACCCCCAAGGCCTATGGGCTTCCCCGGGGTGGGCTGCCCCCCCGGTGAACATCCGGAACCCATTCGTCATTCCCGATACATTCCGAAAACCTTCCGGTAATCAAATGAGGTCATCCTATATATCAATCTTCGTTTCCGGACCATTTCGAAAACCCTCGTGACGTCCGTGATCTCATCCGGGACTCTGAACAACATTCGGTAACCAACCATATAACTCAACTACGCATAAAACAACGTCGAACCTTAAGTGTGCAGACCCTGCGGGTTCGAGAACTATGTAGACATGACCCGAGTGACTCCTCGGTCAATATCCAACAGCAGGACCTGGATGCCCATATTGGATCCTACATATTCTACGAAGATCTTATCATTTGAACCTCAGTGCCAAGGATTCATATAATCCCGTATGTCATTCCCTTTGTCCTTCAGTATGTTACTTGCCCGAGATTCGATCGTCAGTATCCGCAAACCTATTTCAATCTCGTTTACTGGCAAGTCTCTTTACTCGTTCCGTAATACAAGATCCTGCAACTTACACAAATTTACATTGCTTGCAAGGCTTGTGTGTGATGTTGTATTACCGGGTGGGCCCCGAGATACCTCTCTGTCACATGAAGTGACAAATCCCAGTCTCGATCCATACTAACTCAACGAACAACTTCGGAAATACCTGTAGAGCATACGTTGCAACGTTTGATACACATAAAGCATTCCTCTGATGTCAGTGAGTTATATGATCTCATGGTCATAGGAACAAATACTTGACACGCAGAAAACAGTAGCAACAAAATGACACGATCAACATGCTATGTCTATTAGTTTGGGTCTAGTCCATCACGTGATTCTCCTAATGATGTGATCCTGTTATTAAGCAACAACACCTTGTACATAGTCAGAAGACCGTGACTATCTTTGATAATTTGGGTAGCCAACTAGAGGCTTGCTAGGGAGAGTGTTTTGTCTATGTATCCACACATGTATATAAGTCTTCATTCAATACAATTATAGCATGGATAATAAACGATTATCTTGATACAAGAATTATAATAATAACTATATTTATTATTGCCTCTAGGGCATAATTCCAACAGTCTCCCACTTGCACTAGAGTCAATAATCTAGCCCTCACATCACCATGTGAATTACATTGTAATAAATCTAACACCCAAAGAGTTCTGGTGTTGATCATGCTTTGCCCGTGGAAGAGGTTTAGTCAGCGGGTCTGCTACATTCAGATCCGTGTGCACTTTGCATATATTTACGTCCTCCCCTTCGACGTAGTCGCAGATGAGGTTGAAGCGTCGTTTGATGTGTCTGGTCTTCCTGTGAAACCGTGGTTCCTTTGCTAAGGCAATGGCACCCGTGTTGTCACAGAACAAGGTCATTGGATTCAGTGCGCTTGGCACCACTCCAAGATCCGTCATGAACTGCTTCATCCAACACCCTCCTTAGCCGCCTCCGAGGCAGCCATGTACTCTGCTTCACATATAGAATCAGCTACGACACTTTGCTTGGAACTACACCAGCTAACCGCACCCCCATTAAGAATAAACACGTATCCGGTCTGCGACTTAGAGTCGTCCGGATCTGTGTCAAAGCTTGCATCGACGTAACCCTTTACGGCGAGCTCTTCGTCACCTCCATACACGAGAAACATCTCCTTAGTCCTTTTCAGGTACTTTAGGATATTCTTGACCGCCGTCCAGTGATCCACTCCTGGATTACTCTAGAACCTGCCTGCCATACTTATGGCCAGGCTAACGTCCGGTCTAGTGCACAACATTGCATACATGATAGATCCTATGGCTGAAGCATAGGGGACGGTGCTCATATGCTCTCTATCTTTATTAGTTGCTCGGCACTGAGTCTTACTCAATCTCGTACCTTGTAAAACTGGCAAGAATCCCTTCTTGGACTGTTCCATTTTGAACCTTTTCAAAACTTTATCAAGGTATGTGCTTTGTGAAAGTCCTATCAGGCGTTTCGATCTATCCCTATATATCTTAATGCCTAGAATGTAAGCAGCTTCTCCTAGGTCCTTCATAGAGAAACTTTTATTCAAGTAATCCTTTATGCTCTCCAAAAACTCTATGTTGTTTCCAATCAACAATATGTCATCCACATATAATATTAGAAACGCCACAGAGCTCCCACTCACTTTCTTGTAAATACAAGATTCTCCAACCACTTGTATAAACCCAAATGCTTTGATCACCTCATCAAAGCGTTTATTCCAACTCCGAGATGCTTGCACCAGTCCATAAATGGATCGTTGGAGCTTGCATACCTTGTTAGCATTTTTAGGATCAACAAAACATTCGGGTTGCATCATATACAACTCTTTTTTAAGGAAACCGTTAAGGAACGCCGTTTTGACATCCATCTGCCAGATTTCATAATCAAAAAATGCAGCTATTGCTAACATGATTCTGACGGACTTAAGCATCGCTACGGGTGAGAATGTCTCATCGTAGTCAACTCCTTAAACTTGTGAAAAACCCTTTGCCACAAGTCGAGCTTTATAAACGGTCACATTACCGTCAGCGTCCGTCTTCTTCTTAAAACTCCATTTGTTCTGAATAGCCTTGCGGCCCTCAGGTAGTACTTCCAAAGTCCACACTTTGTTTTCATACATGGATCCTATCTCGGACTTCATGGCCTCCAGCCATTTGTTGGAATCTGGGCCCACCATTGCTTCTTCATAATTTGCAGGTTCATTGTTGTCTAACAACATGATTGACAAAACGGGATTACCGTACCACTCTGGAGCAGCACGTGGTCTCGTCAACCTGCGTGGTTCGATAGGAACTTGAACCGGAGTTTCATGATCATCATCATTAACTTCCTCCTCAACTGGCGTCGCAACGATAGGGGTTTCCCCTTGCCCTGCGCCACCATCCAGAGGGATGAGAGGTTTGACAACCTCATCAATTTCTATCTTCCTCCCAGTCAATTCTCTCGAGAGAAACTCCTTCTCGAGAAAAGCTCTGTTTTTAGCAACAAACACTTTGCCCTCGGATTTGAGATAGAAGGTGTACCCAACAGTCTCTTTTGGGTAACCTATGAAGATGCACTTTTCCGCTTTGGGTTCCAGCTTTTCAGGCTAAAGCTTTTTGACATAAGCATCACATCCCCAAACTTTAAGAAACGACAACTTTGGCCTTTTGCCATACCACAGTTCGTATGGTGTCGTCTCAACGGATTTTGATGGTGCCCTATTTAAAGTGAATGCAGCTGTGTCTAATGCATAACCCCAAAACGATAACGGCAAATCGGTAAGAGACATCATAGATCGCACCATCTCTAATAAAGTACGATTACGACGTTCGGACACACCATTACGCTGTGGTGTTCTAGGCGGTGTCAACTGTGAAACAATTCCACATTGTCTTAAGTGAGCACCAAACTCGAAACTCAGATATTCACCCCCACGATCAGATCGTAGGAACTTGATCTTCTTGTTACGATGATTTTCAAGTTCACTCTGAAATTGCTTGAACTTTTCAAATGTTTCAGACTTGTGTTTCATTAAGTAGACATAACCATATCTACTCAAATCGTGAGTGAAGGTGAGAAAATAACGATATCCGCCGCGTGCCTCCACGCTCATCGGACCACACACATCGGTATGTATGAATTCCAACAAGTCACTTGCACGCTCCATTGTTCCGGAGAACGGAGTTTTAGTCATCTTGCCCATGAGGCATGATTCGCACGTGTCAAGTGAATCAAAGTCAAGTGACTCCAAAAGTCCATCGGTATGGAGTTTCTTCATGCGCTTTACACCAATATGACCTAAGCGGCAGTGCCATAAAAACATGGTGCTATCATTGTTAACTCTTACTCTTTTTGTCTGAATGTTATGTATATGTGTGTTATCACTATCAAGATTCAATATGAACAATCCTCTCACACTAGGTGCATGACCATAAAATATATTACTCATAGAAATAGAACAACCATTATTCTCTGACTTAAGCGAGTAACTATCTCGCAATAAAAAAGATCCAGATATAATGTTCATGCTCAACGCAGGCACTAAATAACAATTATTCAAGTTCATAACTAATCCTGATGGTAACTGAAGTGAAACTGTGCCGACGGCGATTGCATCAACCTTGGAACCATTTCCCACGCGCATCGTCACTTCATCTTTTGCCAGCCTTCGCTTATTCCGCAGTTCCTGTTTCGAGTTGCAAATATGAGCACTACTAGGAGAGCTGGTTAAGTACACATCAATAACATGTATATCAAATATACCTGATTTTTCTTTGGCCGCCTTCTTATCAGCCAGATACTTGGGGCAGTTGCGCTTCCAGTGACCCATACCCTTGCAATAGTAGCACTCTGTTTCAGGCTTAGGTCCAGCTTTGGGTTTCTTCGTCGGATTGGCAACATGCTTGCCGCTCTTCTTTGAATTACCCTTCTTCCCTTTGCCGTTTCTCTTGAAACTAGTGGTCTTATTCACCATCAACACTTGATGCTCTGTACAGAGTTCAGACTCTGCGACTTTCAGCATCGCAAACAACTCGTCGGGTGACTTGTTCATCCCTTGCATGTTGTAGTTCAACACAAAGCCCTTATAGCTTGGCGGCAGTGATTGAAGAATTCTGTCAGTGATAGCCTCTTGCGGGAGTTCAATCCCCAGCTCAGCTAGACGGTTTGAGTACCCAGACATTTTGAGCACATGTTCACTGACAGACGAATTCTCCTCCATCTTGCAAGCATAGAATTTATCGAAGGTCTCATACCTCTCGATCCGGGCGTTCTTCTGAAAGATAAACTTCAACTCCTGGAACATCTCATATGCTCCATGACGCTCAAAGCGACGTTGAAGTCCCGGCTCTAAGCCATACAAGACTGCACATTGAACTACTGAGTAGTCCTCCTTACGTGTTAACCAAGCGTTCTTAACATCTTGGTCAGCCGTAGCGGGCGGTTCATCTCCTAGCGCACCATTAAGGACATAATCCTTCTTCCCAGCTTGTAGGATCAACTTAAGATTACGAGCCCAGTCTACAAAGTTGCTTCCATCATCTTTCAACTTAGCTTTCTCTAGGAACGTATTAAAATTCAGGGTGACTATCGCGTGAGCCATGATCTACAACACAAATATATTCAAAATGGACTTAGACTATTTTCAAGATAATTAGAGTTTAACTTAATCAAATTACTTGCTAAACTCCCACTCAAAAAATACATCTCTCTAGTCATTTGAGTGGTTCATGACCCACTTACACTAGCCCAAGTCCGATTATCACGTGAATTGAGTATAGTTTCAGTGGTAAGCATCCCTATGCTAATCATATCAACTATATGATTCATGATCGACCTTTCGGTCTCATGTGTTCCGAGGCCATGTCTGCACATGCTAGGCTCGTGAAGCTTAACCCGAGTGTTCCGCGTGTGCAACTGTTTTGCACCCGTTGTATGTGAACGTTGAGTCTATCACACCCGATCATCACGTGGTGTCTCGAAACGACGAACTGTAGCAACGGTGCACAGTCGGGGAGAACACAATTTCGTCTTGAAATTTTAGTGAGAGATCACCTCATAATGCTACCGTCGTTCTAAGCAAAATAAGGTGCATAAAAGGATTAACATCACATGCAATTCATAAGTGACATGATATGGCCATCATCACGTGCTTCTTGATCTACATCACCAAAGCACCGGCATGATCTTCTTTGTCACCGGCGCCACACCATGATCTCCATCAACGTGTCGCCATCGGGGTTTTCGTGCTACTCATGCTATTACTACTAAAGCTACATCCTAGCAATATAGTAAACGCATCTACAAGCACAAACGTTAGTTTAAAAACAACCCTATGGCTCCTGCCGGTTGTCGTACCATCGACGTGCAAGTCGATATTATCTATTACAACATGATCATCTCATACATCCAATATATCACATCACATCGTTGGCCATATCACATCACAATCATACCCTACAAAAACAAGTTAGACGTCCTCTAATTGTTGTTGCATGTTTTACGTGGTGACCATGGGTATCAAGTAGGATCACATCTTACTTACGCAAACACCACAATGGAGATATATGAATTGCTATTTAACCTCATCCAAGGACCTCCTCGGTCAATTCCGATTCAACTAAAGTTGGAGAAACCGACACCCGCCAGTCATCTTTGAGCAACGGAGTTACTCGTAGCGATGAAACCAGTCTCTCGTAAGTGTACGAGTAATGTAGGTCCGAGCCGCTTCGATCCAGCAATACCGCGGAATCAAGAAAAGACTAAGGAGGGCAGCAAGACGCACATCACCGCCCACAAAAACTTTTGTGTTCTACTCGAGATTACATCTACGCATGAACCTAGCTCTGATACCACTTTCGGGGAACGTCGCATGGGAAACAAAAAATTTCCTACGCGCACGAAGACCTATCATGGTGATGTCCATCTAGGAGAGGGGATTTCCGATCTACGTACCCTTGTAGATCGCACAGCAGAAGCGTTAGTGAACGCGGTTGATGTAGTGGAACGTCCTCACGTCCCTCGATCCGCCCCGTGAGCCGTCCCATGAACCGTCCCGCGATCCGTCCCACGATCTAGTGCCGAACGGATGGCACCTCCGCGTTCAGCACACGTACAGCTCGACGATGATCTCGACCTTCTTGATCCAGCAAGAGAGACGGAGAGGTAGATGAGTTATCCGGTAGCGTGACGGCGCTCCGTAGGTTGGTGGTGATCTAATCTCAGCAGGGCTCCGCCCGAGCTCCGCAGAAACGCGATCTAGAGGTAAAACCTTGGAGGTATGTGGTAGGGCTGCCTTGGAAAAGTTGTCTCAAATCAGCCCTAATAGCTCCATATATATAGGAGGAGGGAGGGGAGGCTTGCCTTGAGGCTCAAGGAGCCCCAAGGGCTGCGACCAAGGGGAGGAGGAGTGAAGGTGGAGTCCTTCTCTTCCTTCCCACCTCTTTTTTTTTCTTTTCTCTTTGATTTTCTATCTATGGCGCATAGGGCCTTCTTGGGCTATCCCACCGGCCCACCAAGGGCTGGTGCACCACCCCCAAGGCCTATGGGCTTCCCCGGGGTGGGCTGCCCCCCGGTGAACATCCGGAACCCATTCATCATTCCCGGTACATTCCCGGTAACTCTGAAAACCTTCCGGTAATCAAATGAGGTCATCCTATATATCAATCTTTGTTTTCGGACCATTCCGGAAACCCTCGTGACGTCCGTGATCTCATCCGGGACTCCGAACAACATTCGATAACCAACCATATAACCCAAATACGCATAAACAACATCGAACCTTAAGTGTGCAGACCCTGCGGGTTCGAGAACTATGTAGACATGACCCGAGTGACTCCTTGGTCAATATCCAACAGCGGGACCTGGATGCCCATATTGGATCCTACATATTCTACGAAGATCTTATCGTTTGAACCTCAGTGCCAATGATTTATATAATCCCGTATGTCATTCCCTTTGTCCTTCGGTATGTTACTTGCCCGAGATTCGATCGTCAGTATCCGCATGCCTATTTCAATCTCGTTTACTGGCAAGTCTATTTACTCATTCCGTAATACAAGATCCTCCAACTTACACAAAGTTACATTGCTTGCAAGGCTTGTGTGTGATGTTGTATTACCGAGTGGCCCCCGAGATACCTCTCCATCACACGGAGTGACAAATCCCAGTCTCGATCCATACTAACTCAACGAACACCTTCAGAAATACCTGTAGAGTATCTTTATAGTCACCCAGTTACGTTGCGACATTTGATATACACAAAGCATTCCTCCGGTGTCAGTGAGTTATATGATCTCATGGTCATAGGAACAAATACTTGACACGCAGAAAACAGTAGCAACAAAATGACATGATCAACATGCTATGTCTATTAGTTTGGGTCTAGTCCATCACGTGATTCTCCTAATGATGTGGTCCAGTTATCAAGAAACAACACCTTGTACATAGTCAGAAGACCGTGACTATCTTTGATCAACTGGCTAGCCAACTAGAGGCTTGCTAGGGACAGTGTTTTGTCTATGTATCCACACATGTATATAAGTCTTCATTCAATACAGTTATAGCATGGATAATAAAAGATTATCTTGATACATGAATTATAATAATAACTATATTTATTATTGCCTCTAGGGCATAATTCCAACAGCTCCATTAAAGGCAACTATGTTAGAACTGCTCTATGCGACTTTGGAGCCGGTGTTAGTGTTATGCCTCTCTCTCTTTATCGTAGACTTGAACTGGATAAGTTGACACCAACTGAAATCTCTCTACAAATGGCCGACAAATCAACTGCTTTCCCTATCGGCATTTGCGAGGATGTGCCTGTTGTGGTTGCTAACACCACTATCTTAACAGACTTTGTTATCTTGGATATTCCCGAGGACGATGCCATGGCTGTCATCCTCGGAAGACCCTTTTTAAACACTGCAGGGGCTGTTATAGATTGCAACAAAGGCAATGTCACTTTCCATGTCAACGGTAATGAGCACACGGTGCACTTTCCGAAGAAACAATATCGAGTACATTGCATCAATGCTATAGAAAAAACTTCATCGATTCTTATTGGGAGCTTTGAATGCCCTATTCCTCATGTCAAGATGAAGTATGATTTGCTTGTTGGGGAGATTCACATCCCCATTGAGGTGACCTAGTGACTATTCTAAAATTCTCCATCTTCTTTTGCGATTCGAGAAAGTTTATCGAGGGCCATTTGATCAACCCCATTGACGGATTTCTTTCGATGACCATGAGATGGATGAATCAAGGAGTCACAAACCTCTGTTCCAAGCTTTCACTTTTGGTTGCTTAGAAAAATGATAGATTTAGTTTAGTTTTCCCTGTTTTCTGTTTTAGCGTCTGGTAGAAAAGTACCCCGAAAATCAAAGTTCTTCGAACGCTGTGAAAATCAAGTATGATTTTTTCTGAATTTTTTGAAAAATTCTAGGACAAAGAGTCTGTTTGGGGGCCACACGAGTGGGCCACAAGCCCTAGGGGCACGGGCACCCCCCTGGCCGCGCCACCCAGGCTTGTGGGGCCCACAGGCATCCCCTCAACTCACTCTTGCTGTCATCCGCTTCTCCTACCTCCAGAAAAAATCGTTTCGCAGCTCAAACCCGTGTTCTTCCTCCTCTTGTTGGGATTTTCGATCTCTTTGCTCAAATCACCGTTCTTCGAACCGTTTTGGGGAAATTACTCCTTGGTAAGTGAGTCCTCCATTGGTCCAATTAGTTTTTTCTCTAGTGCCTTATACTGCACGTATTTTTGCTGCCTTGGTGACCATGTTCTTGAGCTTTGTATGCTGATTTTAGCTGGTCCTAAGTAGTTTTGATGCGTAATATGGTCTCTAGGCACTTGTTGGAGTAGTTGCTACGAGTTTCGTTAAGCCGTGTTCACTTCTCCTTAGAATCACTAAAAATTTCAGAAAATTTCAGAGATAGAAAAGGGAAAAGGTGAGGAAGTTCTTAAGAGGCTCGTCAAGCCGTGACCCCAAGGATGATGGGAGTGAGAAGAAGCCAAAGTATTTGGTCCCTCGAGTCGCAGAAGTTCGAGCGTGCGAGTGGCCAAGCGACGTGTTCTTACGTGCCGCTGGAATTTATGAGGAATTTTATCACTTGGTGGAGAACGAGGCCTTACCGTATTCATTGGAGATATGTGTCCGCAATACCTCCTCCTCACTAATATCTTCATACAAAGCTTTAACTTCTATCCGAGGAAGAATCCTCCTATGGTTGAGTTTAAACTTTATGATATCCCCCAGCGCATGTCACTCCAGGATTTTTGCAATGTCCACAAATTACCTTACGTTGGGAATATTCATGAACCTCGTCCACGGGACCTGGAAGCTTTCATCGGTACTATTGCTGTAGGAGAGGAGAGATGAGTGTCTTGCGCTAGAGCTGCTAGCATACATTTTCCCGTGCTTCGGTACTTCTCACTATTTGTGGGAAAATGTTTGATTGGCCATGGGAAGGCTCGGTCACTTAGTTCCCCAGATCTCGCGGTCTTGTGCGAAACCCTTTATAACGATAAAACTTAGAGCTTAGGCGCTATAGTAGCTCAACGGTTGAACCTGAACTGTTCTAAGTGGCTTGACTTGGCGCATGTTCATGCATGTAGTTGAAACAAAATCAACATAGCCTCTATGATGTTCATGTTCATGATGATTTATGTCCTACTCATGTTTGCACTCAATGGTAGTTAATCTCAATGCATTTTGATGACTGTTGTCGCTCTCTAGTTGGTCGCTTCCCAGTCTTTTGCTAGCCTTCACTTGTACTAAGCGGGAATACTGCTTGTGCATCCACCTCCCATAAACCCAAAGTTGTGCCATATAAGTCCACCATACCTACCTATGTGCGGTATCTACCCGCCGTTCCAAGTAAATTTCTATGTGCCACTCTCTCAATCTTCAAGAAATAATCTGTTTTGCATGTCCGAACCGCTCATGTGGTGACAGGGGTCTACTGGTATCTTCCATTTTAGGCATGTTATCCTCGATATGTGTTTATTCACTATCGTTCACGAGAAAGGGGCCGGTAATTGGAATTCCCAGTTCCATGCTCAAATCGAAAAGATAATTACAAACAAAACTCCCCTAGGATTGTTGTTAGTATGGACGGTACCCGAGGATTCGACTAGCCGTGGTGTGTGATTGATTGGTGGTGGGGGAGTCAAAACTTTACTTTTCTGTTTGGGAACCGCCTACAGCATGTGTAGCGTGGAAGATGTTGAGAACTCTTAGTCATTGCATTGATAATGAAAGCATGCCACCCAAAATTATTATCTCTGTTTTCAAAGCTTGAGCTCTGGCACCTCTGCGAAGGGCCTGTCTATTTATGTTCCTGTTGAGTCATCCTCCTCTTACAAAAGCACCAATTAGAGAGCACCTCTTTCATTTTTATGTTTTGCTTTTAACGGTGTTGAGTATGACTATGACTGGATCTTCATTGCCATGAATTACAATGTTTAGTCAGCCCTTGTTCTTTGAAGGTGCTCTGCATTTATGTTTTGCGGTCTCATAAAGAGCCAGTGAGATACCATCTATTCGTACTGCTCCATGTTGTTTTGATTGAAGTATTGACGTTTGAGGCCTATTATTATTTGCTCGCTAGTTGATTATGCCATTGATATGAGTTTACTGTGAGACCTAGATGTCATTTGCTTATGTGGTTTGCTTGTGATGTTGCTGAAATTCTGGTTAAGAGTTAGACATAGTTGCAACAACAAGATCAAACAGAGTTCGTCAATTTTTTTTCTTTTGTCTCTTTCAGTTTGTCAACAGAATTGCTTGAGGACAAGCAAGGCTTTACGCTTGGGGGAGTTGATACGTCTCCGTCGTATCTGTTTTTCCGAACTCTTTTGCCCTTGTTTTGGACTCTAATTTGCATGATTTGAATGGAACTAACCCGGACTGACGCTGTTTTCAGCAGAATTGCCATGGTCTTATTTTTGTGTAGAAATAAAAGTTCTCGGAATGTCCTCAAAATTTACGGAGATTTTTTCTGGAATAAATGAAAAATACCTGCACAAAGATCCACCAGAGGGGGCGTGCAAGTGGGCCACAAGCCCACATGCCGCGGCCACCCCCTAGGTCGGACCGTGCAGGCTTATGGAGCCCACGTGGCACCACCGCCCCCAAACTCTGGTCTATATCTTCCGTTTCGCTTGGGAAAAAAATCAGAAAGAAGGTTTCATCGCGTTTTGCGATACGGAGGCGCCGCCAAATCGTGTTCTTCATCTGGAGGGCAGATCTGGAGTCCGTTTTGGGCTCCGGAGAGGGGAAATCGTCGCCATCGTCATCATCAACCTTTCTCCATCGACAATTCCATGATGCTCTTCATCGTTTGTGAGTAATCTCATTGTAGGCTTGCTGGACGGTGATGAGTTTGATGAGATCTATCATGTAATCGAGTTAGTTCTTGACGGGGATTGATCCCTAGTATCCACTATGTTCTAGATTGATGTTGCTACTACTTGGTTCTTCTTAATGCTTGTCACTAGGGCCCGAGTGCCATGATTTCAGGTCTGAACCTATTATGTTGTCGCCAATATATGTGTGTTTTAGATCGTATCTTGCAAGTTGTAGTCACCTACTATGTGTTATGACCCGGCAACCCCGGAGTGACAATAGCCGGAACCACTCCCGGAGATGACCATAGTATGAGGAGTTCATGTATTCACCGCGTGTTAATGCGTTGGTCCGGTTCTTTATTAAAAGGAGAACCTTAATATCCTATAGTTTCCATTAGGACCCCGCTGCCACGGGAGGGATGGACAATAGATGTCATGCAAGTTCTTTTCCCTAAGCACGTATGACTACATACGCAATACATGCCTACATTAGATTGACGAACGGGAGCTAGTTACATATCTCTCCGTGTTATAGCTGTTACATGATGAATCACATCCGTCATACTCATCCATCACCGATCCACTGCCTACGAGTCTTTTACTACTGGTCCTCGCTACGTTACTTTGCCTAGGCTTGTCCCTTGCTACAAAGGGATTGGGCCACTTTGCTGCTGCTGTTACTTGTTACTTTGCTGCTGCTGCTACTGTTGTTCCTTACTACTTCGCTGTTACTTGTTGCAAGACTTTATTGGAGCCGTAGCCGGGGAAGCATTCTTCCTAAGAATAATCCCCCGTCTACGTGTTGGCGCCATTGATACAACAGTTAGGAATAGTCTGCCATCAACAGATCATTTCTAACACCGTTGCTATCATACTACATTGCTACTGATACTTTGCTTGCAGACACTAATCTTTCAGGTGTGGTTGAATCTGACACATTCAGCTGCTAATACTTGAGTATATTCTTTCGCTTCCTGTCGTGCAAATCAATAAATTTGGGTTGAATACTCTACCCTCGAAAACTGCTGCGATCCCATACGCTTGTGGGACATCACTGCCTACGAGTCTTTTACTGCTGGTTCTTGCTACGTTACTTTGTTTAGGCTTGTCCCTTGCTACAAAAGGGATTGGGCCACTTTGGTGCTACTGTTGCTACTATTGTTACTCTGGTGCTGCTGCTACTGTTGTTCCTTGCTACTTTGCTGTTACTTGTTGCAAGATCTTTTCTGTCACTCTTGTCGGGGAAGAATAGTTACTCGCCCACGTGCAACCTACTGGCGCCATTGATACAACAGTTAGGAATAGTCTGCCCTCAACAGATCGTTTCTGGCACCGTTGCTATCATACTATTTTGCTACGGATACTTTGCTTGCACACACTAGTCTTTCAGGTGTGGTTTAATATGACAAACTCAGCTGCTAATACTTGAGAATATTCTTTCGCTTCCTCTTTGGCGAACCAACAAATTTGGGTTGAATACTCTACCCTCGAAAACTGTTGTGATCCCCTATACTTGTGGGTTATCACTGACCCATCTCCACGAATCTCGGGTTTGACTGAGCCTCCTACCATGCTAGTATTGGAGCATACGAGTGGTTTCATGTTCCTACAGTAACAACGATACACCAAAAGTCAAACCAAGGGGAGGCCTACCATAGATGCCATGTCGCCTCTGGCCCCATCGAGCTGCCCTCGTGACTCAACAAAGCCAATTCATAGTCAGCTCTTGGAGGTTATAAATATTGTGTCAGGGCTCAACTCGTCTAGGGTTTGTGATCCCATAAATCACACCGCCGATGCGGCCACCACCAACACCCCACACATGACGGACAATGGCCGAGGCAAAGGAAGGGGAGGAAAAGGTGGAAGAGGAGATAACTCTGGAGGTTGGCATTGTAAAACAATGGAAAGTGCACGACACCCAATACGAGGTGTGGCTATCTCATATATATACATATAAGGGGTATACAAGATATATGGGTATATACGAAAGCTTTACAAATATACAGTCTAAGAGCATCTCCAACAACCTTTGTATATTTGCACTCACTTGCTATTTTACAAATCTTGATCAAAAAAACCTTCTCCAACAACCTTTGTATAAGTGGTCCCCCACCATTTTTTTTACAAAGTTTGCTATATTTACACCCACACTTTGGGCCAGTTCTTTTGATGGCTTTTAGAATAAGCTGAAATAAGCTGCCCCTACCCAGCTTATTCTAGAAGCCCAACCAAAATATTTTTTTAGAAGCCTACTAATTAAGACTTAACTAGTTGGCTTCTAAAAAAATATTTTTTGTTGGGCTTCTAGAATAAGCTGAGTAGGGGGTGATACGTCTCAAACGTATCTATAATTTTTGATGGTTTCACGTTGTTATCTTGTCTTCTTTGGTTGTTTTATGTACGTTTTATATCTTTTTTGGGACTAACTTATTAATTCAGTGCCAAGTGCCAGTTCTTGTTTTTTCCGTGTTTTTTACTCTTTTCAGATCTGATTTTGGAACGGAGTCCAAACGGAAGAAAAACCCCGAAATGATTTTTTCCCGAACGGAAGAAGATAAGGGGGCCTTTGGGCCAAGCCAGGTGGGCTCCAGGGAGCCCACAAGCTCCCACTCCACCACCAGGGGGAGGTGGCGGTGGGCAGGCTTGTGGCCTCCCTGTCCGCCCCCTGACCTAGGTCTTTGGCCTATAAATTCCCAAATATTCCGCAAAAAATCAGGGGAGCCTCGAAAATACTTTTCCGCCGCCGCAAGCTTCCGTTTCCGCGAGATCTCATCTGGAGACCCTTCCCGACGCCCTGCCGGAGGGGACTTTGGAGTTGGAGGGCTTATTCATCATCATCATCGCCCCTCCAATGACTCGTGAGTAGTTCACTTCAGACCTAAAAGTCCGTAGTTAGTAGCTAGATGGCTTCTTCTCTCTCTTGGATCTTCAATACAAAGTTCTCCATGATCTTCATGCAGATCTATCCGATGTAATCTTCTTTGGCGGTGTGTTTGTCGAGATCCAATGAATTGTGGATTTGTGATCAGATTATCTATGATATATATTTGAGTCTTTGCTGATTTCTTATATGCATGATTTGATATCCTTGTAAGTCTCTCCGAGTCTTGGGTTTTGTTTGGCAACTAGATCTATGATTCTTGCAATGGGAGAAGTGCTTGGTTTTGGGTTCTGCCATGTGTGACCTTTCCCAGTGACAGTAGGGGAAGCAAGGCACACATCAAGTAGTTGCCATCAAGGGTAAAAAGATGGGGTTTTTATCATTGGTTTGAGATTATCCCTCTACATAATGTCATCTTGCTTAAGGCGTTACTCTGTTCTTATGGACTTAATACACTAGATGCATGCTGGATAGCGATCGACGTGTGGAGTAATAGTAGTAGATGCAGAAAGTATCGGTCTACTTGTTTTGGACGTGATGCCTATAGATATAATCATTGCATAGATATCGTCACAACTTTGCGCGGTTCTATCAATTGCTCGACAATAATTTGTTCACCCACCGTCTACTTGCTTTCATGAGAGAAGCCACTAGTAAACACTACGGTCCCCGGGTCTATTCACATCCATCGTTTACATCTCCGCTTTTTCTTTGCTTTGTTACTTTGTTGCTTTCAGTTCTCACTTGGCAAACAATCTATGAGGGATTGACAACCCCTTCATAGCGTTGGGAGCAAGCTTTTGTGTTTGTGCAGGATCTTGTGATACTCCTCCACCGGATTGATACCTTGGTTCTAAAACTGAGGGAAATACTTACTACCGCTGTGCTACATCACCCTTTCCGCTTCGAGGGAACACCAACGCAAGGCTCCAAGGCCACAGGGGAAATCCTTTGCATACTTGCCTAGGAAGTCCCTTAAGGCGTAGCCGCAGCTGAAGGATTCCTGGTGCCGTCAACACGACAATTTCTGGCGCCGTTGCAAGGGAAGCACACCTGACATCAAGAAGTATTTCTGGCACCGCTGCCAGGGAGGAGAAATCAAGATCTATCCAAGTATGTCTCACAAACTCTTCTCTTGCATTTACTTTTGTTGCCAGTTGCCTCTCGTTTTCCTCTCCCCCACTTCACATTTGCCGTTTTCATTTGCCGTTCTCGTTTGCCTTTTCGTTCGCCCTTTTCTCTCGCTTGCTTTTTGTTTGCTTGTGTGCCATGTGCCTTCAATATGCTTGCATCTTCGCTTGCTGAAAATCTATTGATATGGATCCTCATCCACTAGCTAGTCTCTTTAAGAGACCCACTATTGTTGAACGAATTGCTAGTGAGTTGAGGAAAATTGACTATTTTTATAGATTTTTGCTTGAGATGCGCGAATCTTAAAATCGTGATGAAGAAATTCATGAAGTGATTCACGAGGGCTCCTTGGATGGAAAGCATGATCGCAATGATTTCACTGTAAATCCTATTAGTGATAATCATGCTAAAATTATGCAAAACACTAAGCTTGGGGATGCTAGTTTTTCTATGTCCCCTACTTGTTGCAATAATCATGATTGGGGTGATGATCTTTCTTATGATCTTGAAAATTTGTTTAAGCATCATGATGAATATGATATTTGCAATAAGATTGAAAGTGGGTTTGGAGAAGTCATGACTTTAGATGATAATCCCACTATTTTTGAAGAGCGTCAACTTTGCATGCATGTGGATCATGAAAAGAATATCCTATGTGATAGCTACATTGTGGAATTTGAATATGATCCCACATGTAATTGCTATGAGAGAGGAAAATATTGTGGTAGAAACTTTCATGTTACAAAATTACCTCTCGTTATGTTGAGATTGCTCTTGTCTCTTTCTTCTTCCTTGCATATAGCAACTATTGGTTGTCTTGCCAATTTGTTTCCCTATAAAATGCCTATGCATAGGAAGTATGTTAGACTTAGATGTGATTTTCACATGCGTTATGATGCTCTCGTTGTGCTTCAATTCCTGTCTTTTGTGAGAGCATCATTGAATGCCTAGCTAAGGGCGTTAAACAATAGCGCTTGTTGGGAGGCAACCCAACGAATCTATCCTTTTTCTTTCTGTTTTGTGTTTTCCACACTTTCATAATTCTGTTATGATTGTGTTTTTTGTGTTTCTTTTTGCGTTTGTGCCAAGCAAAACCGTTATGATTAGTCTTGGGGATGATCGTTTGGTCATGCTGGAAAAGACAGAAACTTTCTGCTCATGAAAATAATTTTCATTTTTTTTCTGTAAGAGATTTTGAGTTGACTCTTTTTTCTGCTGATTTCTACGCAAATTCTTCAGACTGTCGTAATTTTTCAGAAGTTTTTAAGTACCAGAGGTATACGAAATATACAGATTTCTACAGACTGGTCTGCTGTTAACAGATTCTGTTTTTGTTGTGTTGGTTGCTTATTTTGATGAAACTATGGATAATATCGGGGGGTATTAGCCATGGAAGATTGAAATTACAGTAACCCAATATCAGCACAAGTATAATTTAAGTTTGCTATAGTACCTAAGGAAGTGGTGGTTTGCTTTCTTGTACTAATGTTATCACGAGTTTCTGTTTAAGTTTCGTGTTATGAAGTTTTCAAGTTTTGGGTGAAGTTCTTATGGACAAAGAGATAAAGAGTGGCAAGAGCTCAAGCTTGGGGATGCCCAAGGAACCCCAATAGATTCAAGGATGCCATAAAATCCTAAGCTTGGGGATGCCCCGGGAAGGCATCCCCTCTCTCGTCTTCAATCCATCGGTAACGTTACTTGGGGCTATATTTTTATTCACCACATGTTATGTGTTTTTGCTTGGAGCGTCTTGTATCATAGGAGCCTTTTATTTTTATTGTGTCACAATCATCCTTGCTGCACACCTAGAGAGAGATACATGCACACACCAAGATTTTGTCGAGCTTCACTTATATCTTTTGGTAGACAATTCAGCTCACATGTGCTTCACTTATATCTTTTGAGCTAGATACTTTTGCTCTATGTGCTTCACTTATATCTTTTAGAGCACAGCGGTGCGTGGCTTGGTAGGTGATCTATGCTTTGAAAGTAGTCTCAAAAGGGGTATTATCCAAAGGGATACGAAAACTTCCACCTTCATGTGCATTGAATAGTTAGAGAAGTTTGATTCATCTCAATTAGTTTTTAGTTGTGGTTATGGTAATATTGAAGTCATGCTAGTAAGGTGTCGTGGATCTAGAAATACTTGTGTTGAAGTTAGTGATTCCCGTAGCATGCACGTATGGTGAACCGCTATGTGATGAAATCTGAGCATGATTAGTCTATTGATTGTCATCCTTTGCGTGGCGGTCGGGATCACGCGATGGTTTATACCTACCAACCCTTCCCCTAGGAGTATGCGTTGAATGCTTTGTTTCGATTACTAATAAAACTTTAGCAACAAGTATATGAGTTCTTCATGAGTAATGTTGAGTCCATGGTTCAGATGCACTTTCACCTTCCACCATCACTATCTTCTTTAGTACCGTGCAACTATCGCCGGTGCATAAACCCACCATTAGCCTCCCTCAAAACAGCCACCATACCTACCTACAATGGCTTTTTCAAAGTCATTCCGAGATATATTGCCATGCAACTACCACCATGACATGTGCCACCACGTCTACATTGCCATCGCATGATCGTAAGATAGGTAGCATGATGTTTCCATTGATGTCTATGCCATGCAAGATCATTGCCACGATACACTACCGAAGGCATTCCATATAGAGTCATCATTACTCTAAGTTTTGAGTTGAAAGTGTGATGATCATCATTAATGGAGCATTGTCCCATGTGAAAAAAGAGGCCAAAGAAGCCCACCAAAAAAAGAGGCCAAAGAAGCCCATCAAAATAAAAAAAAATGAGAGAAAAAGAGAGAAGGGACAATGCTACCACTTTTTCCACACTTGTGCATATTAAGCACCATGATCTTCATGATTGAGAGTCTCTCGTTTTGTGACCACCATATAGCTACTGGGAAAATTTCATTATATAACTTGGCTTGTATATTCCTATGATAGGCTTCCTCAAAATTGCCTTAGGTCTTCGTGAGCAAGCAAGTTGGATGCACACCCACTAGTTTTCTTTAAGAGCTTTCACATACTCATAGCTCTAGTGCATCAATTGTATGGCAATCCCTACTCATTCACATTGATATCTATTGATGAGCACCTCCACAGTTCATTGATATGCCTAGTTAATGTGACCATCTTCTCCTTTTTGTCTTGCGACCTCCACTACATTTCACACCATCTATAGTGCTATAACCATGGCTCACACTCATGTATTGCGTGAGAGTTGAAAAGGTTTGAGGAAGTAAAGGTGTGAAACAATTACTTGGCCAATACCGGGGTTGTGCATGATTTAAATTCGTTGTGCAATGATGATAGAGCATAGCCAGACTATATGCCTTTGTAGGGATAACTTTCTTTTGGCCTTATTATTTTGAAAGTTCATGATTACCTTGCTAGTTTGCTTGAATTATTATTGTTTCCACGTCAATAGCAAACTATTGTTTTGAATCTAATGGATTTGAACATTCACGTCACATAAGAGGAATTACAAAGGAGACCTATGCTAGGTAGCATGAAAGCATCAAAAATTCATTCTTTATCACTTCCCTACTCGAGGACGAGCAGGAGTTAAGCTTGGGGATGCTTGATACGTCTCAAACGTATCTATAACTTTTGATGGTTTCACGCTGTTATCTTGTCTTATTTGGTTGTTTTATGTACCTTTTATATCTTTTTTGGGAATAACTTATTAAATCAGTGCCAAGTGCCAGTTCCTGTTTTTTCCGTGTTTTTGACTCTTTTCAGATCTGATTTTGGAACGAAGTCCAAACGGAAGAAAAACCCCGAAATGATTTTTTCCCGAACGGAAGAAGATCAGGGGGCCTTTGGGACAAGCCAGGACGGCTCTAGGGAGCCCACAAGCCCCCACTCCGCCACTAGGGGGGAGGCGTCGGTGGGCACGCTTGTGGCCTCCCTGGCGCCCCCTGACCTAGGTCTTTGGCCTATAAATTCCCAAATATTCCGCAAAAAATCAGGGGAGCCTCGAAAATACTTTTCCGCCGCCGCAAGCTTCCGTTTCCGCGAGATCTCATCTGGAGACCCTTCCCGGCGCCCTGCCGGAGGGGACTTTGGAGTTGGAGGGCTTCTTCATCATCATCATCGCCCCTCCAATGACTCATGAGTAGTTCACTTCATACCTACGGGTCCGTAGTTAGTAGCTAGATGGCTTCTTCTCTCTCTTGGATCTTCAATACAAAGTTCTCCATGATCTTCATGGAGATCTATCCGATGTAATCTTCTTTGGCGGTGTGTTTGTCGAGATCCGATGAATTGTGGATTTGTGATAAAATTATGTATGATATATATTTGAGTCTTTGCTGATTTCTTATATGCATGATTTGATATCCTTGTAAGTCTCTCCGAGTCTTGGGTTTTGTTTGGCAACCTAGATCTATGATTCTTGCAATGGGAGAAGTGCTTGGTTTTGGGTTCTGCCATGTGGTGACCTTTCCCAGTGACAGTAGGGGCAGCAAGGCAAACATCAAGTAGTTGCCATCAAAGGTAAAAAGATGGGGTTTTTATCATTGGTTTGAGATTATCCCTCTACATCATGTCATCTTTCTTAAGGCGTTACTCTGTTCTTATGGACTTAATACACTAGATGCATGCTGGATAGCAGTCGACGTGTGGAGTAATAGTAGTAGATGCAGAAAGTATTGGTCTACTTGTTTTGGACGTGATGCCTATAGATATAATCATTGCATAGATATCTTCACGACTTTGCGCGGTTCTATCAATTGCTCGACAGTAATTTGTTCACCCACCGTCTACTTGCTTTCATGAGAGAAGCCACTAGTAAACACTACGGTCCCCGGGTCTATTCACATCCATCGTTTACATCTCCGCTTTTACTTTGCTTTGTTACTTTGTTGCTTTCAGTTCTCACTTGGCAAACAATCTATAAGGGATTGACAACCCGTTCATAGCGTTGGGAGCAAGCTTTTGTGTTTGTGTAGGATCTTGTGATACTCCTCCACCGGATTGATACCTTGGTTCTCAAATTGAGGAAAATACGTACCACCCTGTGCTACATCACCCTTTCCGCTTCGAGGGAACACCAACGCAAGGCTCCAAGGCCACGGGGTAAATCCTTTGGATGCTTGCCTAGGAAGTCCCTTAAGGCGTAGCCGCAGCTGAAGGATTCCTGGTGCCGTCAACACGACAATTTCTGGCGCCGTTGCAAGGGAAGCACAACTGACATCAGGGGGCAACTTACTCTAGAAGCACAAAAAAGATAGCAAAAGAACTGACCCTTTATATATTTGCCAAGACAAAGGTCATTTTGCAAATTTTTAGAAAGCCTCACTTTGTCTCAATGACAGGTGGGTCCGTGTACTGGTGTGTGTGTTGCACATGCGCTGTGTGTGTATGTGTGTGCTTGTGTGTACGTGTACGTGTACGCGTATGTGTTGCATGTGTATGTGTGTGTGCTACATGTGTACGTGTGTGTGTGCTGCATGTGTGTAAGTGTACGCGTGTGTGCATATGTACATGGATGCGAGTTGTGCTAGTATACATATACATGGACGTATGCTAGTGTGCAATGTGTCTATGACAAACTGTTCCCACATGCCATTCTATGTTTTGTGCAAATATAGCAATCCAATATACAAAGGCTACCAAAGCAAAAAACATGTTGTCCTTGTAAACCTTCTCTCTCCTCTCCTATTACTAGAAGACTGCCCATGGAGATCGATCCAGAAGATTCAATTTTGGGTCATGTAAAATTTGGTGGCCTTCTGAGCCATGTAATAGGTTAGAGATGAAAACAGTAGTATTTTGCACCGTACCTTTATTGACTCTGAAGTCTCACCCCTTTGAGAATATGAGCCGCCTTACTAGGCGTTTTGCTATGTCTTCATCAAAGTAATGATGCTTCATGTGGTCAGAGAAGAATATTGAGCCGGCTCAATGAGACGCGAGGGGTAATCATGAGTCTTGAAAACTCTAATTGTACCCCCAAGATATTTTGTAGTCATAATTGGCCGTCTCAATGAGTCGCAGCAGGGTAGGACAAGCTTGCAAGGCTCTAGTGCTACCCTAGAGAGGCTTTTGCAACAACCTTAGTTGTTTAGACCGGCTGATCAGGCGCGAGTCAAGCTTCAGTGAAGCAGGTTCAGTGAACCCATGGTTTGTCTATTTTCCATATGTCGGCTCTCACGAGCACCCTTCATGTTTTAACCAAGACAAGTTCAGGGTCCAAAACTCGATTGACTCACCAAGAGTACATGGGACCATAGGGCGAGTCGCCAAACATACAGTCCAATATAAGTATTGTAATGCGTTGATTTTTCGCTAGCCAAGAGGGTATTCAGGCTGAACTCAGTGAGTAGAAGCCCCCAAGTGACCTATGATTAGGGAAAAGTCGGACATAGGATTGCAGAAGCGTTTACGCTCTTACTGCAAAACGACTCCGGAACTAGTAGCCCCCAAGTAAGCCGGCTTAATTCTCAAAATCATATAAGGCGCCCATGTTTGAACCGTGCAACGTGGCAACTTTGGTCCTCTTTGGCTTACCGGTATCCAGTTTTGAAATAAGTGAAGCATGGCGACTTATGCTCTGTCCATGCTTGGGCGGCTTATGAAACAATAAAGATTCATGCTTTCAAGAAGTTGAAACGGCAGAGACCCCGAATTTCGTGGGTGCCGGCTTTATTGCTATATATATATATAAAATAGTACAAGGACTAAACTATGTACAATGATACGGAGCCTATGGATCTAAGTATAATAAGGCCGCAAGTGGGCAATGTTCCACGACCGGGTTATTTCTGCCTGTGTCGTTGGCCGATCTGGACGAAGGTCCACCAGGTAGTAAGAACCATTATGAAGACTTTTGCTGATGACAAAAGGTCCTTCCCACGGAGGTGATAATTTGTGCATACCAGTATGGTCTTGAATCAATAGAATCACTAAGCCGCCTTCCTGAAAGACCCGACTTATGACTCTGCGGCTATGATAGCGTCGTAGGTCTTGCTGGTAAATCGCCGACCATGTTGCGGCTAAGTCACGCTCCACCTCCGAAGCATCCAATGAATCTTGACGCGCTAGCTCGTTGTACTCCTCAACATAAGCGGCGACTCGTGGCGAGTCATGCCTTATGTCACTTGGTAAGACTGCTTCAGCTCCGTAGACCAAGAAAAAGGGTGTGTAACCAATGGAGCTATTGGGGGTAGTCCTTATGCTCCAAAGTACTGAAGGAAGCTCTTCAATCCAGCAACCCGGAGTGCGTTCCAGTGGAACCATGAGTCGTGGTTTGATCCCACGCAAGATTTCTTGATTTGCGCTTTCCACCTGTCCATTGGATTGGGGATGTGCAACCGCAGAGACATCAAGTCGGATGTGCTTCTTTTCACAAAATTCTTTCAAGGCGCCTTTGGATAAATTAGTACCATTATTAGTGATGATACTATGAGGATATCCGAAGCGAAAGATCAATTTCTTTAGGAACTTGACGGCCGTGTCTGCATCGCAATTGCTAACTGGCTCTGCTTCAACCCACTTGGTAAACTTGTCAACCACCACTAGTAGATGAGTCTTTTTCTTGGAAGAAATTTTGAAAGGACCAACCATGTCGAGC
This sequence comes from Hordeum vulgare subsp. vulgare, assembly GCF_904849725.1. Lineage (NCBI taxonomy): Eukaryota > Viridiplantae > Streptophyta > Magnoliopsida > Poales > Poaceae > Hordeum > Hordeum vulgare. The sequence continues at coordinate 512,645,637 of NC_058523.1, forward strand.
CCCCAGACTGCAAAAGGCCATGTAATTGGGATCATCCGCAATTCTTGAGCCGACACATGCATCTGACGCCCAAATTTCTGACAACCATCACACCTGCGCACTATGTCTTCAGCATCGGCGTGAGCCGTCAACCAATAGAATCCATGTCTAAAGGCTTTCAATACCAACGATCGTGACCTGGCGTAATGACCACAGTTGCTAGCGTGAATCTCATTAAGGATCGCACGACCTTCTTCAGGCGAGACGCATCTTTGAAAAATTCCACAAGTGCTTCGTTTGTGCAACTCGCCCTTATGTATGACCATGGATTTGCATCGCCGAATAATTTGGCGAGCAAACAACTCATCAGCCGGTAACTCTCCCCGTGCCAAATAAGCCATGTAAGGGACCGCCCAATCCGGAGTGGCACGAAGAACCGCCACAAGTTGAGATTCCAGGTCAGGGATCGCTATATCTTCCTTAGAAGGCAACTTCACCGACGGGTTATGCATGATATCCAAAAATACATTGGGAGGAACCAGCTTACGCTGTGACCCGAGTCGTGAAAGAGCGTAAGCTGCCTCACTGAGCTGGCGGTCAATATGATCAACTTGATAACCATGAAAGTGACCCGCCACATATGATACAGCACGCCTGTAAGCCGCCATCAACGGATCCCTGGAATCCCACGTCCCGGAAACTTGTTGCGCCACCAGATCTGAGTCGCTAACCCACAAGTGTAGGGGATATATCGTAGCCTTTTCGATAAGTAAGAGTGTCGAACCCAACAAGGAGCAGAAGGTATTTACAAGCGATCTTGAGCAAGGAATAACTGCAAGTACTGAAAGGTAACTTTTATGGGTTTTCTAGTAATAGCAACAAGGAAATAAATGCAAGGAAAGTAAATGGTGTCGAGGTGCAGCAACTCGCCCAATCCTTTTGAACACAAAGGATAAGCCCAAGGACTAAACTTATAAAGACTAAGACATTCCTGAGGACACACGGGAGAGATAGTGAAGTGCTTTCGCCATATTTCGTCTAGTACTATGTTTTGTATTGATAAGTGTTATGTGGGTGGATCTTAACTAGTGCACCGTCTAGGCTAAGACAAGTACACTCTTATGATTAATCCCTCTTGAAAGCATCCACAAATACAAGAGAGAAATTTAGGCAAAGCCTAACCATAGAAATAAGCTTTAGGATCCAATACTCCCTCATGCAAAAGTATGTGAACTGGGGTTCAGGTTTCTGTCACTCCCGCAACCCACCATAAGCATTCTTTATAGACGATGCATTCCCCTAGGTCCTTAAAAAGGCAAAGTGTTATGTTGTCGACGTTCACATAACACCACTAGAATAATAATACCATAACTTAAATATCAATCAACACATATTACTTCAACATCATATGACTACTAGCATCTAGACTTTTCCCATGTCCTCAAGAACTAACGGAACTACTCACAAGACATAAAAGAAATCATGATCAGAGGTGATGAAAATATGATTAACAATCTGGTCATAACAATAATCCTCCAACAAAACTCAATAGCATTCACCACAAAAGAGTAATCAACACCGGTAGAGTAGAGGGGATGAATAGTGCAAGGTACAACTCCGATTGCAATGGTGAAGTGGCTGAGATGAAGGTGGAGATGGTGCTGGTGATGGTGATGATGGTTTTGATGATCTCGATGATGCCCGTGACGATGGTGATGACGATGAGGATGATCTCCCCTTCCGGGAGGAGTTCTCCCCGGTGGAATCTGTCCGCCGGAAAGGTATTTTGTTCTGTGTAGGTTTCCGCCGCGGAGCGACGGCGGAACTTCGAAAACTCTTCCGTCCCCATAATTTTTAGGTCATGAGGGTCATATAGGCCAAAGGAGAGCACCGGAGGTGGGACCCACTACCCAGGCAGCCTATGGGCGCGGCCTTGGGGTGACTCGCGCCAGGAGGTCGCCTGGGTGGCCTGTGGCCCCCCTCCGGCCCTTCTTTGGCCTGTCTTCGGGATCCGTTCGGAAACTCCTTCCCTCAAATTTTCAGCGCTGTTGGAGATTTTTTGATATGGTAACTCTTTGTGCTATTTTCTCCGTTGAATCCTGCATGTGTTGTTTCGGCACCGGAAAGTTGTAAACTGTGTAAAATAAGCCAAAACACTAAAAGTACATCATCATAATGTGAAATATAGCAATGAATAGAGACAAATTATGATACAAAATAGTGATGCATTTTGGACGTATCAACTCCCCCAAGCTTAGACCTGGCTTGTCCCCAAGCGAATACTAAGCTCAGTAAACCTGTCCACAAGTTTAGAGAGTGAAGTGTCGATAAATAAGAATACAGACAAGAAGCATCATAATTTTTCTACTAAACTCAACCATCCTCAACAACATTCTCAACTCATAAGGCCCTTATGAAAGAGTAATATCAACTACAATCAAAATTAGAGCTAAGAAGACTCATCAAACCATGGCAAACATGTCCTTGGTCAAAGAACAACTAGTAACTTTTAACTTTTGCTCTTGCTCTTATATTTTGATGAGATCAATTGAAGCTTTTTGAAAGAACATGTTATTAGTCAAGAAGTGAAAATGCTAACACAAAGGAAGATGTTTTCTTTAGCTAGGCCTTAACAAACAACTTACTTATCTTAATGATAATTTCAACAAAGGTGCGATATAGCAATTCTCAATGAAACAATATAAATGCATGCATCTTTGTCAAGATAAGGTGTGTGCTCCTTTTTTTAGGATAGAAAGAAGTAGATTTTACTGACTCAACATAAAAGTAAAAGACTAGCCCCACGTAGAGGGAAATATGGAAAACTCATGTGCTAGAGCTTTTTGGGATTTTAAAAATCAACAAAATTGTAAAACAAGCTTTTGAGAGGTGCATAATTTGTCAACGAATGCTAGCAGATAGCCCAATACTTCTCATGCTGGACAAGTTTTGAGGAACGGCTCCGAAAGTGGGGACGATCACATCCCCTTAGTCTCCTTTGTTTATCACTACAAAAGTTTTGTGATTTCTCATCAACAAAGCATGAAGGAGGTTTTGTTTGTTGTTATTATCTTTTACGAGCTAGGCACGCTCATGCCAGTCCCTTCTGGTATTAGGGGTTCGCAGATTACATGCAAACCCAGGATAGAACTTGTCCAATATGAGAAGATCATTAATTATATACTACTTATTCATGAGCTAAAACAGAGGCACAAAACAGGGAGTAATATTAGAAGGTTTAAATATAGCACATGAGTAATATACTTTAGGAGTGGCGGTGAAAAACCACGTATAGGGAAGGTATGGTGGACTCTTGGGAAGGTTGAGGTTTCAGGGTATGGATGCACAAACAGCATTCCCGCTTAGTGCAAGGGTTGGCTAGCAAAGGCTTTTGAGAGCAGACAAATAATGTTGACTTGGATGCAAAACAATATAAAGTTTAACATAAGGAATTGGCATAAAACATCAAGTTGTCTTCCTTGTCAGCATAGCACTCGAGCATAAGAACATAAAGGTTTTGGCTATGTCGCTACTAGAAAAACTCATGCTTGTTGTTATGACCAATGCTATGTTTGCCAAGATTAAATAAAGTTTTCAAAGACATACCTGATATGTAAGATTAATACTCCCATAAGAATCAGCATATAAGATCGATTGCATGAAGAGAATACCAAGTGCAGCAAAGAAACCAATAGACTTCTCATTAATATTCCATCGTAGACACTGCACGCTCACGGATACAAGACTCTCCACAAAGGAGCAATAGACCTCAATGCAAACACCTATTTCATAAGATAACTTCCCTAGACATGATACGAGGTAAATGATAAAAATAAAAATAAATAAAGATACCGGGCACTCCCCCAAGCTTGGAACAAGCTAAGGGAATGCTATTACCCATGAAGATTTCACTCTTCATCCTTGTTCTTGTTCTTCAGGTAATCCTTAGCAAAAAGCTTCCATGGCAAAGGTCCTCCCTCCACACACAATTCTCCAATCTCCATGATCCTGCTTTTGGCAGATAAGCCTATGCGCAAAACTTAAGTTCATACTCACAGTTCTGGTTTTGGGGGTCATAGATGTGCCCTTGAAGCTCGAACACTTTGGTTTCTAGCACGGATATGATTGATCGCACTTCCTTCATCTCCTCCTCATGTTCCCTCTTCAGCTCGGCGAAGATATCGCAGTTGGCCTCGACACCACGCTCGATCATTAACTTGTACTTGAAGACTTCTTGCTCCACTTCTTCGAGCCTGGCCCTGGTGCTCCCCTCCTTGACAGGTCCCTTCAAATCTTCTTTGTGGAGGACACCATCCTCCACCCAAAGTGTTTGAGGGTGTCTCTTTACCTCTGCGAGGTAAGGGTTGATGACGTTGATGAGGAACTTGTCCTTGGAAGAGTTTGGGGGAAGCCATGGCACCTAGGTATGCTGAAAGTTCTCCTGGCACAAACAGATCGAAAAGAAAATGCACGGAATCGCAAGATACAAAGCCGGGACGATCCAGGAAAATATATAGCAAAAATTTCTGCACCAAAAGGAAGGTAACAAGCCAAAGTAGAGTCAGAGACGGACTCCGGGTGGTCCAGACGGCCTCCTGGCATGGCCAGGAGGTAGCCCGCGCCCACTGGTCGCCTGGAGCACCTGGGGCTCCTCTCCGGCTCTACTTCGGCTTGGAATTTTCCTAATTTTGTAAAAACACATAATTCAGAACTTTTATTGATGTTCGTGTAGTTTCCTTACCGTATCTCATACCTATTCTTATTCTGCTTCTGCCGGTGTGTGATATAGTGTTGCAATATGTTCTTCATGAGTGGCTACCTGTATCACATCCACCTCTACATTGATGGGGTTTCCAGCCATGTAATGCTTGAGTCTTTGCCCATTCACAACATGTGGTTTTGTACCTTCAAAATTATTAATCTTGATTGCACAGGAGCGATAGACTTGTTCGATATGGTACGGTCCTTCCCACTTGGAAAGTAATTTATCTGGAGAAAACCTGAAACGAGATCTATACAACAAAACTTTATCACCAACATTAAATTCATGTTTCAAAATTCTCTTGTCATGCCACTTCTTTACCTTTTCTTTGAACATTTTTGTGCTCCCGTAAGCTTCACTTCTCCACTTATCTAGAGAAGCCAAGTTCATGAGACGATTTTCACCAGCAAGTTTTGGGTCAGCATTAAGCTCTCTAACAGCCCAGAAAGCTTTGTGCTCTAACTCTAGAGGTAGATGGCATGCCTTGCCATAGACCATGTTATACGGAGACATCCCAATGGGATTTTTGTAAGCAGTTCTATACGCCCACAACGCATCTCCTAGCTTATTGGACTAGTCCTTTCTAGAACTGTTCACTGTCTTTTGCAAGAGCAACTTGATCTCTCTATTTGTGAGCTCAACTTGCCCACTAGTTTGAGGGTGGTAAGGTGAATCAATTCTATGACTAACATCATATTTGGCTAGAACTTTTCTAAAAGCATCGTGTGTAAAATGTGGTCCTCCGTCGGTCATGAGGTACCTAGGTACACCAAACCTAGGGAAGATTACATCCTTGAGCATTTTCAAAGATGTCTTGTGATCAGCTCTTTCAGTGGGGATTGCTTCAACCCACTTGGTCACATAATCAACATCTACTAAGATGTGAGTGTACTTGTGTGAAGGAGGAAAAGGACCCATAAAATCAAAACCCCAACAATCAAAAGGCTCAATGACTAGAGAATAATTCATAGGCTTCTCATTTCTCCTACTAATATTACCAACTCTTTGACACTTATCACAAGATAAAACATAATTTCGTGCGTCTTTAAAGAGAGTAGGCCAATAAAAACCTGACTAGAGGACCTTGTGTGCGGTCCTTTCACCGGCATGATGTCCTCCATAAGGACTGCTATGACATTGTCTCAAGATATCCTTCTGCTCATGCTCCGGTATGCATCTCCTCACAATTCCATCCACACCTTCTCTAAAAAGATGTGGGTCTTCCCAAAAGTAATACCTCAAGTCGTGGAGGAACTTCTTCCTCTGCTGGAATGTTAAACCTGGAGGAAAAAACTTTGCAACAATAAAGTTAGCATAATCTGCATACCATGGATCGGAATTAGATTGTACTTTCAAAACAACTAACTGTTCATCATGAAAACTATCAATGACCGGAATAGGATCATGTGGTATGTCCTCCATCCTAGAAAGGTTGTGTGCTACGGGGCAGTCTGCTCCTTTCCTATCAACAATCTGCAAATCAAATTCTTGAAGAAGAAGGACCCATCTGATAAGCCTTGGTTTGACATCCTTCTTTTCCATAAGATACTTAATAGCAGCATGATCAGTATGAATGATGACTTTAGAATCAATAATGTAAGGCCTAAACTTATCACAAGCAAACACTACCGCTAAAAATTCTTTCTCAGTAGTAGCGTAATTCTTTTGAGCACTATCAAGGGTTTTGCTAGCATAATGTATAACATTCAATTTCTTATCAACCCTTTGTCCTAACACAACTCCAACAACAAAATCACTAGCATCACACATGATTTAAAAAGGAAAATTCCAATCAGGTGGTTGGACTATAGGGACGGTTATCAAGGCTTTCTTAAGAACTTCGAAGGCTTCCTTACAATCTTCATCAAACAAAAAAGGAATATCCTTCTGGAGAAGATTAGTGAGGGGTTTCAAAGCTTAGAAAATTCTTTAATAAATCTTCTATAGAAACCAACATGACCGAGGAAACTACGAATACCTCTGATGTCCTTTGGATAAGGCATCCTCTCGATTGCTTCAACTTTTGCCGTGTCCACCTCGACTCCCTTTTCAGAAATCTTGTGGCCAAGAACAATTCCCTCATTGACCATTAAATGACACTTCTCCCAGTTGAGTACCAAGTTCGTCTCCTCACATCTCTGCAAAACTTTGTTAAGGTTGTGGAGACAATGGTCAAAAGAGGTTCCATAGACAGAGAAATCGTCCATTAAGACCTCCACAATTTCCTCAAAAAAACCATGAAAGATAGCACACATACACCTCTGAAAAGTAGTAGGAGCATTGCATAAACCAAAAGGCATACGTCTATAAGCATAAGTACCAAAGGGACAAGTAAAAGTGGTCTTCTCTTGATCGGCAGTGTTAACATGAATTTGAGAGAAGCGAGAGTACCCATTGATACGTCCATTTTGCATCATGCTTTCATGTTGATATTTATCGCTTCTTGGGATGTTATTTCACTTCACGGTACAATACTTATGCCTTTTCTCTCTTATTTTTCAAGGTTTACATGAAGAGGGAGAATGCCGACAATTGGAATTCTGGCCTGAAAGTGGAGCAAGTTTGAGATACCTATTCTGCGCAACTCCAAACGCCGTAAAAATCAACGAGGATTTTTTTCCGTATTTATAAAAAATACTGGGCCAAAGAAGCGCGAGAGGGCGCCAGCAGGTGGCCACAAGCCTGCTTGGCGCAGCCACCCCCTGGCCGCGCCAAGGGGGCTTGTGGGCAGCCTGCTGGCCCATTGGCCCCCCTCTTCTGCTATATGAAGGGTTTCGTATGAAAAAAATCAGAGAGAAGCTTTTTCGTGGATTCGCCGCCGCCACGAGGCGGAACTTGAGTAGAACCAATCTAGAGCTCCGGCAGGACGATCCTGTCAGGGAAACTTCCCTCCTGGAGGGGGAAATCGTCGCCATCGTCATCACCAACACTCCTCTCATCGGAGGGGACTCATCACCATCAACATCTTCATCAGCACCATCTCATCTCCAAACCCTAGTTCATCTCTTGTAACCAATCTCCATCTCACGACTCTGATTGGTACTTGTAAGGTTGCTAGTAGTGTTAATTACTCTTTGTAGTTGATCCTAGTTGGATTACTTGGTGGAAGAGTTTATGTTCAGATACTTGATGCTACTTATTACCTCTCTAGTCATGAATATGATTATGCTTTGTGAGTAGTTACTTTTGTTCCTGAGGACATGGGATAAGTCATGCTAATAGTAGTCATGTGAATTTGGTATCCGTTCGATATTTTGGTGTGTTGTATGTTGTTTTTCCTCTAGTGGTGTTATGTGAACGTCGACTACATAACACTTCACCATTATTTGGGCCTAGAGGAAGGCATTGGGAAGTAGTAAGTAGATGATGGGTTGCTAGAGTGACAGAAGCTTAAACCCTAGTTTATGCGTTGCTTCATAAGGGGATGATTTGGATCCACTAGTTTAATGCTATAGTTAGACTTTGTCTTAATTCTTCTTTCGTAGTTGCGGATTCTTGCGAGAGGGGTTAATCATAAGTGGGATGCTTTTCCAAGTAAGGGCAGTACCCAAGCGCCGGTCCACCCACATATCAAACTATCAAAGTAACGAACGCGAATCATATGAACTTGATGAAACTAGCATGACAGAAATTCCCATGTGTCCTCGGGAGCATTTTTCCTCCTATAAGACTTTGTCCAGGCTTGTCCATTGCTACAAGAGGGATTGGGCCACTTTGCTGCATCGTTGTTACTTTTGTTACTTGTTGCTTGCTACGAATCATCTCACCACACAATCACTTATTACCGATAATTTCAGTGCTTGCAGATATTTCCTTGCTGAAAACCACTTGTCAGATCCCTCGGCTCCTCGTTGGGTTCGACACTCTTACTTATCAAAATGACTATGATTGATCCCCTATACTTGTGGGTCATCACCCATCAAGATAGCAAAAGTGAGTGTTTTTGGATAACCTTTCAAGCATTTGGTCGATGAACGACAACAGGTAGTGGTCTTTCCTAGTTGCCTTGTTCAGCTCCCTGTAATCAATACACATTCTATATCCAATAATAATTCTTTGAGGTATTAGTTCATTCTTATCATTAGGAACCACAATCATACCTCCTTTCTTGGGAACACAATGTACCGGACTTACCCACTTACTATCACCTATAGGGTAGATAATACCCGCGGCTAGAAGCTTGAGGATTTCGGTCCTCACAACATCCTTCATCTTCGGGTTCAACCGTCTTTGATGATCAACAACCGGTTTAGCATCAGGTTTAAGATTGATGGTATGTTGACAAATGGATGGACTAATCCTCTTAAGATCTAGCGCCTCGATGTTTATGAAGGACTTCCAATAATCGCTCTTCTTGATATCGTGAAAGGTTATAATTGATAATAACATGATATACTTTCTTTTCATCTAAATAAGCATACTTGAGCATACTGGGAAGAGGTTTAAGATCAAACACCGGGTCTACTTTTGGTTTCGATAAAATTCCCAAAGGCTCAACCGGAAGGTTGTGCTTCAGGATAGCAGGTTGTCTCAAGAATATGTCATCTAGCTCATTCCTTTCCTGCATATGCATATCATTCTCGTGGTCTTCCATAAATTGCTGCAAAGGATCGTTAGGAGGAATAGCAATAGAAGCAATCTATTGAATAATTTTATCGTTACTAGGGAGATCAGTACCCCGAGTTTGCTTCAAGAATTTAGAAAAGTTAAATTCATATGGCTCACCATTAAATTCAACAGATACTTTTCCTTCCCTGCAATCTATAATAGCTCCACATGTTTTTAGAAAAGGCCTACCAAAGATAATAGGGCAAAAGCTATCTTGCAATGAACCAAGTACTAGAAAGTCGGTAGGATATTTTACCTTTCCACATAGAACTTCAACAGCTTGCACAATTCCAATAGGAGAGATAGTTTCTTTGTTTGCAAGATGAATAGTAACATCGACTTCTTCAATTTCACTTGGTAGAATCTCATTCATGATCTCTTGTTAAAGTGAAAAAGGAATAGCACTAGCACTGGATCCCAAATCACATAGCCCATAATAATTATGATCTCCTATTTTAACAGATACAAATGGAGTACCTAAAATTGGGCCTTTATTCTTGGTTGTAACAAGGTTAGTATAAACAACACAAAAATTTATATTGGAATCCTCAATATTGCTAGTAACAAGATCCTTGACTAATGCAACTTGAGGATCGACTTTAATCAGGTCCTCATGCTCATCAGTCGTTCTTACACTTTTATTCATGATGTGCGTGACAAAAGAATGCTCCCTCATCCTCGTGGGAAAAGGGGGTTTCTCATATAAAACTGCACGCAAGACAGGGTCAACAACATTGATATCCATAGGTAAATCCTTAAAAGTTTTATGGTGTTGATCCTCCTTCTTCTTAGAAGAGTCAATATGAAAGGCAAAGTATTTGCAAAACTCAATTAGAAGCTGGGAATCAAGACCAATCTTCGCACAAAAGGTGTTGAAGTAATCAATTTTCACATAGCACTCAATGTAATCATGCTCATAATTTATAACGGGTTCAATACCTTCATCAATCTCCCAGTCTACAGTGTTCTTCTGGATCCTTTCAATAAGATCCCACTTAGGTTAAATGCTTTTGTTGGAGAATGCCCAACTAGAGGAAGCATCAAGCATCTCTTTATCTTGACGAGAAAACTGTGCATAAAAATTTGTAAGAATAATTTCTTTGGAGAGCTCATGATTGGGACATTTGAGCATTAAGGACGTCAATCTCCCCAAGATTGAGCGATGCTTTCTCCGTCATGAGACCAAAAGTTATAAATATAGTTCCTGTCTTGATGTATTTCATGAAGAGGATAAAACTTTGCATAAAAGAGAGGCATAAGATCTTGCCAATTTAGTAAATGAGAGTCATCAAGAAGCCTATACCAATCCAAAGCCTTGTATTTTAATGATAGAAAGAATAGCTTTCTCATAACAAAATCCATCGATATACCTGCAAGCTTAAATAGGGAGCATAGTTGTGAAAGATATAGCAAGTGATCACCTGGATGTCTATCTCCTGCATATCGATTAGCCAAGACACAATCAGTAATACCAGTTGGTATTTTAAAGGGCACAATTTCAGTAGATGGGGGAGGCTTGTCCACCACAATAGCATTGGGGCGGTTCCCCACAAGCAACAAACCAAGAGCAGAGTTGTCCATAGGGACAAAAAGCGGAAACAGTAAAACAAAAATAGCACGTACACCGTAAAGGTTTCCTTACCAATTTCACTTACCAATAGCGCTACACTCCCCGACAACGGCGCCAGAAAATGGTCTTGATGACCCACAAGTGTAGGGGATCTATCGTAGCCTTTTCGATAAGTAAGAGTGTCAAACCCAACGAGGAGCAGAAGGTATTGGCAAGTGATCCTGAGCAAGGAATAACTGCAAGTACTGAAAGGTAACTTTTCATGGGTTTTCTAGTAATAACAAGGAAGTAAATACAAGGAAAGTTGTAGCGACCCGACCTGAAATGGACAAGTCTCTGGTGTTTCCGTACCATCCCAAGATCATGCTGGTACACACTCAGTACATCAATGTATATATCAAGAGTTCAATCACACAACTTTATTAATCGAAATCTCATATCGAGTACTTTATTACAAAAATGGATTATAATAAAGTGGCTGAAGGTCATCTCATGAGATAACTAACAAAGACTAGCGGAAGCATCAGGTATACAAGTCCATCCGACTCCAGGGCATGTCACCGAGCGTAGATCGTAGCCTCACTCCTGGTCGGAAAAGTACTCTGCAACATGATACGTTGCAGCCGTGTAGGTCAGCATATGGAATATGCCGGCAAGTCATCAAAGAGAGGGGGTGAAACAATAACCAACTATTTCTACATGTATATATCGCAGGTGGGGCTATAATTTTTTAGCAAAAAGCAAGTTTTCTCCTACATCAAGAGAGGGCTAAAAGAAAAACATTACTACATTGTTTCTTGTTAACGAGATGGTTCCGCCAACCAATTCTCGTACCCGAGTTGTCGATAATTCCCACATCATTATTAATTTGTGTTGAGAGTTCAGGAAAATTTCAATGCCTTCGGCTCAAGTTGTCCATGACCGTGGACACGGCTAATCGATTAGGTTTGGGTACTCTGCAGAGTTTTGCACACGTTCCCCACAAGATTTGATCGCCTCCGAGCATATCCTCGCACTTCAGGGTGTTTGAAGACCGGATGATCAAAACATGGTCTTTCAACGGGTCCCTCTGATCCCCTGTCGGTGTCCATCCAATCCTACCGTTCTTCTACATCTGCTAGCACCGCCTGTCCAGAGTCGCCGTGTTGTCCAACCAAGCCAGAGCCCATAATGACTTGTGGCTGTGCAGGTAAGCCTTGGGTCTTGAAGCCTCCGTCCGTCTCTTCGAGCCTTGGTGAAGCTTTCCGCAAGAAGTCATGGCACGTCTCCAAGCATCCCGGGGTCGTCCACTGGTTTCTCCAAGGAGCCCGTCTAAACCGTCCTTCACCCAGAGTTGCATTGCATCACGAGGTCTTGAAAAGTCTTGACTTAACCGATCTTGGTTATTAAATTATTCTCGCATCACTCGTGATAAACTCTCAACCAGAACCCCTTCTATACAAGCATAGCAATATAAAATTTGTCGTCCCGGGCCAAGTAACGGGGTTGTTGTAGCGACCCGACTCAAAACGAGTCAAGCCTCTGTGTATATGTGCCATCCCTGGATCAGTATGCTGGCACACACAGTACATCAACTTATATATCAAAGTGCAATCACATGTAAATAGTGTAGAACTGATATATACCTTAAATATTTCAGCGGAAGCAGTCAAGGGAGTGGAGTCCCAATAAACACCAACGGCAAGTTGAGTATAGACCGTAACCCTGAATCGTATTCTTACTCGTCGAAGAGAAATATCTGCAACATAAGACATTGCAGCCGTGTAGGTCAGCATATTGAATATGCCGGCAAGTCACATGAGAGAGGGGTGAAAAGTAATCATCTATACTATATGCATATATGGCAGGTGGGGCTATAAGTTTTTAGCGAAAAGCAAGTTTTCTCCTACATCAAGAGAGGGCTAAAAGCAAAATGTTACTACATTGTTGGTTGTTAACGAGATGGTTCCGCCAACCAATTCTCGTACCCGAGTTGTCAATAATTCCCACATCAATATTATTATTTGTGTTGAGAACTTCAGATAACTTCAGTTCCTTTGGCTCAAGTTGTCCATGACCGTGGACACGGCTAATCGATTAGGTTTGAGTACTCTGCAGAGTTTTGCACACGTTCCCCACAAGATTTGATCGCCTCCGTGTATGTCCTCGCACTTCAGGGTGTTTGAAGACCGGATGATCAAAACATGGTCTTTCAACGGGTCCCTCTGAATCCCTGTCGGTGCCCATCCAATCCTACCGTTTTTGTACATCTGCTAGCACCGTCTGTCCAGAGTCGCCGCGTTGTCCAACCAAGCCAGAGCCCATAATGACTTGTGGATGTGCAGGTAAGCCTTGGGTCTTGAAAATATCCGTCCGTCTCTTTGAGCCTGGGTGAAGTAATATTTTTCATAAGTATTTTCAAAATAGGAAATCAAACTAGCAATGCAATCAATTCGCAAGTTAGTATAGAACTAGAATTGATTCCATGCAAAAAAATAAGAATAAATAAAATAAAATTTTGTTGTTGTTGAAAAGTTACTGGTAAATATCAAAAAACAAAATATAACTTGTCACAATTACAAAAAAAAACAAATTAAGAACAATTAATACAAAAGAAATAGCAAGAAAACAAAAAAGGCTAAAACAGAATCTGTTTTGCTTAAAACCCTAAGGAAACATACTTAAAAACATTGAAACTTAAACTACTGAACGATATGATCAATACGAAGCAGCAGCAAAAAGAATCAAATTAAAAGCTGTTTTTAAACTCCCGGAATAAGCAAAACAAGCTTTAATTCAAATCTGATCTAACTCAATTTTTATAAATCCAAACATAGACAAACTATATATCTGCAGAAACTACATAAAATTTGTGATCCAACGTAAAAATAATCACCTAATTTGGAGTTATAGACTAATAGATATGAATTTTCTAAGATTGCAATTTTCTAAAAAAACTGGAATACGGGATTTCGTGAATCTCACCATGGGTGACACAGAGGAAGAACTCCGGCGAGGTAGCTGCTCTGGCGAGGTGGGGAGGTCGCCGGCGGGGTGGGGAATCGGTGGAGGAGGGGTGGGGCGCGCAGGGGTGTGGTGCAGCGAGGGTAGGGGCCATGGGGAGGTCGGCAGGGAGCTCCTGGACTCGACCGGGGTAGGGTTACTCCGGCGAGGTGGCCGGCGGCTAGAGGCGATGAGGGTGGCGTCTCTTTTGGAAAATGGAACGAGGACTCCGGTTGGGTTCTTATAGGGGGCTCGGGAGGAGCTGGGATGGAAGGGAGAGGGAGATCGGGAAGGGAGGATTTCCGTGTCCATGGCTAAGGAAGGTCTTGTGCACGTGAGGAAGGAGATAGAGGAAGAAGAAGATCATGTTGGGCCAGTTTTTGGAAAGGTCTTAATGGGCCACCGTTTATTTCCATTTAAACACGATTTCTTTCCTTTTTCAAAACTAGGAAACTAAAACGATAAAAGGGAAATCAAATCAATTCGGAATATAGAGTTTCTATATACTAAAATTATCAGAAAAATAAAATCTAAATGATGGGCATTTTTCCACGGCCAAAATAAAAACTTAAAAAAATGTTTTTCCAAAAAATCCCTAAAAGCATTATTTCTTTTTGCAATTACTTTCTCAAATTAAATTTTGGTTTTTCTTGGCTCAAAATATTTCAATGAATGACCCCTGGTTTTTGGAGGGTCATTTTCCTCCGCTCTTTCTTGCGTGCAAGAATTTTGTCGGGGCATTTTCTCGGGGAAGAAAAATATAGAAGCAAGGGCAAATATTTTGAAAGGATTCAAATGCAAACTCCGTTCAAATTCTTTATAGTTGAAGAAGTCATGTCATCTTCTCTCTTTTCTTTTAAAAGATTGAATTTGAATTCATCGGAGATGGGGAAAGTCATTTTATTCCCTCTCATTCAAAAGTTTTTGAAAAGTTTCAAATTTCACACAAGTTTCAATCACTCAAGCAAACAAACAAACAAACTAATAATTATTTTAACATTCCAAAATTTGGGATGTTACAGTTGTTGGGGTGCCTACCACATGATACTACAACAAATAACCAATATTTCCAAGTACCTACTCAGCATGCAATAGGGTGTTTGAAGGGTAGAACTACAATGCATAAAACATAGGTAATACATGATCAAATGACTTGCCTTGCTGATAGTTGTCATTATCAAGCGCTTCTAAGTAGCACGCTTCGCACTCCGGGTGATCTATCGATACAAATAAATACACACCATAAGCACTACAATCATCAACAAGCAAAAAGAACATCACTAGCATAAAGTGAAGAAAAACACTTAACATAAGCAAAACAGAATCTGTTTTTGATAAAACCCCAAGTAAAATTATAAAAAACAATTTGAAACTTATACTACAGAAATATATAATCACTAGGAAGCAGTAGCAAAAAGAATCAAATTAAAAGCTATTTTTAAACTCCTAGAATAAGCAAAACAAGGTATAACTAAATCTGATCTAATTCAAATTTGAAAATTTCAAACATAGACGAATAATATGTTTTTGAAATCTACAGGAAAATTGTGATCTACTAGAACAAGTTTCAACTCCAGTGGAGTTATGGATCAAAAGTTATGATCAAAACAATATTAAAACTCTCTCTGTTTTTGGAATTAAAACACAAAAGAAAACTGAATCTAATGGGACAGGGGTACACGTGGCACTCTCTGATTGGTCCTAGGGTGTTTGCTGCGAGGAATTCTAAGAAATGGCCGAAAACTAACTAAAACTCTCTCGCTAAAATATAAGTGGAGAAAAACCGGCTCGGTTTTTAACAGAAAACCAAAGAGGTATGCACAATCTAATCTCATGCGTTCATCTTAGATCTGACGACTAAAACAAAAGGGGGGGCTCATAGGGTGTTTGGCGGTGCTCCGGCGAGGCCGCGGCGGGGAGGGGTCGGGGTCGTTGCTCCGGTGGGTCTCGGTGGCGTCCGAGGGATGGGGGCGATTGCGGCTGGCCTCCCGCGTCCAATGGCGACGGCGGCGAGTCGAGGCAAGGCCGGGGGCGAGCTGCGGGGCGCCGGGGAGCTTCGGCTCCGGCGAGAGCTCGGTAGGGGCGGCGGGTCTTGGGCAAGGGGCGGCGACTAGGGAACGGGGTGCGGGGGGAGGTGGGCTTTGAATAGGGAGGGAGGGAGGTGCTCGGAGGGAAGGGGCAGGGAGATCGAGGGGAATCCGGCGAGCTCGGCTGGGTCGGCCATGGAAGGAAAGGGAGGGAGAGAGAAAAGGAAGGAGGAAGAAGGAGGCCGGTCGGGGTGGGGTCGGACCGGGGGGGGGGGTCCCACGGGTCAGTGAGGGGGGCGCGGTGGGCTCGGTCGGCTGGGGATCTGGATCTGGGCCAAGCGGGATAGCCCAATAGCGCTATAAAGCGCGTGAGGCACTTTCCTAATAAAAAAATAACATTCCCGATTTTGTATTTTTTTCAAAAAAAGCAAGTAATAAAAAATAAAAAGGAAACAAAATAAATAATAAATATAGGGGTATTATATACCAAAAATTTCAGAAAAAAATTTCCTACTCGTTTAACATTTTCCCAAGACCAAAATAAAAACTTTTTAAAAAATGTTTTTTTCTTCAGAAAAACCCCTAAGGTTTTTTTTCTTTTTGGCAATTATTTTCTCCATAAAACTTTGGTTTTTCTTGGCTCAAATATTTTCAAAAATACCCCTGATTTGGGAGGGTCATCTTCCTCCACTCTTTCTTGCTTGCAAGAATTATTTGCGGGGTATTTCTTGTGGGAAGAAAAATAGAAAAGCAAGGAGCAAAAATTTAAAGAATTCAAACGCAAACTTTATTGCAAACAAAATGCATAGATGCTTAGCTATATTTTGTAAAACATTCCAAAATAGGAAATTTGGGATGTTACAAAAGTAAATGGTGACGAGGTACATCAAGTGGCCCAATCCTTTTGAACACAAAGGATAAGCCGAGGGACTAAACTTATAAAGACTAAGGCGTTCGTGAGGATACACGGGAGAGATTGTCAAGTGCTTTCGCCATATTTCGTCTAGTACTATGTTTTGTATTGGTAAGTGTTATGTGGGTGGATCTTAACTAGTGCGCCATCTAGGCTAAGACAAGTACACTCTTATGATTAATCCCTCTTGCCAGCATCCGCAAATACAATCTAGAAATTAAGGCAAAGCCTAACCATAGCAATAAGCTTTAGGATCCAATACTCCCTGATGCAAAAGTATGCGAACTGGGGTTCAGGTTTCTGTCACTCCGGCAACCCACCAAAAGCATTCTTTATACACGATGCATTCCCCTAGGTCCTTAAAAAGGTGAAGTGTTATGTAGTCGACGTTCACATAACACCACTAGAAGAATAACACCGTAACTTAAATATCAATCAACACATATTACTTCAACATCATATGACTACTAGCATCTAGACTTTTCCCATGTCCTCAAGAACTAAAGGAACTACTCACAAGACATAAAAGAGACCATGATCAGAGGTGATGAAAATATGATTAACAATCTGGTAATAACAATAATCCTCCAACAAAACTCAATAGCATTCACCACAAAAGAGTAATCAACACCGGTAGAGTAGAGGGGATGAATAGTGCAAGGTACACTCCGATTGCAATGGTGAAGTGCGTGAGATGAAGGTGGAGATGGTGCTGGTGATGGTGATGATGGTGATGATGATCTCGATTATGCCCGTGATGTTGGTGAAGATGATTAGGATGATCTCCCCTTCCGGGAGGATTTCTCCCCGACAGAATCTGCCCACCGGAAATGTATTTTCTTCTTTCTAGGTTTCCACCGCGGAGCGGCGGCGGAACTGCGAAAACACTTCCGTCCCCGTAAATTTTAGGTCACGAGGGTCATATAGGCCAAAGGAGAGCACCGGAGGCGGGAGCCACCACCCAGGCAACCTATGGGCGCGGCCTAGTGTGACCCGCGCCAGGAGGTCGCGTGGGTGGCATGTGGCCCCCTCCGGCCCTTTCTTGTCCTGTCTTCGGGATCCGTTCGGAAACTCCTTCCCTCAAATTTTCAGCGCAGTTGGAGATGTTCTGATATGGTAACTCTTTGTGCTATTTTCTTCGTTGAATCCTGCATCTGCTGTTTCGGCACCGGAAAGTTGTAAACTGTGTAAAATAAGCCAAAACACCACAAGTACATCATCATAATATGAAATATGTCAATGAATAGGGACAAATTATGATACAAAATAGTGATGCATTTTGGACGTATCAGTTGCCCAGGCATCTAGCCCGGCTAAGGTTCATCTCTTTGGCGATCCTAAGCCCATGGAGCAAAGCCTCGTACTCTGCAACATTGTTAGTGCATGGAAACATGAGCCGTAGGACATAGCAAAACTTGTCACCCTGCGGGGAAGTCAATACCACACTAGCCCCCGAGCCTTCCAGTTGTCTAGACCCATCAAAATGTATAGTCCAATATGTGTGATCAGGTCTGTCCTCTGGGATTTGCAACTCGGTCCAGTCATTGATGAAATCCACTAAGGCCTGAGACTTGATAGCCGTGCAGGGCATATACTTCACGTGGTGAGGACCGAGCTCAATGGCCCACTTAGCAATCCGCCCACTCGCTTCACGGTTTTGTATGATATCGTCAAGTGGTGTAGAACTAACCACCATGATCGGATGCTCCTGGAAGTAGTGCTTCAGCTTCCGGCTTGCCATGAAAATCCCGAAAACCAACTTCTGCTAGTGTGGATAACGTTGTTTGGAGAGGGTCAAGACTTCGCTGACAAAGTACACATACCTATGGACCGGTACCCCTTTTATTCTTCCTTGCATTGGACAACCACTGCCACACTTACTGCTTTAGAGTTAGCAGCAATGTACAGGAGCATAGGCTCTTTGTCAGTAGGAGCGGCTAAAATGGGCGGCTCAGCCAGTTGCTTCTTCACGGCCTCAAAAGCTTCGTTGGTCGCGTCTGTCCACACAGAGTGGTCTATTTTCTTGAGCAGGTGGTAAAGAGGTATGGCCTTCTCACCAAGGCGGCTTGTGAAGCGACTCAGAGCTGCGATACGACCCGCCATACGCTGGACCTAGTTGATATTAGCCAGCTTGCTAAGGGAAGTAATCACCATGATCTTGTCCGGGTTAGCCTCAATGCCTCGTTGTGACACCAAGAAACCCAATAACTTCCCTGCAGGGACACCAAAACACACTTGGTTGGGTTAAGTTTCATGTGATACACGCGCAAATTCTCAAACGTCTCCTTAAGATCTTCCAGAAGTAACTCCTTCCTATGGGATTTCACCACTATGCCATCAACATAAGCGTGAACGTTGCGCTCGATCTGTTTGTGCAGACAATTCTGGATACAGCGTTGATAAGTCACGTCTGAACTCTTAAGCCCAAATGGCATGGAGACATAGCAGAAAGCACCAAAAGGGGTTATGAAGGAAGTCTTCTCTTGATCCTCCAGAGCCATCTTGATCTGGTGATAACCTGAGTATGCATCCAAAAAACACAGCCGCTCGCAACCCATCGTAGAGTCAATGATTTGATCGATACGAGGGAGAGCGAAAGGGTCCTTTGGGCATGCCTTGTTAAGGTCGGTATAGTCAATGCACATGCGGAAAGTCCCATTCTTCTTGAGGACCAAGACTGGATTGGCTAGCCACTCTCGATGAAAAACTTCCATAATGAACCCAGCAGCCAAGAGTCGGGCTACCTCTTCCCCGATTGCTTAACGCCTCTCCTCGTTGAAACGACGGAGGTACTGCCGAACCGACTTCATCTTGGGATCTACATTAAGGTGGTGCTCAGTGAACTCTCTCGGTACACCTGGCATTTTAGAAGGTTTGCATGCAAAAATGTCCCGATTCTCACGGATGAATTCGATGAGCGCGCTTTCCTATTTGGGATATAGACCCGTCTCAATAGTGAATTGCTTGGAAGAGTCGCCAGGCGTGAAATCAACTTGCTTGGTGTCATCGGTAGGTTTGAACTTGAGGGGTGGTTCTGAATCGATTGTGGGCTTCTTGAGTGGAGTCATATCTGCCGGGTCAACATTGGCCTGATGAAACTTGAGTTCCTCAGCAGCGCAAGCCGACTCAGCATAAGCAGCATCTCCTTCTTCACACTCCTGAGCTATCTTCCGATCTCCACTTATCGTGATTGTTCCTCTAGGGCCTGGCATCTTGAGATTAAGGTAGACATAACACGTCCGTGCCATGAAGCGGGTGTAAGCCGACTGACGAAAAAGGGCACGATAAGGGCTCTTGATCTTGACCACCTCGAATGTGAGAGACTCGCTCCTATAGTTGGACTCGGTGGCAAAAGGCACATTGAGTTTAATCCACGGATATGCCGACTTACCCGGGATGATGCCGTGGAAGACCGTGGAGGAAGGCATCAAGTCGCCTTCTGAGAAATTCATTCTCCAGAAAGTGTCATAGTATAAGACGTTGATACTACTGCCACCGTCCATGAGGACTTTGGAGAGGGTATGGCCCCCAACTTGTGGTGCCACAACCAATGCCATGTCGCCAGGGTTATCAACCCGGGGCGGGTGGTCCTCCCTACTCCAGGTAACAGGATGCTAAGACCAGTTGACATACCTGGGAAGCGCCGGCTCAGCTATGCTGAGGGCTCTCTGATTAACCTTCTTGTCCCTCTTGCAAGCATTAGTGGTAAACACGTGATATTGCCCGTTATTCAACTGCTTGGGGTTATTTTGGAAGCCAATGTTGTCGTTCTGCTGCTCAGAGCCGCCCGGGTTAAGCTGCTACTAAAAGCCTCCCTGAGCATTATATTGCTGGTTACTCTAGACCGAAACTGCCCAGCGTTGGAGTGTGACCCGCCCTGTGGACCAGGGTTGGGGAAGCCGCCAAATGGATTCCTGTGTGAGCCGCTCAAACCAAATTGATCCGGGTGTCCACCGCTACTTCCTTCTTGGTTGTTCTTGAGTGCCTCGTCATGAAACTCCTGCATCACAAAACAGTTTTCCCAAGAGTGAGTGGCTGGACCTTCCGATGTGCTATGATGTGGACAGGGGCCCTTGATCATCTCATGATAGTTACGTGGTCTTTTTCCACTGAAGCCTTGTTGCCCACTTTTCTTCTGACACTGATTCCCGATCTCGGTGTTAGTATTGGCAACGAAATCAGTGAAACCTTCCTGCTGCCTTTTCTTCCCTTGGTTCCCAAAGTTATTGTTGTTACGTCCCTGGGCCTGAGAATGGCCAATGGATGACTCTCCCTTCCCGGCGTTGCTGAGTTTGTCGTCGTCCTCTCTAGGATCTTTGGTGCCATATGACTCGGCATATCTAGTTAGGGTGTCCATCAACTTGCCCATATCCTGCACTTTCCGCTTGAGTCGCCCAAGTTTCAACACCAGGGGCTGGAGGTGACAGTTTTTCTCCAAAATCAGCACAGCCTGAGCCGCCGTGATGCCATCTGATGAATGGATTATCTCTGCAGCCCGCCGTGTCCAATGATGGGCCGACTCATCTAAGCGCTGGACACAGTGTTGTAAGTCGACAATAGTTATTGGGCGCTTGCAAGTTCCTCTGAAGTTCTTGACAAAACGTTCCTTCAACTCGGCCCAGGTGTTGATGGAGTTGGGCGGCAAATTCTTTAGCCAAGTGTGTGTCGTCCCTTCGAGCATCATTTGAAAGTACTTGGCACACACTATGTCGTGGTTTTTTCACGGCAGATGTCCTCGTGAAAGGACTTAGTACTGGAGCCATCGCACCTTGGTGGCGACTCAAAGGGGTTAAGCGGGAGAGACACGGCGATTTACCCAGGTTCGGCCCCTCTGAGGAGGTAATAGCCTACGTCCTGCTTTGGTGTGTATTGATATGGATTCGATTACAAGGAAGGCGTAACTCGCCTAAACCTAGCACTCGATGATTTCTAACCCGTCCTCTGTCCCCCAGGACCTCGCCTTTATATACAGGTCGACTCCCTAGGGTTTGCAAGGATTCCTTCCTTCTTACAACTCGTGACCATTGCGATCTCTAAATCGCCATCTTCCAAAGCTGGGAGACCCGCCAAGAGCCATACTCGTCATGCGACCTTGATTCGACCAAAATGAGGCCCAACTAAACACTTAGATGAGTCGCCCAATGGATAACCCAGCCCAACGAGGGCGGGTCATCCACATGTTACATCCCCAACACACTGCGTCGCTAACATCGAGCATGTCCATCGCAGGCTTGTAACTCTAAACCCACGCTCCCGGCTCAAGGTCAGGCGTGTAGTTGGGAACCTTGCGCAGACCCTTAAAGTCCTTGGGCATACGCTCATTGTGGAGGGCGGGTGATAAACAGGGAACCCTATGTTCCTGCCTCCTGACTCGCCGTGCGCCGGGGAAGGCGACACATAAGCCTGATAGCCTTGACCCATCGTTGTTGCTGCCTCCGCCAGACGGGCGGCTCGTGCTGCATCCACAAGGTCTTGGGCATGTGTGCCTTGCAATCCAGGCTCGTTGGTCTGCGGATGTCGACGTTGCTCACCGCTAGACACCGCGGGCGAGTCGTTACAACGACTCCTGGTATGACTAGCGTGAGGTGTAGATTGCAGCCAATCACGACTATACGAGTACTGCGCCTGCTGGACCACCGCCGTTTTCAACATCTCGATGGCGTTTCTTGCTTCCACCTCAGCAATAGAGTTTCCGTGGATGGGAAGAGATTCTAAGTTGCAGGTCGCGGCCAACACATTATCGACGGGGTTAGAAAAGTGACCTGCTGAGTGACTCGCCATGGCGGGTTAGGTTCCATCCTATGAGTATGTGGGTTGTCAAAGAATCGGGTAGGATTTAGATCGGCCGGTAGTCGATTATGATGCCTCCTATGGTGAACTACATCCGAAGTGCGCTGTTGGCGCTCAAGCCTGTTGGAAATATGCCCTAGAGGCAATAATAAAATGGTTATTATCATATTTCCTTGTTCATGATAATCGTCTATCGTTCATGCTATAATTGTATTAACAGGAAACAGTAATACGTGTGTGAATGAATAGATCACAATGTGTCCCTAGCAAGCCTCTAGTTAGCTAGCTCGTTAGTCAATAGATGATCATGGTTTCCTGATCATGGACATTGGATGTCATTGATAACGGGATCACATCATTGGGAGAATGATGTGGTGGACAAGACCCAATCCTAAGCCTAGCACTAGATCGTGTTGTTCGTATGCTAATGCTTTTCTAATGTCAAGTATCTTTTCCTTCGACCGTGAGATTGTGCAACTCCCGGATACCGTAGGAGTGCTTTGGGTGTATCAAACGTCACAACGTAACTGGGTGACTATAAAGGTGCACTACGGGTACCTCCGAAAGTGGCTGTTGGGTTGGCACGAATCGAGATCGGGATTTGTCACTCCGTGTGACGGAGAGGTATCTCTGGGCCCACTCGGTAGAACATCATCATGAGCTCAATGTGACTAAGGAGTTAGTCACACGATGACGTGCTACGGAACGAGTAAAGAGACTTACCGGTAAGGAGATTGAACAAGGTATAGGTATACCGACGATCGAATCTCGGGCAAGTTCTATACCGACAGACAAAGGGAATCGTATACGGGATTGATTGAATCCTTGACATCGTGGTTCATCCGATGAGATCATCGTGGAGCTAGTGGGAGCCACCATGGGTATCCAGACCCCGCTGATGGTTATTGGCCAGAGAGGTGTCTCGGTCATGTCTGCCTGTCTCCCGAACCCGTAGGGTCTACACACTTAAGGTTCGATGACGCTAGGGTTATAGGGAATTGTTATACGAGATTACCGAAAGTTGTTCGGAGTCCCGGATGAGATCCAGGACATCACGAGGAGCTCCGGAATGGTCCGGAGGTAAAGATTGATATATAGGACGGATGGTTTCGGACACCGGAAGTGTTTCGGGCATCACCGGTAACGTACCGGGACCACCGGGACCACCGGAGGTGGTCCCGGGGGACCACCGAAGGGGGGCTGCGACCCCAAGAGGTAAGATGGGCTAAGTGGGGGTGGGAACCAGCCCCTAGTTGGGCTGGTGCGCCTCCCCACTCAGCCCATGGCACAGGGGAAAGAAAAAGAGGGGGGGAACCCTAACTTAGGTGGGCCTTAGGCCCACCAGAGGGGTGCGCCACCCCCTCCTCCCCATCTGGCCGCCACAAACCCCATCTGGGAGGGCTGCCGCACCCCCTAGGGTGGGAACCCTAGGGGTGGCACCCCTTCCCCCTTCCCCTATATATAGTGGGCACTTTTGGCCTTTGGAGGACACAGTTTTCCCTCTCCCTCGGTGCAGCCCTGCACTTCTTCCTCTTCCTCTCTGTCGGCGCTTGGCGAAGCCCTGCCGGGAGACCTCGTCTCTCCACCAACACCACGCCGTCGTGTTGCTGGTCTTCTTCCCCAACCTCTCCTTCCTCCTTGCTGGATCAAGGTGCGGGAGACGTCACCGGGCTGCACGTGTGTTGAACGCGGAGGTGCCGTTGTTCGGCACTAGATCGGAATCGCTGCGAGTACGAATCCATCAACCGCGTTCTAGCAACGCTTCCGCTTAGCGATCTTCAAAGGTATGAAGATGCTCTTACCCCTCTCTCGTTGCTGGTCTCTCCATAGGAAGATCTGAACATGCGTAGGAAATTTTTTGAATTTATGCTACGTCAACCAACAAAGCCGCCATCCGTGAACCCTTAGCCGTTCTGTCTCCGCAGCGATCTGGGCCTGTTGGCTCGCCATCCTGGTGGCCTCGACTTTGATCTCGCGCTGGATCTTGGTCATCTCCTCCCTCAGCTTCGCTAATTCGGCGTTAACCTTTTCTTGGTTCTCCACGGTCACGGCGACCGCCGTGAGTTTAGACATCTCTGCCACTAGATCCGCCATGGCTTGAGCCGGAGTCTTCCCAAACCCGCTGGCTCCGTTATTATCCGCCGCGGTCAGCTGAGCCGCCGCTGCTCCTACCATGTAGATGGCGACCTGACGATGAGGTTCTTGGAAATCCTTGGAAATCGCCGCCTCGGGCAAACCCCCAAGCCGCCCCTCATGGAGGGGTAGATTGAATCTGTATCGCCCATGGATGACTCATCATCCGAGTTGACAAGCGTGTTCTCCTCGATCACCAGCTCATCCGGTAGGTTGACCCCCTGCGTAAAACCAACAAAAATGTGGCGCGGCCCGACCTGACATTTGGCGGGTTGGGCGAACCGCGCCGGCTCGACGATGTCGGTGCAGATGTCCGGCTCAGGTATGGGAACCCCAAAATTGCCAATGAAGACGTGGACCTTGCCGAAGGGGCCCGATAACTAGATTCGATTGAATTGGCGCCAGCCCCCCATTGAGAGTTGTCGATGTAGTACTTCCCGCGGCGACTTTTAGTCATGAGGCCGACCTCGTAGCTCCCACACCCTGGAAGGTCTCCCATTGAGAACTCAACTCCACTGTGTCGTAGCCCCACAATGGGCGCCAAATGTCGTGGTTTTCTCACGGCAGATGTCCTCGTGAAAGGACTTAGAGATGGAGCCATCTCACCTTGGTGGCAACTCAAAGTGGTTAAGCGGAAGCGAGACTCGGGTTTACCCGGGTTCGCCCCCCCGATGGAGGTAAAAGCCTACGTCCTGCTTTGTGTATATTGATGGTGGAATCGATTACAAGGGGGTGTAACTCGCCTGACCTAGCTCTCGATGGATTGTAACTTAAGTCTATCTACCCTAGAGACTCGCCTTTATATACAGGTCGAGGCCCTAGATTTACAAGAGTCCAGGCCACATCATAAGTCATGACCTGACATATCTCTAAGCCACTGTGTCTCTCAAGCAAGGAAACTACCCGACGAGTCTTCCTCTTCTTGGGCCTTGAGTCGCCATCTGGGCTCTTAGACTCGGCTGGCTCTTTGCTGGAGATCACCTCACGCCTTCCACATCCTGGGTCTAAGCCCATCTCTGAATCATAATGTCGAGTCGCCATGAACTTGACCCGGCCCATTAGGGCGGGTCATACAGTGGGTAATATCCCCAACAAAGACCCACTTGGAATCAATAATGTTGACACTAGACACAGGAGGAACCAAATGCCAAGTATCGTTCCTCTGCAGTGCGTGAGACTCCTGCTCCATGGCAGCGTGCCAATGAGGAATCCGAAGAGCTGCCTGAAAATGACGAGGCTCAACTGTGGGATCAGCATCCGTCTGTGCCACGCACGCCGCAATCCAAGCAAATGTGCCATCAGCACGTTCCTTTGGCCGAACAATACCACTTTGTCTCTATGGACGAGGACACAGAGGAGCAGTAGGTGGTGAAGGTGACGACGACTGGGATGCCTAAGTCGCCGACTCCGAAGCCAGGGGTGCAGTCCATGCCGTAGAGCCTTATGTAGACGGCGAGGCACGCTCAGGTGCTGGTGTAGATGGCAAGACTAGCATGGGCAAAGCAGGATAAGCCGACACAACCGCCTCATCCAATGCAGCCGGCACAGTCAGCACAACCACAGGCGTAACTAACGCAGCCTCAGGCGAGACCAACTCGGCCAATAGAGCCGGCACAACCCCAGGTGCAGCAAGCCCAAGCGAGGGCGGGTCGACCAACGGAGCCGACGAAGTGGCAGGCGACTGAGAGGGTGCACGCGGCTGTGCGTCCATAAGCTCAAGGCGTGCTCCACGTGCAGTAACTGCACCATGGTTAGGTAGCAACAAGGGTGTATATGCAACATCAACAAATTGACCAGGCAATGGTAAGGTGGGTTTCTCACGTGCGGTGGGAGTGGTGGAGATGACTGGAGGTGCGGCAAAAGGAAAAACATTCTCATCAAAGACCACGTCATGAGAAATGTAGACGCGGTTAGAGGGAACATGAAGACACGTGTACCCTTTATGAAGAGAACTATAGCCAAGAAACACACACTGTTTGGACCAAAACTCCAACTTGCGTTGGTTATATGGACGGAGATGTGGCCAACAAGCACACCCAAAAACTTCGAACGACATATAATCAGGGACTTCTTACAACAAAAGTTCAAGAGGTATTTTCATTTGATTGAGTTGTGTAGGTAGTCGATTAATAAGAAAGCATTCGATGGAAAACGCATCACTCCAAAACCGAAAAGGAACCGATGCATGAGCAAGCAAAGCAAGACAAGTGTCAACTATATGACGATGCTTACGCTCAACTACACCATTCTGTTGGTGTGTATGAGGACAAGACACACGGTGAGTAATTCCAAGCTTATTAAAGAACGCATTGAGGTTGTGATACTCACCATCCCAATCAGATTGCACATGAATAATTTTGTGGCTAAGTAGACGCTCAACATGCGCTTGGAATTGTAAGAAAACATCAAGCACATTGGACTTGCACTTAACAAGATAAAGTCAAGTGAATCGGCTATAAGCATCAATGAAACTGACATAATAGTTATGACGACTAACATAGGTTTGGGCATGACCCCATACATCCGAAAACACAAGCTCAAAGGTTTTGTGACTACACGACTCGACTCAGAAAAAGGAAGTTGATGACTCTTGCCTTACTGACAGGCATCACAAACTCCACCAACATACTTATTGGACACAACTGGTAGCTCATGCCGATGAAGAACATGGTGAACGATGCGGCTAGCAGGATGACCAAGGCGCGCATGCCAATGTGATGGAGACACACGAACGCCGCTGAAAGCACTAGGAGCAGGTGGCACATCAAGTGCATATAGACCATTATTGCACAGGCGGCCTCTAAGGAGTACGTCCCTCGTGTCCGGGTCCTTCAAAAAAATGAAAAGGATGAAACTCAGCAAGTACATTATTTTCACGAGTAAGTTTAGGAACAAACAACAAACTACATGAAAGAGAGGGAACGCGAAGGACATTAAGAAGACGTAATTGTGTGGATCGACGAGTAAGAAGAGATGCCTAACCAATATGTGAGATGTGCATACCTTCCCCGTTTGCAGTATGAACCTGATCATGTCCACGCTATGGCTCATGTATGGAGAGCTTTCCCAAATCGCTCGTCAAGTGGTTGGTAGCTCCCGTATCCATGTACCAGGACACATCAACTAGATAGGAAGGAGTGTGACCATGCTCATGACCCGCCAAGGCATCCTGCTTCTCATTTGCTTTGCCATTGTTCCCGATGCCCAGAAAATCCTTCTTGAAGTGACGGTGGCAGCGGGAAGGAAGATGGCCATCAAGACCACAAAGCTGGCAAGGGACTTGAGCCCCACACGAAGGACAACAGGCGTGGACACGACCACCTGCGGTGGTAGTGGTGTTCTGCGGGGCAAAAGCGGCCGGCGGTGGCAGCTTTCCCTTACCGCGCACGACGGCGTTGGCAACCTGGAAGGTCAGTGCAGATCGGTGAGCCTGGATGCGCTACTCCATGGCAAGAAGGCGCGCGTACAACTCGCGCGTCTGAATGGGAGTGTCACAACCATTGATATTTTCCACCAGATTATCATAGTCGTCACCCGACCCGTTGTGCACATAAGAGGTGAATTCCTCCGGCCAAAGAGCCTTGCCAATGGAGGCAAGTGTATCCACCATAACCGTCACCTTGTTGAAGTAGTCGGTGACAATGAGACCAGCGCAGTGCGAATAGCTTGAGCCCATGCTTGAGACTGCGAAATGAAGCTGGTATGAAGGGCCGCCCGAGCGTCACGAGACATGGCGGCAAAGATGACCATATGGAGTCGCGGTAGCCGAAGTTGGTGGGTAGGCAGAGGCCGATGGAGGCAAGGCCAACCATGGACTGGCAGGGGAAGTGTCGTAGGAACTAGGGGAACCCAGCGGCGGGTAACCAACCGGCGGGCGCGGATACAACCACCAGGGTGCAGCCACAGACGGAGCTTGGCCCCCTTATGCCTGCGAGGCAGGGGTGAGACCAGGTGGCGATGAGGAGTCGTAGGGCCGCGGCGGCGCGCACCGTAGGGGGCGGATGCGAAACAAATCCAGAGCAACCCAACGACAGCGAAGCACCGACGTCAGCAACGATCGAAGATGGCGGCGGGGCAGCCAGGGTGGCACCATCCAGGGAAGTGCCAGCCACAGAGCCGAGCGGGTGCGACGAGAGGAATGGTGAGACGATGACGGTTTGAGCGGCAGCCACGGCGGCCGAAGCGATGGCGGCGGCTGGGGCAGGAGCGGAGGGCGAGGCCATCGTGCGGAGATGAGATCGTGGCGGCGACAGTGATCAGAACAGAGGCGGAAGCTATCGAAACCCTTAACTGATAACATGTAAAACAATGTTTGGTGGAAAATGCACGACACGCAATACGGAGTGTGGCTATCTCATATATATAAGGGGTATACATGATGCAGGGGTATACACGGAAGCTTTACAAATATACAGTATAACATGCATCAAGAGCAGTAGCAAATGCAATAAGGGATGGGGCCTCCCCCGCAACATCAGGTCTTCGGGTATCGATTTCAAGGTCATCCCCTTCCATGGGCATTCCATGGCCAATTCCATGACCCTTACCCTTAGCAGAAGTGGGTTGGAGCCCCACAACCTTGGTATGGTCCTCCTCCCCCTATGTGGGGCAGCCTGTGGGACAAGGAGGGGCACATGGGCAGTTAGGAGATCAAGGAGGTGCTCAATGGTGAGAATCTTAAAGATAAAAAGAGCCAGCCCAAGAACTAGAAGTTGAAGAAGCAGGATCAGTTGCAAAACAACAATAGTTTCGCTTCGCCTGGGTTGATGTCATACGAGTGTGTGGTCTGCTTTAACTATGGAGAGCTTGGCCATCATATGGAGAAAATATGACAAGCTGAAAAGTTGTTTCATCTACAAAATTATCACTCGCAAGGTGGAGAGTTGTCATTTTTTTGACAAGGAGGAACGAAGCCCCCGACCTCTGCAGCAATCGATGCATGCAAACAAATTATTGAATAAGCTCAAAAACAAAGTCCTAGATCCACAAAGTGCTCATGATACGACCATAAAGATAAATGTAAAGGTAAAATAAAAATTGGCATAATCGACGAAACCAAGAGTAGGCTACGATGCCTATACACCTAGCCTATTATTAGGTCGCCATCCAAATCGGCTGAAGATAGCCCGTGCGACCGTCTCCCACCGGTTGCACCCAATAGCCATAATCTCTCTGGAGTTCGCATGGGTGAGTAACGACCAAGTACGAATCCAAGATGTGGTCTCGAGATAATCTGCAAAAAGTTATTGAAGTTCTTGCCATTAAAAATCATATCATTTCTAGTGTTCCATATAGCCCAAAATAAAGCACTTATACCAATCCGTATAAGATTCGCAATAGTTACGTCTACTCCATTGAGCCACGTCCCAAATAGCTCATTAATGCTTGTTGGTGGATTAACATTCAATGCTACATGAACAGTTCGGCATGGTAGTTTTGCAAGTGGGCACTCGAGAAAGAGGTGTCTTATTATTTCATTTTGATCAGAATAGCAGCAAGTAGATCTGCTATCTTTGTTTTATCAAGTTGTCTTTGGTTAGTACAACTTCCTTGTGTACAAACCACATGAAATGTTAATTGGAAGTGGTACTTTGATTTTCCAAATATGCAATGATCTAGAAATAGGCCCAAAGTTGATCAGGCCCATATACATGGACTGCACTGAAAAACTACCACTAGTAGTCAGATTACAGTGAATCCTATCTGACCGGTAACAGAGTTGAACATCCCTCAACCGTCTAACCAAGTGCAGCCACAAATTCTAGCCTTCTCCCACTAGAGCCCGCCTGAATTGTATGTTAAGCGGTACTAAATGTAATATTGTGGCCACGTAATTTTCCTTACGTTGTACAATATTATATAGTGTAGGATATTGTAATGCTAGAGGTGTATCCCCAAGCCATGTGTCCTCCTAGAATCTTGTCGTGTTACCACTGCCAACTACGAACTTCACCCG
Source organism: Hordeum vulgare subsp. vulgare (assembly GCF_904849725.1). NCBI lineage: Eukaryota > Viridiplantae > Streptophyta > Magnoliopsida > Poales > Poaceae > Hordeum > Hordeum vulgare. The sequence continues at coordinate 512,676,357 of NC_058523.1, forward strand.
TTGGAAGAAGGTTACCTTCATCTTCATTAACCCCTTCCAAAAAGGTGAGTCATTAGGTCTAGCTGTAACCTGGGTCAATGTCTTGGACTGTAGGTATTTATTCTTCAATATTTGAACCCACATCTCTTCAGTCTCCGTAGATAACTTCTATAGACATTTGCTAAGCGAGCATTTATTCTTCACTTCTTAGTTTTAAATGCCGAGACCCCTTGACCTTTGGGTCGGCGGATGATATCCCACCTTGCCAATCTGTATTTCTTCTTAGCCTCATCACTTTGCCAGAAGAAATGAGATTGGTAGAAATCTAGTCTTTTTCGTACCCCTACCGGTATTTCAAAGGAAGATAGAAGGAGCATAGACAGGCTTGTCAAAACTGAATTTATAAACACCAGCCGACCTCCATAAGCCATAAGTTTCCCTTCCACCAACTCATTTTTTTTAATCTATCTTCAATACACTTCCATTCCCTATTCGTCAATCGTCTATGATGAATGGGAATCCCTAGGTAACTAAACGACACCGATCCCATTTCACATCCGAATAGTTGCCTGTACGCATCTTGTTCCACCTTTGCTTTCCCAAAGCACAATAATTTGCTTTTGTTAAAATTAATTTTCAGTCCAAACATTTGTTAAAAACGCAAGGAACAAGTTTCATATTCTTAGCTTTTGCCATATCATGTTCCATGAATATGATTGCATCATCCGCGTATTGTAGTATGGACACTCCCCCCTCTACAAGGTGTCGAACCAGTCCTCCTACCTAGCCATTAGCTTTAGCCCGACTAATAAGGACTGCCAACATATTCGCGACTATGTTGAACAGCACCGGAGACATGGAATCTCCCTGTCTCAATCCCTTATGTGTTTGAAAGTAATGACCTATTTCATCATTAACTTTAATCCCCACACTACCTTTCTGAATGAAAGCATCCACCTGATCCCTCCAAGATTCGTTGAACCCCTTCATACGGAAGGCCTATTGAAGGAAAGACCATTTGACTTTATTATATCCTTCTCGAAATCCACTCTAAAGATAACCCCATCAAGTTTCTTTGTATGGATTTCGTGCAATGATTCATGCAAGGCAACGACTCCTTCTAAGATGTGTCTTCCACGCATGAACGCTATCTGAGTCGGCTGGACTACCGAATGAACTATCTGCGTCAACCTATTCATGCCAACCTTTGTAAAAAAAAGAAACTGATATTGAGCAGACAGATCGGTGTGAACTGCTCAATGCGAAAAGCCTCCACCTTCTTTGGTAACAGCGTCATTGTTCTAAAGTTAAGATGGAATAGCCGTAACTAACCATTAAATAAATCTTGGAACACATGCAAAGGATCACCCTTTATAATATGCCAACATTTTTTATAAAATCCCACCAGAAACTCATCCGGTCCCAGCGCCTTGTTTTGTTTTATTTGTGGTATTGTGTCAGAACCTCTTTCTGAGTAAAGGGAGCTGAAAGTACCTCATTCTCATCCGAACTGAGTTCCGTATGTCACGTGTTGTGCTCTCATCCAAAGAAATAAAATTCTCGTCGGGTGCACCAAACGGTTTCTTATAATATTCGGAGATGTACAATTTAAGGTTCTCATGTTCTACAATTGTACATTCATCTTGCTCAAGTTGAATTATTTTCTTCTTCCGATGCTTGCCATTTGCAATCATATGAAAGAATTGTGTCTTATCATCCCCATACACCACCTTGTTCACCTTTCCTCAAAGTAACCATTTCACCTCCTCTTCTCTCACAAGAGTTTGCAACTTCTTCTCAACCTCAATCTTAATATTTCGATCTAACATATTAAGAAGTGTAGACTCTGCTTTCACATCTAACTTGTTAATGAGCTGAATAAGCCTCTCTTTTACACTTTGCAAATGCCACTTTGATTCTTGGCCCAGCCTCTCAAGAACGGGCGCAAGTGTCTGATTTTGTTTTGCCACCTTTCCATACTAGATGATCCACCAGATTCCTTGGCCCATTCAGTGGCAATAAGATCCATGAATATTTCTCTCTAAAACCAACCTAACTCGAAAGACAAAATATTCCTATACCCACATGATTCGCTTCCCCAAAGTCGACCATGAGTGGTGTGTGGTCTGAGATGGATCTTTGCAAGGCATGGACTGAGACCAGTGGGTACTTCTGTTCCCATTCTACGCTGGTCAGAATCCGATCCAACTTCTAATATATTGGCACCGGTAATGAGTTCGTCCATGTGAATTGTCTACCAGTGAGGTCAATCTCCCTCAAATCGAGACTCTCGATAACCATATTAAACATAAGTGACGATCTTGCATCAAAGTTGACATTATTTTTTTCCTCTTGTCTTCTAATTATATTAAAGTCTCTCCCAACCATTATGGGAAGCCTTTCATTACCACATATTCTCACTAAAAGAGTGATAAACTCAGATTTAAGCTCAGGCTGCACCGCCCCACAAACGGCCACCAGAGCCCATCTGAAACCATCAACCTTCGACCTGACATGAAATTTGATAGCAAACTCGCCATATACCACATTCAACACCTCTAGTGTCTCACACTTAACCCCAAGTAAGATCCCCTAGATCTGCCCCTTGGTGGTAAATAGTGCCAATCAAAATCAACACCTCGTGAAATGGTGTTGAGAAATTGTGATGTGAAATTGTCTATGCTCGTCTCTTGTAAGGCCATAAAATCGAGCTTATGCTCTAAAGACGCGTCTCTAAGGAATATCCTTTTAGCCAAGTCTGTTAGACCTATGTTATTCCAAAATATTCCTTTCATATTTCATCATAGATTTTTTTTCCTTTGCTTAATTCTCGCGCTTCTCCGCACCGCTGATTGCTGCGGCAACAAAAGTCCTTCCCTGGCGCGTAGGAATTCCTCTTGTTACTTCTCTGATTTGCGTTGGTTTTTCCCTTGAAGAGGAAAGGGTGATGCAGCACGGGAGCAATAAGTATTTCCCTCAGTTTGAGAACCAAGGTATCAATCTAGCAGGAGGGCCTCGTCAAGTCCAAAGTACCTGCGCAAAAACAAACAAGCTTGCACCCAACGCTTCAAAGGGGTTGTCAATCCCTTCAAGATTATTTGCAAAAGTGAGATCTGAAGGCGGAAAGTGCAACGAAGTAAAAAAGTGTAAGGCTTAAAATATGGTGTGGAGTAGACCCTGGGGGCCATAGTGTTCACTAGAGGCTTCTCTTATAATATAAAATATCACGGTGGGTGAAAACATTACTGTCGAGCAATTGATAGAACCGCGCGAAGTCATGACGATATCTAAGGCAATGATCTAGCATATAGGCATCACGTCGAGACAAGTAGACTGATACTTTCTGCATCTACTACTATTACTCCACACATCGACCGCTATTCAGCATGGATCTAGTGTATTGAGTTCATGACAAACAGAGTAACACTTTAAGCAAGATGACATGATGTAAAGGGATAATCTCAAACCAATGATGAAAACCCCATCTTTTTACCCTTAATGGAAACAACACGATACATGCCTCGCTACCCCTTCTGTCACTGGGTGAGGTCATCGCGCGGTATGAACCCAAAACCAAGTACTTCTACCATTGCAAGAATCATAGATCTAGTTGGCCAAACAAAACCCACAACACGAAAAGAATTACAAGGATATGAAATCATGCATAAGAGAGATAAGAAGAAACTCAAATAAGATACATAGATAATCTGATCATAAATCCACAATTCATCGGATCTCGACAAACACACCGCAAAAGAAGATTACATCGGATAGATCTCCATGAAGATCATGGAGAACTTTGTATTAACGACCCAAGAGAGAGAAGAAGCCATCTAGTTACTAGCTATGGACCCGTAGGTCTATGGTGAACTACTCACGCATCATCGGAGCGGTCATGGTGTTGATGGAGAAGCCTTTCGTGTCTGAATCCCCCCTCTGGCAGGGCACCAGGACGTGCCCCAGATGGGATCTTGCGGAGACAGAAGCTTGCGGCGGCGGAAAAGTGATTACGATGCTCCCCTGATTTTTTGTGGAATTTTTGGCGATACATAGGCGCAAACTCTAGGGCAGACGTGGCCCAGGGAGCCCACAAGCCTGGACGGCGCGCCCCCCCCTAGCCGCGCCATGAGGGTTTGTGGGGTCCCTGAGGACCCCCTGCCTTGGTTCTCAAGTCTCCCGATCTTCTTATGTTCCGGAAAAAATCTTTTCGGAAGTTTTATTCCGTTTGGACTCCGTTCAAAATCCTCCTATGAAAGGGGTCGAAACATGGAAAAAACAGGAACTCGCGCTTGACACTGGATTAATAAGTTAGTCCCAGAAAATAAATAAAAGGCATGCAAAACATCCAAAGTTTGACAAGATAATAGCATGAAACCATCAAAAATTATAGATACGTTGGAGACGTATCACTGATACAGGCTAAACCTTCCTCTTCCAAGCTCTCTTAGGTTTATCACGTATCATATCGGTGTTGTTGTTTAGGGAAGTTACATGAAGAGGATCATCGAGCATCGAAGGGGTCATATACCCCTCTGATCCTATGTCACCCTCATCCACCTCAGCTCCCTCTATGGGTAATAAATCCTCACATAAACTTTGTAAAGTTGTACCTCGTAGGTTATTAACATCCGCATCATTCATCAGTTTTACCGCTGCTATGTTTGCAATGATCTCTATGGCTCTGTCCACCTCTAAGTCTAAAACGTCATTGATTGATTTAGCTATTTGTTTGTTACTACACCAAGAGAAATCCCTAGGTTGCTAGCATTTTCTACTATTTCAGTTTCAGAGAAATGCAAGATGGAACAACTAGTATTAACACACGTACATGTTTTTGCCTCGATATCTCGAAGCTTGGCGGCCCTCATAGCACGCCCTAGCTGTATGTAGATAGCATCCGGTTGCCCCTAGATGCGGTGACTAAATCACCGGTCATCAGATGTAGGATACAGTATCCCTCCATAGCTGACCACATCCTCCACGGACACCTCTGCCGGGTTTCGGCCTCCTGCGTCCTTCCTGACAGTGTCCGGTCAGTTGCAGGCACCGTATTCCAGTTGTCCAACTCGTTGGTAGGCTCCTCCTCCTCTCCCTCTTACTGAGCGTGTTTAGTAGAGGAGAGTTTGCTGGAAGTAGTACAAAGCCCCTCCGTAGTATTAGTATTTAGAGACTATTTTGTTCAGTTCATGTGACTATAGATGTGGTTGAACTTCAATAAGCAGTCGTTCTTTATACACACAGTTCAACACGACAACTGAACCGACCAAACTTTTCCCCAATTGTTGCCAACCACGTACTGAAATAGCTAGTTCAACTATATATACTAGCTAATTGTATAGATGAAATCTATGCTTATTGAATTTCAATTGCAAAAATTAGATAGTGCTAGTGATTTTTAGCTACAAATTTTGACAAATGGCAGTGTACAAGGTTGACAAAGAGCGATGTTACTAGATCGACAAATGTCAATATTTCTAGTTTCGCAAATGGAAATATACCTAATATGACAGATGCAAATCTTATCAAATTGTTTGTGTGTGGTTGCACGTGGGTCATCCGAACAAATCATTTGAGTTGAAGGGGTGTGTCAATCGTGTGTGCCAGATTTTCTCTTGGCTTAGCGGGGAAGGAAATGTAGCTCTCTCTTTCACATCGTCTTTAATCTGAACTGTTTGCCATGAACAGATGCACAAATCCCACGCGACAAATTTTAGGTTTTCTTACTAGGTAAAGACCACAGCTCTCGCTTTGCATACGAGTGTTCTATCTAAAACGTTTGTGATGAAGAGTTGCACAAATCATGCACAACACATTTCCCTCGCACGCCTCCTGTCTACTCAAGCAGTGTTCCGCATGGCACCTCATAGCCATTAAAAGTGTGACGTGTGGCGTGACGTGAATGGTTAACATAATGCACGCGATTTAAATTATACAAACATTTGAGATGATAAGGTGGCAGCTATTTGCTTCAAAATGTCTTTGCTGGTTGTTGATTCGAGTGCGCCTACCCTCAAATTGAACACGGAAAATACATAGCATGTCGGGTGCCATTCCGTGATAGCATGCCAAGTTCCATGAATTTCATACGAGTCTTGGATTTACTAGAATTTTAAAAACAAGTATCTCAATGTTTGCGGGCAATGCACGATGCCGAGGTGTTTAAAGTTCATTCCCATTTCTTGCATGGGACCTAAGCATGCACCCAAGGACACACATTTGGTTTTTCAACCAATTTATATGCGTTGGAGCATGTGCATGTAGTTCAAACTTGAATTATGCACACAAAAAGCCTAGAAAACTCACCTAATGTATAAAAATGTCCAAACGAACCCCAAAAAATTCCAAATTTTAACAAGACCCTCAAATTGCTCTATGTTGCCACTAGGAAAAAAATTAAATCAAGAAGAGGCAACAAATATCGTTTCATCCACGAAGGAGGCGCATTCCCTACTAGAACCATGAGGCTTGTTGAGACAAGCTCTGGTTTGTGAGAAGCTTATACCCAAACCTGTCCCAAATGGGACAAACTTTTTACCACATCATGTTGATATCGTTCAATTATAACATGCCAAGTTTCATGAATTTCATGTGAGTTTTGGATTTACTAGAATTTTGAAACCAAGTATCTCAATGTTTGCTGCCGAGGCACGACTCCGTGGTGTGTTGAACTTCATTCCCATTACTTGCATGGGACCTAAGCATGCACGCAAGGACACACATTTGATTTTTCAACCCATTTTTCTGCACTTGAGCATGTGCCTATGGTTTAAATTTGAATTATGCACATAAAATGCCTAGAAAACTCAGTTAATGTATAAAAATGTCCAAGCGAACCCCGAAAAATTCCAAATTTTAACAAGACACTCATGTTGCTCTATGTTTCCACTAAAAAAATTGAAAGAAAGAATAGGCAACGAATATCGTTTCATCCATGAAGGAGGTACATTCCCTACCGAAACCATGAGGCTTGTTGTGAGAAGCTTATACCCAAACCTGCCCCAACAAGCATTTTACAACAGCATGTTGATGCCGTTCCATGATAGCATTCCAAGTTTCATGAATTTCAAACAAGTTTTGGATTTCCTAGAATTTTAAAACCATGTATCTCAATGTTTGCGGCCAAGTGACGGTGCCGAGGTGTTTGACGTTCATTCCCATTTCTTGCATGGGACTTAATAAGCATCCAACCAAGGACACACATTTGATTTTTCAATCCATTTATATGCACTCAAGCATGTGCATGTAGTTCAAATTTGAATTATGCACACAAATGCATACGAAACTCAGTTAATGTATGAAAATCTCCAAACGAACCCCAAAATTTCAAAATTTCACACAACACTCATGTTGTTCTATGTTGGCACTAGAAAAAAATTGAAAGCAGGAAGAGGTAAGGAATATCATTTCGTCCACAAAGGTGACACATTTCCTACTAGAACCATGATGCTTATTGTGAGAAGATGTGGTTTGTGGGAAGCTTATACCCAAACCTGCCCTAAATGGGACAATGTTTTTACCACAGCATGTTGATGTCATTCCATGACAGCGTGCCAAGTTTCATGAATTTCAAACGAGTTTTGGATTTACTTGAATTTGAAAACCATGTATCTCAATGTTTGCGGCCAAGAGATGGTGTCGAGGTGTTTGACATTCATTCCCATTTCTTTTATGGGACCTAAGCATGCAACCAAGGACACACATTTTATTTTCAACCTATATTTATGCATATGAGCATGTGCCTATGGTACAAATTTGAATTATGCACATAAATGACTAGAAACTCAGTTAATGTATAAAAATGTCGAAATGAACCCCGAAAAATTCAACAATTTCACATAACACTCCTGTTGTTTTATGTTGACACCAGAAAAAATTTGAAAGCAAGAAGAGGCAACAAATATCATTTTGTCCACAAAGGTGACATGTTCCCTACCGAAACCATGAGGCTTCTTGTGAGAAGCTCTCGTTTATGAGAAGCTTATACCAAAACCTGTCGCAAATGGGGCATTTTTTACCACAGTATGTTGATTTCATTCCATGATAGCATGCCAAGGTTCATGAATTTCAGATGAGTTTTGGATTTACTAGAATTTCAAAACCAAGTATCTCAACGTTTGCCGGCGAGCCATGGTGCTGAGGTGTTTGAAATCCATCCACATTTCTTCCATGTGACATAAGCATTAATCCATGGACACATATATGGTTTTACAACCCATTTTGGTACACCACAACATGTGCATGTAGTTTAATTTTGAATTATGCACCTGAAATGCCTAGAAACCAAGTTAATGTATAAAAATGTCCAAACAAAACGTGAAAAAATCCATTTTTTATGACACGCCTATAGTTGCATGTTCACTGCACATAAAAGTTCTAGCAACTCAAACACCATTCTTTGCCGCTGTGACCCCATTATGTATTTCAATTCAAGATGAAAAATCAAGTAGATCACACATGGTTTATTATCACCAACCGTGTGAGATGCAGTACAAAATATCTTGGAGCATCGTATTGTCGGAGTAGTACGTATATGGCTTACACAATAAGGTGCTTCGGCTACAGTCCACAACCAATGCGTCAAGCACACTAGCTTGCTCCCCAAGTATCATTTCACTGTTCAATCGTCGCCAGTGAAAGATGCAGACCTGGATCTTCTTTGCGAGGGCAACTTCGGCGGCCCACTCCGGCGGGAGACATCCGCAGCCGCCATACGCGTGCTAGCAAGCTACGTGAGTGCGGTCGCACTCTACGACCAGTGTCCAAGGCAACCCAAATGGTCGATGTTACTGCTCATGCTACAGCAGCAACATCTCTGATGGGGATAGCAACTGGCAAGAGTGCCACAGTAGCTATTCGTTCTGCTGTGGCGGTCTTAGCCCTGATGGAGGCCGCCCATGACCATGTCGAGGCCACCCATGCCCAACACCTAGTGGTCACTGATATGTCTCAAACGTATCTATAATTTCTTATGGTTTCACGCTGTTATCTTGCCTTCTTTGTATGTTTTATGTACCTTTTTATATCTTTTTTGGGACTAACTTATTGATTCAGTGTCAAGTGCCAATTCCTGTTTTTCCGTGTTTTTGACTCTTTTCAGATCTGATTTTGGAACGGAGTCCAAACGGAAGAAAAACCCCGAAATGATTTTTTCCCGAACGGAAGAAGTCCACGGGGCTTTTGGGCCAAGCCAGGTGGGCTCCAGGCAGCCCACAAGCCCCCACTCCGCCACCAGAGGGAGGCGGCGGTGGGCAGGCTTGTGGCCTCCCTGGCCGCCCCCTAACCTAGGTCTTGCGCCTATATATTCCCAAATATTCCGCAAACAATCAGGAGAGCCTCGAAAATACTTTTCTGCCGCCGCAAGCTTCCGTTTCCGCGAGATCTCATATGGAGACCCTTCCCGGCACCCTGCCAGAGGGGACTTCGGAGGCGGAGGGCTTCATCATCATCATCATCACCCCTCCAATGACTCGTGAGTAGTTCACTTCATATCTACGGGTCCGTAGTTAGTAGCTTGATGGCTTCTTCTCTCTCTTGGATCTTCAATACAAAGTTCTCCATGATTTTCATGGAGATCTATCCGATGTAATCTTCTTTGGCGGTGTGTTTGTCGAGATCCGATGAATTGTGGACTTGTGATCAGATTATCTATGATATATATTTGAGTTTTTGTTGATTTCTTATATGCACGATTTGATATCCTTGTAAGTCTCTCCGAGTCTTGGGTTTTGTTTGGCCAACTAGATCTATGATTCTTGCAATGGGAGAAGTGCTTGGTTTTGGGTTCTGCCATGTGGTGACCTTTCCCAGTGAGAGTAGGGGCAGCAAGGCACAATTTAAGCAGTTGCCATCAAGGGTAAAAGATGGGGTTTTTATCATTGTTTTGAGATTATCCCTCTACATCATGTCATCTTGCTTAAGGCGTTACTCTGTTTTTATGGACTTAATACACTAGATGCATGCTGGATAGCGGTCGACGTGTGGAGTAATAGTAGTAGATGCAGAAAGTATCGGTCTACTTGTTTCGGACGTGATGCCTATATAAATAATCATTGCATTGATATCGTCACGACTGTGCACAGTTCTATCAATTGCTCGACAGTAAATTTTTTCACCCACCGTCTACTTGCTTTCATGAGTGAAGCCACTAGTAAACACTATGACCCCCGGGTCTATTCACATCCATCGTTTAGAACTCCGCTTTTACTTTGCTTTGTTACTTGGTTACTTTGTTGCTTTCAGTTCTCACTTGGCAAACAATCTATAAGGGATTGACAACCCCTTCATAGCGTTGGGTGCAAGCTTTTGTGTTTGTTTAGGATCTTGAGATACTCTTCCGCCGGATTGATACCTTGGTTCTCAAACTGAGGGAAATACTTACCATCGCTGTGCTACATCACCCTTTCCGCTTCGAGGGAACACCAACGCAAGGCTCCAAGGCCGCGGGGGAAATCCTTTGCATACTTTCCTAGGAAGTCCCTTAAGGCGTAGCCGTTGCTGAAGGATTCCTGGTGCCGTCGACACAACTATTTCTGGCGCCATTGCAAGGGATACACAACAGCCATCAGAAGTATTTCTGGCACCGTTGCCGGGGAGGAGAAATCAAGATCTATCCAAGTTGGCCTCACAAACTCTTCTCTTGCATTTACTTTTGTTGCCAGTTGCCTCTCGTTTTCCTCTCCCCCACTTCACATTTGCCCTTTACATTCGCCTTTCTCCTTCGCCGTTTTCTCTTGCCCTTGCCGTTTTCCTTTGCCGGTTTCTTTCTTGCTTGTGTGCTTGTTTATTTGTTGAAGACATCATGTCTGAAAACACCAAACTTTGCGACTTCTCGAGCACTAATAATAATGATTTTATTAGTACTCCGATTGCTCCCGCCACTAGTGCGGAATCGTATGAAATCAACGCAGCTTTGCTGAATCTTGTTATGAAAGAGCAATTCTCTGGCCTTCCTAGTGAAGATGTCGCATCCCATCTCAATACCTCCATTGAGCTTTGTGATATTCAAAAGAAAAGAGATGTGGATAATGACGTGATTAAGTTGAAACTTTTCCGCCGGCTTACATATCCAAGTATTTTCCGCCGGCTAAGATCATCTCCTTACATATCATGAATTTCAAGCAACTTGATCATGAACATGTTGCACAATCTTGGGAGAGGATGAAGCTTATGATTAGATATTGTCCCGCTCATGGCTTGAGTTTGTGGATGATTATACAAATCTTTTACGCTTGCTTGAATTTCGCTTCTCGCAATATCTTGGACTCCGCCTCAGGTGGAACGTTCATGGAAATCACATTAGGAGATGCTACAAAACTCCTAGACAATATCATGACCAACTACTCTCAGTGGCACACTGAACGGTCGCCTGCTAGCAAAAAGGTGCACGCTATAGAAGAGATTAACTCGCTTAGTGCTAAGATGGACGAGTTGATGAATTTGGTTGCTAGTAGAAACGCTACCGTAGATCCTAATGACATGCCACTATCTTCTTTGATTGAGAGTAGCAACGCTAGTTTGGACGTGAATTTTGTTGGTAGGAACAATTTTGGCAACAACAATGCTTTTAGAGGAAACTATGTTCCTAGGCCTTTTCCTAGTAACTCCTCTAACAATTATGGCAATTCCTACGGCAACACTTATGGAAATCATAACAAATTACCCTGTAATCTAGAGAGTAATATCAAAGAGTTCATCAACTCTCAAAAGATTTTCAATGCGTCCATAGAGAAAAAACTACTCAGAATAGACGATTGGGCTAAGAGCGTTGATAGGATGTCTTGTGATATTGATGCTTTGAAAGTTAGATGCGCTCCTCCCAAGATCAACTTGGATGAAACTTTGAAAGCTATGCGTATCTCCATGAATGAGAGCAAAGAAAGAACCGCCCAAATTCGCGCTAGACATGAATGGTTTAAAAGGGTGCGTTCTAGTGATGCAAATCGCGAAGATCTTAAAGTGCTTGGTGTGTCTCCTCTTGAATCTTTGTTTTCGTGTGTCAAACCTACTTATGGAGGGGCTGGATATGAATCCACTTTGGTTGAAAAACGCCCCAATGATTCGGAGTCCACCTATCTTGATGATAAAGGTGTGGAGAGTGGAGTACAAGAAGTCAAAATTTTGGGTAGTAATGAAACTCCTACTTTGGATTTCAAGGAATTCAATTATGATAATTGCTCCTTGTTTGAATGCATTACTTTGATGCAATCCATTGCAAACTCTCCACATGCTTATAGCCAAAGTAAAGCCTTTACCGCGCATATCGTAGATGCTATTATGAAATCTCTTGAAGAGAAGCTCGAACTAGAAGTCTCTATACCTAGAAAACTTCATAATGAGTGGGAACCTACTATCAAAATCAAGATCAAAAACTATGAGTGCAATGCTTTGTGTGATTTGGATGCTAGTGTTTCCACGATTCCAAAGTCTTTATGTGATATTCTTGGTTTTCATGAGATTGAAGAGTGTTCTCTTAATTTGCATCTTGCGGATTCTACCGTCAAGAAGCCCATGGGGAGGATCGATGATGTTCTTATTGTTGCAAATAATAACTATGTACCCGTGGATTTCATTGTACTTGACATAGATTGCAATCCTTCATGTCCCATTATTCTTGGTAGACCTTTCCTAAGGACTATTGGTGCTATCATCGATATGAAGGAAGGGAATATTAGATTTCAATTTCCCTTAAATAATGGCATGGAGCACTTTCCTAGAAAGAAAATAAGATTGCCTTATGAATCTATGATGAGGGATACTTATGGTTTGAGCACCAAAGATGACTATACGTGATTCCATCACTTTCGCCTAGCTAAGGGCGTTAAACAAAAGCGCTTGTTGGGACGCAACCCAACGAATCTATCCTTTTTATTTCTGTTTTGTGTTTTCCACACTTTCATAATTCTGTTATGATTGTGTTTTTTGTGTTTCTTTTTGCGTTTGTGCCAAGAAAAAACGTTATGATTAGTCTTGAGCATGATCGTTTGCTCATGCTGGGAAAGACAGAAACTTTCTGCTCACGAAAAGCATTTTTTTTCTATTCTGTAAGATCTTTTAGTTGATTCCTTTTGCTGCTGATTGCTACGCAAATTCTTCACACTGTCGTAAGTTTTCAGAATTTTTCAAGTGCCAGAGGTATACGAAACATACAGATTGCTACAGACTGGTCTGCTTTTAACAGATTCTGTTTTTGTTGTGTTGGTTGCTTATTTTGATGAAGCTATGGATAGTATCTGGGGGTATTAGCCATGGAAGATTTAAAGTACAGTAACCCAACATCAGCACAAGTAGAATTTAAGTTTTCTACAGTACCTAAGGAAGTGGTGGTTTGCTTTCTTGTACTAATGTTATCACGAGTTCCTATTTAAGTTTCGTGTTGTGAAGTTTTCAAGTTTTGGGTGAAGTTCTTATGGACAAAAAGATAAAGAGTGGCAAGAGCTCAAGCTTGTGGATGCCCAAGGCACCCCAAGAGATTCAAGGATGCCGTAAAATCCTAAGCTTGGGGATGCCCCGGGAAGGCATCCCCTCTCTCGTCTTCAATCAATCGGTAACGTTACTTGGGGCTATATTTTTATTCACTGCATATTATGTGTTTTTGCTTGGAGCGTCTTGTATCGTAAGAGTCTTTTATTTTTATTGTGTCACAATCATCCTTGCTGCACACCTAGAGAGAGAGACATGCACACACCGTGATTTTGTCGAGCTTCACTTATATCTTTTGGTAGACAATTCAGGTCACATGTGCTTCACTTATATCTTTTGAGCTAGATACTTTTGCTCTATGTGCTTCACTTATATCTTTTAGAGCACAACGATGCGTGGCTTGGTAGTTGATCTATGCTTTGTAAGTAGTCTCAAAAGGGGTAGTTATCCAAAGGGATACGAAAACTTCCACCTTCATGTGCATTGAATAGTTAGAGAAGTTTGATTCATCTCAATTAGTTTTGAGTTGTGGTTATGGTAATATTGAAGTCATGCTAGTAAGGTGTTGTGGATCTAGAAATACTTGTGTTGAAGTTAGTGATTCCCGTAGCATGCACGTATGGTGAACCGCTATGTGATGAAGTCTGAGCATGATTAGTATATTGATTGTCATCCTTTGCGTGGCGGTCTGGATCGCACGATGGTTTATACCTACGAGCCCTTCCCCTAGGAGTATGCGTTGAATGCTTTGTTTCGATTACTAATAAAACTTTTGCAACAATTATATGAGTTCTTCATGACTAATGTTGAGTCCATGGTTTAGATGCACTTTCACCTTCCTCCATCACTATCTTCTTAGTGTCGTGCAACTTTCGCCGGTGCACAAAACCCACCATTAGCCTCCCTCAAAACAGCCACCATACCTACCTATTATGGCTTTTGCAAAGTCATTCCGAGATATATTGCCATGCAACTACCACCATGACATATGCCACCACGTCTACATTGCCATTGCATGATCGTAAGATAGGTAGCATGATGTTTCCATTGATGTCTATGCCATGCTAGATCGTTGCCACGGTACACTACCGAAGGCATTCCATATAGAGTCATAATTGCTCTAAGTTTTGAGTTGAAAGTGTGATGATCATCATTATTGGAGCATTTTCCCATGTGAGGAAATAAAAGGGGCCAAAGAAGCCCATAAAAAAAGAGGCCAAAGAGCCCACCAAAACAAAAAAACAAAAAAAATGAGAGAAAAAGAGAGAAGGGACAATGCTACCACTTTTTCCACACTTGTGCATATTGAGCACCATGGTCTTCATGATTGAGAGTCTCTCGTTTTGTCACCACCATATAGCTAGTGGGAAATTCTCATTATATAACTTGGCTTGTATATTCCAATGATAGTCTTCCTCAAAATTGCCTTAGGTCTTCGTGAGCAAGCAAGTTGGATGCACACCCACTAGTTTTCTTTAAGAGCTTTCACATACTTGTAGCTCTAGTGCATCATTTGTATGACAATCCCTACTCATTCACATTGATACCTATTGATGAGCATCTCCACAGCTCATTGATATGCCTAGTTAATGTGACTATCTTCTCCTTTTTTTCTTGCAACCTCCACCACATTCCACACCATCTATAGTGTTATAACCATGGCTCACGCTCATGTATTGCGTGAGAGTTGAAAATGTTTGAGAAAGTAAAGGTGTGAAACAATTACTTGGCCAATACCGGGGTTGTACATGATTTAAATTCGTTGTGCAATGATGATAGAGCATAGCCAGACTATATGCTTTTGTAGGGATTGTTGGAAATATGCCCTAGAGGCAATAATAAAATGGTTATTATCATATTTCCTTGTTCATGATAATCGTCTATTATTCATGATATAATTGTATTAACAGGAAACAGTAATACATTTGTGAATAAATAGATCACAATGTGTCCCTAGCAAGCCTCTAGTTGGCTAGCTCGTTAGTCAATAGATGATCATGGTTTCCTGATCATGGGCATTAGATGTCATTGATAACGGGATCACATCATTGGGAGAATGATGTGATGGACAAGACCCAATCCTAAGCGTAGCACTAGATCGTATTGTTCGTATGCTAAAGCTTTTCCAATGTCAAGTATCTTTTCCTTCGACCATGAGATTGTGCAACTCCCGGATACCGTAGGGGTGCTTTGGGTGTATCAAACGTCACAACGTAACTGGATGACTATAAAGGTGCACTACGGGTATCTCCGAAAGTGTCTGTTGGGTTGGTACGAATCGAGATCGGGATTTGTCACTCCGTGTGACGGAAAGGTATCTATGGGCCCACTCGGTAGAACATCATGATGAGCTCAATGTGACTAAGGAGTTATTCACACGATGACGTGCTACGGAACGAGTAAAGAGACTTACCGGTAACGAGATTGAACAAGGTATAGGGAATTGTATACCGACACACAAAGGGAATTGTATACTGGATTGATTGAATCCTTGACATCATGGTTCATTCGATGAGATCATCGTGGAGCAAGTGGGAGCCACCATGGGTATCCAGACCCCACTGATGGTTATTGGCCGGAGAGGTGTCTCGGTCATGTCTGCCTGTCTCCCGAACCCGTAGGGTCTACACACTTAAGGTTCGATGACGCTAGGGTTATAGGGAATTGTTATACGAGGTTACCAAAGGATGTTCGAAGTCCCGGATGAGATCCCGGACGTCACGAGGAGCTCCGGAATGGTCCGGAGGTAAAGATTGATATATAGGATGGATGGGTTTGGACGCCGGAAATGTTTCGGGCACCACCGGCAAAGTGTCGGGACCACCGGAAGGGTTCCGGAGGCCCACCGGGAGGGGCCACAAGCCCCGGATGGCTACATGGGCCAAGTGTGGGAGGGAACCAGCCCCTAGGTGGGCTGGTGCGCCCCCCACACCCAGCCCATGCGCACCAGAGAGGGAGGGAGGGGAAACCCTAGGCGCACGGGAGGCCCAAGGCCCACCTAGGGCGCGCCCCCCTTTCCCTGCCCTGGCCGCCGCCCCCCTCTCCCATCTGGTGGCCGCCGGCCCCTAGGGAGGGAACCCTAGGGGTGGCGCAACCCTCCCGCCTCCTCCTATAAATAGAGAGGGGTTTTGGCCATTGGGGGACACACTTTTCCCTCTCCCTCGTCGCAGCCCTGCCCTTCTTTCTCCTCCTTTGTGCCGGTGCTTGGCGAAGCCCTGCCGGGAGACCTCGTCTCTCCATCGACACCACGCCGTCGTGCTGCTGGAGTTCTTCCCCAACCTCTCCCTCCTCCTTGCTGGATCAAGGTGCGGGAGACGTCACCGGGCTGCACGTGTGTTGAACGCGGAGGTGCCGTAGTTCGGCACTAGATCGGAATCACACCGCGATCTGAATCGCCGCGAGTACGACTCCATCAACCGCGTTCTAGTAACGCTTCCGCTTAGCGATCTTCAAAGGTATGAATAAGCTCTCACCCCTCTCTCGTTGCTGGTCTCTCCGTAGGAAGACCTGAATATGCGTAGGAATTTTTTTGAATTTATGCTACGTTAACCAACAGTGGCATCCGAGCCAGGTTTTCTATGCGTAGATTCTATGCACGAGCAGAACACAAAAGGTTGTGATTTTTCAATTGCTTGCCGCTACTAGTCTTATTCTTTTCTGGCGATATTGTGGGATGAAGCGGCCCGGACCGACATTACACGTACGCTTACGTGAGACTGGTTCCACCGACAGACATGCACACCGTGCATAAAGGTGTCTAGCGGGTGGCTGTCTCTCCTACTCTAGTCGGATTGGATTTGATGAAAAGGGTCCTTATGAAGGGTAAATAGCTTTGGCATATCACATTGTGTCTGTCACGTAGGTATGAAAGCATTCTTACTAGAAACCCAAATCAGCCACGTAAAACTTGCAACACCAATTAGAGGACGTCTAACTTGTTTTTGCAGGGTTTGACATGTGATGTGATATGGCCAAAGTTGTGATGTTACAACTCTGCTTTTACTTTGCTTTGTTACTTGGTTACTTTGTTGCTTTCAGTTCTCACTTGGCAAACAATCTATAAGGGATTGACAACCCCTTCATAGCGTGGGGTGCAAGCTTTTGCGTTTTTGCAGGATCTTGAGATACTCTTCCGCCGGATTGATACCTTGATTCTCAAACTGAGGGAAATACTTACTGTCGTTGTGCTACATCACCCTTTCCGCTTCGAGGGAACACCAATGCAAGGCTCCAAGGCCACGGGGGAAATCCTTTGCATACTTGCCTAGGAAGTCCATTAAGGCATAGCCGTTGCTGAAGGATTCCTGGTGCCGTCGACACAACTATTTCTGGCGCCATTGCAAGGGATACACAGCAGCCATCAGTCACCACACAAATCGAATGAAGCTTCTCCGACAACGGTCGACAACCCACGACCGAAGAGTTGGCAATCGCCTAGAGCGTTCGAGCAGTCGTTCGTTCCTTCGCAGCATACCTTGGCACGACGGAGCCCGTCCATGCCCAGATCACGGCCGCCCATGTCCATCTCATGGCGGCCTTTTACAAAGAGATGGCAAACGCGGATGGCAAGATGCTTGCCGAGTATGGTCCGGTGGATGCCATGGAGCCCCTTCCCCAGGAGATCGTCGGGCGCGAGGTGGACATGGAGGAGGTGGCACCGATCAACGAGCGGTAGCTGAAGCAGTACTCTTTGTTTAAGTTAGAGGGCCGTTCTTTAATTTGTTAGAGTAATGTTTAGGTTAGCTAGCTATGTTTAATTGTTGAACTTGCTCGATTAAGAAGTGTGGGTGTGTTGTAGGATCTTTTGTGTACCCAAATTATGCAATGACGTGGATGACCACTATAACCAGGGAAATTCGGGCCAAAATTTGCACATTCAAATTCATCACACACGGGGTAAGCTATATAAATCATTTGTGATGTTCACATATCGTCCACGGTACTATGTTTGATGACTCTTTGCATGCCACTTTTTTCGCTTCACCAACCCAAAAAATTTGGCTTCCATAGAAATAGCTACCTCCCCACCCCACTTTACCAAAAGCCACATTTTCCCTGCTTCCACCTTCCTTTCCAAGTTCAAACCTTCACTCTTTGCTTGCAGTGCCGCCTCCTCGTCGACGACCCTCCTTCACGTTGCTCGGCCTCGTCAATCCACGCACGTAATCAATACCCAACCCCCATCCTCCTCCACCTTCTACATCCTACATGCTCCGACCATCGACGCAACACCTTCCATACAAATCACCCACTCCTGCTCCAAATAAGTGTCGCCCTAATCCATGGTGCATGTAGTATAGCCAGGAGCTCAAGGAGCATTTGGCAGCAGAGAAGCAAATCGCGGCCGCACGCGCGGATGAGGTCGTGATGGCTGCCATTTGTGCCGACCCCTGGATCTTGGAGGAGCACCTCGCCGTCGAGGCCACCGTCGATGCCATGATGCAGTTGGCTGCTTTAAACGACAACTTGTGGTATTTGATCGAGGCCACCATCGGTGCCTTTGACGAAGACTACAAGGTGTTTTATCAGCGTGCATGTGCTTACCTCAACTCAAGAACCATCACGTTGGTAACCAGAGCGGCTTATGCAACTCACCACTATGAGGAGGGCACCCACGATGCGGAGGCCTAACCCTCTTCCATGTCCAAGGAGCCAATCATCATCGATATCTCCGACGATGAGGAGTAGCTTGTCTGATTAGCTCACTATAAGGACCTATGTTCAGTTAGCTAGCTATGTCGGTTAATCATGCTTGATTTATCCGTTGCATGTGCTGCTCCTGCCTTTCCTTAACTAATTCTAGTCAATTTTCCTATGTAATTTTACCATGCAATCTGATCCTCTAGTGTATATGTTCTATACATCATGAAATGTGGTGCTCACTTATTAAATGTTTGGTTAATTTTTTGTCGTGTTCAGTTAACTGTTTGGTTCAATTTTGCAATGTGATGTTCAATTCTTCTGGGTGCAATTTTGTTTTGACTTCCATGTGAGAAATAAATCAGATTTGGTTGTACAAAATACATGAGAAACAAATACAATTGCTATATTTCCAAGTTGTCAAACATGCTTGGTTTGGTTAACTGTCTGATCTTCTAGTATGTTATATATTGTGCAATGTGGTGCTCAGTTAATGTTTGATTCATTTGTTGTGTTGTTTAGTTAACTGTTTGGTTCAATTCTTCAATGCGATGTTCAATTGTTTTTGGTGCATTTTTTTATTATCTACCATTTGAGAAAAAAATCGATTTTGGTTGTACTAAATACATAAGAAACATATATGGTTGGTATATTTCCAAGTTGTTAAGCATGTTTGGTTTGGTTAACTCTGTGATCTTGTAGTATGTTCTGTATTCTGCAATGTGGTGCTCAATTAATGTTTGATTCATTTGTTGTGTTGTTTAGTTAATTGTTTGGTTCAATTCTTCAATGCGATGTTCAATTGTTGTTGGTGCATTTTTGTATTGTCTACCATGTGAGAAATAAATCGAATTTGGTTGTACTAAATACATGAGGAACAAATACAATTGCTATATTTCCAAGTTGTTAAGCATGCTTGGTTTGGTTAACTATTTGATCTTCTATTAGCAGTATGTTATATTGTGCAATGTGGTGCTCAGTTATTGTTAGGTTCATTTGTTGTGGTGTTTAGTTAATTGTTTGGTTCATTTCTGCAATGCCATGTCCAATTGTTCTGGATACAATTTTGTATTGTTATGCATGTGAGGAATAAATCGAATTTGGTTGCACTTAATACATGAGAACATATACAATTGCTATATTTCCTAGTTCTTAATCATGCTTGGTATGAATAAATGGCTTTTTCATGTGGCTTGAATTAATCTGCTGAATATGTAATATGTTTATTTTTCATCAACATATTTTACTGATAACATGCCAACCCTCACTTAACATGATCAATAACTACCTTATATGTGTTATAGGGAAACAATGGGAAGCATTGAAGTTTACAATCAAGGTTTGCGCATGCATGGTCCTTTGTCTAATAGTAGCATATTATTGTGCAATTATAGGAACAATTCAAATATTTAGGTTTTTAACAATTTGATCTCGCACATGTATGTCCTGCTGTCATAGGTTTTGACCCACTGTTCGACCCTTTTTGCATATGGGGAAATGAGTTGTCCATGAATATCAGTCAAGTCAAGAAACTCAGAAAGATTGTTAGGATAGAAAAACTAGTGACAAAAAACAACAAAATCTTTGTCTCCACAATGAAGAAGACATCAATGCACTACAGGATGGTACTAATTATTATACTTTGTCTTTTTTATTCATTTGTGGCATTTCAAATCTAGAGAAGATATTTATACACATCCGTCTTTTCATGCCTTTCCAAAGCAGTTCACTAATGTTTACCTCTCAAACCACTTGTATGGTCAGGAGGCGAGGAAGGTATCCATACAACACCCACGGTACAATCTTGAAGTCTTCGTGGAGAGGATGAAAGATGGATGGTCAATCATCCACAAGCAAAGGCCTAAAGTTGCAAAGACCTTCAACATCAATGAAGGCTCAATATTCGCCTTCTGCTTCAGCAATTTTCCAGATAAGATTCATTTTTCTATCTACCGTCTATGATGCTAATTTCCAAAGGTTATATATTTTGCATGTTAAACTTGGTGTTGGTGCAGTTACATAATGGGGTAGCTAGCTATATGCATATACGGTGTAACTGTAGCGACCCGACTCAAGACGAGTCAAGCCTCTGTGTATCTGTGCCATCCCTGGATCAGTATGCTGGCACACACAGTACATCAATGTATATATCAAAGTGCAATCACATGTAAAATAACGTAAAACTGATATATATACCTCAAAATCTCAGCGAAAACAATCAAAGGGAGTGGAGTCCCAATAAACACCAACGGCAAGTTGAGTGTAGACCGTAACCCTGAATAGTACTCTTACTCGTCGAAGAAAATATCTGCAACATAAGACGTTGCAGCCGTGTAGGTCAGCATATTGAATATGCCAGCAAGTCACAAAAGAGAGGGGTAAAAATATCATCTATACTATATGCATATATGGCAGGTGGGGCTGTAAGTTTTTTAGCGGAAAGCAAAGTTTTCATCTACAACAAGAGAGGGGATAAAAGCAAAATATTACTACATTGTTTGTTGTTAATGAGATGGTTCCACCAACCAGTTCTCATACCCAAGTTATAAATATTACCCACATCAATAAGATTTATTGGCATTGAGAATTCCTGATAGTTTCAGTTCCTTCGGCTCGAGTTGTCCATGACCGTGGACACGGCTAATCGATTAGGTTTGAGTACTCTGCAAAGTTTTGCATGTTGGAAATATGCCCTAGAGGCAATAATAAATTAGTTATTATTATATTTATTTGTTCATGATAATCGTTTATTATCCATGCTATAATTGTATTGATTGGAAACACAGTGCATGTGTGGATACATAGACAAAACACTATCCCTAGTAAGCCTCTAGTTGACTAGCTCGTTCATCAAAGATAGTCAAGGTTTCCTGACCATAGGCAAGTGTTGTCACTTGATAACGGGATCACATCTTTAGGAGAATCATGTCATGGGCTAGACCCAAACTAATAGACGTAGCATGTCGATTGTGTCATTTTGTTGCTACTGTTTTCTGTGTGTCAAGTATTTGTTCCTATGACCATGAGATCATATAACTCACTGACACCGGAGGAATGCTTTGTGTGTATAAAACGTCGCAACGTAACTGGGTGACTATAAAGATGCTCTACAGGTATCTCCGAAGGTGTTCGTTGAGTTAGTATGGATCGAGACTCGGATTTGTCACTCCGTGTGACAGAGAGGTATCTCGGGGCCCACTCGGTAATACAACATCATACACAAGCCTTGCAAGCATTGTGACTTAGTGTAAGTTGCGGGATCTTGTATTACGGAACGAGTAAAGAGACTTGCCGGTAAACGAGATTGAAATAGGTATGCGGATACTGACGATCGAATCTCAGGAAAGTAACATATCGAAGGACAAAGGGAATGACATACGGGATTATATGAATCCTTGGCACTGAGGTTCAAACGATAAGATCTTCGTAGAATATGTAGGATCCAATATGTGCATCCAGGTCCCGCTATTGGATATTGACCGAGGAGTCACTCGGGTCATGTCTACATAGTTCTCGAGCCCGCACGGTCTGCACACTTAAGGTTCGATGTTGTTTTATGCGTATTTGAGTTATATGGTTGGTTACCAAATGTTGTTCGGAGTCCCGGATGAGATCACGCACGTCACGAGGGTTTCCGGAATTGTCCGGAAATGAAGATTGATATATAGGATGACTTCATTTGGTTACCGGAAGGTTTTCGAGCATTACCGGTAATGTACCGGGAATGACGAATGGGTTCTGGATCTTCACCGGGAGGGTGGACCACCCACCCGGGAGGGCCCAAGGACCTTGGGGGTGGCACACCAAGTAGGTGGGATCAGCCCAAGGCTGTCTTGCGCAAGAGAGAAAGAAAAACCAAAAGAAGAGAAAGAAAAAAAAAGGAAAGGTGGGAAAGAAGAGATGGACTCCACCTTCCAATCCTAGTTGGACTAGGATTAGAGGAGGACTCCTCCTCCCCTTGGTGGCGCAGCCCTTGGGGCTCCTTGAGCCTCAAGGCAAGCCTCCCCTCCCCTCCTCCTATATATATGGAGCTATTAGGGCTGATTTGGGACAACTTTTGCCACGGCAGCCCGACCACATACCTCCACGGTTTTTCCTCTAGATCGCGTTTGTGCGGAGCTCGGGCGGAGCCCTGCTGAGATTAGATCACCACCAACCTCCGGAGCGCCGTCACGCTGCCGGAGAACTCATCTACCTCTTTGTCTCTCTTGCTGGATCAAGAAGGCCGAGATCATCGTCAAGTTGTACGTGTGCTGAACGCGGAGGTGTCGTTCGTTCGGCACCAGATCGGAGCGGATCGTGGGACGGATCGCGGGACGGTTCGAGGGACGGTTCGCGGGGCGGATCGAGGGACGTGAGGACGTTCCACTACATCAATCGCGTTCACTAACGCTTCTGCTGTGCGATCTACAAGGGTACGTAGATCGGAAATCCCCTCTCGTAGATGGACATCACCATGATAGGACTTCGTGCGCGTAGGAAATTTTTTGTTTTCCATGCGACGTTCCCCAACAGTTGTATAAGAGCTAGGTTCATGCGTAAATGTCTTCTCGAGTAGAACACAAAAGTTTTTGTGGGCGGTGATGTGCGTTTTGCTGCCCTCCTTAGTCTTTTCTTGATTCCGCGGTATTGTTGCATCGAAGCGGCTCGGGCCGACATTACTCTTACGCTTACGAGAGACTTGTTTCATCGCTACGAGTAACTCCGTTGCTCAAAGATGACCGGCGAGTCTCGGTTTCTCCAACTTTAGTTGAATCGGATTTGACCGAGGAGGTCCTTGGATGAGGTTAAATAGCAATTCATATATCTCCGTTGTGGTGTTTGCGTAAGTAAGATGCGATCCTACTAGATACCCATGGTCACCACGTAAAACATGCAACAACAATTAGAGGACGTATAACTTGTTTTTGCAGGGTATGCTTGTGATGTGATATGGCCAACCATGTGATGTGATATATTGGATGTATGAGATGATCATGTTGTAATAATTAATATCGACTTGCACGTCGATGGTACGGCAACCGGCAGGAGCCATAGGGTTGTCTTTAAACTAACGTTTGTGCTTGCAGATGCGTTTAGTATATTGCTAGGACGTAGCTTTAGTAGTAATAGCATGAGTAGCACGACAAGCCCGATGGCGAAACGTTGATGGAGATCATGGTGTGACGCTGGTGACAAGAAGATCGTGCCGGTGCTTTGGTGATGGAGATCAAGAAGCACATGATGATGGCCATATCATGTCACTTATGAATTGCATGTGATGTTAATCCTTTATGCACCTTATCTTGCTTAGAACGACGGAGCATTATGAGGTGATGTGTCACTAAAATTTCAAGACGAAATTGTGTTCTCCCCGACTGTGCACCATTGCAACAGTTCTTCGTTTCGAGACACCACGTGATGATCGGGTGTGATAGATTCAACGTTCACATACAAGGGGTGCAAAACAGTTGCACACGCGGAACACTCGGGTTAAGCTTGACGAGCCTAGCATGTGCAGACATGGCCTCGGAACACATGAGACCGAAAGGTCGAGCATGAATCGTATAGTTGATATGATTAGCATAGAGATGCTTACCACTGAAACTATTCTCGACTCACGTGATGATCGGACTTGAGATAGTGGATTTGGATCATGTACCACTCAAATGACTAGAGAGATGTACTTTTTGAGTGGGAGTTCTTAAGTAATATGATTAATTGAACTAATTGTCATGAATATAGTCTAATGGTCTTTGCGAATTACGATGTAGCTTGCGCTATAGCTCTACTGTTTTTATATGTTCCTAGAGAAAATTTAGTTGAAAGTTGATAGTAGCAAACTTTGCAGACTGAGTTTGTAAAGCCGAGGATTGTCCTCGTTGCTGCGCAGAAGGCTTATGTCCTTAATGCACCACTCAGTGTGCTGCACCTCGAGCGTCGTCTGTAGATGTTGTGAACATCCGACATACACGTTTCTGATGACTACACGATAGTTCAGTACAAAAATACTTAATGGCTTAGAACCAAGGCGCCAAAGACGTTTTGAAACATCACGGAACATAAGAGATGTTCTAAAGAGATGAAATTATGATTTCATGCTTGTGCCCTTGTTAAGAGGTATGAGACCTCCGACAACATTCTTTGTCCATGAAGTAGAGGAGAAAAGCTCAATCATTGAGCGTGTGCTCAGATTATTTGAGTACGACAATCGCTTGAATCAAGTGGGAGTTGATCTTCTAGATAAGATAGTGATGGTTCTCCAAAGTCACTGCCACCAAGCTGTGAGAGCTTCGTGATGAACTATAACATATCAAGGATAGATACAATGATCCTTGAGCGATTCGCGATGTTTGACACTGCGAAAGTAGAAATCAAGAAGGAGCATCAATAGTTGATGGTTAGTAAAACCACTAAGTTTCGAGAAAGGCAAGGGCTAGAAGGGATACTTTGTGAAACGGCAAAGCAGTTGCTGCACTAATGAAGAGACCCCAGATTAAACCCATGCCCGGGACTAAGTTCTTCTGTTGTGAGGAGAACGGTCACTGAGGCGGAGCAACTCTAGATACTTGGTAGATAAAGAAGGCTGGCAAAAGTAGAAAGAAGTATATTTGATATACATGATGTTGATGTGTACTTTACTAGTACTCCTAGTAGCACGAGGGTATTGGATACCGGTTCGGTTGCTAAGTGATTAGTAACATGAAATGAAAGCTACGGCATAAACGGAGACTAGCTAAAGGCGAGGTGACGATACGTGTTGGAAGTGTTTCCAAGGTTGATATGATCAAACGTCGCACGCTCCCTCTACCATCGGGATTGATGTTAAACCTAAATAATTGTTATTTGGTGCTTGCGTTAAGCATGAACATGATTGGATCGTTTTTATTGCAATACGATTATTCATTTAAAGAGAATAATGGTTACTCTACTTGCTTGAATAATCACCTTCAATGGTTTATTGAATCTCGATCATAGTGTTACACATGTTCATGATATTGGTGCCAAAAGATACGAGGTAATGATGATAGTACCACTTACTTGTGGCACTGCCGCTTGAGTCATGTTGGTATAAATTGCATGAAGAGGCTCCATGCTGATGGATCTTTATACTCACTTGATTTTGAATCACTAGTGGCATGCAAATCATACCACATGAGCAAGGCCTTGTTTTCATTGAGATGAAACAAGATAGTAACTTGTTGGAAGTGATACATTTTGATGTATGCAGTCCAATGGGTGCTGAGGCACGCAGTGGATATCATTATGTTCTTACTTCAATGACGATTTGAGCAGATACAAGAGTATTTACTTAATGAATCACAAGTCTGAAATATTGAAAGGTTCAATTCTGTTTCAGGAGTGAAGTTCGTCGTAACAAGAGGATAAACTGTCTACGATATGATCATAGAAATGAATATCTGAGTTACGAGTTTTGGTACACAGTTAAGACAATGTGGAAATTGTTTCGCAGTTCATGCCACCTGGAACATCATAGTGTGATGATGTGTCTGAACGTCATAGCCACGCACTATTTGGTATGGTGCATGCTATGATGTCTCTTATCAAATTACCACTATCGTTTACGGCTTATGCATTAGAGACAACCACATTCACTTTAAATAGGGCACCGCGTATTTCCGTTGATATGACACAGTATAGACTGAGGTTTAGAGAAATCTAAACTATCATTTCTTGAAAGTTTGGGGCTTCGACACTTATGTGAAAAAGTTTCAGTCTGATAAGCTCGAACCCAAAGCGGATAAATGTATCTTCATAGGATATCCAAAACAGTTGGGTACATCTCCTATCTCAGATCCGAAAGCAAAGTGTTTGTTTCTAGAAATGGATCCTTTCTCGAGGAAAGGTTTCTCTCGAAAGAATTGAGTGGGAGGGTGGTAGAACATGATGAGGTTATTGAACCATCACTTCAACCAGTGTGTAGCAGGGCGCAGGAAGTTGTTCGTGTGGCGCCTACACCAATTGAAGTGAAAGCTGATGATGGTGATCATCGAGCATTGGATCAAGTTACTACAAGCCTCGTAGGTTGACAAGGTCGCGTACTACTGCAGAGTGGTACGGTAACCCTGTTTTGGAGGTCATGTTGTTGAGCAAGAGTGAACCTACGAGTTATGGAGAAAGCAATGGTGGGCCCGGATTCCGACAAATGGCTGGAAGCCATGAAATCCGAGAGAGGATCCATGTATGAAAACAAAGTGTAGACTTTGGAAGAACTACTTGATGGTCATAGGACTGTTGAGTAAAGATGGATCTTTAAAAGGAAGACAGACGATGATGGTGATAAGTCACCATTAAGAAAAGCTCAACTTGTCGCAAAGATGTTTCCGACAAGATCAAACAGTTGACTATGATGAGACTTTCTCACTCGTAGCGATGCTAAAAGTCTGTTA
Organism: Hordeum vulgare subsp. vulgare; assembly: GCF_904849725.1. NCBI lineage: Eukaryota > Viridiplantae > Streptophyta > Magnoliopsida > Poales > Poaceae > Hordeum > Hordeum vulgare. The sequence goes on from NC_058523.1 coordinate 512,703,785, forward strand.
GAATTATGTTAGTAGTTGCTGCATTATTTATGAAATATTGCACATAGGATGTCAAAACATTGTTTCCTCAACGGTTTCCTTGAGCAAACATTGTATGTGATACAACCAGGAGGTTTTGTCGATCCTAAAGATACTAGCAAGTATGCAAGCTCCAGCGATCCTTCAATGGACTGGTGCAAGCATCTCGGAGTTGGAATATACACTTTGATGAGATGATCAAAGATTTTGGTTTTGTACAAGGTTTATGAGAAACTTGTATTTCCAAAGAAGTGAGTGGGAGCACTATAGAATTTCTGATAAGTATATGTGGTTGACATATTGTGGATCAGAAGTAATGTAGAATTTCTGTAAAGCATACAAGGTTGTTTGAAAGGAGTTTTTCAAAGGAATACCTGGATTGCGCTAATTGAACGTTGAGCATCAAAGATCTATGGAGATAGATCAAAAGCGCTTAATAGAAGTTTTAACAAGATGCATGCCTTGACAAGTTTTTGAAGGAGTTAAAAATAGATTAGCAAAGAAGGAGTTCTTGGTTGCGTTGTAAGGTGTGAATTTGAGTAAGACTCAAAACCCGACCCGGGCAGAATAAAGAGAATAGACGAAGGTCGTCTTCTATGCCTTGGCCCTAGAATCTGAAGTATGCCATGCTGGGTACCGCACCTAATGTGTGCCTTGACTCAAAAGTCTGTTGAGAGGTAGAGAGAGTGATCCATGATTGAATCACTAGCAGCGGTCAAAATTTATCCTTAGTAACTGATGGACTAAGGAATTTTTCTCGATTATGGAGGTGGTTCAAAAGGTTCGTCGTAAAGGGTTACGTCGATGCAAACTTTGACACTAATCCGAATAACTATGAGTAGTGAAATGGATTCGTATAGTAGAGTAGATATTTGGAGTATTTCCGAATAGCACATAGTAGTAGCATCTATAAGATGACATAAAGATTTGTAAAGAACACATGGATCTGAAACTTTCAGAACCGTTGACTAAAACCTCTCTCACGAGCAAGACATGATCAGATCCCATAACTATATGGGTGTTGGATTCCTTGGAATCACATGGTGATGTGAACTACATTATTGACTCTAGTGCAAGTGGGACACTGTTGGAAATATGCCCTAGAGGCAATAATAAATTAGTTATTATTATATTTGTTTGTTCATGATAATCTTTTATTATCCATGCTATAATTTTATTGATTGGAAACACAGTGCATGTGTGGATACATAGACAAAACACTGTCCCTAGTAAGCCTTTAGTTGACTAGCTCGTTGATCAAAGATGGTCAAGGTTTCCTGACCATAGGCAAGTGTTGTAACTTGATAACGGGATCACATCATTAGGAGAATCATGTGATGGGCTAGACCCAAACTAATAGACGTAGCATGTTGATCGTGTCATTTTGTTGCTACTCTTTTCTGCGTGTCAAGTATTTGTTCCTATGACCATGAGATCATATAACTCACTGACACCGGATTAATGCTTTATGTGTATCAAATGTCGCAACGTAACTGGGTGACTATAAAGATGCTCTACAGGTATCTCTGAAGGTGTTCGTTGAGTTAGTATGGATCGAGACTGGGATTTGTCACTCCGTGTGACGGAGAGGTATCTCGGGGCCCACTCGGTAATACAACATCACACACAAGCCTTGCAAGCATTGTGACTTAGTGTAAGCTGCGGGATCTTGTATTACGGGACGAGTAAAGAGACTTGCCGGTAAACGAGATTGAAATAGGTATGCGGATACTGACGATCGAATCTCGGGCAAGTAACATACCGAAGGACAAAGGGAATGACATACGGGATTATATGAATCCTTGGCACTAAGGTTCAAACGATAAGATCTTCGTAGAATATGTAGGATCCAATATGGGCATCCAGGTCCCGCTATTGGATATTGACCGAGGAGTCACTCGGGTCATGTCTACATAGTTCTCGAGCCCGCAGGGTCTGCACACTTAAGGTTCGACGTTGTTTGATGCGTATTTGAGTTATATGGTTGGTTACCGAATGTTGTTCGGAGTCCTGGATGAGATCACGGACGTCACGAGGGTTTCCGGAATGGTCCGGAAACGAAGATTGATATATAGGATGACTTCATTTGGTTACCGGAAGGTTTTCGGGCATTACCGGTAATGTACCGGGAATGACGAATGGGTTCCGGATCTTCATCGGGAGGGGTACCACCCACCCGGGAGGGCCCAAGGACCTTGGGGGTGGCGCACCAAGTAGGTGGGGTCAGCCCAAGGCTTTCTTGCGCAAGAGCGAAAGAAAAACCAAAAGAAGAGAAAAAAAAAAGGAAAGGTTCGAAAGAAGAGAAGGACTCCACCTTCCAATCCTAGGATTGGAGGAGGACTCCTCCTCCCCTTGGTGGCGCAGCCCTTGGGGCTCCTTGAGCCTCAAGGCAAGCCTCGCCTCCCCTCCTCCTATATATATGGAGCTATTAGGGCTGATTTGAGACAACTTTTGCCACGGCAGCCCGACCACATACCTCCACGGTTTTTCCTCTAGATCGCGTTTCTGCGGAGCTCGGACGGAGCCCTGCTGAGATTAGATCACCACCAACCTCCGGAGCGCCGTCACGCTGCCGGAGAACTCATCTACCTCTCTGTCTCTCTTGCTGGATCAAGAAGGCCGAGATCATCGTCGAGCTGTACGTGTGCTGAACGCGGAGGTGCCGTCCGTTCGGCACTAGATCGGAGCGGATCATGGGACGGATCGCGGGACGGTTCGTGGGACGGTTCGCGGGGCGGATCGAGGGACGTGAGGACATTCCACTACATCAACCGCGTTCACTAACCTTCTCCTGTGCGATCTACAAGGGTACGTAGATCGGAAATCCCCTCTCGTAGATGGACATCACCATGATAGGACTTCGTGTGCGTAGGAAAATTTTTGTTTCCCATGCGACGTTCCCCAACATTGCACACGTTCCCCACAAGATTTGATCACCTCCGTTGAAATCCTCGCACTTCAGGGTGTTTGAGAACTGGATGACCAAAACATGGTCTTTCAACGAGTTCCTCTTAGACTCTGACGGTGCCCATCCAATCCTACCGTTCTTCTACATCTCGTAGCACCGCTTGTCCAGAGTCACCATGTTGTCCAACCAAGCCAGAGCCCATAATGACTCGTGGCTGTGCAGGTAAGCCTTGGATCTTGAAGTATCCATCCATCTCTTCGTGCCTGGGTGAAGCTTTCCGCGAGATGTCATGGCGCTTCTCCATGCATCCCTGGTCGTCCACTGGTTTCCCCAGGGAGCCCATCTAAATCATCCTTCACTTATAGGTAAATTTCGTTCTGAGGTCTTGCAAGTCTTTGAGTCTTCAGGTCTTGATTATTAAGTTCTCACAACACTCATGATAAACACTCAACCAAACCCCGTCTACTAGGAGCATAGCACAATAACATCCCGGCCAAAGTAACAAGGGTGATGGGTGCCTACCACATGATACTACATCAAGATCCAAATTTCCATGTACCTACTTTGCATGCAATTGGGTGAAGAAGATAGAACTACTATGCATATAAAACATAGGTAGAATATGATCAACGTGACTTGCCTTGCTGATGGTTTTCGAGTTCGAGCGCTTCTAGGTAACAAGCTTCACACTCCGGGTGATCTAACGACACAAACACATACACACAATAAGCACCACAAAGACAAGAAATCAAAATAACAAAACTATCAAACAATAGCTATAGCAAAATAAAGTGAAATTGCCTTTACATAACCAAAACAGAATCTATTTTGGTGGAAACCCCATGATAAAATATTAAAAAACATTTGAAATTTAACCTACTGATAACTAATATAAATAGTGATCAGTAGCAAAAAGAATCAATTAAAAAGCTATTTTTAAACTCCATATATAAGCAAAACAAGATTTAAACCAAATCTGGTGTAACTCAAAATTTATAAATTCAAACATAGTCAAATTTTATATTTTCGGCAACTACATACAATTTGTGATCTAACACAAAAATAATCAACCTCATTGAATTTGTAGATTAAAAGCTATGAAGAAAACGAAAACAGAACTATTTCTGTTACAGATTTAAAATAGAAAAAAAACGATGACGTGACACGCTCTGATTGGCCGCATCCGTGCGCTGCTAGAACTAACTAAAAAATGGCTGATAAGTAAGAAAAATGCTTAAGTTAACTTAATAGGTTGACCGGTTCTTTAATAAAAACTGAAAGGGTATGCTCCTCTAATCCTACACCGTTGGATCTAGATCTAAGGGTAAAAAAACAAAGAGGTGAGAGAGATCTCACCATTGCTGGCAGGGACGGGGGCCTTCTCCGGCGAGGTGGGCTGCTCCGACGAGGGGGGGAGGTCACCGGCAGGGATGGGGGACGGCGGAGGAGGTCCTGTCGCGGTGAGGAAGGCGCGCGGGGCGTCTGGGGTGAGGAAGTGGCGCCCTGGGCTCCTGGGGTTCCTCCTGTTCGGCTCCTGGCGTGGTCCCTGGAAGAGAGGAGTTGGCGCTGGGTGTGCTGCAGGGGGCGACGAGGTGGGGAAGTGGCGTGGGGTGCAGCGGGGTAGGGGTGGCGGCAGGGGAGTGGGGGCACTGGAGGGGCTCGGTAGGGGCGATGGGGTTTCCAGGAGAGCTGCTAGTGAGCGTTCTTAGCAGGAAGAGGAAGATGGTGGCGAGGTGGCTACGGGCAGGGAGATGACGAGGTGATGGGGAAAATGGAACGAGGAGAGTCGGGTCTCTCTTATAGGGGTGGTAGGAGGAGCTGGGATGGAAGGCATTTCGCGAATCCGGGAGAAGGGGATTCGGTTCCCTGCCATGGAAGGCAACCAAGCTCTGGAAGGAAAGGGATCGCAAGGAAGAAGACATCGCAATCGGGCCTGATTCGGTTCCTGTTGGGCCCAGGATACCTTTCTAATAAAAATTGATTTGTTTCCTATTTTATAAAATAGGAAAGTAAAACCTTAAAAAGGAAAATAGATATGCTCGGAATATAGGGGTATAATATATCAAAATTATCAGAAAAATAAATCCAAAAAGATGGGCGTTTTTCCAAGGCCAAAATAAATACTTCAAAAAAATGTTTTTTAGAAAATCCTAAATTGGTTTATTTTCTTTTTGCAAGTATTTTTTTCAAATACCCTTGGGTTTTATGGTTCAAATATTTGAAAGGAATATCCCGGGTTTGGAGGGTCATGTTCCTTCTCTCTTTTTCTTGCTTGGCAAGGTATTGTTCCTCGCATTCCGTGAGTGAAGAAGAAACAAAATGCGAGGCAAAAATCGAAAGAAATTCAAATGCCACCTTGATTCAAATTCTTTATAGTTGAAAAAGTCATGTTTTCTTCTCTCATTTATTTTTAAGTGGATGAATTTGAATGCACAGGAAAACGGGGAAAGTCATTTTATTCCCTCTCATTCAAAAGTTTTAAAAAAGTTTCAAATTTCAATAAAGTTTCATTCCTTCAAACGACCAAACAATCAATCTAATAATTATATTAACATTCCAAAATTTGGGACGTTACAAACTGTTAGGGCATAGTTTATGCCTAAGTAATTTTGGTGATTGATGACAGTACCGCAAAGGACTAATCGTGTGTGTTAAGATTTCAGATAACACATGTCAACGGCACAAGACAACTCGCCCCCTCTTTCCATGGAACAGAAGCACGGTGTACTCTACGATTCTCTTTCTTTGAGTCATAGAAACGTCGTACTATTAAGAGGGGACCCGTAGTGGAAAGGTTTGGGTGGAATCAATTGTGCACGCACACACTTTATCTCATTTCCCCTTACCTGCAACTTTGGAGTGGCTCCCGCCTCTGTGTTTATCTCATCTAAGCAAATGGTCCCTCAGCGGTAGTACCGCTAGCCCTAGCGGTAGTACCGCCCCTGGTCAGTGGTAGTACCGCTCCAGGAGCTTAGTACCGCCTTCCTAGCGGTTGTACTTCAACGGACCTTTTTGCGAAGACTTTCTTGGCGGTGGTTGGCCCGGTAGTGTTTATGCAGCCAGCGGTAGTACCGCTAGGCTCGGGCTGTGAGTGGGAAAACGGTTGGATTTTCACCCCACTATATAAGGGGTTATTCTTGCTGTGGAACCCTACCTTTGACCCTCCCAAGCTCCATTGTTGCTCCCTAAGCTCAAAAGTGTCCGATCTCTCTCCCTAGCCAATCAAACTCTTTGATTCTTTAGGGTTTGGTTGAGAAGGCCTAGATCTACACTTCCACCAAGAGAAAAGTTGATTCCCCCACCAATCCCTTGCGGATCTTGTTACTCTTGGGTGCTTGAGCACCCTAGACGGTTGAGGTCACCTCGGAGCCACATTCCATTGTGGTGAAGCTTCGTGGTTTTGTTGGGAGCCTCCAAGCTTTGTGTGGAGTTTGCCCCAACCTTGTTTGTAAAGGTTCGATCGCCGCCTTCAAGGGCACCTATAGTGGAATCACGGTACCTTGCATCGTGCGAGGGCGTGAGGAGAATACGGTGGCCCTAGTGGCTTATTGGGGAGCATTGTGCCTCCACACCGCTCCAACGGAGACGTACTTCCTGTCAAAAGGAAGGAACTTCGGTAACACATCCTCGTATTCATTGGTTCCACTTGTGGTTATCTCTAACCTTTACTTCGTGTATGCTTATGTTGTTGTCCATCTCTTACTTGTCTTAGTTGTTCTTGTTGGTAGCATCATATATGTTCACCTTGTTGTTGCTATTTTAGTGAACCCGTAGGTTGCTTACCCTAACTTGTTAAGATTAGTTAAAAAGTGGTTGTTGCCTATTCACCCCCCCCCCCTCTAGTGAACCATATCGATCCTTTCAATTGGTATCAGAGTCACGTCTCTTTATTAAGGGTTTAACCACCCGAAGAGTATGGAAGATGATGAGGGAGTTCCCCGTGCACAAACCGAGGGCATGGACTTGACTTCGATCACAAGGGACGACTTGAATACGGCTATGGCCGCACTCAAGACGTCCATGACGAACGAGGTCAAGACCATGATTAAAGAGTTAATTGAGGGAATTAAAAACTCTCCCGAACTGGCATTGGTGGTTAAACCCACCACCATAGATTCGGAGGCCAATTCCGTCAGGGAAACGGCTAAAGGTATGCAACCTTCCCATCCTCTCGAAAATGATGGGAATGGGATGTATGCATCTGTTCCACCACCCTTAGTCTATGGAGGACCAGTTCCCACACCGCGTCTTAATCACGTTGGTCCTCCTCCTAAGCTTGTAAAACGTGATTTTGCTAACTGGGTATTTTATATTAAGTCTCATTTGAATCACAGCTCAACAAATTTGTGGAGAATCATCGAGCAAGGATATTATCCCCATGATCCAAGCAACCTCACTCCAAGAGAAGATGCGGACAATCAATACAATCACTCTGCTTTGTTTATTCTCCAGTCCGCAGTGCCACCTGAAGATCTTCCTCACTTGCGTCCCTTCACTTTGGCCAAGGACTGTTGGGAGCACATTATGGTGTTGTACAAGGGAAGCTCAAGCATTCAACGGTCCAACTATGAAGTGATACTTGATAAGGCCGATGAGTTTGTGATGAAGGAAGACTAGGACCCTCGTGATCTCTATCGGAGGGTGACTGCTATTGCTGTGGCACTCAAGGACCATGGGAGCAAGGATGTGGATGATACATGGGTCAACTGCAAGTTTCTCAAAGCCATCATGCCTTTCAATAAAGCCATGTCATCTGTCATTCGTAAGTGACCAGACTTCCACTCCTTGTCTTCCAGTGAGGTGTTGGATGAATTCATTGCAATGTCAATCATGAACGAAACAGCTGACAATGCACTTGCTCGTGTTCGCTCAAAGACAGCTTCACCCAACCTTGCGTTAAAGGCAAAAGCAATGTTTGAAGAAGAAGAAGAGGATGAGGAAGAGGAGAGCTGCCCTGAAGACATGAAGTATGCCTATCATGAGCACATGGCTCTTGCGTCAAGAAAATTCTGGGGCAACAAGAGGAACTCAAGACCCACCTTCACCAAGAACAACTCGAGTGGGTTCAAACCCAAGCAACGAGTGAGGACTTGCTATAACTGTGGTAACGTGAGTCACTTCGTGGCCGAATGTCCCTATGAGAAAAGGGAAGACAACGGGGGCAAGCTCATTCGCAAAGACAAAACCAAGTCATTCCCAATCAAGAACAACTTTGTGAAGAAACCTCACACAAAGGGCATGGTGGACCTTGAAGAGTACCCTTCCGATGATGATGATGATGATACAGTGGCAACAGCAACTGTTGCTATTGCCACTCCCTCTCCCCAGAAGGTGTCTCTCTTCAACGCCCCCAACGAGAACCACATCACCAAGTTCCCATGGCAAAAGGTATCAATCAGGTAACCCCCATCATTAAGACCAACATCGCTACTGCTCCTTCATTGTTAAATTGTGTTCATGATGGTGATGTTGGGGAACTTAATGAGCATGATCTTGACAAGTTTCTGTGCACTAATAAGGGAGAATCCAAGAAGCACTTTGTTGCTCTCTTGGAACAACTGGGTGAGGCCAATGACCTCATCGAGTCTCATGAGGAGACCATCTCCGAGCTTCAGGGACACAGTCGTGACTATGCCGATGAAATTGCTGAATTATCTATTGCTCTAGAAAAGGAGCGCACTCTTCGTTTGGCTCTTCAGGAATCATACAACGATGACTGCGCTAAAATGCAAAAGAAACTAGATCATGATATTGTTCTTACTCGTATGCTTAAGTCTGAGAAGTATGCTCTTGGGGTTGGCCATGACAGACTCAAAGTGGAGTTTGACACACTTGACAAGGCTCACAAGGTCTTGAAAGGTGTTCATTTCTCTCTGAAAGAGTCTCATGATCAACTCCAAGCAAAGCTTACCAAGGAGATCTCTACTTGTCATCCCTTTGTGTTAATTGATAATGCATGTACAACTAATCCTTGTTGTGAGCATGTACATCTTGTGGAGGAAAATGCCAAGTTAAAGGAGAAACTTGAGAAGGGCCTTGTGGCATGCATACAAGGTGAGAAGAGCCTGAACGACCTCTTGAGCAATCAAAAGGGTGTTGTAGGAAAGGAGGGACTTGGACTTACCTCCAAGTCAAAAGGAAAAAGGAGGAACAGGAACAAATGATCCCCTACCCTCATGGACATCTTTGTCAAAGAGAGCGAAGGGACTCAGGAGGTGAACAGGAACAAGGTGGGCGATGGTAACGTCAAGAAGGGCAAAACCATTCCTACTAACACAGCCGGCAAACTCAATTCTTCCTATGTCTTATGTCGTGCTAGTGATGGGCATGTTTATGCCAGATTTGTTGGTTCCTACTATGAGTCCATTGAATGGGCTATCTGGGTTCCTAAGACCCTTGTCTCTAACATTAAAGGACCCATTAAAAAATGGGTACCTAAAACCAAGCCTTGATCTATTGCAGGAGTTTGCTTCCGGTGGGGTGTCATGGTTGCTCGATAGTGGAGCAACAAATCATATGACCGGAAGCAAGGACTTAGTGGTGGATGTGCATCCTTCTCCATCTATGCCCACCCATGTCCAATTCGCGATGCATCCTCGTCAAAGGTATTGGGATTTGGTAAGGTGGTCATCTCTCAAGAGTTATCTATTGAGAAGGTCATGCTTGTTGAGTCTCTTACCTACAATTTACTTTCGGTTCGTCAACTTGCAATTATGGGATTTTCCACTTTCTTTAATCTTGATACTGTGGTCCTCCTGTGGAGCAAGACTCTTAAAGTAGACTATGTTGGATATGTCAAAAATGGTCTTTATGTGGTGAACTTCTCAAAGCGACCCACTAAGACTGTGACGTGTTTAATGGCTAAAGTTGATGTGGGCTGGCTTTGGCATCGCCGACTAGCTCATGTCAATATGAGATCTTTGCAAAGTCTTCTAAAAGGGGACCATATTCGTGGACTAACAAATGTGAGTTTTGCTAGAGATCATGCTTGCAGTGCCTGCATTGAAGGAAAGATTCATGAAACTGCTCATCGTCCAACAACTCTCATTTACACTAAGAGGCCGTTGGAGCTCCTCCATATGGATCTTTTCGGCCCTCCATCATTTGATAGTCTTGGAGGCAGAAAGTACTGCTTGGTGATTGTTGATGACTACTCAAGATACACCTGGGTATATTTCTTCAAAAGGAAGAGTGGGACTCAACAAACTGTCATCAACTTTGCTAATGAAGCTCAACGTCAACATGAAGCAAAGATCTTGATGATTAGAAGTGACAACGGCATCGAGTTCAAGAACTACACCTTGGATGAGTTTCTAGGTGATGAGGGAATAAAACATCAATATTCAGCACCATATACCCCTCAACAAAATGGCGTGGCAGAAAGGAAGAACCGGACCTTGATGGATGCTGCAAGAACAATGATGGCGGAATTCAAAACTCCATATAACTTTTGGGATGAGGCCATCAACACAGCATGTCATGCATCCAATCGGCTCTATATCCGCAAAGTCTTGAACAAGACTCCATATGAGATTCTCACTGGAAACAAACCCAATCTCAAGTACTTCCGGGTATTCGGTTTTAAGTGTTTCATTCTCAAGAAAGGTGCACGTTTAGCTAAATTTGATTCTAGAGCACATGAGGGCATCTTTGTTGGTTATGCTACAAACTCTCATGCTTACCGTGTCCTCAACAAGTCCACCGGACTCTTTGAGGAGACGTGTAACCTGGAGTTTGATGAAAATAATGGCTCCCAAGTGGAGCAAAGTGGTCTTTGTGATGTAGGTGATGAAATTCCTCCCCAAGCCATAAAAAGAATGGGGATTGGTCAAATACTCCCCATTGAGGAACCCCTTGTGGCCAAAGGAGAAGGACAATGCTCTACTCAAGTGGAGCCATCACCCCCACAAGCCCCACACGCTTCCGATGAACAAAGAGAAGACTCTCAACAAGATGAACAAGCTCAAGGTCAAGATCAATTGCCCAACAATGATGATGTGTCCCATGATATTCAAGCACTTACCCAAGGTTCCGAACCTGCTCATGATCAAGATCAAGTGCAACCACAAGATCCAGACAAAGTAGAAGCACAAGATCAAGAGCAAGAGCAACCACAAGTACAAGGACAAACAAGTGAACCTGCTCAAGTCGAAAGTCAAGATGATGAGGATACTGTCTCGCAATTCCCTTCTGCAGCACCAACAGCCGGTGCCAAGGGAGGTTCAAGATGCAAGGGCAAGCAAAGTAAACAAGTCGATGATGCTCCCCAGTTATCCAATGAAGAACTCTTGGAGCGTCGAGCAGCCAAGATTGCGAACAAGCTGAGAGTCAAGTCACATCTTATGAAGAATGTACTTGGCAGTTTAAAAAAGGGAGTATCCACCCGTCAACAGATTTGGAATTATTGTGAGCATCACGCGTTTGTTTTGTATTGTGAACCTCAACAGGTACAGGAAGCGCTCGATGATGAGGATTGGCTTATGGCCATGCATGAAGAACTTAACAACTTCGAGCGTAACCAAGTCTGGGATTTAGTGCCAAGACCAAAGGAGGAACATAATGTCATCGGGACCAAATGGATATTCAAAAACAAGCAAGATGCCAATGGGATTGTGATTCAAAACAAGGCAAGATTGGTGGCTCAAGGCTACTCCCAAGTCAAGGGTATCGACTACGGTGAAACCTTTGCCCCTGTTGCTCGTCTAGAATCTATTCGCATGTTGCTTGCATTTGCTTCTTTTCATAATTTCAAATTACAGCAAATGGATGTGAAAAGTGTCATTCTTAATGGTCCTTTAAATGAGTTGGTCTATGTCAAACAACCCCCGGGATTCGAACATCCCAAGCTCCCCAATCATGTGTACAAACTTAATAAGGCACTCTATGGCCTTAAACAAGCCCCACGTGCGTGGTATGAGTATTTTACTGAGTTATTACAAGATCGTGGGTTTGAAATTGGGAAGATAGATCCCACTCTTTTTACTAAGAGGGTTAAAGGGGATTTGTTCATATGCCAACTATATGTTGATGATATTATCTTTGGTTCTCCTAACATTTCCTTCAATGAAGAATTTGCTGCACTAATGACCGAGAAATTTGAGATGTCCATGATGGGAGAGTTGAAGTTCTTCCTCGGATTCGAGATTAAACAAGGCCTAGAAGGGACCTTCATCAAACAAGCCAAGTACACTCAAGACATGCTCAAATGGTTCGAGCTTGAAGATGTCAAGCCAGTCAAGTTCCCCATGCCAACAAGATGCAAGCTTGACAGTGATCCCAATGGTAAAGCAGTGGATCAAAAGGTATATCGCTCCATGATTGGATCCCTCCTTTACCTTTGTGCATCTAGACCAGATATTATGTTGAGTGTAGGGATATGTGCACGGTTTCAATCCTCACCAAAAGAGAGTCATTATATGGCTGTTAAGCGAATCTTTCGATATTTGGATCATACCCCAAACTTTGGTCTATGGTATCCCAAAGGAGCAAACTTCAACCTAGTAGGCTATTCTGACTCACATTGGGCAGGAGATTGTGTGGAGAGGAAGTCAACTTCTGGAGGATCCCAATTCCTTGGTCCCTCACTGGTAAGTTGGTCTTCAAAGAAGCAGAATTGTGTCTCACTATCATCCACCGAAGCTGAGTATGTGGCAGCTGCAAGTTGTTGTGCACAATTGCTATGGATGAGGCAAACTTTAAAGGATTACGGTGTCACTTGTGACAAAGTGCCTCTTCTATGTGACAATCAAAGTGCTATCAAGATTTCCCTCAACCCAGTGCAACATAGCAAGACCAAGCATATTGATATTCGCCATCACTTCATTCGTGAACATATCAAGCTTGGTGATATTGAGGTTCACTTCATCCACACTGAAGAGCAACTTGCAGATATTTTCACTAAGCCCCTAGATGAAGCAAGGTTCCGGGAGTTAAGGCATGAGCTAAATATCATTGATTCAAGTAATGTGGATTGAAGCTAGGCACCTTGCACCTCACTATGCATTCAATCTTGTTCTAGATGTAGGCATGGACATAGCGGGAGTGTTGTTCTCTCAATGAACTCTTCCTCCCCCCATTATGCATAAATTGATCTAGTCTTTCACTTTAGCCATTACCAAAGGGCACTTGTGCTTCAAAGACGAGCGTTGGTCATGAACCCAAGGATAATTCTTCGCGGTGTCATACCTTTCTCTCAAACATAGGTGGCCTCGGCCACCGCCCACACCTTTCTCTCATATGGAAGAAAGGATACAAAATGACGAGTCAGTATATCTTGCTGGTGCTATCTTCTTATTACACTGACTTGTCGTGTGCCCACGTCTTTCTCATCTCCTTTGTCTCGTTGTGCCATTTGCAGCGGTACTACCACCAGGGGTAGCGGTACTACCACCAGGACCCCAACGGTACTACCGCTCGGGATAGCGGTACTACCGCCAGGATCCCAATCTACCGCGACCTGACTAGGACTTTTTAGGGTTGTCTCAAGGGGAGCAGTACTACCGCCAGGGGGAGCGGTACTACCACCAGGACCCCAGCGGTACTACCGCTGGCCCGTACCCCTTGGGCTATATAAAGGAGGGGGAGCCCGTTTTTCCTGCCTTCTTTCTTCTTCCTCGTGGCTCTTCCCTCCCCAACCCCGAACTCCCCTATTTGGATCTCTATTTGTGGAGCCCTTCTCTCCGTTGAGTTGGAGGGTTTGCTCCACTCCTCCTTCCTCCACCAAGTGCCATGGACTCCGGTAAAGCTCCTCCCTTTATTCTCTTGGTTGATGTTTTCTTGTTCTAGGGTTAGGAGCATTTGTGATTTCGATCCATGGCTATGGTATTGTGCTTTGTTCTTGGATGGAACGAAGGAGATATTCTACGGGAGTGTAGGTCCTATGATTCATTGCGTTTATATTGCCATGACATAGGTTCTTCATGTTTTAGATCAAGCACTTCTTCTCTTATTTTGGATTAGATCTAAAACTTGAATCCTCTTGACTAGGCATGTCTTTATCTAGATGATTCTTGAGATCCTCATGTGTGTAGGGCTATGGTGGTTTTTGTAGTGATTATATGCAGTACCCATGGCCCTCGTAAATCCAATCTAGCCGTTACTATGGGTCTTTTTCTTATTCAGATCTGAAAGTCAAGCCCCTAGCGGTACTACCGCCAGGGGTAGCGGTACTACCGCCAGGGGTAGCGGTACTAGCGCTAGGACCCCAGCGGTCCTACCGCCAGGGGTAGCGGTACTACCGCTAGGACCCCAACGGTACTACCGCCAGGTATAGCGGTACTACCGCCATGAGGATATTTTTCTCCTTTTCATTTTCTAGGCAAGGTGAGTTTACCTTTATGCCTCTTTTTGTTCATTGCCTTGACTCCTTCTGTCGCTCTTTTTCGGTGTGTGTCTTGTGTGCCACAGGTGGTGCTCGCCGCTCGAATCCCCCTCGGGACACCCAGTCAAAACAATATCGCAATCAAGAGGCTCCAGAGGGCTGCCACCCAAAAAGAAGTCTTTCAAGAAGAAAGCTCACAAGGACAAGGGGGTCAACGTTTGCACTATGCCCCCTAAGGATTTTTTGCGGTTCCGCACCAAAAATCACTATCTAGAAGAGAAGGCTCACATCAAGGATGTCGAGCATATCTTGTCACGGGATCACTGCAGGATCTATCGCGACATCATCAAGAACTTCAAGAAGAGTTTTATTCCAGTTCAGTGGATTGACTTGGCTCACCTTCGGCGGAACCCGGATTACTTTGTTGAGGCTCTCTTTGATTGACAAGCTTGGCATTAAGGAGATCATCTCCTTCAAGAAAGACTTTGATCCAGATGTTGTCGCCCAATTCTATGTCACTGTTCACTTCTCGCCTGATGACGTGCACACCATGACTTGGATGACTGGTACTCAGAAGATGACAGGTTCCTGGTCTGAATTCATGCAGTTTCTCAAGGTCGACTTTCACGGAGCTGACAATCCTATTGGGTCGCGTCCTCATGCTCCAGCTTCCACTGATAGGGCCCCCGCCAAGGACAGACTGCAACAACTTTATGTGAAGAAAGGTGTGCTCCCCAAGCATCTGGATATCATCCATCGGATCTTCCGCAACACTCTCTTTCCTCGCATTGGCAACTTTGACGAGGTGGATGGTTCTCTAGCTGAGATGCTTCTGCTTTGTGAGGAGGCTATGACTAAGGAGTCTGCCCCTCTCGATATTTCTGACGTGATGTTCACTGAGCTCTGGAACTGCATCATGAACCGCAAGGTTCCCATCTACGGGCCCTACTTGTTTGTCTATATTCGCCAGAAGTGGCACGACACCTATTTGATTGAGGTGTTCCACCTTCGGGCTGATTATTTTGTGCACGATCCTATCAGGCTCCGCATCAAGGACAAATGGGCCAACCCATCAACTTCGTCTCAGCACATGGACACTGACACAGAGACTGCTGCTCAAAGAGGCACCGCTTCTCAATCCCACTCTTTTGCTATGACATCTTGGGCAGTGAAACTGAAGGATAAAATGAAGACTCTCTTCTGTATGCAGGCCAAGGGACAGTATCAGACTCATGTGGCCCAGAAGGAGAACCGTCAGAGGCACCAGCGTGTCCTCAGGACACTTGATGTTGATATCTCCAGCGGCTCAGAGGACGACAACACTACAGAGTCTGCTTGGAAGCGGGCTCAAGGTTATCAGTGGTCTGATGCAGAGGAGGAGGCATCTTAGGAGGACAATGAGGAGGAGCAGGACGATCCGGATGCCACGGACGGGTCTGGGGCTGATGAGGATGAGGACTGACCACCTGAGTCATAGGATACCTCTTTTCTTAGGAGTTGGCTTCGGAGGTGGTTCGGGAATAGTCCAAGCATTCTCATTGCACAAGATATTATTCAATAGGATCTCAGCTTGTTCCACAGTTCCTTCCCTAAAAACACAACCGCCACAACTATCTAGGTGGTCCTTAGAAGCATCGGTTAGTCCATTATAGAAGATATCAAGTATTTCATTCTTTTCAAGAGGGTGATCAGGCAAAGCATTCAGTAGTTGGACAAGCCTCCCCTAAGCTTGTGGGAGACTTTCTACTTCAACTTGCGCAAAGTTGTATATTTCCTGCAAGGCGGCTTGCTTCTTATGGGCAGGGAAATATTTCTCAGAGAAGTAGTAGATCATATACTGGGGACTACGCACACAACCAGGAGCAAGAGAAGTGAACCAAGTATTAGCATCATCCTTTAGCGAGAAAGGAAACAGCTTAAGGATATAGTAGTGGCGGATCTTTTCCTCGCTCGTGAATAGGGTGGCTATATCGTGCAGCTTAGTAAGATGGGCTACAACCGTTTCAGACTCATAACCATGAAAAGGATCAGATTCGACCAAAGTGATTAACTCAGGGTCGATAGAGAATTCATAATCCTTATCGGTCACAAAGATAGGCGAAGTAGCAAACTTCGGGTCGTATTTCATCCTAGCGTTCAAAGATTTTTCTTTCCACTTGCACAGTAATTTCTCAAGATCATAGCTATCCTTGCAAGCAAGAAAGTCCTCAGCAATCTCGCCCTCCATAACATAACCCTCAGACATATCAGGCAATTCATATCTAGGAGATCTAGTTCTAACAGGCGAAAAAGCAGGCTCTACCTCAATAATCTCAGCAGTTTCAGAAGTATCATCACATCTAGCAGCAACTCTAGCAATTTGTGCATCAAGAAATGCACCTAGTGGCAAAGCAGTATCAAGCATAGCATCATCACAAGCATCATGGATAGCAGAAGTAGCATCATCAAGCACAGGAGACACATCAAAATTTCTAGCAGGAGGTGGTGTCACAAACTTACTCATAACTCAAGGTGAATCAAGTGCAGAGCTAGATGGCAGTTCCTTACCTGTCCTCGTAGTTGATGGCAAGACTTTAGTTTTTGGATCTCTCAGATTCCTCATAGTGATCAGCAGACGTAAATCCCAAGTGACTCAGAGAATATAGCTATGCCTCCCCGGCAACGGTGCCAAAAAATAGTCTTGATAACCCACAAGTATAGGGGATCGCAACAGTTTTTGAGGGTAGAGTATTCAACCCAAATTTGTTGATTCGACACAAGGAGAAGCCAAAGAATATTCTCAAGTATTAGCAGTTGAGTTGTCAATTCAACCACACCTGGAAGACTTAGTATCTGCAGCAAAGTGTCAGTAGCAAATTAGTGTGATAGCAACAGTAGCAGCGGTAATAGTAGCAGCAGTGGCAACAGTAGCGACAGAGTAACAGTAGCAGGAGTGACAGCAGTAGCGACAGAGTAACAGTAGCAGCAGTGACACCAGTTGCGGCAAAGTAACAGTAGAAGCAGTGACACCAGTAGCGGCAAAGTAACGTAGCAAGGACCGGTAGGAAAAACTCATAGGCATTGGATTGGTGATGGATAATTATGTCGGATGATATTCATCATGCAACAATTATAACATGGGGAGATATGCAACTAGCTCTAGTTCGTCAATGCAATGTAGGCATGTATTCCGTATGTAGTCATACGTGCTTAGGGAAAAGAACTTGCATGACATCTATTGTCCATCCCTCCCGTGGCAGCGGGGTCCTAATGGAAACTACAGGATATTAAGGTTCTCCTTTTAATAAAGAACCGGAACAAAGCATTAGCACTTAGTGAATACATGAACTCCTCATACTATGGTCATCTCCGGGAGTGGTTCCGGCTATTGTCACTCCGGGGTTGCCGGGTCATAACACATAGTAGGTGACTACAACTTGCAAGATAGGATCAAGAACACACATATATTACCGAGAACATAATAGGTTCAGATCTGAAATCATGGCACTCGGGCCCTAGTGACAAGCATTAAGCATGGCAAAGTAGTAGCAACATCAATCTCAGAACATAGTGGATACTAGGGATCAATCCCAAACAAAACTAACTCGATTACATGATAGATCTCATCCAACCCATCACCGTCCAGCAAGCCTATGATGAGATTACTCACGAACGGTGAAGAGCATCATGGAATTGGCGATGAAGGAAGGTTGGTGATGACGATGGCGACGATCTCCCCTCTCCGGAGCCTAGAACGGACTCCGGGTCTGCCCTCCAGAGGAAGAACAGTGGTGGCGGCGCCTCCGTATCATAAAATCCGATGAACTCTTCTTCTTGATTTTTTTCCGGGCGAAAGGGACTAAATAGAGCTGGAGTTCGAGGCGGTGGAGCTCTAAGGGGCCCACAAGCCTACTAGGCGCGGCCAGGGGGGCCGCGCTTGGTGGGCTTGTAGGCTCCTCGCTCCACCCCTCCGGTTGATTCTTGCGCCAGTATTTTTTATATATTCCACAAAAATCTCGTAAATTTCTAGGTCATTTCGAGAACTTTTATTTCTGCGCAAAAACAACACCATGGCAATTCTGCTGAAAACAACGTTAGTCCAGGTTAGTTCCATTCAAATCATGCAAATTAGAGTCCAAAACAAGGGCAAAAGAGTTTGGAAAAGTAGATACGACGGAGACGTATCAGACTCCTCCTTCCCAAACCGAATTGGAGTTGGAGTCCTCCTCTCCACTTCGGTCGACGCACTAGGGGCTCCCTTGATCCCCAAGTCTAGCCCCTCCCCTCCTCCTGTATATACTAGAAGTTTTAGGGGTTTTGAGACACAACTTTGCCACGTGGAACTCAAACCTAGACCTCGTAGTTCTTGCTCTAGATCAGATTTCTGCGGAGCTCGGGTGGAGCCCTGCAGGAATAGATCATCACCATCAGTGGCACGCCGTCACGCTGCCAGAGAACTCATCTACTTCCTCGTCTCTCTTGCTCGATCAATAAGGCGGAGATCGTCATCGAGCTGTACATGTGCTGAACGCGGAGGTGCCCTCCGTTCGGTGCTAGATCAGGACGGATCGTGGGACGACGCTGATTTGAATCACGAAGTTGTACCACTACATGAACCGCGTTTCTTAATGCTTCCCGCTTAGCTATCTACAAGGGTATCTGGATCCGATCTCCCTCTGGTAGATGAACATCACCATGATAGGTCTTCGTGTGCGTAGGAATTTTTTTGTTTCCCATGCAACGTTCCCGCAACACGGGGTCCTATTGGAAACTTAGGAATATTAAGGCCTCCTTTTAATAGAGAACTAGAACAAAGCTTTAACACATAGTGAATACATGAACTCCTCAAACTACGGCAATCATCGGAAAGAATCCCAATTATTGTCACCTTGGGGTATACGGATCAAGACACGTAATAGGTGACTACAACTTGCAAGATAGGATCAAAATCCCTCTTATATTCATGAAAAATAATAGGTTCAGATTTGAAATCATGGCACTCGGGCCCTAGTGACAAGCACTAAGCATAGCAAAGCCATAGCAACATTGATCTCAGAACATAGTGGATACTAGGGATCAAGCCCTATAAAACTTAACTCGATTACATGATCAATCTCATCCAAACCTCATCACCATCCATCGAGCCTACTAAGGTATTTCTCACACACGGTGGTGAGCATCATGTAATTGTTGATGGATAAGGTTTGATGATGACGACGGCGACAATTCCCCCTCTACGAAGCCCCAAACGGACTCCGGATCAGCCCTCCCGAGGAAGAACAGGAGGTGGCGGCGGCTCTGTCTCGTAAAACATGATGAAATCTTCTCTTTGATTTTTCTCTCCAAAGACGTGAATTTATAGGAGTGGAATTATGGTCGGAGGAGCCACGTGGTCCCCACAAGCCATCAGGGCGTGTCTAGGGGGTGGGTGCGCCCTGTTGGCTTGTGGCCCGCAAGCAGCCCCCCAACGGTGGTTATTCGCTCCAAAATTCATTATATATTCCAGAAATAATTCACAAAAAGTTTCATCCAATTCTGACAACTTATATTTCTTCACAAAAATTAACACCAAGGTAGTTCTGCTGAAAACAATATCACTCCGGGTTAGTTCCATTCAAATCATGCAAATTAGAGTCCAAAACTAGAGCAAAAGTGTTTGGAAAACTAGATACGTTGGAGACGTATCAACTCATCCAAGCTTAACTCATTACTTGTCCTCAAGCAATTCAATTGATAAAATGAAAGTGATAAACAAAACTTTTACAAACTCTTTTGTTCTCGCTGCCATATATATGCTTAGCTAGTGTTCAGGTTTCCAGCATAAATCATAAGTAATCATATCCATGATAACAATTAAGCATCATATTCAATCATGGAAATAAATAACCAACTAGCAAGCAATAATAAGATATCTCACATGCCAACAATTTTTCAAAACAATCCTGATATAATAGACACGGTATCTTGCTAGCCCTTTCTCAGACCGCAAAACCTAAATGCACAACACCTCTAAGATTCCACCAGCAACTAAACATTATAATTAAGGGTATAAAAGATCCAGTTCATGCTCACATCCAACATTAACTAGATTCAATGCATAAGAATGACAATAGTGCTCTCCAGTCTGGTGCTTTTAGTAGGAGGGTGATGACTTAACATAAAAGTAAATAGGTAGGCCCTTTGAAGAGGGCAGCATTGATTTGGAGAGGTGCAAGAGCTCAATTTTTTAAAAGAGCATTTAAAATATAGTTTTTGAGTGGTGTTCTTCACTATCAATGTTAAAACAAAGCTTTTCAGTATCTTCCATGCTAAACACATTATTGGTGGTTCCCAAACAGAATTCTGAAGTTACTCCTATCCACATCCATTCACAATACATGGTTGGTTGAATTCACGGGTGCCCTCCAACATATCAACTTTCCCAGGGAGTTTTGCCTAATTCAATTTTGATTATGTAGGACTGGGCCTCCTTTGTACCAACCTCTCTTGTGCAATGACGACCAATAAATGCCCGTCTTGAAAATAACTCACTTAGCATGAAAGGTATGGCTGCCATGTCGCTACATGAGCGGTAAGAGTGCACAAAACAGATGTTTGTTTGAATATTTAGAGGTGGCACATGCAAATTTACTTGGATCGACACGGTAATACCGCATATAGGTTGGTATGGTGGACTCGTGTGGAAAACTTAGTTTATCACATGAGTTACCGTGGTCACAAATAAAGAACAGTTTCTTTGTAAGTCCTGGTATGTTATTTCTATTATGTTATCACTAGCTCGTTATCGGTACGAGGAGAAGTTTCTAAGATGAATGACGAGAATATGCTAATTCTCGAGGAAGACATAGGTTATTCGTCAAACTTAGGGGCTAATGCATCAACCAAATCATGAACAAGGATACATCACGTATGGAGGAGTGATTACCATATTGGCTGACTCCTTTGGCCCCAATGATGTCTACTATGAAACTTTATTCTTGTAGACGTTGTTGGGCCTCCAAGTGAAGAGTTTTGTAGGACAACAACACATTTTCCTCAAGTGGATGGCCTAAGGTTTATGAATCCAACGGAGCTGTAGGATTAAGATGGTCTCTCTCAAGCAACCCTTCAATCAAATACAATGTCTCCAACACACCCAATACAATGGCAAATTGTATAGGTGCACTTGTTAGGCGAAGATATGGTGCTACAAGTGTAGTATGGATACTAGAAATTGATTTTTATAATCTGAATAAATAGAAACAGCGAGGTAACAAGTAGTAAAAAACGATTAAAACTTTATATAAATGCTTGTAAATAAGGCCTAGGGTTCATAATTTCACTAGTGCAATCTCTCAACAATGCTAACATAGTAGAATCATATGGTCATCCCTCAACATGCAACAAATAATCACTCCAAAGTTCCTATTAGCGGAGAACATAATAAGAAGTTGTTGTAGGCAGCGAACCACCTCAAAGTTATTATTTTCGATTAATCTTTTCGGATATTCCTTTAGTTGTCACAAACATCCCTAGAGTTCGAACTAGAATAACACCTATGATACATATCAATGAGCCCTAATGTCACCTAGATACTCTAGTGTCACCTCAAGTATCCGTGGGTTAATTATTTGACATGCATCAAACAATTTCATATCCATCATATTCAATCCAACATAAATAACTTCAAAAAGTACCCCCAAGATTTCTATCAGAGAAGGTAGGACAAGAACGTGTATCAACCCCTATGCATAGGTTAGCCCATTATCACCACGGGAATCCGCAAGTTGAGTACCAAGACATACATCAAATGTTCTCAAATCCAACATTCAGTCCAACATAACGAGATCTCAAAAGGGAAAGATTCAATTCATCACAACATGATATCAAGGGACAAACACCATATGATCCAACTATATTAACAAAGCCCGTGATAAATCAAGATTGTGACATCTCAAGAACACGCGTGCGAGAGAGAGAGAGAGAGAGAGAGATCAGACACATAACTATTGGTACATACCCTCAGCCCCGAGGGTGAACTACTCCCTCCTCGTCTCGGACTCCGTCGGGATCATTAAGATAGCTACCGAAGAAGATTTCCCTCTTCGGCAGGGTACCAGAAAGGCTTTAGATGGGTTTTATTTGATATAGAGAGTTGCGGTGGCGGTGCGGAAGTTCTCTCCTAATTTCCAAAGGTTTGGGATTTATAGGATTTTTCAGCGTTGGAATCACGCCAACCGGAGCCACATGGGTCCCACAAGCTATTAGGGCGCAACCAGGGGGTGGGTGCACCCTGTTAGCTTGTGCCCCACACGTGGCTACCCTACGGCGGTTCTTCGCTCCGGTATTTCTTTTTTTCTCCAGAAAAAAACATAAAAAGTTTCGTGCGATTCTGAGAACTTTCATTTTCTACACAAAACAGCACGACAATAATTCTGTTGAAAACAGCGTCATTCCGGGTTAGTTCTAAATAAGTCATATAAAGTGCATCAAAACCATATAAAATTATTGTGAACATAGGCAAATATGACATGAATAGTTCATAAATTATCGATACGTTGTATACGTATCAGCATCCCCAAGCTTAATTCCTACTCGTCCTCGAGTAGGTAAATGATAAAAGAAGTAATTTATGAAGTGTGAATGCAAGCATAGTGAATAGTTTTGATCATTGATAATTTCAGTCACTTTTCTAGCATCATGACCAACAACTTTTTCTAACAAAAAATCATCACGATAGAGTAGCAATCAATTCACATGTCATGGTTCAAACAATGCATTCTCTTTAAACTTATCAGCATATGTTCTTAGTCATCAAACAATTTCAATGCATCATCAAACCGAAGTAAGAGCTCGACAAAGTCAATTATCATATAGTCTTCTATGATTTCTAATACTCACATCATATTTTCACAACAAACAACATCCATCGAACATAGAGAAAGATAGGGGCTAAATGTTTTGCCTCACAACGTACTTATCATGAAGATATTGTCAACAATAATGAATCATGATCAAATATATTTGACTGGATATATGTGTTTGGATCTATCCCCTCCACACGGTGCTTGCGAACTAATAGATGAAGGTTGGAATAAGAAGTTGACCCAACATGAAAAGTAAATAACATGAAAGTAAATAGATTGTCCCTTCGCAGAGGAAAGTAAGGGTTTACAGAGGTGCTAGAGCTCATTGTTTAAAACAGAGATGAATATATTTCAGGTGGTGTGCCTTTCCTATCCATGTTACAACAAGGGATTTCAACATATTCCATGCTAATCACATTATTGAAAGTTCCCAAATAGAACTGAAAATTTATTCCCCCTCAACCATTCAAACACTTTCCATGGCTAGCCGTATCCACGGGTGCCCTCCAAAAACTATCAACTTTCTAGGGGGCTCTTGTTTATCTATTTTTGTATTATGCAGGACTAGGAATCCTTTTTACCAGCCTCTCTCAAGCAATGACAAGTGAATAAACACTCGTCATGATAATAACCCGCTTAGCATGGAAGATATTAACCGCCCCGATCACTCCATGAGCGATACGGGCGCACAAAACGGATGTTTATTTGAAGTTTTTAGAGGTTGCATATCCAAATTTACTTGGAATGGTAGTGGAATACCATATATATGTAGGTATAGTGGACTCTCATGGAATAAACTTGGCTCAAGGATTTGGATGCACAAGTAGTACCTCTACTTAGTACAAAGTTTTGGCCAGCAAAACGTTCTAAACAAGCACCACGTGTTGGAGGATCCATAACAATATAACATCTATGCAAATATACCCAATCATAACCATTACATTGTCTTCCTTGTCCAACTTCAACTATTTAATCAGGGTTGAAAATAATTAATGGGTATTCACAATCATAAAAGATGTCCAAGATTATATATTTGTATGTGAAAGTTCTCTTTCTTATACTAATTATTCATGAATTGCTTGTATGACCAATATTGTGATTGTCAAACTTCAATAGATTTACTTTATAAACCAAATGAGAAACTACTACTAAGAATATAACACATGGATAATTTTAGATTTATGATATTTCATTCATTCACAATTTACTCTTAGGATATAAGTGAAGATCAATGAGTAGCTAAACTATTAAGTAGCTATGTGAGGATTCTCTCTCAATAAATATTTTCAGATCTCAAAATTTATTTACACAACTAACTAAACAAAATGCACTCCAAGAATAGCACATATCATGTGGACAAATAAAAATTTGGTCTCAACATAGGCTAACCGATATTTGTTTGATGAAGAGAGGTGGGATGCGCAGCATCCCCAAGCTTAGATGCTTGAGACTTCTTGAAATATTTACTTGGGGTGCCTTGGGCATCCCCAAGCTTGAGATTTTGTATCTCGTTCAATCCTCTCATATTTCGGTTTCACCTAAGTCTCAAAAACTTCATCCACACAAACTTGAAAAGAACTCATGAGATAGGTTAGTATGCATAAGAATAAATCAACACTTAATGTACTGCCTAGGCAAGTTGCATACTAATTTTAAAGCATTACATATTGTACACTATCATTTCCACAATTTATATCTACTAATATAAGCCATGAAAATTTTAGGATAAGTAGATAACAAAATTATAAAAGCAATTTGTCCAAACAGAATAGTCTGTAGCAATTAACTCAAAAAGTATACCTGTGTAACTCAAAAATTCTAAAACTTTAGGACCAGATAACGAATTTGTATGACAGTACTCTGTAAACATTTCAACAACTTTCCACGTTCTAGTAAAATCTAATAATTCAAATACTACAACAAAAGTTTTTGTTTTTATATGTCACACATTACACATGCAATTCAAGCATTCTAAAGGTAATTCTTGGCACTTTTTATTCAAAAACAAGATTATAAATAACAGAAGACAAATACTAACAAAATAAAATGACGCTCCAAGCAAAACACATAACATGTGATGAATAAAAATATAGCTCCAAGTAAGATATCTCGATGATGTTGGAGACGAAAGAGGGGATGCCTTCTGGGGCATCCCCAAGCTTAGACGCTTGAGTCTTCCTTGGATATTACCTTGGGGGTACCATGGGAATCCCCAACCTTAGGTTCTTGCCGCTCCTTATTCTCTTCATATCGGTATCTCACCCAAAACTTGAAAACTTCAATCACACAAAAGTTAACGGTACTTCGTGAGATGGGTTAGTATAATAAATAGAGATCATTCACTTAGGTACTGTCAAGACAAGATTCATAAGTTCCCTCTCATAATATCTATTGTATTCTGTCATTCCTATAATTTATATCACTAAATATAAGCTATGGAAACACTAAAATAAGCAAATTATGCACGCAAAACGGAACGTGTCAAAAACAGAACAGTGTGTGAAGATGTGAATGCACGCAAAACGGAACGTGTCAAAAACAAAAAATTATTAAAAACTAGGACAACGTAGATAATTTGCATAACAAAACTTTTTAAAAATTTCAGAATTTTTTATGCTCCAGTATAATCATAGATATTCTGCACTGGAGGTAAAAGTTTCTATTTTTGCACAGAATTAAACAAGTAAGTATCCACACTCTCCCAAAGGCTTTACTTGGCACCTTATTGATATAAAAGACACAAAACATGATTAATACAGTAGCTTAATCATGTGAACACACAAAACCACTAGATAGAAGTCTTGACTTGTCTCCCAACAAGTGCTTTTCTTTAATGCCTTTTAGCTAGGCATGATGATTTTAATGATGCTCACATAAAAGTAATGAACTAAGACACAATGGGAGCATCATGAAGCATATGACAAGGACATTTAAGTATAACTAGCAAAAGGGTCCATGCGTTGCAATGGGAGAAAAAAATACCACACGCTTTAAATATTTTTATAATCATTTTAATTTATTAAAATAATAAGCTAACTAACTAATGTAGTCAGTCCTATCCTATTTTCTTGAGAAATCAACCCGTTCATTGTTAATTCCACCATGATGAGAAATTGAGTGCGACAAGCAAAGCAAAACAAAGAGGCTACGTGAATTGATCAATGGACTGTTATCTTATTTCACTCATGGGATAAAGAATGTGGGATCAGATGACACACTGAAGGTGGTGTTCCATTCTTTGTCACACAAATCCTCACAAAACAAAATTTCTTGCCGGTGCTTGGCACACGGTTGGAGGCATGGGGAGGGGATCTCACCAGATGACGAGTTCCTGCCGGAGGAGGGGATACGATGAGGGGAGCAAGGGTTAGGCGCCTCTATCTGGCCATAAGGAGTCGCCGTTGCCGCGCCATAACCTCGGAGTTCCCCGTGTGAGCCATGGAGGCCCGCCTCCACCTGCAAGTACTTCGCTCCGCTGCGCCGCCGCCGTTCTGGATCGAGCAGACGCATCATTCCCAGTCACTGTAGCTGTCGCGTTGATTTGATCCAGAAGCTGTGCTCGAACGCCGAAACGGGGGCAGCAAGCGGGCAGAGGTACGGCCGCGGAGGCGGGTGGGTTGAGATCAACAACAGTGGTGGTTGAGGTCGGCCGCGACGGCGAGTGGTGTGGCAGCGGCCTGGGCACAGGCCAGGGTGGACCAGGGTCGACGCGATGCGCTCGAGCGCCGCAACGGGGGCAGTGAGCGGGGAGAGGTACGACCGTGGAGGCGGGTGGGTTGAGATCGGCGGCGGTGGCGGTTGAGGTCGGCCGCGGCGGCGAGTGGTGTGGCGGCGGCATGGGCACAGGCCAGGGTGGCCCTGGGTCGACGGGAGGAGGCGATGCGTACGGGTATAATTTTTGCAACGAATCGTTTTTTTCCTTTTGCGTTGCAGATAAATGATGGAGCGCGGGTTGAATAACAAAAATTACACGGTTTTTTTATAAAAATACCGCGGTGGGTTTTTCGACGGAAGAAATAGCCGCTTTATTATTAGGTATAGATAAACTTGCTATGTGTAGGTATTTTGTGAGAAAACAATTCATGGGAGCAAGAATCAACTAGCTTACGAAGGAAAAAACAAGCATATCTTCAAGATTTTCAACACATAGGGAGGAAACTTGATATTATTGTGATTCTTACAAGAATATCTTCCTTCTGCATAATAATTTTTAGTAGCATCATGAAGAAATTAAACAATATAACTATCACATAAATCATTATCTTCATGATCCACAAGCATAGAAAATTTATCACTCTCCCCATAAGAAAAATTCTTCCCATTCATAATAGTGGGAGCAAACTCAACAAAATAACTATCATGTGATACTTGAGTAGCATAATTCAATTGAAAATTAAAATCATGATGAAAAGTTTCATGGTTATTACTACTCTTTATAGCATACATGGCATCACCATAATCATCATAGATAGCAACTTTGTTGTCATAGTCAATTGAAACCTCTTCCAAAATAGTGAACTCGTCACTAAATAATGTAATGACCTCTCCAAATCTACTTTTACCATTATGAGAAGATTCAACACCCTCCAAAATAATGGGATAATTAGTACCTAGAGTTAACACTCTTCCAAACCCCTTTCATCAATATAATCTTCATAAATAGAAAGCATGATTTCATCATACTAAATTTGCTCATCCAAACTTGAGGGGCTACAAATATCATGTTCATCAAACATAGCATCCCCAAGCTTATGGCTTTGCATACCATTAGCATCATGGATATTCAGAGAATTCATACCAACAATATTTATACCATGATCATCATTCAAGGAACTCACATTAAGCATTTTTATAAATTCTTCCTCTAACAATTGAGCACAATTTGCAAACCATCATTTTCACGAAAGACATTAAAAAGGCGAAGCAATTGAGGCAACCTAAATTCCATTTTTTAATAGTTTTCTTTTATAAAACCAAACTAGTGAAAACAAGAAACTAAAAGATTTAACTGCAAGATCTAAAGATATACCTTCAAGCACTCACCTCCCGAGCAACAGTGCTAGAAAAGAGCTTGATGTCTACTACGCAACTTTATTCTTGTAGACGTTGTTGGGCCTCCAAGTGCAGAGTTTTATAGAACAACAACAAATTTCCCTCAAGTGGATGACCTAAGGTTTATCAATCCGTGGGAGGCGTAGGATGAAGAAGGTCTCTCTTAATCAACCCTCCAATCAAATACAAGAAATATCTTGTGTCCCCAACACACCCAATACAATGGCAAATTATATAGGTGCAGTATTTCAACAAAGAGATCGTGATACAAGTGTAGTATGGATAGTAGAAATAGATTTTTATAATTTGAATAAATAAAAACAGCGGGGTAACAAGTAGTAAACAATGAGAAAAACGTTATATAAATGCTTGGAAATAAGGCCTAGGGTTCATACTTTCACTACTGAAATCTCTCAACAATATTAACATAGTAGAATCATATGGTCATCCCTCAACATGCAACAAAGAATCACTCCAAAGTTCCTATTAGCGGAGAAAATAAGAAGAATTTTTTGTAGGAGGCGAACCACCTGAAAGTTATTCTTTCCGATCAATCTTTTGGGCTATTCCTGTAGGTGTCACAAACAGCCCTAGAGTTTGTACTAGAATAACACCTATGATACATATCAATCAACCCTAATGTCACCTATATACTCCAATGTCACATCAAGTATCCGTGGGTTAATTATTTAACATGCATCAAACAATTTCAGATTCATCATATTCAATCCAATACAAAGAACTTCAAACATTACCCCTAGATTTCTATTGGAGAAGGTAGGACAAGAACGTGTATCAACCCCTATGCATATATTACCCCTTTGTCACCACGAGAACTCACAAGTTGAGTACCAAGACATACATCAAGTGTTCCCAAATCCAATATTCAATCCAATATAACGAGATCTCAAAGGAAAACATTCAATTCATCATAACAAGATAGCAAGGCACAAACACCATATGATCGTCAAGATTGTGACATCTCAATAACACAAGAGAGAGAGAGACAGAGAGAGAGAGAGATATATATCAAACGCATAGCTACTGGTACATACCCTCGGCCCCGAGGGTGAACTACTCCCTCCTCGTCATGGCCTCCGACGGGATGATGAACATGGCCATCAGAGACGATTTCCCCATCCAGCAAGGTACTCGAAAGGCTCAAGATGATTTTTTTTTCTTCAATACAGAGAGTTGCGGCGGCGGAGCGGAAGTTCTCTCCTAATTCCTGAGTGTTTTGTGATTTATAAGATTTTTCAGCGTTGGAATCACGCTAGCCGGAGCCAGGTGGGCCCCACAAGCTATCAGGACGCGCCCGTGTGGACGTGCCATGTTAGCTTGTGGCCCACGTGTGGCTCCCCTCCGAAGGTTCCTCGCTCCAGTATTTCTTATTTTCTCCAGAAAAAATCGTAAATAAGTTTTGGGCGATTGCGAAAACTTATATTTTCTATACAAAAACAACACCATGGTAATTTTGCTGAAAATAGTGTGGGTCTGGATTAGTTCTAAATAAATCATATAAAGTACATCAAAATCATATAAAAGTATTGTGAACATAGGTAAATATGGCATGAATACTTCATAAATTATCGATACGTTGGAGACGTATTAGTCAACTACAATCATCTTTGCCCCATTTTGGCAACCTTGTTAATATTCGTGTTCTTGCTAAAGCTAAAATGGTAGTAGTTTGATGTGGTCGTCTTTGATTCAAATTCCTGGAGTAAGGTACTTGTTGTCTACTCCTATGCCTAACTGTTTCTCCATAGAAAATGGACAAATGCATTATGTGCCACAAGAAGGAGATGCAACTTTTCACCAAAAAGGCTCGGAACCTGAACAAGTAGATGAAGAAGAACTCGCCCCCGACGAAGAAGAGGAGCAGCAACAATAAGAAGACTACACCACCTATACGAACCTCTATAGTCTCGAGGGTCCATCAATGACATGAGCTACCTTGCTGAGTCCCTTCGAGACACGTCCGCCTTACATGAACACCAGCTTCTCCAACTAGCGAACTTCTTGAAAGTAGCAATCTTCTCGGTATCAAACTTCTTGAAGCTTAGAAATCTTGTTTGCAGGGCAGATAACATTCTCTTAAGTTTATAGCAAACTTTTCGAAAGATTATAGCAATCTTCATAAAACTCCAGCCACTATTTATCTGTGTTCACTAGCAAACAAATTAGTCATAAATCTCTCCATGCAGTCTAGACTATCCCAAATCCTATAAACAGTCACCAAATCAAAGGGAGCTATGGGGCGTCCGAACAATGTGCGGACTCCGACAGCTCAGCCTCGGACCCCACAACAAACCGACCTTTTCCCTCCTCCCCTTCTTTCTTCTGTATCCATTTGGATAAGGGGCAGCCAAGTAGAGAATTGAGGGGTATAGCCACGAAAATGTGTTTGCATACATTTAATTAAGTCCATTTGGTGATCCACGTTGAATATGTCTAAGGAAGTATGTGTCGAGAACAAAGTTTTTTGTTGTTGTGATTTTTATTTTTTTTGGCAATTGTTCTTTGTGAACTTGCACAACTATATATTCTAGGGGCCCGCATTTTAGCATTACAAACACTGAAAAATGTTAAAATTATAATGATATTTGCGTTTCATACATAAAACCACATGTCCGTTATGACTCATTTCTATCCGTCCACGCACCTATGTCTCTTACTTTTTTCTTATTTTTCTTATATGTCCGGAGAGAGATGAAGAAAAGAAATAATAAAAAAACATAAAAGATGCTATGTGATGGGCCTGATACTATGTTGCAGACCCATGAACACTGACCGAACACACCCAAGCACTCCTATGAGATGAGTACGAGGAGTGCCAGACAACCGGAGCGAGGCCGGGATGCCGTAACCTTAACTTTAGAACGTGCCCTTCTGAGCGCTGTTCAACATTCTTCTTCACCATATGATTAGAACGCTGACCAAGACATGTATTTATAGATCATAATTTAAGATACCAACAAGGTACATACATAGCATGAAAAGTGTCAACAGCGACGAGAAGAACATCAGGTAGCTCTCTAGAAGTTTAGTTACGGTCCTAGCAAATGCCAAACAGTAAAAACGGAAACATCACATCATGCAGCCACAAGGATGGTAAATCAGGTCAACTGATCTCGCTTCAGCTGCAAGTTTATTGCAGCCCAGGTTTGTTCATAACACAAGAGCTTCTCCACTGATGCTGCACCTCCATGAAGAACCGAACGGATGACAACTACTGTTACTTCCATGGCAATCTGCAAGAAATTATCGAAATGTAAAATATGCAAA
Organism: Hordeum vulgare subsp. vulgare; assembly: GCF_904849725.1. Lineage (NCBI taxonomy): Eukaryota > Viridiplantae > Streptophyta > Magnoliopsida > Poales > Poaceae > Hordeum > Hordeum vulgare. The sequence goes on from NC_058523.1 coordinate 512,735,196, forward strand.
ATGACATGTTCGTGAAAGAGATACAGGCGGAAGAGGGAATCATGACAAATGAAATTTGGGCGGTATTACAATGTACCACAGACGTTTCTGCAATATACTTTATTACAACTAAAACAGTGTTACTTATTTCCAAACAAAGGTAGTACAAACTAGTTGTCCTGTAACAAACTGTTATTCAAATTTTCCAAGTAAAAGAACGGTTATTCCAAATAGCTAAGTATACCCTACATTTCTCTAATTTGACAAGCGCAAGAAAAAGTGAGATATGACATGAGATTCTAATCCATTTATCACTATCAAAATGATGTATCACATGTGAATATGTGATCATGAGATTGCACGAAAATAACAAAAACAGATGCTTAGCATTACTACGTAACTCAAAAACGTGATTTATTTCAATCAGATGGTACGATCAAATACAAGCAATTGAACAGTGGGTAGGTTGCAGACTCTCCCATGGAATATGAATTGTAATGTCTATGGTTATGGACCCCAATCTAAACCTTTTTGAGTAAATCAAAGTTCTAAGCTAAAATAAGGGATATACTAACATTGATCTAGTATTCATGATTTTTTGATAATTTATTAACAGAGCTCAGCTCATACGATCATATCCACATCAATATCAACCAGGAAGCTGCATCCATATCTATACCACTGTCCACTGACACATACCAAGTCACTAAGTACAGAACTATATGGATCTGCGTTAAAAAACTTGATAATTTCAGAGAAGCAACATCGCTCTTGGAAACTCACGCTAATTTCAGGGAAACATCGGAACCATCATCATTATCCTGTGAGCTTCCAGAGTGCAATGCAGTCATGACAGATTCCGAGGACTGTCCATCTTCAGCAATAACATTTTCGGTATCAACAACCACTAGCTTGCCAGCTGTTGGAACCTGGGCTACCTGCATCCAGAAATAACAAAGCAAATAGAAATTAGTATTCAGATGGACTGGACTGAAAAATAGAAGTGTTGACTAAAGAAAGTTGAGTTTCAAGTCCATACTTGGTTCCTCAGTTTCTTATTCTCTTCTGCCAGCTGTGAACTCTGGTACAATATGCAAATGGTGCAACTTTTATTAGTTTTACATCTTATCTCTACAGACAAGGGTACTTCAAACCAATAAATAGACATTCTGTTCATCTAATTCTATATGTGATTAGCTTCAAACAGCATAATGAACCTTTCAAGCAGTAAGCGCAAGCTGCCACAATGTTGAAGGTAGTTCTTATTCTGCATGCTACATTGGTAAATGATGACAAATCAACTACAACATCTACAGCTTGCCATTGAGTTTTTTATTCCGTCAAATGAGAACTTATTCCTCCATCTTCAAATCAGCCAGAATAATTAAGTTTAAATAAGTAGAACATAGAAATACTCAAAATATTAGAGGTGAATAAACTAATATGTTGGACAAAAAATAAGAATATTTATAGTCATTTACACATGTAAACAACAAAAAAGAATATACTTTCTTGCTTTGGTACTGAAAGGAATAGTAAAGCTAAAAAGACTCCACATAAGTATATGTAAACACTAAATTCTCGTACCATCTTCTCTCTGGTTTAAGCACTTACATGATCTGTTATATTTGCTTGCATCTTTTTAAAAGGATGGTGCTCAAGCATTCAGACTCTGAACATATCCCTATTTTCCTATTTCAGTATACAAGGCTAATAACGTTGCAAAAATCCAGTTGTACTGTCCAACCCACAAAGACATGAATAATTCCATTTTTGTTAGTGTACAATATGCTAAATTATTTTTTATAGAAAAATATACTATTAAAAATGTATCCGTGGATGTAAAAATGTAAACATGTAAGAATTTAATGTAATAACATTTGATTATGAAAACATGAGAAACATGTGTAGATGAACCTGAACCAAAGAATAAGGTTTTATTTATTTAAAAAAAATCCATTCACCTAAAATAATGGCTTCAAAACTGATCTTGCAATAAGCTTTACCTTTCGATGTAGTTCATTTATCTGTTCCAAGAATTGTTGATCCTGCAAAATAATACAGCCCGTTAAAAAGTTGCTCATTTTGAGCCTGACTGGAAGGGAACTTTGAAAAAATGCCATGTTCAGTCACCGTACTTTCGTCTGAAGCACCTTGTGCAGACCAGTTTCTAGATTTTTCTCCAACTGTTGGAGTTCATCAACACTTAATCCCTCAAGCTCCTCGCCTCTCATCTGTCTATAAGTTGGGCAAGAATTTCCATTATTATATATGGAATTGACAAATAAATTCAACATGGATCACGTAAACAATATATAATGGGGTAGAACATAACCTTAGTCGAAGACTAGCTTCTGCAAGCTGATCGTTCAAATTTGCATATTTGCTATGTTCTAACTGAAAATAGAAATGCGCCAGCATGTCAGTTCAAATCACAATTATCTTCATACCAAGAGGAGTTTTAAAAAATGAGTACTCTCGATGGATTCAGAAAAAGCAGTAATTATCATATTGCAATAGCTAACAATTTTTTTCCTCATATTTACAGGAAGTTAGAGTTATGGAGGCAAACCTTGGAATCGAAAGGTTTTAGACTTAGTAGGACTAAAACCGAGTACATGAGGTGCGCTTTCAATACTACAATGCACGAGGAGGAGGATGTTAGCCTTGATGGTCAGGTGGTGCCTCAGAAGGACACCTTCCGATATTTGGGGTCAATGTTGCGGAAAGATGGGGATATCGATGAAGATATGAACCATCGAATTACAGCCGGATGGATGAAGTGGCGCCAAGCTTCTGGCATTCTCTGTGACAAGAGGGTGCCACAAAAGCTAAAAGGCAAGTACTATAGGACGGCGGTTCGACTTGCAATGTTGTATGGCGCTGAGTGTTGGCCGACTAAAAGGCGACATGTGCAACAGTTAGGTGTGGCGAAGATGCGCGTGTTGAGATGGACGTGTGGCCAGACAAGGAAGGGCCGAATCCGGAATGATGATATACGAGGTAGAGTTGGGGTAGCACCAATTGAAGAGAAGCTTGTCCAACATCGTCTGAGATGGTTTGGGCATATTCAACGCAGGCCCCCAGAAGCCCCAGTGCATAGCGAACGACTAAAGCATGCGGATAATATCAAAAGAGGCCGGGGTAGACCGAACTTGACATGGGAAGAGTTCGTAAAGAGAGATTTGAAGGATTGGAGCATCACCAAAGAACTAGCCATGGACAGGGGTGCGTGGAAGCTTGCTATACATGTGCGAGAACAATGAGTTGGTCGCGAGATCTTATGGGTTTCACCTCTAGCCTACCCCAACATATTTGGGACTAAAGGCTTTGTTGTTGTTGTTGTTTGTATTTACAAATGGATAATCATTTCACAAACCAAGAAAAAAAACATGGATAATCCAAACAAAAGTTTTATTGTGCCCAAGGGTTCAACTTAATAGAGTGCTGACACCCATTAATAAAAGCAAGAGAATTATGAAGTATACCATTTTTACAGCTATCATGAACAATACTGGGCCTATCATTAGCTTATATGTGGCCTGTCACCCAACTCGAAAAAACTTGATAAGGGTATAGAAGAAACTGTTGTTTCAACTTTCAAGTATTCTTTATAGCTTCTTAAAGGGTACCAAGCATAGTTTTGCTTCAATGGTTTTAGATGGAAAAAATGCATTTATATAAAAGGTTTGTGGCAGGTTAGTCCTTGAATACAAGATATTTTATTTTGGGTCACATCCTTATGTTGCTCATGTAGATTCACAAGTATTAGGATGCTATAATCAAAGAACTTTAATTTGCTGGCTAACATCAATGAGGGTGAGAAGTGCTTATTACGTTCAAGTCAAGAGTAGGCTGGTCTGTTTTCCCCAGGTTCTTAGAATGCGTGCTGTACTTGTCGATGATCTCATTCATACTGTCCAAGGAAAGGCAATATCAGTACCACATGAAGCTGCAACTATCCAACAAAAAGGAAATGACTAAAATAAATGTGATACGGTGATGTTCAGAATTATACAGGGGCACCATGACATTAACTATAGTCACTTTGACAGTTCATTGTAACAATGACCGTGACAAAGAAAAAACAGCCCCTAACTAATACATTTCAACATATATAAGATGATGCTGTTAGTGCCATGGGCTACGACTAAACAAACAGAAGAGAAAGCTAAAGCATGTTTATTTCTTAAACGAAGAGAGACTCTCCTTAGCCAGATTGAAAGTAAGAATGGTTTTTGAATCCAAATAGCTTAGTGAGAAAGCATCGAAACTGAGTCTACATCATTTTCTCATTAACTTTGTATAGTTAGATGGTCTCAGCATTTATCATGTACCATTCAGTTCAGATTATTCTTTAATTGCTTAAACAAATACTAATTACTTGCTCAGGTTCCTACAAGTGACGAAAATATATTGCGCCGCGGAGGAAATTAATGCTGGACTCAAGTGTCCTTACATTTTGCTAGATCCTACTGTTTGCTGCTAATAAGAGTTCCAAGTCATAGTGATTTGCTTGTAATGCTATGTTAGACAAATGCGTGGTTATTGATAATTACTGAAGTTGGAATCCAAAAAAATTAGAACACCGGAGGACTCCTCAAAATGTTGCTATTGTTTAACCCGACAGTTACTGTTTAAAAAAGAAGTTGAGATCATACACACTAATTGTGTATGATCTCAACATCCTCAGCTAAACAAATGTGTATCCTTTGATTAGCTGAGGAATCTTTTCAATGCCAACATATACAGCACAACTAAGACTATTTCATCTTTAATAAATTCTTTCAGTACCATTCTTGAAAGAAAGAAAAAACTTCCAGTACAGTGACATCCGCATGTAAAGCCAGTACATAAGTTCAAGAAGCGTGATGCACCGTTCGAAGTTACATGAGAATCTCGTAAACAAACATAATGCACAAGATGCTACTGTGTTAGAATACTATGTAGCTAACTAGGACAAATTATCCCCGAACGGTCACGCTGAACTGCAGAGTATGGGACCTGAACAAAACAAGTGGAGGACATCAGCACAACAATCTATATATGGACCACAAATATATCGTTGCTTTCTCCCGTCGAGGAAGCTTCACACCCAAACTAAGAAGAAAGGAAAAGAGGCGACGAACAATGCGTGCAAGAGTACAAATAATATCTCATCAAACAACAGTAACCGATATCTACAGTACATACGAGTACAGATAAAAATAACAAGCTGCACAGAACACGAAGTCCACATTAGAAACCAGCGAGCGACGCAACGTAGGAGTAGCAGCACATAAAATCACAAGTCCGGCCGTACGCCATTAGCAGGCTCAACTTTGCCCCACCGGAGCACTCGAGGGGCATCCTCTTGGATGAGACCACAAGAACGGACGATGCATAAACATACGCAGCGAATAGAAACGGAAGCTGCGGCACTGGCAAAGGCCCGCATGCTCTTCAGTCTCAACACACCGCTCGATCGGGTAAAAAAAAGAAGCTCAACAGAAAAATCTGCAACCAGCTACAGGAGCATTATACTACTATCCTACAGTGAACAGACACAAAATCCCCATTTCGGCAACAAAAAAAAACGACAGCCGCAGACGTAACTAGAGGATCCGTTGCGGGCGGCGCTAATTAAGCAACGCGATCCGCCCCGCTAGCACGTCGCATGATGCATGCCGGGCGCGCGAGGCGCGGAGAAGCACACGGCACAGACATGCGGCCCGCGAGGAGGCGCAGCATGAACCCTAGGCGGGCCGGATCCTGCGCCCGGGAAGGCCGGAGGGGAAGAGAGAAGGGCAGATCTACGGACCGTCGCGAGACAAGACGAGACGAGAAGGAGCGGCGCGCAGCGGGAGGGACCAGGGACGTATATGTATGTACCTGGAGCTGGCGAACTGGGAGAGCTTGCCGGTGGAGGAGAAGACGATGAGCGCGACGTCGGCGTCGCAGAGGACGGAGAGCTCCTCGGCCTTCTTGAAGAGGCCCCGGCGGCGCTTGGAGAAGGTGACCTGCCGCGCCGCCGCGCTCTCTATCCGCTTTATCTCCCTCCGCTCCCGCGCCATCGCGTCTCCTCCGGTCCTCCCTCCTCCTAGGTCCCGGTCACCGACCGATCGATCTCCCCGCCCCCGCGCGCTCTCTCCCCCCGCCACCACCCACGCCGAGGTAGCGCGCGTCGCCCGGGCAGGCAGGCAGGCAGGCTGGCTGGGAGCACCGAGCGCGGCTCACTCGCCGATGCGGCGGGAGGGTTGCGGTCGCGGTCGCGATGGGGGATGCGAAAGGAGAGGAGGGGAGAGGAAAGGGGAGGGGGAGGTGGAGTGGAGGAGGCGACGCGGACGCGGGGGTCGGGGTCTCGAGACGGGGACCAGCGCTTCGCTTTGCTCCTATTGGCAAACGGGGGTGTGCTACTAATAAAAACCGGGCCGACCGCGGCCCGGGCCAGCCCACGCGAGGTTAAGCGCATATAAACAAAGCGCGATTATTCAACGAGGCACGGGGGTGGGGGCCGCCGGCCCAGTCATTGTTTATGCATGCGACACGCGACTGCGGCGCCGGAGCAGAGAGGGGGGAGTGGACGGCTGGCTGGCTGGCTAGGGGGGAGTAGAGTAGCTGGGCGGGGGCTGGGTGGGTTGATGGATGGGGGAAGGGGGGGAGGAAAGGGAGGGTGCCGGAAATGGAAAGGGTGGCGCGGCCGGACGAGAACAGTACTGGCTGTAGCAGGCGGCCGTGCCTGAAGGAAGGAAGGAAGGAAGGAATCGAGGGGGGAGGGAAGGCCGGAAAGGAAAGGGAAGCCAGAGCTAGGCTGCAGAGTAGAGCCGTAGGGGAGAATTGATTCCTTGCTGCATGGGCAGCACGCACGGGCACGGCCGCGTACTCCACTGCAGACCCCCGGATTCCCTGTTCCGGCAACCACTCTGTGGCTCGCTTGCCATGCCTTCCCTCCCCTCCCTCGTTTGTTTTCGCTTCAGTTTCCTGCGTGCGGGCTGGGCGGCACCCGCGGCCGCGTGGTGTCACTGCAGACGCCCGGATTCGCTGTTCCGGCCCCGGCCCCGTGCGCCGCGATGCTGGTTTGGCTTTCCCTGGTTTTGGGCTGGCTTCTCTCGTTTTCCGCTGGGTTTCTTGCTGTCTCGTCTTCACCTTGTGACCCGTCCTCCGTCTCCTCCTTTGCTCGGCTGTTTCCTGAAATTCAGATAGATTTGCTGGACTTTGTGAAGATTACTGGAATGGTAATTAAGGTGGAAACCTTTTTGTGATGGATATCTTTATATATTTTAGATGTGTAAAATGTACAAGATTGTGCGGTTTCATAAAGGCTAGCGAGATATCGTATCACCATATTATATCGTGATTGTTTTGACAAACTGTTGACATGTGAGATATCTTATTATTGTTTGCTAGTTGGTTATGTATTATCATCGTTGAATATGATGCTTAATTATTATCATGAATGTGGTTAAATATGATTTATGTTGAAAACTTAAACATTAGAAAAGCACTAGACGATGCCCCGCGCATTGCTGCGGAAAATTTATTAAACAATATATGAATAAATATTAGAAAACTAATGTTAATGCAAAAACCATTATAAAAATGTCTTGTTTAATTATCTAGAAAAAAATCATGCATGAGGGTATGTTTTGCACGAAGTGATTAATGAAAAAAGTAACTTTTGACTACATGCATGATTTGATGATGTAGCATTGTTACGTGAAAAGGAAAACTATGTATTAGGTTCTAGCTATTTAAAAATAGAAGATATGTATAATGACAAGAATAAAAGAGTTTTTTTTAATTTTCTTTATCATTTTCAGTTCTATCAACTGAATTGCTTAATGACGAGCAATGAGTTAAACTTGGGGAGTTGATAGGTCTTCAACGTATCTACTTTTACTCTAGTTTTGACCTCTAATTTGCATGATTTGAATAAAACTAACTCATACTGATGTTGTTTTCAGCACAACTACTTTAGCGTTATTTTCGTGCAGAAATAAAAGTTATCGGAATCAGATGAAACTTTTTGTGAATTATTTGTGGGATTTATAAGGAATTATGGAGCGAAGACCTGTCGGGGGAAGGTGTGTTAGGGGGGCACAAGCCAACACATGTGTGTTGGAAGTATTTCCAAGGTTGATGTGATCACCATCGCACGCTCTCCTTACCTTTCGGATTAGTATTGAACCTAAATAAATGTTATTTGGTGTTTGCGTTGAGCATAAACATGATTAGATCGTATTTATTGCAATGCGGTTATTCATTTAAGTCAGAGAATTATGATTATTCTGTTTACATGAATAATACCTTCAATGGTCATCCACCCAATGTGAATGGTTTATTGAATCTCGGTCGTAGTGATACACATGTTCATAGTATGTATGCCAAAAGATACAAAGTTTGTAATGATAGTACCACTTACTTGTGGCACTCCGCTTAGGTCATATTGGTATAAAACGCATGACGAAGATCCATAGTGATGGATCTTTGGACTCACTCGATTTTGAATCATTTGATACATGTGAACCATGCCTATCGTTGTAAATGCATGAAGAAACTCCATGCAGATGGATCTTTTGTACTCACTTGATTTTGAATCATTTGAGACATGCAAACCATGCCACATGGGCAAGATGACTTGAGGCCTCGTTTTCGAGTAAGAATGAACAAGCAAGTGACTTACTGGAAATAATACGTTTTGATGTATGCAACCCAATGACTGTTGAAGCACGCAGTAGATATCGTTATGTTATTACTTCACAGATGATTTGAGTAGATATATGTGTATTTACTTGATGAATCACGAGTCTGAAATACTAAAAAATTCAAGCAATTTCACACTGAAATTGAAGATCATCATGACAAGAGGATGAAATGTCTACGATATGATCGTAGAGGTGAATATCTAAGTTGCGAGTTTGGTATACATTTAAGACAATGTGGAAATTGTTTCACAACGCATGCCACCTGGAACACCATAGTGTAATGGTGTGTCCAAACGTCGTAGCCGCGCCCTATTGGATATGGTGCATACTATGATGTTTCTTATCGAATTACCACTATCATTTTGGGGTTATGTAATAGAGACAACCACGTTCACTTTAGATAGGGCACCATATAATTCCTTTGAGATGACACCGTATGAATTATGATTTGGCAACAAACCTAAGTTTTCATTTCTTAAAGTCTCGGGCTACGATGCTTATGTCAAAAGGCTTCAGTCTGATAAGCTCGAGCCCAAAACGGATAAGTGCATCTTCATAGGATACCCAAAGAAAATAGTTGGGTATACCTCCTATCTCAGATCCCAAGGCAAAGTGTTTGTTGCTAAAATGGGTCCTTTCTCAAGGAAGAGTTTCCCTCGAAAGAATTGAGTGGGAGGATTGTGGAACTTGATGGGTTTTTTGAACCATCACTTCAACCAAAGAGTAGAAGGGCGCAGGAAGTTGTTCTTGTGGTGCCTACACCAGTTGAAGTGGAAGTTGATGAGGGTGATCATGAATCTTCAAATCAAGTTACTACCAACCTTGTAGGTCGGCAAGGACATGTACTGCACCAAAGTGGTACGGTAATCCTGTCTTGGAGGTCATGTCGTAAGACAACAATGAACCTACTGAAAGTGCGTTATATCGACTAGAGGGGGTGAATAGGAGATTTTTAGAATTTCATCACTGAGGAAATTCCTTTTGAGGAAATTCCTCACTGATGACTAACTTACAGCGGAAACAGTAAAGGATCAGACGTGCAAACGTTCACAAAAGCAGGATTTCAGAGTGAAGAATGTGAAAACAGATTGCACAGTAAGCAGGCACGCAGAATACAGATGATGATTAACTATCATGAATAATTTGGGGTTGAGGAAATTCAGAGAAAGTCTTCAGCAAATTCTTCAAACAGTCACAGTGAAAGTCATCAACACACAACACAAGGAAAGTAAAGAGTTGAGGAATTAGAACCCGTTTCTCAGTGAAGACAGTTGTTGATGACCCAGTTCCAACTACTGTGACAGTTGTACATCTGGTTTGGAGCGGCTTGGTATTGAAACCAAAGGACACCCAGTCCTGGGACACACAGTCCCTACCGTATTCTCCTTGAGCTAAGGACACACAGTCCTCGCCCAACACTCATGGTAAGTCTTCAGGGCAGACTTCCAAACCCTCACAAACTTGGTCACCCGGCGATCCACAATTGACTGCTGGAAAGCTCTAGATCATGACGCCTAACCGTTTGGAGGATGCACAATCCTCAAAGGTAAAAGGCTTCAGTCCCACACAGGAACAACTTCTTTAGTGATGCTCAATCATTAGGTTTGGTTTGTGGTTCGGTGGGTGGTGTATTTCCTCACTGATGAATTACTCTCGAAAGCTCTGAGGAATTGGGTTCCTCTTATGACAAGTGTCAGTTTCTAACGGAGCAACCAACCAGCTAGTGGTTGTGGGGGGTGGCTATTTATAGCCTGGGAGCATCCCGACATGATTTGACACTAATGCCCTTAAATAATATGACCGTTGGAGTGGATAAGACCAATGACTTGGCGTGGTTATCAAAACGGTCGGAACCCTCAACTATGAGAGTCCTCATGTCACTCATATTCCTCACTTGAGGCTTTTGGTAGGATTAGGCTTGGGTTGAGCATCATGAGGAAATTCATTCCATAGTGTAACTTCGACCCCCTTTAACAGTACGGTGTTCCTATTACTCAAATGCGAAGAAAGTAAAACAGAAAGTGTAAATCTTCATGCTTCAAAAATCTTCAGAATGATTTTCTTTAGGAACCACCGGACTTCTCAATATCAGTATCTTCATGAGGAATATCAATTTCATCGCAGATTCCTTGCGATTCATTTCTTCAGCTTCAGACCAATTTCTTCAACTGAAGAAATATATTTTTAGGGGTCGATGTTCTTCAAATATCTCAAACTCCTCAATGACTTATAGATCCTGTGTATACTCACAAACACATTAGATACTTAACCTATAAGTCTTCAAACCACCAAAATCACTAAGGGGAACTAGATGCACTTACAATCTCCCCCTTTTTTGTGGTTGATGACAATTAGGTTAAGTCTTCAACAGGGATCAAAAATATGAAGTGTAAATACTCATTTGAGGAATTTGAAAACAAGATTCAGATAGACTCCCCCTGAAGATGTGCATACCTTGAGGATTTTGCTTTTATAGCAAATGCACATTGATGATTTATATCATGGAGATCTCCCCCTGAGTCTTGTAAATCATGCATACATATAACATATCATATGAAGAAAATGAAGATGCATGATGGCAAATGGTATCTGACGAATTCCAGCATGCGTGCATTAAAACTTGAGGAATAAGCATGCGAAGAAAAACGTTCAAAAACGTCAGAGTACCATCAGGCTTAAGTTACAACTCATTACATAAAAACTTCAGAAGAGCCAAGAGTTTGTAACTTAAATATAGTTTATAAGCCCCAAAAATATCCCGCTTGAAGACTAACTCTCGAGTTTCTCCCCCTTTGTCATCAGGTGACAAAAAGGGACAAACTGAGAACTAACGCCCGTGAATATTTCATTGCTTGGCGGTCGAGGAAGAGCCGTGATGCTTCTTGGGAGTAGTCTTTCTTCCTGGGGCCGGTTGCTGTGTCGAGCTGTTCTTCATCAGATTCAGCAGTGCGGAATGAAGAAAAGGAGCTGACTTCAAGGTCTGGCACTGGAATGGGCCTGAACTTCTTCTTGGGAGGCCACGACCAGTCAAAGTCGCGCTCAAAGTTCATTTCTTCAAGCTCAGTCCGAGTCTTCAGATGTGCAAGTGTAGCCCAGGTGCGATCGAAAACCTCATGCAGATAGTGATGGTTAAGCTTCACAGAGTTATGTGTTTCAGTGAGGGTCTTCACAATGGCACCAAACTGGTGTTTGACCCATTTGTGGTTGCGATCCACCTTCTGGTGAAGACTGAGGAGGAGCTCTCTGGTATTCAGCACGCGAGGAGGAACGGGGCTTGCTGGACGAGTCTCAGTATCGTCCCATGAAGAATATGCTTCTGGCTCTTTGAACTGGCCATCAAGGGGCCTGCTGCCTTCGTCAATCACAGATTTTCCTTTTCCTTCAATGGGCTCGAAAGTCTTCTTGTTGACCCGGATAGGAGGCATATAACCCATGTGGTTTTGGAAATCAGCGTGGAAGTTGATGCCTGTCCTTGTCCCGATGAATCTCATAATCCACGGGGCATATATCTTCTGATCAAAGAGGCACATGGCATTGTCGGCCAAAGTCCTCAAGAAGAAATCATGGATATTGATAGGAATACCGTGAATGATGTTGAAGAGGATATTCTTCATGAGGCCTACAACATCTTCTTCATCGTCATGGCCTTTGATCGGTGCGAGCACGCTGCAGAGGATTCTGTAGACAGATCGGGATGTGTACTTCAGCTCGTGGACGAGGAAGGTTGTTCTTGAAGATTTGCCTGCAGCCAAAGGCTTCATGAGGACTTCCATCATTCCATTTGGCAGCTCACGCTCACCATAAAGCTTCACAGCCCCATCTGAGGGACTTGGTACGGGCAGTTCTCTGAGGAGTTCAGAAGCAGGAGCCTTGTAGTGAGTGTTTTGGGTCATCCAATCAAACACCCAAGTGTTGATGTCTTCAGGGTTGCCAGATATGTGAAGAGTGACATAGAACTGAAGAATAAGCTCGCTGTTCTAGTCTGATATGTCTGAGCACATTGGGAGCAAACTTGCATCGTGGAGTACACTGAGGACTGGCTCCAGGCAAGGTATTGCTTCAAGCTCAACATGAGGAATATGCATGTGCTAGAATATCTTGTTGCATCCACAGAGCACAGAGGCATGGTAGTTCATCTGAGTCCTTGTCCAAAACTTCAGATGCCTCATTTGAGGCTTGTCATAAGGGTTCTCCCCGATGAAGTACATGCGTTCCTCAAAGAAGTTTGCTTTCTAAAACTTTGGACACTTGGAGAATGGCTCACGCTGAACTGGCTGAAGATTTTGTTGAGGAATAGGGGGGGAGACAACAATAGCAGTCTCTGGGTTGAGCACAATGAATGCATTGTCTTGGACGGGTACATTTTCTTCAGCATTTTCCTCAGGGTGAGGAATTTCATCAGCTGGTACTTCATGCTGAGGAGATGGTGCTTTCTCTGGCTGAGCTTCAGGCTGAGGAATTTCTGCTTCTTTTTCAGTTGGAGGAGTTGGATCAGCCTGTTCCTCATCTTGAGGAGTCTGCTCAGAGTGTTGAATTTCATCAGCTTGAGGATTTTCAGCTTGCTTTTCCTCAGCTGGTTCTGTGGCAGAAGTAGTTTCATCAGCTGGTGCAGCTGATGCTTGAGCAGTTTCTGTCTGATGAATAAGAGGTTGAGGACTGTCGTCAATCTGAATTTCCTCATCAGTGTGTTCCTCAGGAGCGACATCCTTCATTTCCTAATCTGCCTTTGTAGCTGGGTCATCAATGACGACCATCTCATAGGAAGGGGCGACATTGAGAGGTACCGGGTCCAGAGAAGCAGTTTCTTCAATTTCTTTGAGGCGCTTTGCCTCAGTCTCTTCTAGTGCCGAGGAGGCTTTTCTCTTCTTGGCTTCCTTTTCAGCATCCCTTGTTTTCTTCACGTCTGATGCAGACGGAATTATCTTCTTCACCTGTGAAGATTTTGGTGAAGGTGTTCCCTCTACAGTTTCTTCAGCTGGTATTGAAGAACCAGCTGGAACAGAGTCATCAGCCTGCTTTGACGAAGCAGCTGGATCAGGAGCAGTCTCATCAGTGGCAGCAATTTCATCAGTTGGAGTTTCCGTGATGATTTCTTCAATGGCCGGTTCATCAACACGGCGCTCTTGGTGTACTTCCTCAGCTTGAGGAGTTTCCTCCTCATGAGGAGATGCATGTGCTGGCTCCTCGATCAAGGGCTGAGGAGTTGGTGTTGGGGGTGCGGTTCTCTTGTTGTAGTCATCAACAGCACTAGTGGCCAGCTTGATGAAATTGCTCTTGAGGTTTTCGCGATCTGACAGCTTGGCATACTTGTCAGTCAATTTCTGTAGCTCTGCCTGTGTTGTCACGAGTGCATCAGGAGTCAGTTTGAGGAGATTCTGCCTGAGGAATTTCTCCTTTTTGATCTTTGCAACCTTCGCTTGCCTGGCCTGCTGTTCTTTCCACTTGGCTTCATTTATGAAAGTGGCCACCATGTGGCTGATGCCAGGAGGAAGTTTCAAATCATCAATAGGAGTGTTTGGGTCCTCATACCAGATATTGATGTAGTCAAGGAGGACCTTGGGTCCATGGCCAGAGGAATAGCACTGCCTGATGCTTGAGCTACTCTTTCTTGCTTGTTTCTGATGATGGCTTGCAGGGTTTCATCATCATATTCATCACTTCCCTCTGATGCAGACGGGACTGCGATGATTTTGCTGGGGCTGGGCAGAGGTGCACGTTCAGCAGTTGCCAAAGTCTTCACAGGAGGAGTTGAAGACTTTGTCTCCGAGATAGTTGCAGCTGGGAGTGAGGAGCTGGAGCTGGCGGTCGTAGGTTTCACGACTTGCTTCTGTACTGGTTTCTCTTGAGGCTTTGGAGGTGGAGCTGAGGTTTTTGATGCTGAGGAGATTGGTGTTGAGGGTTTTGGAGCTGATGATTTTGGTGTTGAAGGTTTTGGTAATGAGGGTTTTGGTGTTGAGGGTTTTGTGACAGAAGCCTGAGCAGACTTATCTCGAGGCTTTGGAGCCCTTGGCTTTGACGGCACAGACTGCATTTGAGGAATTTCTGAGCCTGAGGTTTCTGCAGCTGAGGAATTAGCAGCACCGGAGGCAGCAGCTGAGGATTCATTAAATTTCCTCACTGCAGCTTCTGCCTGCCTCTTGAGCTTGGCCAGATGCTTTTTCCTTTTCATCTGGATAGTCATCAATGGTCTTGAGGCTTGAGGGATGTGCTACTTGATGATCCTCAAGTGGGGCCCTTCTGCCAGGAGGCTTCAAAGTGAATTTCTTCGCATATTTGGGAGTCACAAACCTGTACTCCTTCCATTCCTTCGCCCATCGGCGTTCAATCTTCTGCAGCCATATCTTTCTCTTGGCCATTGTCTCATGTTCATCAGGCGTGCAATAGTCCAAGTATATGTCCTCAGGGATATCAACAGATGTGTTTTGCTCAAGTTTCTTTCCTCCCTTCTGTTTTCTGTCTTCCTCCATTTTCCTCAGTTGAGGATTTTGCTGATGATTTTGAACTCTTGAGGATTCTGATGAGCCTTGAAGAGTTTCTTCCAGAAACGTTGCAAATGAGTTAATGTGATGAGAACCGAGAGATTCATCAGCTGACATGTGTGTACCTGTGAACAGAGTATGGTTGCGAGGAATTTGGAGAGGTCATATGCGTTCTCAGATTTGAAGAAAATGGAAAAGTTTGACAGTTTGAGGAATATAACCAGTGATTGAGGAATTTGCCTAAGCATACTGTGTGACAACCCGATACCGACGTTCCAGAAGATTCCCCTCTCTTTCCGTTTTCGTCATGTGTCTATTTTTATTTTTATTTGTCGCATCATCATCGCATCATGCACATCATCTGCGTCGCATCGGCATCTCCGTTGCCGCCAGATTTCAAAACTTGCATCCATTGTTAGTTGCTGGTTCACGTCGTTGTCCGTTCTGAGCCCGACCGCACACGCACGCGCCCGCGGCATCGTCGTAACCCTGTTTTCAAAAGTGTGCGTAAAACTTTCACTGATCGGGGTGAAACTTGGCATGCATTCGTGATTAGTTATAGCTAGGACGCCTGTCGAATTTCGTCGCGATCGGAGAACGTCTGGTACCCGAACGGTCGACCGTAGCGGCACCGTATTCGGTTGTCGTCGGACGTTTCTTGGTTTTAAAATATTGTTGCCGGGTCGCACCATTTCCTTCTCGTCTTAGCCCAACACCCACTCTACATGGCCCAACCAACCCACCAAGCCAACCCGCTTCGATCGGAGCCGTCAGAACACTATCCAACGGCCCGAAAACAGAGCAAATAGCTAACCTGGCATGTTTCCTATGTATAGAGAGCCCTCCCGTGCCTAATATAGACCCAACCCTAAATTCTAGGAATTCCCCTCCGTTTGTCCCATCCATCTATCAGCCGCCGCCGCCACTGTCTTTCTCGTTTTCCCCACCGAATCAACTAGGCAGCCACACCTCCGCTCCAAATCACCCCGTGCCAATCCCCGTCGAGCCTCCCATAGTGGCACCTCGTCCTCGAGCTCCACCTCCCGACCAGCCTCATGCAGCCACAACACTGGTGTTCCATGGAGCCTCTCCCCATGCTTCCCGACCAGGTCGGCCCTCTCCCTGCTCCCTTCCTCCTCCTTCCTTCGGGTTCCTTCCCCGCTTCTCATCTCTCCCTTCCTCTCGTTTTCTGTAGGGAGAGTGGAGACCACCATGACCATGGCCTCAAGCTCGCCATGGGCACCAATCTTTGCAGCCGCCCGCTCGCGGGAGTTCCCCATGGCCGGATCCGCCTCCCCGACCCCGGATCCGCTCGCCCCCGACTCCGTCCGTGTGGACCTCCAGGACCTTGCCGGAGGACGGCGCCGCCGGAGCTGCGCAGGTCCCTGTCGCATCTCTCTCCCCTGCTCTGTTCCCCCGCTGCTCTCCCTCTCTCAAACACCTCTGTTCCTCGTTTATTCTTCTGAAGGTGACATCCATGGTGTTCCCGAGCTCCGTGATGCATCTCCTGTGCCCGAGCTCGCCCCAGCCACCTCCAGCTGCGCCGGCCCGCAACCTCTCCTGCCCAGACCGCCATGGCCTCCCCGTCCCTCGATGTGAGCAAGTTTCTGCTAACTGAATTTCAGTTCGTTCCAAGATCTGTTCCGCCATGCTGCTGTTATATAGTATTGCCACTGATTTCCTACACGAGCACATGGTTACCGCAGTGGCTAGCGCTCTCTCCTTCCAGCCGGGAGACCTGGGATCAAATCCCAGCGAGCTCTTATTTATTTTTTGTTGCCCCATCGACGTACACCTGTTGCTAATTCTTCTTCGGTATTTGAGATGCTTATAGCACAAGCAATGACCAGCTTGACTGGTCAACCTAGCAACGCCAACACCAGGGGGTCTGGGGTTCGAATCCCATTCACCCCTATTTTTGCTTTGCTTTACTTTTAATCCAGGTTGGATCCTTGTGCACTTTCATATAGGCTAAAACACATGCCTTATCACAACTGATTCGTAGCTCGGCTGGTTTGTGCCTTCCTTTGCACCAGATAGGTATTGGGATCAAATCCCAGGGAAGCCTCTGTTCTTTTTTTTATTGGTATTTTTGTCTTCTGTGTGCACAACCACTTGGGCAGAATCCTCTAATGGCCACTGTAAGATGTTGCAATTCGGCCTATGTTCATTTTTTTTCCTCCCGTGTTTTTGCTAGATTTAGTAATAGCATGCTTTAAAAACGCATGCAACTTTTAAACCGTGTAATGGACCGGAACGAGTTATATATGTAGAACATGTAGAATTTTGCGTAGATTAATACTTTCCAACTCTCATGCATAATTACAATTGTTTAGTGTGCTGTTTGCATAAGTTTGTGTGTCGACGTGTTGGAAACGGGTTAGGTCGTAACTATTTGTCCATAGCTCCGTTGGAGATGTTCCATATATGTAAATGGACCAGCACGTCGCGTAGCATCACGTGAACCACTTTGTTTCGCTGTTCAACAAACCTAATTTGTGATTAGGACAAATCTGGACAGAATTAGTATTTAACACATGGGGCCAGTTCGGAGATGCTATATGTCATTTCCGGCCTCATTTAAAATGCCTAGATAGGTAGTTTAATTTGTGCTTCACCCCTTGTCATGTTAACTACAATTTAATATTGCCGTGTAAATAATCGGGAGTGAACTAAATAATTAATCGTGGAGTTTTATCGGTATGCAACTCGTTGCATATCGAGCTTCATTTAATGTGTAGTGTTTGCGTGAGGTGAATTGCCATGCCATCACTTGCATCATTGATCTGTTCATGCATCATATTAGAGTGTGCATCATGTCTTTCTTTTGCCGTGGTGAATACTGGTGTTGATGTTTGTTTCCGGTTTGCTTCGTCCCGATAGAGTTCCGACCGCTTCGGAAAGTGAGGAACCGTTCGACTACATCGGTTCGTCGGCTTCACGGAGTCATTCTTCTTCCAAGTGGGACCTCAGGCAAGATGACCATTTTCCCAGATACCATTACTATCATTGCCATGCTAGTTTTATCGCTTCTACCGATTATGTCTCGTTGCCTACCACATGTTAATTATCAGTCTCTCAACAATGCCATGGAACCTTCAACCTGTTCAACCTAGCAAACCACTGATTGGCTATGTTACTGCTTGCTTAACCATGTTGATAGCGTTGCTAGTTGCAGGTGCAGATGCTTCCATGTGAAAACATGGGTTCCTTATTATATCACCATATCAAATGCTATTTAATTTAATGCACCTATATACTTGGTAAAAGGTGGAAGGCTCGGCCTTTCTAGCCTGGTGTTTTTTCCACCTTTGCCCCCTTAGTTTCGGCTACCAGTGTTATGTTCCATAAATGAGCGCTCCTAACACGATCGGGGTTGTTATGGGGACCCCCTTGATAATTCATTTTAGATTAAAGCTGGTCTGGCAAGGCCCAACATTGGTACTACATTTTCCCAACATAATAATTTTGTTAATACTGAAAGCATAGGGCGTCATGAACCCAAGGAGTAATTTCACATAATACAGGGAGGGCCAGTGCTGATGGTGCTGGTCCAAAACAGAGCAGCTTCTAACGCCACCCGGGGCAACTCGGCGTTTGGCGTGGTAACCATCGCTCATCCGTCGTGTCCTGAGAACGAGATACGCGGCTCCTATCGGGATCGTCGACACGCCGGACGACCTTGCTGGATTAGTTTTACCTTTGATGAGATATCTTATGCATCGGGATTCCGGTGATGCTTTGGGTAATCTCAGAGTTGAGGTTTTCCACTAGGGAATCCGACGAGGTCGCGAGCTTCGTGATTGAGGATTTCTATGCGGCTTGTGGTAATTTGTGATGGACTAGTTGGAGCACCCCTGCAGGGTTAAATCTTTTCGGAAAGCCGTGCCCGCGGTTATGTGGCAACGTGGAAGCTTTTTTTAACACTGGTTCTAGATAACTTGATGTTAACTTAATTAAAATATGCGAACTGTGTGCGTAACTGTGACTGTCTCTTGCGTGATTTCCTTCTCCGATCAAGGACACGGTGGGGTTATGTCTGACGTAGGTAGGTGTTCAGGATCATTCATTTGATCATCAGTTGTTCACGCCCGTTATGCGTAGATCTTCCCCCTCTTATTTCTTGTACTCGTAAGTTTTAGCCACCTCATATATGCTTAGCCGCTGCTTCAACCTCACCACTTAACCATACCTCATCCATTCAGCTTTGCTAGTCTTGATACCTTTGGAAATGAGATTGTTGAGTCCCCTGTGGCTCACAGATTACTACAACACCAGTTGCAGGTACAGGTAAAGGTTACTCGACGCGAGCGCGTTGATTGTTCATTTGGAGTTACTTCTTCTTCTTCTTCTTCTTCTTCTTCATCGATCTAGGATGGGTTCTAGGCCGGCAGCCTGGGATAGCAAGGATGGACGTCGTTCTTATTTTTCTCGTTTGTTTTCGTCCGTAGTCGGACCCTCCTCTTACTCTTGATGTTTATGTAATGTACTGATGTGACTCTCATGTAGCTTGTGGCGAGTGTAAGCCAATTCTTTATATATCTCTTCTTTTCAGTACATGTACTTGTAACGATATCCATTCTTGCGACACGACGAGATGCGCTTCTATCCCTGACGATGCCCCCGTGCCAAATTGAGGATAGGGTCGCATCTTGGGCATGACAAGTTGGTATCAGAGCCGTACCGACCTAGGAGCCCCCTTGATTGATCGAACTTGGCCGAGTCGAGTCTAGTGAAAAACTGCTTTGAGTCTAGTTATATAGCGGAGAGTAGGATTCTTTTTTCTCCTCTTCTATGCTCTGGTGAGGAATCTTGACGTAATAATTTATTCTACTCCTCTTCTCACTCAAAAATTTTAGGATCACGCGGATATTTTTGAGATCTATATGATGCCGATGTGACGGAGTTCTGTCTTGGTGCCTCCTATCTGCTTTAAGTTTCAGGGGAGTTGAGCTCCAGGGGATTCTTGAGCACATCGTTATCATTCAGATTTCTTAGTATCTCAGAATGAAGGATGTTCGTAATTGCTTCAATACTAGTAGTGGCGAGATAACCCCGATGTCCCCAGTACTGGTGTAGATTGTTCGGGAGTACTGCCATACTTTGTATCATTGTGATCACGAGGGTCTGTAGTAGATGAAGGTCCGAGATTCTGGTCGTGTGTTGACGGATGTGATACAGGTGACGGGTTAGTATAGGAGTTGTGTGATATTACTCCTTGTATCCGTGTACTAGATTGCATGACCAGATATTTCGGGAATTCATAGGTGGGAATTCTAGTAGTCGCTTACAGGACAATCTTCCAACAAATTCTTGATGTTAGGTTGGGGTTCGACATCTAGTGGATTCGTTTGTTCACGGTCGACTTACAACGGTACATGTTGTGTCTTAAAGAGTCCTTGTAGCTTGCTACGACTCGGGGACGCTTCGTATGTCGGGTGCACTGCCTTGCACTTGATGTCTACTGTAAGGTTCGAGCCCGTGCGATCCTGTCCACGAAAATATCGGACGAAATCTTTCTCATGAGTTTGTTCTGGCTTGTTTCATAAGCCACACCTTTTGTTTTTGTTGAATATGGTAATTCGTGTTGCTTCGATGTCAAGTGGTGATTTCAGATCTTTCCTAATCCGTGTTCTCATATTTTTATGTGAGAGTGCTAATCCTTTTTCTCAATAAATTGTCTCATCAATTTTGTTAACCGGAGTCGTCATGTTAATTCTTTTCCAACCGGTGTGCTTCTCTGCAACTGAATTCAATCTTCTCCAGTTGTTGCAGATTGTTCTCTCATTTCATACGGAGTTCATCTCATCTGTCCCAAGTCGTCTTTGTTTTTCCCCGCCCTCCCACCCTTTTGTTCAGTGATTGGATGTCATCCAAGTGCATTTCATTTCATTGTTGCTTCCGCTATCTAAGTGAATGTTGTTGAGGACTAGAAATCACAGTCTATCTAGTCAAATGAAAGTCATCAAGTGATTTTGAAGATTTTATAATATATCATCACAATGAAGAATAGTTGTTTTGAAGAAAAATGCATTGTGAGGAAATTTGATCTTTTGAAGAAAATCAACTTGAGGAATTTCACATTTGGCGGTGGTGTTACCCACCATATAAGAATGTTGATTACAGACGCCGCGTACAATTGTCGTAGGGCTATGAGAATCAATTTCTTCGTTAATTTCTTCACATTCGGAGTGACATTCTTCATCAGTTGAAGAAAATCGATTCATCATGTGTTGCACATCTAAGTCATCAACTTTGCATAAGTGTTAGGATGTGTGCATGTTTTTACAAAACATTTGAAGATTCTAAGATATTTAGCTCACACCGCAACTTGCAAAACCTTTTCTCATCCAAGGGCTTAGTGAAGATATCTGCCACTTGATCATCAGTCTTCACATGGTCGATGAGGATATTGCCCTTGAGGACATGGTCCCGAAGAAAATGATGACGAATCTGGATGTGCTTGGTCTTCGAGTGTTGTACTGGGTTGTATGCAATCTTGATAGCACTCTCATTGTCACAGTAGAGAGGTACATTCTTCATGTTGATGCCGTAGTCCTTGAGGGTTTGCTTCATCCATAGCAATTGAGCACGGCAAGAACCAGCAGCAATGTACCTAACTTGAGCAGTGGAAAGTGATACGCAGTTCTGCTTCTTTGAGGACCAGCAAACTAGTGATCTTCCGAGGAAATGGCATGTGCCAGAAGTTGACTTGCGATCCACACGGTCACCAACATAGTCAGAATCAGAATACCCTACCAGATGAAGATTGGAGCCCTTGGGGTACCATAATCCTAGTGTTGGTGTGTGAGCTAAGTATTGAAGAATATGTTTCACAACCTTATGGTGTGATTCCTTCGGTTTTGCTTGAAAACGTGCACACATGCAAACACTAAGCATTATATCTGGCCTAGATGCACATAGATACAATAAAGAGCCAATCATAGAACGGTATACCTGTTGATCGAAATCTTTACCATTTTCATCAGTGCCGAGGTGGTCGTTGGTAGGCATCGGAGTCTTGGCACCTTTGCATTCGTGCATGTCGAATTTCCTCAGAACATCCTTGAGGTATTTCTCCTGTGATATGAAGATTCCATTGCTTTGTTGACGAATTTGAAGACCTAAGAATAATTTCAGCTCCCCCATCATGGACATCTGATATTCTTCACTCATCATGTAGGCAAATTCATCACTGTATCTTTTGTCAGTACAGCCAAAAATGATATCATCGACATATATTTAACATACAAACAGCTCATTATCATAGGATTTAGTGAAAAGAGTTGGATCGAGTGAACCAGGTTTGAAGCCTTTCTTCATGAGGAATTCCTTCAATGTATCATACCACGCCCGAGGGGCTTGCTTGAGGCCATACAGAGCCTTTTTGAGTCTGAAGACTTTGTCTGGATTCTTTGGATCCTCAAAACCTCGAGGTTGAGCAACATATACTTCTCCCTCAAGCTTACCATTGAGGAATGCACTTTTCACATCCATTTGATATAAGGTGATGTTATGATGATTAGCATAGGCAAGTAATATTCGAATAGCTTCAAGTCTAGCAACAGGTGCAAAAGTTTCATCGAAATCTATTCCTTCAACCTGGGTGTAGCCTTGGGCTACAAGTCGTGCCTTGTTCCTCACCACATGATCGTCCTCATCTTGCTTGTTTCGGAAAATCCACTTGGTGCCGATGATGTTGTGCTTGCGAGGATCTGGTCGTTTGACGAGCTCCCATACGTCATTCATCTTGAATTGAAGAAGTTCGTCTTGCATAGCTTGGATCCACTCTGGTTCCAGAAAAGCCTCAGCAACTTTTGAGGGTTCTGTGATGGATACAAAGGAAAAGTGCCCACAAAAGTTAACTAAGTGTGAAGCTTTTGAGCAAGTGAGAGGACCTGGCGCGTTGATGTCGTTGAGGATTTTGTGAAGTTCTACTTCGTTTGCAATCCTCGGATGAGCTGGTTGAGGATTTTGTCTGGGCTGAGGAAGTGGTGCTGGTGCAATTTCCTCAGGAGCATCTTCTTGGTTTTTATCAGCGGTGGGGATTGTTTCTTCATCAATTTCCTCAGTTGGGACAATGTCTTTAGTAGGCTTGAGCTTTATTGCTTCCTCAGGAGACAACTTATCTGGATCAGAAGGCAATTGCTCTCTTTGCGAGCCATTAGTTTCATCGAACCACACATCTACAGTCTCAACAACTTTGTTGTGATAGTTGTTGAAGACTCTGTAAGTGTGCGAGTCCTTTCCATAACCGAGCATAAAACCTAAATGTGCCTTAGGTGCAAATTTAGAGCTATGGTGAGGATCTCTAATCCAGCATTTTGCATCGAAGACTTTGAAATAACTTACATTGGGTTTCTTGTCAGTGAGGAGTTCATATGAAGTTTTCTTGAGGAATTTGTGAAGATATACCCTGTTGATGATATGGCATGCAGTGTTGATTGCTTCAGGCCAAAAGCGACGAGGTGTCTGATATTCTTAAAGCATAGTTCTCGCCATTTCAACCAGAGTCCTGTTCTTCCTTTCGACGACACCATTCTGCTGAGGAGTATAAGGAGCAGACAATTCATGAATAATACCAAGTTCATCAAGATAATCATCAAGACCAGTGTTTTTGAACTCGGTTCCATTATCACTCCTGATATGTTTGATCTTGATGCCAAAGTTCGTCGAGGCCCTTGAAGAAAATCATTTGAAGATTTCGTGCACTTCAGTTTTATACACTATGATATGCACCCAAGTGTATCTGGAATAATCATCAACTATGACGAAGCCATATAAAGATGCTGCATTGATTAGTGTGGCATAGTGAGTTGGTCCAAATAAATCCATATGAAGCAATTCGAATGGACGTGTAGTGGTCATGATGGTTTTGGAGGGATGCTTGGATCTGGTTATTTTCCCAGATTCACAAGCACCGCAGAGATGATCCTTGAGGAATTTGACTGATTCGATGCCGATGACATGCTTCTTCTTTGCGAGCGTGTGCAAATTCCTCATGCCTGCATGACCTAGTCTTCGGTGCCACAACCATCCTTCTGAGGTTTTTGCTAGTAAGCAAGTGGCTGGTTGAGGACCTGTAGAGAAATCAACAATGTACAAATCCCCTCTTCTTACACTTTCGAAGACTTTGGATCTGTCAGATTCCATGATGACTACACATCTATATCTACCAAAGATAACAATCATATCAAGATCACAAAGCATCGAGACTGACATAAGGTTAAAACCAAGGGATTCAACAAGCATCACTTTGTCCATATGCCTATCCTTGGAAATAGCCACTTTTGCCAAGTCCCAATACCTAGCTTTTACCTTTGTCAGCATATGTGATTTGCTTCAGAGGTGATGGAGTTAGTGGCATATTCATCAGTAAGCTTTTATCACCAGTCATGTGATGTGTGCACCCACTATCAAGAACCCACTCAGTATTCTTGGGTTTGTCATCCTGCAGATGAATTAGTATAGCTTACCATCTCATATGCTTCAGTTTTGAAGAATATAATACTAATTTCATCAGATCAGTAATTTCATCATAACAGAAATGTATGGACGTGTGAAATATTTTTATTTCATCAATCATTAGCTTGCGTCCTATCAAGCATTTCCTCAGGTCTCCAGCAAATTCTTCAGATGATGATTTTCATCTGGAGACCTGACCTGCAGAAGTGATTAGTTTGATTTCTTCACCACCCACATCTGAAGGGGTGGCAAAGCGTTCATCATCCTGCGAGCACCATATGAGAAAGGTGGCATTGAAGCTAATGCACTTCTCTTAATAGTAGGGGAATTAAAGTACTCATATGAATATGCAGAGAACTGGTTTGAGGATTTATGAACATAATGATTTGAGGAGTAACGCTCATATTCATAGTCCTTGTAGTTTCCCTGCATGTTAGACGCATAAGCACGGGTACGAGCATAGTTTTGACGAGTTGAGGATTTTGATCCTCTTGAAGACTTTGGTCCTCCTAAGGAATTTGATCTAGGGTTCAGATTCTTCAGTGGTGGTCTCATGAGGACATTCACCTGAAGATTTTTAAGACAGCTCTTGGGAACCCAGATTTTCCTCAGAGGAGGGCCATTCCTGCAGTTAGTTCCAACATATCGAGCAAATACTTCACCAGATTGATTTTTGAACAGTTTATAGTTGGAATCAAATGACTCATCCGAGGAATAGGATAATTCACATGAAAATCCAGTTATATTAGATGGATCAAAAGGAGGCCCAGTAGCACCAACCCATGAGGTTTTGGGATACTGCTCAGGTTTCCAATAAGATCCATCAGCATTTAATTTCGTCTCAAAGGCAATTCCTTATTTCCTCGGGTTCCTGTTCAAGATCTGCTTTTTGAGCACATCACAAAGGGTTTGATGTCCTTTGAGGCTTTTGTACATGCCTGTCACGTACAATTCCTTCAACCCTGCATTTTCATCAGTAACATTTGTGTTTTCCTCAAGTGAGGAAATAGACACAACAGGTGCAGTTGAAGAATTTGTAGCAATGGTAGCATTTGATGATGCTGGTGAGGAATTAGTAGTTTCGCGTTCAATGCATTTAAGACATGGAGGAATAAATTCAACTTGACTAGCGCTGATCTGTTGAGCTAGTAATGAATCATTTTCCATACGAAGATCATCATGAGACATCCTCAGCTTTCTCAAGATCAAGCTTCCTTTGAAGAAATTCATAGGAAAGCTTCTCATGATTAGTGAGGAGTGTATCATAACGATCCTGAAGATTATCAAATCTAGACTGAAGACTTTTCATGTCATCAGTGAGGATTTGGGTAAGGTTCATTTCATCATTCAACAGATCATCACTTTTGTCTAGCAGTTTCTGAAGCTTTTCCAGAACAGTTTGTTGTTTAGTGGCAATGATAGCAAGTCTACTGTAACTAGGTTTCTTATAATCATCAGGTTCACAGTCACTTGAATCAGAGGAGGAGGCATTATTTGATACCTTTGAACCTTTTGCCATGAAACAATAGGTTGGAGCGAAGTCATCAGCATAGTCATCAGTATGGATGGTGCAATCATTTTCTTCAAGATTGAAGATTGACTTGCTGACGAAAGTGGTTGCTAGTGCAAGACTAGCCTGTCCAGATTCTGAGTCTTCTCCAGAACCATCTTCTTCATCACATTCCTCTGATTCTGCCTCGGAGTCAATTTTCTTGCCAATAAGTGCCCGAGCTTTTCTGAAACTAGTCTTCTTGTGTGATGAGGGCTTTGAAGATGAGGGTTTTGAAGATTTCTTCTTCTTCTTCGAGTCATCAGAACTGTCATCCTTGTATTTCTTCTTCTTTGATTCCTTTCCCCAACGGGGACAATCAGCGATGTAATGACCTGATTTCTTGCACTTGTGACAAGTTCGTTTCTTGTAGTCCTCAGATGAAGATTCTGATTTCCTCATGTCTCTTCTTGAAGATTTACCGAACTAGCCACGTCGTGTAAATCTCTGGAATTTCCTCACGAGCATTGCAAGCTCCTGTCCAAATTCTTCAGGGTCACAAATGCTGTCATCTGTGTCTTCGTCTTCAGATGAGGAAATTGCTCTAGCCTTCAGTGCACGTGGTCTGGAATAGCTTGGTCCATATAGATCTCTCTTTTCTTCTAGCTGGAATTCATGAGTATTTAGCCTTTCTAGTATATCAGCTGGATCAAGCATCTTGTAATCTGGTCTTTCTTGAATCATCAGAACTAAAGTATCAAATGAAGAATCCAGAGATTTCAGCAGTTTCTTCACAACTTCGTGATCAGTGATGTCTCGAGCTCCCAGTGCTTGCAGTTCATTTGATATGTCAGTGAGGCGATCAAAGGTGTCTTGGCAGCTTTCATTGTCATGTCTCTTGAAGCGATTGAAGAGATTGCGAAGAATATCAACACGAGAGTCACGATGGGTTGATACTCCTTCATTTACCTTCCACAGTCTCTCCCAGATCAGTGTTGTAGAGCCCAAAGCACTTACTCTTCCAAACTGGCCTGGGCTCAGATGGCCACAGATGATGTTCTTCGCTTGAGAATCGAGCTGCTTGAATTTCTTCACATCGGCGGCAGTGACACTGGCAGAGATGATGGGGACACCATTTTCCACAATATACCAGAGATCATTATCAATAGCTTGTAGATGCATTTGCATTTTGTTCTTCCAGAAGGGAAAGTTCTTTCCTTCGTAGGTAGGACATGCTGCAGTCACCTTAAACATGCCTGCAGTCGACATAACTAAAACTCCACATGGTTAAACCAAAATCACACAGAACAAGGGAGTACCTTGCTCTGATGCCAATTGAAAGTGCGTTATATCGACTAGAGGGGGGGGTGAATAGGAGATTTTTAGAATTTCATCACTGGGGAAATTCCTTTTGAGGAAATTCCTCACTGATGACTAACTTACAGCGGAAACAGTAAAGGATCAGACGTGCAAACGTTCACAACAGTAGTATTTCAGAGTGAAGAATGTGAAAACAGATTGCACAGTAAGCAGGCACGCAGAATACAGATGATGATTAACTATCGTGAAGAATTTGGGGTTGAGGAAATTCAGAGAAAGTCTTCAGCAAATTATTCAAACAGTCACAGTGAAAGTTATCAACACACAACACAAGGAAAGTAAAGAGTTGAGGAATTAGAACCCGTTTCTCAGTGAAGACAGTTGTTGATGACCCAGTTCCAACTGCTGTGACAGTTGTATATCTAGTTTGGAGCGGCTTGGTATTGAAACCAAAGGACACACAGTCCCTACCGTATTCTCCTTGAGCTAAGGACACACAGTCCTCGCCCAACACTCGTGGTAAGTCTTCAGGGCAGACTTCCAAACCCTCACAAACTTGGTCACCCGGCGATCCACAATTGACTGCTGGAAAGCTCTAGACCATGACGCCTAACCGTCTGGAGGATGCACAGTCCTCAAAGGTAAAAGGCTTCAGTCCCACACAGGAACAACTTCGAGGTTTTCGACAAGTTCAAGGAGTTGACTATGATGAGACTTACTCACTCATAGTGATGCTAAAAGTCTATATGAATTATGTTAGCAGTTGTTGTATTTTTCAATTATGAAATCTGGCAGATGGATATCAAAACATTGTTTACTTAACGATTTCCTTGACGAAAGGTTGTATGTGATACAACCGGAAGGTTTGTTTATCCTAAGGATGCTAACACGTATGCAAGCTCCAGTGATCCTTCTATGGACCGGAGCAAGCGTCTCGGAGTTGGAATATACGTTTTGATGAGATGATCAAAGCTTTTGGGTTTGTACAAAGTTTATGAGAAACCTGTATTTCCAAGAAAGTGAATGGGAGCACTATAGAATTTCTGATAAGTATATGTGGTTGACATATTGTTGATCGAAAACGATGTAGGATTTCTGAAAAGCATATAGGGTTGTTTTAAAGGAGGTTTTCAAATGAAAACCTGGATTAAGCTACTTAAAATATTGGGCATCAAGATCTATAGAGATAAACTAGGACACTTGATAAAACTTTCAATAAAGACATACCTTGACAAGATTTTGAAGGAGTTCAAAATGGTTCAGTCAAAGAAGGAGTACTTGTGTGTATTGTAAGGTGTGAATTTGAGTGAGACTCGAAGCCCGACCATGACAGAAGAAAGAGAAAGGACGAAGGTCGTCCCCTATGCCTTAGCCATAGGCTCTATAGTATGCCATGTTGTGTACCGCACCTGATGTGTGCTTTGCCATAAGTCCATCAAGGGGTACAAGAGTGATCCAGGATTGGATCACTCGACAACGGTCAAAATTATCCTTAGGAACTAGATGACAGAGGAAATGTTTCTCGATTATGGAGGTGATAAAAGACTTCGTCATAAAGGGTTACGTCGATGCAAGCTTTGACAGCAATCCGGGTCACTTTAAGTAGCAAACCGGATTCGTATAGTTGAGCAGTCATTTGGAGTGGCTCCAAGTGGAGTGTGGTAGCAGTATCTGATGGGGAACGTTGCATGGGAAACAAAAATATTCCTACGCACATACAAGATCTATCCATGGTGATGACCATCTACGAGTGGAGAGATCGGATCCACATACCCTTGTAGATCGATAAGAGGGGAGCGTTAAGAAATGCGGTTGATGTAGTCGAACGTCTTCGCGATCCAAATTGCAAGCCGTCCTGCGATCCAGTCACGATGTAGTGTCGAACGGATGGCACCTCCGCGTTCAGCACACGTACAACTCGATGACAATCTCCGCCTTCTTGATACTACCAGCGAACGTATGACCCTCGGGCCTATTCTCCATCAATACTTTGTTCTACACAATTTCTTCTTTATTTTCCTTGATATTTTTACTGCTACCATCTACATTTATTTATTTTAAATCTTGTAACTAGCAATACGCTGGGCTTGACAACCCTCTTGCTACATCGGGTGCAAGTTTTTATCTTGTTTGTGTTTGGATGTTGTTTATCTTGCTACGTTCGAAGCTCGGACTGGTTTGATTATACTTTCGTTCTTAACTAAGGGAAATACTTTGCTTCTATTCTACGTCACCCCTCCTCTTTAGGGAATCTGTAACGTCCAAGATGCGATCCTATCCTTATTTAGGCACGAGGGCCTCGACAGGGATAGAAGCGCATCTCGTCGTTTCGCAAGAATGGATATCGTTACAAGTAAATGTACTGAAAAGAAGAGATATATGGAATTGGCTTACACTCGCCACAAGCTAAATTAGAGTCACATTAGTACAATACATAAATATCACGAAGAAGAGCAGGGTCCGACTATGGACGAAGACAAACGAGAAAAGAACGACGTCCATCCTTGCTATCCCAGGCTGCCGGCCTGGAACCCATCCTAGATCGACGAAGAGGAAGAAGAAGAAACTCCGAATGAACAATCAACGCGCTCGCGTCAAGTAACCCTTTACATGTTCCTGCAACTGGTGTTGTACTAATCTGTGAGCCACAGGGGACTCAGCAATCTCATTTCCAAAGGTATCAAGACTAGCAAAGTTTAATGGGTAAGGTATGGTTAAGTGGTGAGGCTGTAGCAAGCGACTAAGCATTATATGAGGTGGCTAACTTACGAGTACAAGAATAAAGAGGGGGATGATCTACGCATAGCGGACGTGAACTACTGATGATCAAATAAATGATCCTGAACACCTACTTACGTCAGGCATAACCCCACCGTGTCCTCAATCGAAAAAGGAACTCACGAAAGAGACAGTCACGGTTACGTACTCAGTTGGCAAGTTTTAATTAAGGTAACTTCAAGTTATCTAGAACCGGATGTTCAACAAAGTTTCCACGTTGCCACATAACTGCGGGCACGGTTTTCCGAAAGATTTAACCCTGCAGGGGTGCTCCAACTAGTCCATCACAAATTACCACAAGCCGCATAGAAATCCTCGATCACGAAGCTTGCGATCTCGTCGGACTTCTTAATGGAAAACCTCAACTCTGAGATTACCCAAAGCATCACCGGAATCCCGATGCACAAGACATTCGTCAAAGGTAAAACTAATCCACCAAGGCCGCCCGATGTGTCGATGATCCCGATAGGAGCCGCGTATCTCGTTCTCAGGACACGGCGGATTGTCCAAACTTCCGGTAGGCCAATCACAGAGTTGCCCCTGGTAGCCACCGGCGATTGACAGGTTGGACCAACACTCATGCGGAGCACTGGCCCGGGGGTTGATTAATTACTCTGCGGGTGCCGGTGGGTCCCTATGCATTTTATTAGGTTATTAGGAAAATGTAGTACCAAAGTTGGGCCTTGCCAGACCAGTTTTAATCTAAGACGAATTATCAAGGGGGTCCCCATAACAACCCCGATCGTGTTAGGAGCGCTCAATTATGGAACATAACACCGGTAGCCGAAACTATGGGGGGGCAAAGGTGGAACCAAATACTAGGCTAGAAAGCCGAGCCTTCCACCTTTTACCAAGTATATAGGTGCATTAAATTAAATAGCAATTAATAGGGTGATATAACAAGGAACCCATGTTATCACATGGAAGCAACTGCACCTGCAACTAGCAACGCTAACACATGGTTAAGCAAGCGGTAACATAGCCAATCAGTGGTTTGCTAGGTTGTGAACAGGTTGAAGGTTTTCATGGCAATGTTGAGAGGCTGACATTTAATAGGTGGTAGGCAACGAGACATAGCGATAGAAAAGATACAGCTAGCATGGCATTGATAGTAATGATATCTGGGGAAATGGTCATCTTGTCTGAGATGCCGCTTGGAAGAAAAACGACTCCGTGAAGCAGACGAACCGATGTAGTCGAACGGGTCATCACTTTCCGACACGCTTGCGGAACTCTATGAGACGAAGCAAACCGAAAACAAGCATCAACACAGATATTCACCACGACACAAGCACGACAAGATGCAATCCGCATATGATGCAAGATCAGTTGAATATATGCAATACATGGCATGTCAATTCACAACAATCAAATACTACACATTAAGTGAAATTCAATATGTAATTATTGAAGAAACTCCACGCACGAATTATTTAGTTCTATCCCAATTAGGTACACGACAATATTAAATATTGGTTAAACATGGCAAGATGTGAAGCGTAATTAAGCTACCTATCTAGGCATCTTAAATGAGGCCGGAAACAACATATAGCATCTCCGAACTGACCTCATACGTTAATTTATAATTCTGTCCAGATCTGAACTAACACGTTTTAATATTTGTTAAACGGCAAAATAAATAGGTTCACGTGATTCTACGCGTCGTTCCAATCAATTTGCACATAGAGAACATTTTCAACGGAGCTACGGTTCAAAAGATATGATCACCGCAAGATATGATGCCATGAATGCAATATGTATGCAATGACAGCCACAAGCATTCCAAAGCCAAGAAGGCAGCAACGTTATATGAAACTACACGAGATTCTAAGCAAGTCTCATATAGGACACGATCAAAACGGAGCAACGGTTCAATAAATACAAGCTACACAAGAAATAGTCATAATCTGCGAAAAACAGCAACATGACATTTTCTACACCCTAAAACAATAAGCTACATAAATCTAAAATACTCAAACAAGGCATGAGACAGTAGACGACGAGATACATTTCAACACCCTACTAATAACATCTAGCATGGCAACATGGATCACTAGAAAAGAACTCATAAAATGGCATCTCACACACAGTTTCAGACTTAGTGAAAATATCAGTTTTGACAGTGCAGTTTTCGATCTGAAGGCATATTGACAGCAGAAAAACTATATGCTACAGGGCACCAAATGACTTGAAAATTCACAGCATGCTAGAGAACCTTAAGGAGTACAACTAACTCCATTGCACGAACCTCAAAAGAGCTATAGATCACTAGCAAAACTCATGGCAAGACAGCAACAAATTATAACAGATTTCAGACTTAGAAATATTTCAGCATCTCCAAATCAGCACTATTTTCTAGCATGTTGACAACAAGCAAACAACACCTAAACATGGATTTCTATAGCAACCAAAATTACCAGAAGCTAGCCTACACATCCAAGGGCATATCTCTAGTTCAACTAATTCATATCACGCACGAAATAAATCCCACAAAATAAACAAAAGGGCAACATAGCAAAATATCGTGCACGCAAACTTTCTCAAACGCTAAAACTAATTACACCAATAAATTCTACGGATTTTTCAACCCCGAAATCATATATAATATGTGGGGTCCGAGAAAATAAACTAGCGCCACACGTATATGCGAGAATATGTCCTACACACGACATAGCAAACTATTGATAGCTCCTACATGCAAAAATGCAAGCAACTACTCTAAAATACAAGGCAAAGGGTCCTGAACAACATGCGCATTTTATATGCGGGGTTGGGACAATCCGTACACGCACAAAAATAAATACGGGATAATTCTCTATTAGGACAACACGCAATTCTAGGCATATGACGGTTCAAACCACTCCAAACATGCATGCAAGTTGCAAAATATTATTCTACGCAAAAAACTACACGAGTTACATATATAAAACATCGCGATTCGATACACGGTTTAATATTCGCAAGCGTTTGAAAATGTAGCAATATCCTGAAAATGCTAAAATCAGAGGAATTATATAAAAACCTACACGGGCCAAATTTGTCCTATGGTCCAAAACAGAATGATCGCAATTATCTATATGCCGCCTAGGGCGGGAAATAGGGTTGCGGGGGAGGTTCTCACCTCGGGTCGAAAGGCCGACTCGAGAGGAGGGCAACGTGGGCCGGCGGGGTACTCGACCGCGGACCTGGGCGGGGTTGCTG
Source organism: Hordeum vulgare subsp. vulgare (assembly GCF_904849725.1). Classification (NCBI taxonomy): domain Eukaryota; kingdom Viridiplantae; phylum Streptophyta; class Magnoliopsida; order Poales; family Poaceae; genus Hordeum; species Hordeum vulgare. Next base: position 512,768,591 of record NC_058523.1, read on the forward strand.
CTGGCCTCGGGTCGCCTGGGTCGGCTCGGTGCGGTTGACCGGGGCGATCGGCCGCTGCTCACCTGCTGGAGCGAGCCGGGCGACGCGAGGCGCTCGAGGGCCACGAGGAACCGCTCTGGCCTCGCGGTCAACGGGGCGGCGCGACGCTCCTCCCAATCCCGATCAGGAGAAGAACGGCAGGCGGCGACGGGGCGGTTGCAGGGAGGCGGCGGCTTGCTGAAACGGGCGAGATCGGCCGGATCTGACGGGATCCGGCGGGATCTGGCCGCACGGCTTGGCCGGAGCGCGCGGCGATGAGGTGCACGCGGCGGCTCGCTCTAGGGGCGAGGGAGCAGGGAGGCGGGCGACCTGGAGAAGCTGCTAGGGCTGCTGCCTGCCTCAGGCGAGCTCGCGAGCGCGGCTCCCTTCGGCCTGGCTCGGGCCAGCGGGCCCTGGCGGCGGCTGGGGGAGGAGGAGAGAGAGGCAGTGACGGCTTGGGTTAGGTGGGCGGCGCGGATTTCGAGGAGAGAGGAGAGAAAAAAATGGAAGGGGAAACCCTTCCTTTTATAGACGGGGTAGCTAGGGTGTGCCAAATGGGCGTTTTCGGACCCTCCGATCTCGATCGGATGCTCCGGAAATGCCCTAAGGTTAGGTTAGGCCGTGTACAGTGTCTTAGGCGGAGATGAGAGGGAAATAGCGCGGCCGGCAACGTGATTTAAAAATACCGAAAAACGTGTGACGAAAACCGAATACGGTGTCGCTACGGTCGATCGTTCGGGTACCACACAGACTCCGATACGACAAAAATTGGCACACGGCCTACCTATATTATAATAAGACCACACGCCAAGTTTCAACCCAGTTAGAGGAAGTTTTATATACACTTTTAAAACACCAGGTTTCGACGATGCCGCGGGCGCGTGCGTGTGTGGTCGGGCTTTACACGGGCAACGACAAACACGGGGAGAACCGGCAACTAATAACGGATGCAAGTTTGAAAACTGACAGCAACGGGATGTCGATGCAATGCAAATGATGCGAATGATGCGATGATGAGTGCGTAAAACAAATAAGCCACATGACGAAAACGGAATAAAAGGGAAATCTTCTGAAATGTCGGTCTCGGGCTGTCACAGAATCCCAATGCAACAACTTATACGAGAGTAGCATTCCTCGTGTGCAACCACCTCTTTGTGCTCTTACACCTTGATTAGAGTCCCGAGTGGTTGAGAAAGCATCCCGACCAGCTGCCTAGGGGCTAGCATCTACTCCTCCAATTCCACGTCTTTTGGATTATGCTTCCCATTTCCATGCTCCAAATGTGTGCGAAACATAGACACACAAACATAGCAATATACATGGACTTTGCCATAAAGCGCTAAGTAGTAGACCTTCTTCCGATCCTTCGTAATTGCAACATACCTCATCAAGGGCTCATTGACATCAAGCTTCACACGAACCCGAACAATTTGTCCATCATCCCATCTTGGGTTTAGTATCACACACTCTACTTTCCCAACCTTCTTAGTTAGCGATCTGATGATCGTATCCTCCATGTATAAAGGTGGGAGATCAACGATGTGAATCCACACCAGGAGACGATCCAATGTGACTTAATCTAGCGAGTGCAATCTTCATAGCTTTCGATCAACACCCCATGACCATGAAACAACTAAGGTCCCTCCTTCGTGACCCTTTTCGAGTCACCTAGGCAGTTAACTGTGATACTCGATAGGTTTTCTCCTAGCATGTTGAAAGTGATTTCGTGTGCTAGGCTGCATGCAATTCTTATCGCATCATAGAAGGCACTTCGCTAAAAGGTTTATCTGTATGAACCCTACCAGTCGCAATGAATTCCGCCTCCCCGATTGTGTGAGTAACTCTTCTTCAAATATCACGTCATCATCCTCTCTATCCCGAAGATTCAGTTTCCCGATCATCTCTTTCGCACCCTAGCGGTTTACCCGCCGCCATCGTACTGCATGGAAAAGTTTGCGAGTCATACCACACCATGAATGCCCAGTCCCACCCGCATGAACCCTAGACCTACCTCGAGGACAAGAACAAAGGCCAAAAAGATAGACTATATATCCCCTTTGCCAGCAAGAAAACCCCGTCCGAGGAGAGTACGTATTACTGCAAGATGGAAAGGAACTCACGATGTCGTTAACGGGGGAGTTTAACAGCATCTCTAGCAGATCCCGTAAACACGTCACGTGTAAAAAAAAAAATACAAGACCCCTAAAACAAATTTACGGTACCGGCATAAAAAAAAATAGATCCCGTAAACTCGTAAAGTAAAAGTTTTCGTTTTCTCTTCATGCTTCTTCTTTCCCGAGACACATCACACACGCATGAACGAACCTCAAGTCTAGCCGGCCAGAACAAGACTACTTCGGCCTGCCGCCTGCTCCAGCATGTCGTGTGCTTCGGCCGACCGTCAGCGAGCTCCCCCGTCTGCCCGCTGCTCGCGTGCCGCGTCGCAGGCCCCCTGCTCCAGCGTTGACCGGCTTTACATGATCCTTCAAAAACGGCTCGAATCCTCCATATATGATGGATGAAAGCTCTAGTACACAAGAGCCTGCATTTTTTTCTACCGGATATGCTGTTTTACAACATCCATTCAACCTTTTTTTAGCATGTATCGTAAATCCGTATGTTTGACGAAATCTGCTAGAAATGCTCTAAAACCATATATCCAAGTCACCAAGGGAAAAAAGGTTGTGCCTCGTCCCTTTGAACCACTGGTGCACCATCTTCAATCAAGTGGCACTGAAACAGGGTGAGAACATCTGGACATGAATACTCCAAAAGGCAACGGGCAACTCCATTTCATCAAGAAAGAAAAAAGGCAACGGGCAACCAGTCGTTATGGTTGATATTTGATCTCATCTCCTGCGCCTTTTGCTATTTTTATTTAGTCTATAGCTCAAAAGCAATCCATCTACCGAAGCCTTCGACATTAGTGAACGACCTCACGCCGCGCCCCATCCGCACTAGCTGGAAGTGGTAAACGGAATCGTTACTTTCTATGGTAACAGCAGGATAATGGGAAATACACCGCCCACCCCCCCTAATAAAGATGGGAATCTCCGGGGAGAACGACATGCGCCGCGACCGCGGTGGAGTACACGCAAATCTGGCGCCATGGCCTCGCATATTAATTTTCACCGGTCGCGGCCAGTCAAAGCCGCAACAGTGCATCCAGTCGTGTCGCGGCGTACGCGACGCAGCCTTTTTCTGCGCTGCGTTGGCCGGCTGCTTTCGACCCGGTGAAGACGAGGCCCTGACGCAGCGCCAGGGGAATCATCAAAGCAGCACCCCCGCTCCCGCTCCCTCGTTTCGGCAACGAGGCCGTACGTGCCAAATGGTGTCGTCGTGACCCCGGGTGTACGCAGACGCGTGTTGGAGCCGAGGCAGCCGGACCCGACACACACGCCATCCCGCAACTGGAAACGCTAGGCCTGGGCGCCACGAAAGCCTACGCACCGTCTTGCCATGCCACTGCAAACCCCCGGCCGCAAGTGGAAACGGCTAGGCCTGGCCGCCCTGAAAGCCTACGGCGATCCGGGACACGGATACGCGAAGATCTCTCTGGAGTCTGCATGGATGGATGCCGCCGGGCACCGCATGCGATTATTGCCGCCGATGCGTCGCGTCCAACAACCCTCGGTCGCGGCGGAGCTGCCCGGTCCTCGCGTAGCGTACGCGACGCACAGCAGGGCACCCACCCCCACCCCCACGGGTGGACCTGCGCTCGCTGCGAGAGACAGTACGTGTGTGTACGTGGTGGTGGCGAGATGCGCGGCCGGGCGGCAGTGGCAGCGCCTTTCTTTCTCTTTGGACCGGAAATGACATGGTGGGATGGCTTTTGGGCACCGCTACTTGTGTCCTGTTCCGGGGGCGCTCAAAGCTTTCTTTCGGGGTTTAAAAAGACGAGATGGCTTTTGAGGAACCGGGCGGGCGGCCGGGCAGATCTTGATCTTCCTTGTGGGCAGCATTCGATATAATCGTCGTGGCAGGACGGCGTCGCGGGTGTGTCTTGATGCTACGAAGAAGTCTGCAGGGAAGCGAAGCGAGGGCCGGGCTGGTACGTGACCAAGTCCAGGGCGAAGCTCGGTTCAGGCTGGTATAGGAGCTGCGGTTTCTCTTTCAACCGAGTAGCTTGTATGGATCAGGCTAACTTGAACCGCGCGACTTAAATGGATACGTATTTTGTTCGTCTTTTATCCATTTGGATCGATATGTCCGTCTTTTATTATCCATTGTTCGTTCATGCGGTGTAATGAACATAACATCAAAGAAAACAACAACAATAATTAAATATTTTAAAAGATGTCCAACTTTTTTAATCGTTCCTATTAGTCGGACTAAGATCTTTTTTATGTCTTCATTGTTGATCTGTAGATTCTTAAGCATACAATCTTTCTTCTTTGATGCTAAAGAGTTAAACGTTGTTTACCCTTTGATCTCTTCTTTGGTCTCATCTATACCTTCAATTATAGACAAAAGTACACGAACATCTTACAAATTTCGTAAGATCAATATATCGATGTATTCTTCTTCCTAATACCAAAAATTGCATCCATCCTACACACGATATTGAGCAAAATAATAAGTTACCGAAGTTGCATCAAGCAAAGGGCAAAAAGCCCACCGAAAATCGTATCCCATCATTTTTGCACTTCACGAACGCCCAATCGGGATGTTCTGGTGTCTAAGAAACGCGTCGGACGACCTGGAGCGATCAGTAGTCGCAGTGTATGAACGATAAAGGTGAGCCAACAAGCTTTTGGGCCAACGCCGAGCCAGGGCGCCGGACGGCCGTGGCCTTGCCGACGAACCTGCGACGGGTCGGACCCGAGCGGCTGGAGGCGGATTGAGCGCCTGCATGGCACCCAGGGATTGCCCGGACCTGATGGACCGGCACCCGACCAATCCATGGCAAGCACGGTCCACCAGTTGCCGGATTCGCCAAATCCCGCCGGTGGGATGCGTAAAATTTCACCAAATCCCTGGCGGATCCACCAATAGGCCTCCCGCACCGGAACGAAGGAGGCATCCCACATGTGGGTTTTCTCCTGGAGAGCTAGGGTGACCGATGAAAAATGGGATCGCCGACCTAGGGTTTGTGTGCTTGCGGGCGACGGATGGGGGGAAGGGGATAAGAAGGAAAGATTGCGATGCCGACTATCGGGCCAAGGGAAGGAGCACGCGGGCGAGGCGCGTGTTAGCTCCGTGTCCACGACGACGCAAATGACGTCCAAATTTGCGCCGAGAATGGGTCGGGAGCAGACAAAAAGCGGACGCGCGTCCGTTTGGGTTCGCGCGTTGGGCCGATTTTTCTGTCCGCCGTGACCCCAACGGTCGCGCGCAGACAAAATGGATCGAAACGTTGAAGTTACTCTGATATTTTAGAAGCGCCACGTAGGATAGACGTTCAGATGACAAAGAGAAATCATAAGAAAATAATTATCTCTTTATTTAAAGATGATCTTTTAGCATAATATGTCTCATTATATTTTAAAAAATAACTAGTTATTCAACATAAGGCTAAAAAATAACCCATTACATGCATGTTTTTATTGTCACCACTAAACTACAAGAGTAGTTTAAAATAAAACTGTCTATACATGTCCTTACTCATTTTCTGATTTTCTTTTTGACTGAAACTACTCACCTTTGTAATGGAGGAACCGATCACGGCCAATCTTTCCAAAGGAAACTTTTCAAAAATAATAATTCAAACCCCTTTATTAAGTGGTAATCAAAATAGCATCATTTACAAGCATCGGGGCAATAGCACTAGGTGCCTCATCAAACCAAAGTACCAAGTGGATAAAACCTAACAATCCGTTCATAGTGGACTTGTGATAAATCGCGAGCAATATCATTACAATCGTCCGAAATAGCAGCAGGCAATTTCGAGAAAGTACCACCATCTTGCATTGTGGCGATTACATCAGAATTATCGGAATTGATGATTAACCTGAAACATCCGAATGACCGGGCAAGATTCACACTAAAGCGAAGAGCAGTTGCTTCAGCCATAAGAGCATCCACACAGTCCCCTACATTATTGTTCCATTCGACGAAGAACTTCCCGAACTGTCACGTAATACAGCACCCACAGTGGCTCGGAGTGAATCACTATCATAAGAAATAACCAAGTTAAGTTTTACAAAGCCAGCACTAGTTCATAGGATCCTTTTCACCTTTGCCTTAGCCTTATGGACTGCTGAAAAGTTATCTGTCACAACTCGGATAACAAAGATATTTTTTGTGTAGGTTGCTGCGTTTACTCGTCGTGCACCAACTTCATTCTTTTTCACCGTAAGTACCAGACCGCAACAGCCGTCAAATGGTCCGATCTAACTTGTCCAGGGACACATATTTTGTGTGCAGGAAGAAGAAGAAGGCATTCAAACACCACCTCGCCCGCATGATCCACTTTACAAGCTCGCTGAACAACATCTTTTAACCCCAAACCGAACCGAACCTGTCTAGTTTTCTGAAGGAAACTTGTGACTGTGAGGAACCGATCACGGTAAAACCCATCCCCGGGGCAGAAGGACCCATCCAGCCCCTGTTCATTCATCTGACCTGCACAGTACCCATTTGGGCAAAGCGTCTGAGTGTGGCCTAAATAAACTGGCAAAAATGCTACATCTACGGACCTGCTACAGAAGGCTACGGATCCTTTCTTAAATAATCTTCACCGGCCCACTGATTTTCATCAGGGTGGGGCCCTTTCTCCTTCTTCATCCAATTAAAAAGTTGTCAAATCAGCATCAGCATGTAACTTTATGTAATTGTCTGTAGATGTAGCATTTCTCATAAACTGGCGACGGAGAGGCCCAGCACTTCAGTTTTTGTATCACCGGTACCAAAGACATACAGGAGTTCTCCTATTTAACGCCCGTGAGCCTCAAATAGGCGCTCTCACACCTGAAGGGAGAGGCAAATGGACCAAACCATGCTGGTGAATTCGCTTCAGCGAGTTTCCTCTATGTATTTTCGTTTTTCTACAAAATATATTTTCTGAATTTTTTACAGAGAAAAATTAAATAAAAACTATAAAAATAAAAATATATTCAAAATAATGTTTCGTATGTTTTTTTTCCAAAAACATCCGTCTATATTAAAAATTATTCTAAATTAAATTAATATTCACGTCTATTTAAAACTATAGTATACAAAAGTTCAGTGGGTATATAAAATAAGTTCAGCGTGTACTTTAAAAGGTTCATGAATAATAAATAAAATATCAGGGGTGTATTTAAAAAATGCTCAATATATACTGAATAAACGTTAAATGTAAATTTAACAAATTTCAAAGTATATTACAAAAATATAGAGGTGTAGAAAGGAAAAAAAGTAAAAAATAATAAAACCTAGAACGACAAACCAACAAAATATAAATGAAAAATGAAAAAAGGAAACAAGAAAGAAAAGGAAAATCCAAAATAAAATAACACTAAAAAACAGCAGCGAACCAAAATCTACACGCGCGCAGCGGAAACCGATTGCATCTCATCCCCGGCGGAGGGGGACTTCCTATTCGACCCTTATTGCGGCAAGTTGTAGAGGTTTTGCATAGGGCGTCGCGCACCCTGGGCCGGCACATTTGCGGTAGCTTCGTGAAACAAAAATTCAAAAACTGCTTGCAACAGGAATCGAACCAACAACTTGACTCTCACACACATACCCCGCTACCCACCACAACTAGCACGCCCCGAGTGAAACATTTGCAACGCGGAACTTAAAGAAACTAAAAGCAGCGCAAAAACAGTACGTGAAATTTCAAAAAAGTATTTTATAAACCATTTTGTAACTACAAATATTTTAATGAATTTGTGTACAAAATTAGAAAAACAAAAACATTTTTTGAAAATCCATAGCATTTTTAAAATTTGGACAAGTTGGATAGTTTTTGAAAATACGAATAAGATCCAGAACGTTTTTCAAATTTCTAACCATATTTTCAAATCTGATCATTTTTTGAAAATCCATAGCATTTTTAAAATCTTGAGAACAAAATTATGCAAAGGAGAACAATTTTGAAGAACTCCGAACAAATTGGAAAGCGTGAACAAATTTTTAAAGCACGAACATTATTTGAATCCTGAGAATTAATATTGAAACCCAGAACATTTTTGAAAAATCTGGAACAATTTGGAAGTGCGAACAATTTTTTAAAGCATGATCAATTTTTGAATCTTGAAAACAAAATTTTAAAAAGGAGAAAATTGTTCAAAAACCCCAAACAAATTTGAAATTGCGAACATACTAATAAAGCACGAACATTTTTTGAATCTTTCAAATCAAATTTGAAACCGAGAACAATTTTGATAAATGTTGAACAAATTTGGTAGCATGAATAGTTTTTGAAAGCACGAACATTTTCGGAATGTTGACAACAAAATTTTAAAACAGTGCACAGTTTTGAAAAAAACAAATTGGAAGCGGGAACAATTTTTTAAAGCACGATAGTTTTTTGAATCTGGAGAACATTAAAAAGAAATTTTGAAACTGAGAACAAATCTTGAACAAATTTTGAAAAAGGAGAAACATTTTCCATAAAACAGGAACATTTTTTATAAAAATGTGAAAACACGAAAATGTTTCAGAAATGTGACCAATTTATGAAAAGGGAACATTCTTTGAAAAATCATACAGATTTTTGAATACGAGAACAGTTTTTGAAAAATGAACATTTTCGGAAATATGAACACGTTTTGGAAGCAGGAAGATTTTTTGAAGCACAAACATTTAAATATAAATTGTGATCAAAATTTTGAACACGAGAACATTTTTTCAAATTCAAAAATAATTTTCGAAAATTTCAAACAATAAAATAGGAAACGGAAAGAGGGAACGAAAGTGAAGGAAAAAATGAATACCGAAACAATAACATTTTTAAAGATTCATGAACTTCTTTTTGAAAATGTCAAACCTTTTTAAAATTACTAATATTTTATGAATTGATAAATGCTTTTCCAAACATTTACAACGCGGAACTTAAAGAAATGAAAAGCAGAGAAAAAAGTACGTAAAATTTCCAAAAAGTATTTTGTAAAACATTTTATAAACTACATTAATTTTATTGAATTCCTGGACAAATTTAGGAAAACAGGAACATTTTTTGAAATGGTGAACAATTTTTGAAAACGTGAACAAATTTTGGTAAAGTTGGACAATTTTTGAAAATGAGAACATGATACAGAACATTTTCAAATTTCCAAACATATTTTGACATGTGATTTGGTTTTAAATCCATAACATTTTTGAAATCTTGAGATTTTTTTTTGAAAAGGAGAACAATTTTGAAGAACCCCGTACAAATTTTAAAGCGCGAACAAATTTTTAAAGCACAAATATTTTTGAATCTTGAGAAGAAATTTTTAAAGTTAGAACTTTTTTTTGAAAATCTTGAAGAAATTTGGAAGTGCGAACAATTTTTAAAGCAATTTTTCTTTTGATTAAGGAGAACAAAATTTTGAAAAGGAGAACAATTTTGAAAACCCCCAAACAATGTTGAAAGTGCGAACCAACTTTTAAAGCACAAACATTTTTTGAATCTTGAGAATAAAATTTGAAACCGAGAACAATTTTGATCAATCCTGAACAATTTTTGTAGCGTGAACTTTTTTTGAAAGCACGAACATTTGTTTAATCTTAAAAGCAAAATTTTGAAACAGTGAACAATTTTGAAAAAAACCCATACAAATTTAGAAGTGGAAACAATTTTTTAAAGCACAAACATTTTTTGAATCTGGAGAAATTAAAAAGAAATTTTGAAACCGAGAACAAAATTTGAACAAGTTTTCAATTTGTGAACAAATTTTGAAAAGAGCGAAACATTTTCCATAAAACAGGAACATCTTTTATAAAAATGTTAAAACAAGGACATGTTTTGGAAAGTATGACCAGTTTATGGAAAAATGAACATTTTTTGGAAAATCTTGCAGTTTTTTTAATACGAGAACAATTTTTGAGACACGAACATTTTTTAAAATATGAACACATTTCGGAAGCTCGAAGATTTTTTGAAGCACAAACATTTAAATATAAATTGTGAACAAAATCTTGAACACGAGAACATTTTTAGAAATTAAAAAAATATTAGAAAATGTCAAACAGAAAAATAGGAAAATGAAAGAAAGAACGAAAGTGAAGGAAATGATGTATACCGAAACATGAACATTTTCAAAAATTGGCGAACATTTTTTTGAAAATGTCGAGCATTTTTTGAATTGATAAATGTTTTTGAAAACGACAATTTATTGTAATCGAGAACATTTTTATTAAAGAAAGAACATTTTCTGAATTTCAAGAACAATTTCAAACATGAACTTACTTTAAAAAAATAACCATACAAAAAGGAAAAAGAAAAATAAACAGAAAAAAGAAAAAAGAAAGAAAACGAAAAAAACAGAAAAACCGAAACACAAAAGGAGAAAAAAAGAAGCAAAACAGGAATTGCGTGTAGAGGGAGATGGGCCGACCCAGTTGGTCGCACTCCTGTGCATTTGGCCGACTATTTGACGCAAAGAGTATCAAATAGGGTTTTCCGGGCGAAGGCTCCACTACCTAACGCTCAAGTGTTAAAAACTATTGTACAACTAGTTAAATACCCGTGCGTTGCTACGGATCAAATTTCTTTTTATATTTACAATACAGTTGAGTGGCTTAAAGTAATGCAAAATAATGCATTTTTATACTCTTTAAATACATATTTAGTTTGGTTCATGTGCGGATTTTAAGTAACTTATGAGCGCATGTTCATGCATGGGATACAAATACTGTATGTACAAAATAAAAAAAACTTAACATGTTTGCTAGAGTTCCACGATGGAATCTAAAAGCACAAATAAGTAGAGAAGATTGCATACTACTTTTTTTGGACAACATTGCAAAGTTACTTGTCTGTACCCATGCCCACAAATTGTCACCGCGCATCCATGATATTGCAATATGTACTCGTGAGCTTTAACAACCGGAAAAAAAATCTAATCCCCAATTCATCACTAATTTCTTGGTCCTGACGAAAGAAATTTGTTCATGTGAACAGATTAGGTCTACAATGCGAGAAATTACACATAAACAAGAACATTAGAAATAGATGGTAAGATACCTCAGTTTTGCTCATGATTTTGTTAATAGAGTTTTCAGTTTAAGGATAAGAACAAATATTGAAAGAACATAGGTCGCTTCCCACCTCATCTTCGTGTTCAGATTCCTTTTCCTTCCACAGGAACACCACAAAATCCTAAGAGGCCAAAACCTAGAGAGGAATATAGGAAAGGAGATATTGATTGAGTGAACTGCCTGATGCATTTGTTGTAGCATATTTCGTAGCCATCCGCGGATCTACACCCAAAAGCTTTTAAATTTTAGAAACAATGTAACAAGTAACATCACACATTGAAGGAATGCTCTTCGAATCCCCCTCGATTGTTGGGGAGATTTCGCTGCGAAAATGGAACCCTGGGAGGCTGCTACCGTTGCACACGTGAACACATGTTACTAACCGTATATTGCAGCCACCAATAGAGAATAAGATTTTCTACACACAGCTTATACACAGCTGCAATGACAAACGCGATGTTGTTGCAGAGCACACCACGCCAGGAGCAGTAGCTTGGGCATGCCTCGCTGCTGGACTTGTCATGCAACATGTTGACAACACTCTAAAAGGATCTCTTGATCTCCACCAGTAGGCACCGCATGTTGATAACATCTTCAAGTCTAACCATCATGCTTTCTCTCATCTTCCAGTCTCACTGAATCTTTCTTGCATCTGAAACTACATGTTTTGTGATAAAAAAAATTAGATTATAGTCACTACCTTAGAAAGATTTCATCAAAGTCCTACTTGGCCATCCCATTTATGAGTTGCAACAGGAAAAAACATTGTAGTGCATGAAAAATATTTATGAGCTAACAATTGACAATACTTGTAAATCCAATTTACTATAACTAAGAGAACAATGAGTTACTCAAGCCTGCATAGAGTCACCAGTAAAATCATTGTGGACGAAGGATACTCACTTAACTTTCACATTAATGTATCAAAGGAAAGTATGACAACACTTGATGGAAAATTAGAATAAACTACAAAGAAGGGTGTCTCTTACATCCACAACCAAAGCAGACCATGTAGCCATGCAAGACAATAATTCTTCTACTACTGGTATAAGGAGATTACCTCGCTTGCTGCTGGCACACAGTCTGCACATGATAGTAATCAAAATTTGTATGCAACTAAAGCTAAATAATGTCTATAATCATGCTTTATCCCACAATTAACAATACTTTTTTTTGAGTATGCTCCAATCATATTGATCAGTGTCAACCCATCTCCCAAATTCCTACATTAACACCATGGAGAGATCCTAGTTTTGGAATCATCATTTAGAATAACACCCTGAAATTGAGAGGGTTACGACAAAAACTGGATGCACTTCGTGTATAAAACGGACAATCTCTCTTGAAGTATCACCTGATTTTTCGACCGTCGATGATGGTCGCTATTCCTTCTTCCCCTAATGCATAGCAAATATCTAGCACAAGGAGAAGAAGGAAAAGCGACCCCCACAACAACAGTCGGCATTCTTCTTCTCTCATATATGGTGGACACTCCCTCACCTGATTTTTTGACCATCGATGATGGTTGCTACTCCTTCCCCTAGTGCATAACAAATATCTAGCACAAGAAGAAGAAGGAGAAGAGACCCCCACAACAGTCGGCATTCTTCTTCTCTCACATATGGTGGCTCGGGCATTTCATCGAACACCTCATGTGCATGAACTAGAGTGCTAAGAGCATGACATGCATGGTCACACCTCAACGCCCAAAAACACAAGAGAGGGTGGGCAGGGGCGAGGGTTTATATAGGCAACACTTTAGTTCCGGTTTATATCTAAAACCGGGACTAATAGCATACCCTTTAGTCCCGGTTCATGCCACAAACCGGGACTAATGATCCACGGCACGCCACGTGGTTTCGCGGCACGCCACGTGGCCGTCGCTGGATCGTTATGTTGGGAAACGTCGCATGGGAAACAAAAATTTTCCTACGCGCACGAAGACCTATCATGGTGATGTCCATCTACGAGAGGGGATGAGTGATCTACGTACCCAGGCACTACTACGAGAGCTGGTTAAGTACACATCAATAACATGTATATCAAATATACCTGATTTTTCTTTGCCCGCCTTCTTATCTGCCAGATACTTGGGGCAATTGCGCTTCCAGTGACCCATACCCTTGCAATAGAAGCACTCTGTTTCAGGCTTAGGTCCAGCCTTGGGTTTCTTCGGCGGATTGGCAACAGGCTTGCCGCTCTTCTTCGAATTGCCCTTCTTGCCTTTGCCGTTTCTCTTGAAACTAGTGGTCTTGCTTACCATCAACACTTGATGTTCTTTACGGAGTTTAGACTCTGCGACTTTCAGCATCGCAAACAACTCGCCGGGAGACTTGTTCATCCCTTGCATGTTGTAGTTCAACACAAAGCCTTTATAGCTTGGCGGCAGTGATTGAAGGATTCTGTCAGTGATAGCTTCTTGCGGGAGTTCAATCCCTAGTTCAGCTAGACGGTTTGAGTACCCAGACATTTTGAGCACAAGTTCACTGACAGATGAGTTTTCCTCCATCTTGCAGGCATAGAATTTATCGGAGGTCTCATACCTCTCGATCCGGGCGTTCTTCTGAAAGATAAACTTCAACTCCTGGAACATCTCAAATGCTCCATGACGCTCAAAGCGACGTTGAAGTCCCGGCTCTAAGCCATACAAGACTGCACATTGAACTATTGAGTAGTCCTCCTTACGTGCTAACCAAGCGTTCTTAACATCCTGATCAGCCATAGCGGGTGGTTCATCTCCTAGCGCAGCATTAAGGACATAATCCTTCTTTCCAGCTTGTAAGATTAGCTTAAGATTACGAGCCCAGTCTACAAAGTTGCTTCCATCATCTTTCAACTTAGCTTTCTCTAGGAACGTATTAAAATTCAGGATGACACTTGCGTGAGCCATGATCTACAACACAAATACATTCAAAGTGGACTTAGACTATGTTCAAGATAATTAGAGTTCAACTTAATCAAATTATATACTAAACTCCCACTCAAAAAGTACATCTCTCTAGTCATTTGAGTGGTTCATGATCCACTTACACTATCCCAAGTCCGATCATCACGTGAGTCGAGAGTAGTTTCAGTGGTAAGCATCCCTATGCTAATCATATCAACTATATGATTCATGATCGACCTTTCGGTCTCATGTGTTCCGAGGCCATGTCTGCACATGCTAGGCTCGTCAAGCTTAACCCGAGTGTTCCGCGTGCGCAACTGTTTTGCACCCGTTGTATGTGAACGTTGAGTCTATCACACCCGATCATCACGTGGTGTCTCGAAACGACGAACTGTAGCAACGGTGCACAGTCGGGGAGAACACAATTTCGTCTTGAAATTTTAGTGAGAGATCACCTCATAATGCTACCGTCGTTCTAAGCAAAATAAGGTGCATAAAAGGATTAACATCACATGCAATTCATAAGTGACATGATATGGCCATCATCACGTGCTTCTTGATCTCCATCATTAAAGCACCGGCACGATCTTCTTGTCACCGGCGCCACACCATGATCTCCATCATCATGATCTCCATCAATGTGTCGCCATCGGGGTTGTCGTGCTACTTATGCTATCACTACTAAAGCTACATCCTAGCAAAATAGTAAACGCATCTACAAGCACATATGTTAGTATAAAGACAACCCTATGGCTCCTGCCGGTTGTCGTACCATCGACATGCAAGTCGATATTTCTATTACAACATGATCATCTCATACATCCAATATATCACATCACATCGTTTGGCCATATCACATCACAATCATACCCTACAAAAACAAGTTAGACGTCCTCTAATTTTGTTGTTGCATGTTTTACGTGGTGACCAAGGGTATCTAGTAGGATCGCATCTTACTTACGTAAACACCACAACGGAGATATATGAGTTGCTATTTAACCTCATCCAAGGACCTCCTCGGTCAAATCCGATTCAACTAAAGTTGGAGAAACCGTCACTTGCCAGTCATCTTTGAGCAAAGGGGGTTACTCGTAACGATGAAACCAGTCTCTCGTAAGCGTACGAGTAATGTCGGTCCAAGCCGCTTCAATCCAACAATACCGCGGAATCAAGAAAAGACTAAGGAGGGCAGCAAAACGCACATCACCGCCCACAAAACCTTTTGTGTTCTACTCGAGAAGACATCTACGCATGAACCTAGCTCATGATGCCACTGTTGGGAAACGTCGCATGGGAAACAAAAATTTTCCTACGCGCACGAAGACCTATCATGGTGATGTCCATCTACGAGAGGGGATGAGTGATCTACGTACCCTTGTAGATCGTACAGCAGAAGCGATTAGAGATCACGGTTGATGTAGTGGAACGTCCTCACGTCCCTCGATCCGCCCCGCGAACAATCCCGCGATCAGTCCCACGATCTAGTACCGAACGGACGGCACCTCCGCGTTCAGCACACGTACAGCTCGACGATGATCTCGGCCTTCTTGATCCAGCAAGAGAGACGGAGAGGTAGAAGAGTTCTCCGGCAGCGTGACGGCGCTCCGGAGGTTGGTGATGATCTTGTCTCAGCAGGGCTCCGCCCGAGTTCCGCAGAAACTCGATCTAGAGGAAAAACTATGGAGGTATGTGGTCGGGCAGCCGTGAGAAAGTCGTCTCAAATCTGCCCTAAAAGCCCCATATATATAGGAGGAGGGAGGGGGACCTTGCCTTGGGGTCCAAGGGAACCCCAAGGGGTCGGCCGAGCCAGGGGGGAGGACTCTCCCCCCCCAAACCGAGTCCTACTTGGTTTGGTGGGAGGGAGTCCTTCCCCCTTCCCACTTCTTCCTCTTTTTTTTTCTTCCTTTGATTTTTCTTCCTTGGCGCATAGGATTTGGTGGGCTGTCCCACCAGCCCACTAAGGGCTGGTGTGACCCCCACAAATACCTATGGGCTTCTCCGGAGTGGGTTGCCCCCCTCCGGTGAACTCCCGGAACCCATTCGTCATTCCCGGTACATTCCCGGTAACTCCGAAAACCTTCCGGTAATCAAATGAGGTCATCCTATATATCAATCTTCGTTTCCGGACCATTCCGGAAACCCTCGTGACGTCCGTGATCTCATCCGGGACTCCGAACAACATTCGGTAACCAACCATGTAACTCAAATACACATAAAACAACGTCGAACCTGAAGTGTGCAGACCCTGCGGGTTCGAGAACTATGTAGACATGACCCGAGAGACTCCTCGGTCAATATCCAATAGCGGGACCTGGATGCCCATATTGGATCCTACATATTCTACGAAGATCTTATCGTTTGAACCTCAGTGCCAAGGATTCGTATAATCCCGTATGTCATTCCCTTTGTCCTTCGGTATGTTACTTGCCCGAGATTCGATCGTCAGTATCCGCATACCTATTTCAATCTCGTTTACCGGCAAGTCTCTTTACTCATTCCGTAATACAAGATCCCGCAACTTACACTAAGTCACATTGCTTGCAAGGCTTGTGTGTGATGTTGTATTACCGAGTGGGCCCCGAGATACCTCTCCGTCACACGGAGTGACAAATCCCAGTCTTGATCCATACTAACTCAACTAACACCTTCGGAGATACCTGTAGAGCATCTTTATAGTCACCCAGTTACGTTGCGACGTTTGATACACACAAAGCATTCCTCCGGTGTCAGTGAGTTATATGAGCTCATGGTCATAGGAATAAATACTTGACACGCAGAAAACAGTAGCAACAAAATGACACGATCAACATGCTACGTCTATTAGTTTGGGTCTAGTCCATCACGTGATTCTCCCAATGACGTGATCCAGTTATCAAGCAACAACACATTGTTCATAATCAGAAGACACTGACTATCATTGATCAACTGGCTAGCCAACTAGAGGCATGCTAGGGACGGTGTTTCGTCTATGTATCCACACATGTAAATGAGTCTTCATTCAATACAATTATAGCATGGATAATAAACTATTATCTTGATACAGGAATTATAATAATAACTATACATTTATTATTGCCTCTATGTATGGAATTATGCCCTAGAGGCAATAATAAATATAGTTATTATTATAATTCCTATATCAATATAATCGTTTATTATCCATGCTATAATTGTATTGAGTGAAGACTTATATACATGTGTGGATACATAGACAAAACACTGTCCCTAGCAAGCCTCTAGTTGGCTAGCCAGTTGATCAATGATAGTCAGGGTCTTCTGATTATGTACAAGGTGTTGTTGCTTGATAACTGGATCACGTCATTAGGAGAATCACGTGATGTACTAGACCCAAACTAATAGACGTAGCATGTTGATCGTGTCATTTTGTTGCTACTGTTTTCTGCGTGTCAAGTATTTGTTCCTATGACCATGAGATCATATAATTCACTGACACCGAAGGAATGCTTTGTGTGTATCAAACGTCGCAACGTAACTGGGTGACTATAAAGATGCTCTACAGGTATCTCCAAAGGTGTTCGTTGAGTTAGTATGGATCGAGACTGGGATTTGTCACTCCGTGTGACGGAGAGGTATCTCGGGGCCCACTCGGTAATACAACATCACACACAAGCCTTGCAAGCAATGTGACTTAGTGTAAGTTGCGGGATCTTGTATTACGGAACGAGTAAAGAGACTTGCTGGTAAACAAGATTGAAATAGGTATGCGGATACTGACGATCGAATCTCGGGCAAGTAACATACCGAAGGACAAAGGGAATGACATACGGGATTATATGAATCCTTGGCACTGAGGTTCAAACGATAAGATCTTCGTAGAATATGTGGGATCCAATATGGGCATCCAGGTCCCGCTATTGGATATTGACCGAGGAGTGATTCGGGTCATGTCTACATAGTTCTCGAACCCGCAGGGCCTGCACACTTAAGCTTCGACGTTGTTTTATGCGTATTTGAGTTATATGGTTGGTTACCGAATGTTGTTCGGAGTCCCGGATGAGATCATGGACGTCACGAGGGTTTTCGAAATGGTCCGGAAACGAAGATTGATATATAGGATGACCTCATTTGATTACCGGAAGGTTTTCGGAGTTACCGGGAATGTACCGGGAATGACGAATGGGTTTCGGGTGTTCACCGAGGGGGGGGGCAACCCACCCCGGGGAAGCCCATAGGCCTTGGGGTGGCGCACCAGCCCTTGGTGGGCTAGTGGGACAGCCCAAGAAGGCCCTATGCGCCAGAGATAGAAAATCAAAGAGAAAAAAAGGAGGTGGGAAAGGAGAGAAGGACTCCACTTTCCAATCCTAGTTGGACTAGGATTGGAGGAGGACTCCTCCTCCCTTGGTGGCGCAAGCCCTTGGGGCTCCTTGAGCCTCAAGGCAAGCCTCCCCTCCCTCCTCCTATATATATGGAGCAATTAGGGCTGATTTGAGACAACTTTTCCAAGGCAGCCCGACCACATATCTCCACGGTTTTACCTCTAGATCACGTTTCCGCGGAGCTCGGGCGGAGCCTGCTGAGATTAGATCACCACCAACCTCCGGAGCACCGTCACGCTACCGGAGAACTCATCTACCTCTCCGTCTCTCTTGCTGGATCAAGAAGGCCGAGATCATCGTCGAGCTGTACGTGTGCTGAACGCGGAGGTGCCGTCCGTTCGGCACTAGATCGTGGGACGGATCGCGGGACGGTTCGCGGGGCGGATCGAGGGACGTGAGGACGTTCCACTACATCAACCGCGTTCACTAACGCTTCTGCTGGGCGATCTACAAGGGTACGTAGATCGGAAATCCCCTCTCATAGATGGACATCACCATGATAGGTCTTCGTGCGCGTAGGAAATTTTTTGTTTCCCATGCGACGTTCCCCAACAACGTCCATTTTGCATCATGCTTTCATGTTGGTATTTATCGCTTTATGGACTGTTATTATACTTTGTGGTACCATTCTTATGCCTTTTCTCTCTTATTTTGCAAGGTTTATTTGAAGAGGGAGAATACCGGCAGCTGGAGTTCTGGACTGAAAAAGGAGCAAGTTTGAGTCCTCTATTATGCGCAACTCCAAATGCCCTGAAAATCAACGTGGGATTTTTTGGGAATATATAAAAAATACTGGGCGAAAAAAGTGCCAGAGGGGAGTTGCCAGGGGCCCACAATCCTAGTGGCCGCGACCTGCCCCCCTGGCCGCGGCAACAGGGCTTGTGGGCACCCTGGTGGCCCACTGGCCCCCCTCTTCTGGTGTATGAAGGGCTTCGTCCGGAAAAAATCAGGGTGGAGCTTTTTTGAGGAGGCGCCGCCGCCACGAGGCGGAACTTGAGCAGAACCAATCTAGAGCTCCGGAGGACGATCCTGCCATGGAAACTTCCCTCCCGGAGGGGGAAATCATCGCCATCGTCATCACCAACACTCCTCTCATCGGAGGGGACTCGTCTCCATCAACATCTTCATCAGCACCATCTCATCTCCAAACCCTAGTTCATCACTTGTAACCAATCACCGTCTCGCGACTCCGATTGGTACTTGTAAGGTTGCTAGTAGTGTTGATTACTCTTTGTAGTTGATGCTAGTTGGATTACTTCATGGAAAAGTTTATGTTCAGATCTTTGATGCTACTCATTACACCTCTGATCATGATTATGATTATGCTTTGTGAGTAGTTACTTTTGTTCCTGAGGACATGGGATAAGTCATGCTAATAATAGTCATGTGAATTTGGTATTCGTTCGGTATTTTGATATGTTGTATGTTGTTTTTCCTCTAGTGGTGTTATGTGAACGTAGACTACATAACACTTCACCATTATTTGGGCCTAGAGGAAGGCATTGGGGAGTAGTAAGTAGATGATGGGTTGCTAGAGTGACGGAAGCTTAAACCCCAGTCTATGCGTTGCTTCGTAAGGGGCTGATTTGGATCCACTAGTTTAATGCTATGGTTAGACGTTGTCTTAATTCTTCTTTCGTAGTTGCGGATGCTTGCGAGAGGGTTAATCATAAGTGGGATGCTTGTAAAATTAAGGGCAGTACCCAAGCGCCGGTCCACCCACATGTCAAACTATCAAAGTAACGAACGTGAATCATATGAACATGATGAAACTAGCATGACAGAAATTCCCGTGTGTCCTCGGGAGCGTTTTTACTCCTATAAGACTTTGCTCAGGCTTGTCCCTTGCTACAAAAGGGATTGGGACACTTTTCTACACCGTTGCTACTACTTGTTACTTGTTACTTTTCACCTGCTACATTTCACCTCACTACACCATCACTTGTTACCGCTACTTTCAGTGCTTGCAGTTATTACCTTGCTGGAAACCGTTTATCAGAGCCTTCTGCTCCTCGTCGGGTTCGACACTCTTACTTATCGAAAGGACTACGATTTATCCCCTATACTTGTGGGTCATCAAGACTCTTTTCTGGCGCCGTTTCTAGGGAGGGAAGCGACTTTGGTAAGTGGAATTTGGTAAGGGAACATTTATATACTGTGCTGAAATTTATTGTCACTATGGAAACTGTTCATTTGAGGAATTTGTTCGGGGTATCTTCACCACGAACGGAAGCACGAGGAGTTGCTCCTCAACCTAAGGTACCTACTGAAAATATCTTCTATGAAATTCCTTCGGGTATGCTTGAGAAACTGCTGGCTAATCCTTTTACAGGAGATTGATCTTCACATCCGGACTTGCATCTAATCTATGTAGATGAAGTTTGTGGTTTATTTAAGCTTGCAGGTTTGCCCGAGGATGAGGTAAAGAAGAAAGTCTTTCCTTTATCTTTGAAGGATAAGGCGTTGACATGGTATAGGCTATGTGATGATACTGGATCATGGGACTACAATCGGTTGAAATTGGAATTTCATCAAAAGTTTTATCCTATGCATTTAGTACATCGTGATCGGAATTATATTTATAACTTTTGGCCTCGTGACAGGGAAAGCATAGCTCAAGCTTGGGGGAGTCTTAAATCAATGCTATATTCATGCCCCAATCATGAGCTCTCGAGAGAAATTATCACTCAAAACTTTTATGCTCGGCTTTCTCATGAAGATCGTACCATGCTTGACACTTCTTGTACCGGTTCTTTTATGAAGAAGGATATTGACCACAAGTGGAATTTATTGGAAAGAATCAAAAGTAACTCTCAAGATTGGGAGCTTGAATAAGGTAAGGAGTCAGGTATGAATTTCCAGTTTGATTGCGTTAAATCTTTTGTTGAATCAAACACTTCTAGAGATTTTAGCGTTAAGTATAGACTTGACTCTAGGATAGTAGCTTCTCTATGTGAATCTTTTGCTGCTCATATTGATCTTCCCAAAGAGAAGTGGTTTAAGTATCATCCTCCTGTGGAAGTCAACATAGTTAAACCCACTCTAGTTGAAGAGAAAATCATTGCCTATAATGATCCTATTGTTCCTTGTGCCTGCACTGAGAAACCACCTTACCCTGCTAGGAAAAAGGATTATTCTAAAGCTCCAACTGTGATACGTAGGGGGTACATTAGACCACTTGCACCCCCTGAGGAAATTAGAGTTGAACCTAGTGTTGCTATTATCAAACATCTCTTAGCCGAAGACATAGACGGACATGTTATCAAATTCTGTGAGGACTCCGCTAGAATTGCTAAACCTCACGCGAAAGACAAATACGGACCTATAGTTGGCCTGCCCGTTGTTTCTGTCAAGATAGGAGATCACTGTTATCATGGTTTATTTGATATGGGTGCTAGTGTTAGTGCAATACCCCAGTCCCTATATGATGAAATCAAAGATGAGATTGCACCTACTGAGTTAGAACCCATTGATGTCACTATTATGCTAGCTAATAGAGACACTATCTACCCTGTGGGAATTGTGAGAGATGTAGAAGTCTTGTGTGGTAAGACGAAGTATCCTACTGATTTCCTCGTCCTTGCTACTCACAAGATAGCTTTTGTCCCATCATATTTGGTAGACCCTTTCTCAACACTGCCAATGCTCACATTGATTGCGTTAAACAGACTGCCACTGTTAGTTTCGAGGGTGTGTCTCATGAATTTAACTTCTCCAAGTTTGGAAGATAACCCCAAGAAAAAGAGTCGTCTGGTAGGGATGAAATCATTGCTCTTGCCTCTATTGCCATGCCTCCTACGGATCCTTTAGAGCAATATCTGCTTGAGCATGAAAATGATATGCATATGGATGAAAGAGATGAGATAGATAAAATTGTTCTAGAACAATATCCTATTCTTAAGAATAATTTGCCTGTTGAACTGCTTGGGGATCCTCCCCCACCAAAGGGTGATCCTGTGTTCGAGCTAAAACAGTTACCAGATACACTTAAGTATGCCTATCTTGATGAGAAGGAGATATATCCTATTATAATTAGTGCTCACCTCTCGAATCACGAAGAGAAGAAGTTACTAAAAACTCTGAGGAAGCACAGTGCTGCTATTGGATATACTCTTGATGATAGTAAGGGTATTAGTCCCACTCTATGTCAGCACAAGATTAAAACCGATCCTGATTCTAAGCCAGTCGCTGATCATCAACGGAGGTTAAATCCTAGGATGAAAGAGGTCGTGAGAAAAGAAATATTAAAGCTTCTGGAAGCAGGAATCATTTATCATGTTGCTCATAGTGATTGGGTAAGTCCAGTACATTGCGTACCTAAGAAGGGAGGTATCACCGTCGTTCCTAATGATAAGAATGAACTAATCCCACAGAGGATTATTACTCGCTATAGGATGGCGATAGACTTCCGGAAACTGAACAAGGCAACCAGGAAAGACCATTATCCTTTGTCGTTTATTGACCAAATGCTAGATAGGCTATATAAACACACACACTTCTGCTTTCTAGACGGTTATTCAGGTTTCTCGCAAATACCTGTTGCACAATCTGATCAGGAGAAAACCACTTTCACCTGCCCCTTCGGTACCTTTGCTTATAGACGTATGCCTTTTGGCTTATGCAATGCACCTGCCACCTTTCAAAGATGTATGATGGCTATATTCTCTGACTTTTGTGAAAAGATTGTTGAGGTTTTCATGGATGATTTCTCCGTTTACGGTTCTTCCTTTGACGATTGCCTCAGCAACCTTGATCGAGTCTTACAAAGATGCAAAGATACCAACCTCGTCTTGAACTGGGAGAAGTGCCACTTCATGGTTAATGAAGGCATCGTCTTAAGACACAAAATCTCTGAGAAAGTCATTGAAGTTGATAAGGCTAAGGTTGATGCAATTGAGAAAATGCCTTGCCCCACAGATATCAGAGGTATACGAAGTTTCCTAGGTCATGTTGGTTTCTATAGAAGGTTCATTAAAGACTTCTCTAAGATTTCTAGGCCTCTTACCAACCTCTTGCAGAAGGATGTTCCTTTTGTTTTTGATGAGGATTGTGAGGAAGCTTCCGAAATACTTAAGAGGGCCTTGATAACCGCATCTATTGTTCAACCACCTGATAGGAACTTGCCCTTTGAAATCATGTGCGACGCTAGTGATTATGTTGTTGGTGTTGTTCTAGGACAAAGAGTTGACAAGAAGTTGAATGGTATTCACTACGCTAGTAAAACTCTAGACAGTGCCCAAAGAAACTATGCCACTACAGAGAAGGATTTTTTAGCAGTCGTGTTTGCATGTGAAAAGTTCAGATCTTATATAGTTGACTCCAAAGTCATTATTCACTCTGATCATGCTGTTATTAAGTACCTTATGGAGAAGAAGGACGCTAAGCCTAGGCTAATCAGATGGGTTCTCGTGCTACAGGAATTTGATTTGCACGTTGTTGACCGAAAGGGTGCTGATAACCCTGTAGCAGATACCTTGTCCAGGCTAGAGAATGTCCTTGATGACCCACGACCTATTGATGACAACTTTCCTGATGAGGAATTGAATGTCATCCACACTTCACATAGTGCACCGTGGTATGCTGATTACGCAAACTATATCGTAGCCAAATACATACCACCCAGTTTCACCTACCAGCAAAAGAAGAAATTCTTCTTTGATTTGAGACACTACTTTTGGGATGATCCTCACCTTTATAAGGAAGGAGTAGATGGTGTTATTAGACATTGTTTGCCTGAACATGAACAAGGACAGATCCTGCAGAAGTGTCATTCCGAAGCTTACGGAGGACACCATGCTGGAGATAGAACTGCTCATAAGGTATTGCAATCAGGTTTCTATTGGCCCACTCTCTTCAAGGATGCTCGTAAGTTTGTCTTATCTTGTGACGAATGCCAAAGAATAGGGAACATCAGTAAACGTCAGGAAATTCCTATGAACTATTCACTTGTCATTGAACCATTTGATGTCTGGGGCTTTGATTATATGGGACCCTTCCCGAGTTCCAATGGGTATACTCACATCTTAGTTGCTGTTGATTACGTCACTAAGTGGGTAGAAGCTATCCCCACTAGAAATGCTGATCACCACACCTCTATTAAGATGCTTAAAGAAGTCATTTTCCCAAGATTTGGAGTCCCTAGATATCTGATGACTGATGGCGGTTCACACTTCATTCATGGTGTTTTCCGCAAGATGCTCGCTAAGTATGATGTCAACCATAGAGTTGCATCTCCTTATCATCCTCAGTCTAGTGGTAAAGTGGAGTTGAGTAATAGGGAGATCAAATTGATCTTACAAAAGACTGTCAATAGATCTCGAAAGAATTGGTCTAGCAAACTTGACGGTGCATTATGGGCTTATAGAACTGCTTATAAGAATCCCATGGGCATGTCGCCCTATAAAATGGTTTACGGTAAGGCCTGTTATTTACCTCTTGAGCTACAACACAAAGCTTATTGGGCAATCAAAGAGCTCAACTTCGATTTCAAACTTGCCGGTGAGAAGCGGTTGTTTGATATCAGCTCATTAGATGAATGGAGGGCCCAGGCATATGAGAATGCCAAGTTGTTCAAGGAAAAGGTTAATAGATGGCACGATAAAAGAATACAAAAACGAGAGTTCAATGTAGGTGATTATGTCCTGCTATACAATTCTCGCTTAAGATTCTTTGCAGGCAAGCTTCTCTCTAAATGGGAAGGTCCCTACGTTGTCGAGGAAGTATATCATTCCGGTGCCATCAAAATCAATAACACGGAAGGTAATTTTCCGAGAGTGGTAAATGGGCAAAGAATCAAGCATTATATCTCTGGTACTCCCATAAATGTTGAGACCAACATCATCAATATCATAACTCCAGAGGAGTACATAAGGGATGTTTATCAGCCTGTTTCACACCCTGAAAACGAAGAGGTATGTGTTTCGGTAAGTAATTGGACCCAAAAACTTTCCCAGTAGGAAATTTTCTCCGTTTTGGAATTTATGGGAAAATAGAAAAATAAAAAGCAGTCCGGAGAGCGCACGAGGCGGCCACAAGCTTGGTCGCCGCGGCCTCCCCCCTGGCCGCGGCTACAGGGCTTGTGGGCACCTCGTATGCCTCCCGGACTCCCTTTTCTTGCGGAGCACTCCTTCTGGTCCAGAAAAAATCATTATATATACGCCCGAGGGTTTTGATCTCCGTATCACGCAGTTTTCCTCTGTTTTTGTTTCGAGCCTGTTTCTGCTGCAGATTTAGACTGCTATGGCTTCCCCAAAAGCTCTGAAGGACAAGGTCTTTGAGAAGGTTATCAACCCTTACCTTGCGGAAGTGTTGCAACACCCTCAATCTATCAAGATGAGTGAGGGGATGTTGCACATCCGTGATGTCGAGGGGCCTAAGAACACCAGAAGCGTGGAGACGAGGCTCGAAGCAATGGAGCAACATGTCTTCAAGTGCTAAGGGATGGTGGAGCATGGACTCAACGCCAACCACATGATGATCACGGAGTTCACCAACAAGCACAAGATGGATGCCAATGACATTGGGAAGCACCTCTCCAGGCTCTATGACAGGGTTGATCAACTCCAGGGCCAGATCTATGACCTGCAGAACCAAAACTGTGAGTATGAGTATAGATTTAAATCAATACAGTGGGCTGCAAATTTGAGGATTCCGGCGACTCGTTCATCCTGCCATGATGGAGCACCTATGCCTTGGAAGACAGAGGATCAGACTCATGTTGCAACTCCACCACCATCACCACCAAAGGAAGACAACTAAGCATTGGTATGGGCAACTCCCTTGGCTTATGCCAAGCTTGGGGGAGTTGCCCTGGTATCATATCACCTTTAAATATTTTGCTTTTACCTTTATTTTAGTTCTTTCCTTTTCAGTTTTTATTTCTTCTCTTAGTGGAATAAGTCTTTAGTGTTTAGTTTGAGTCTTTTGCCTTGTGTCTCCCCCGATGTATTCGAGCTTGCGAGCTATATAATAATGAGTATATTAGTCAAGGGCTTTGTTTTGTGCCGTGATTAAAAGTATGAAAATAACGATAGCATGAAAGATCATGAGATGATCTTATGGAAAGTGATAGCTTCACATATAACAAGTATGCTGATTGAAACTTGTTGAGAATAGACCAACATAGACCCCAGTCATTGTTGCAATTAATAAGAAGTAATAAGGAAAGAGAGGTTCACATATAAATATATCTTCTTAGACACTTTCTATAATTGTGAGCACTCACCAAACTATTACATGCTTAGAAGTAGATGTTGGACAAGCAAGACAACACAATGAATTGTGTTTGCTTGATTCCAAGCAATGTTATATGTGTAGAGATCCCTTAGCATGTGACGATTGCTTCCACCTCATATTAGCCAAAACTCCCGCACCAAGTAGAGATACTACTTGTGCATCCATAAACCTTCAAACCAGTCTTGCCATGAGTGTCCACCACACCTACCTATGGATTGAATAAGATCCCTCAAGTAAGTTTTCATCGGTGCAAGCAATAAAAATTGCTCTCTAATATGTATGATCTATTAGTGTGTGGAAAATAAGCTTTATATGAACTTGTGATGAGGAAGACATAAAAGCGACAGACTGCATAATAAAGTTCTTTATCACAGGAGGCAATATAAAGTGACGTTCCTCCGCACTAAGAGGACACACATCCAAACCTCAAAAGCGCATGACAACCTCTGCTTCCCTCTACAAAGGGCCTATCTTGTACCTTTACTTTTGTCCTTGTGAAATTCATGGTGATCAACACCAATTCCCTATTTCGTCTTCATCTTGGTGAACGTCATATGCTAGGGAAAGATCTATATTCATATATCAGCTTGGAGATGAGTACTTATGCTTTATTATTATTGACTTTACCCTTGAGGTAAATGGTTGGGAGGCAAAATTATAAGCCCCTATCTTTCTATGTGTCCAACTAAAACTTTGATGCCATGAGTACCACGTGAGTTGTAACAATTGTGAAAAACAAAAGAGATGATTGAGTATGTGGATTTGCTTTACAAGCTCTTATTTGACTCTTCCTGATGTTATGATAAATTGCAATCGCTTCAATGACTATGGATTGTTGTTGGCTACTTCCCGGTAAGGTTTTTGATTCATACTTTGCTTTGTGAAGGAATTGTTACTTTCCCATAAGAATCTTTATGATGTATTGCTGTTCTATGTGTTATCATGATGCCCTCATGTCCGTATTATGTTTTATCGACACCTTCACCCCTAAACATGTGGACATGTTTATGGATCTTGGTTTTCGCTTGAGGACAAGTGAGGTCTAAGCTTGGGGGAGTTGATACGTCCATTTTGCATCATACTTTCATGTTAATATTTATCGCTTTATGGACTGTTATTATACTTTGTGGTACCATTCTTATGCCTTTTCTCTCTTATTTTGCAAGGTTTATTTGAAGAGGGAGAATACCGGCAGCTGGAATTCTGGACTGAAAAAGGAGCAAGTTTGAGTCCTCTATTCTGCGCAACTCCAAATGCCCTGAAAATCAACGTGGAATTTTTTGGGAATATATAAAAAAATACTGGGCGAAAGAAGTGCCACAGGGGAGCTGCCAGGGGCCCACAAGCCTGGTGGTCGCGGCAACAGGGCTTGTGGGCACCCTGGTGGCCCACTGGCCCCCCTCTTCTGCTATATGAAGGGTTTCGTCCGAAAAAAAATCAGGGCGGAGCTTTTTCGAGGAGGCGCCGCCGCCACGAGGCGGAACTTGAGCAGAACCAATCTAGATCTCTGGCAGGACGATCCTGTCAGGGAAACTTCCCTCCCGCAGGGGGAAATCATCGCCATCGTCATCACCAACACTCCTCTCATCGGAGGGGACTCGTCTCCATCAACAGCTTCATCAGCACCATCTCATCTCCAAACCCTAGTTCATCACTTGTAACCAATCTCCGTCTCGCGACTCCGATTGGTACTTGTAAGGTTGCTAGTAGTGTTGATTACTCTTTGTAGTTGATGCTAGTTGGATTACTTGATGGAAAAGTTTATGTTCAGATCTTTGATGCTATTCATTACACCTCTGATCATGATTATGATTATGCTTTGTGAGTAGTTACTTTTGTTCCTGGGGACATGGGATAAGTCATGCTAATAATAGTCATGTGAATTTGGTATTCGTTTGTTATTTTGATATGTTGTATGTTGTTTTTCCTCTAGTGGTGTTATGTGAACATCGACTACATAACACTTCACCATTATTTGGGCCTCGAGGAAGGCATTGGGGAGTAGTAAGTAGATGATGGGTTGCTAGAGTGACAGAAGCTTAAACCCCAGTCTATGCGTTGCTTCGTAAGGGGCTGATTTGGATCCCCTAGTTTAATGTTATGGTTAGACGTTGTCTTAATTATTCTTTCGTAGTTGAGGATGCTTGCGAGAGGGGTTAATCATAAGTGGGATGCTTTTCCAAGTAAGGGCACTACCCAAGCACCGGTCCACCCACATGTCAAACTATCAAAGTAACAAACGCGAATCATATGAACATGATGAAACTAGCATGACAGAAATTCCCGTGTGTCCTCGGGAGCGTTTTTCCTCCTATAAGACTTTGTTCAGGCTTGTCCCTTGCTACAAAAGGGATTGGGCCACTTTGCTGCACCGTTGCTACTACTTGTTACTTGTTACTTTTCACCTGCTACGTTTCACCTCACTACACCATCACTTGTTACCGCTACTTTCAGTGCTTGCAGATATTACCTTGCTGAAAACCGTTTATCACAGCCTTGTGCTCCTCGTTGGGTTCGACACTCTTACTTATCGAAAGGACTACGATTGTGACATCCTTGACTTTTGCTACAGTAATGATTGTAATTAAGCGACACTGATCCCGCGCAAATGATGCCACGTCATCGCAAGTGATATCAATGATCTCGTGTTGGTTGAAACCGAATCAAATTCGGAGCTTTAAAATAAAGTCAGACGAGAAAAGATTTTTGTGTTGTTGAAATAAAAACGTCGGGGAGTTATCAAAAATTCCCAAACGGATTATAATATCAAATCGGGCACTTTAGAGTTATTGATAATCCCAATATATTTAAAAGAGGAGCTTTAAATAAAATAAATAATGGAAATATAGTAAATGAAAATAAATAAATAAAAGAAAGAATTAAAAGTATGTATAATAAATTGTAAAATAAAGTATAAAAAAGTATTTAAAAAGAAAGTTAAATAGTATATTAAATAATAAAAGGTAGAAAAGAAATTAAAAAAAAGCAAAGCTAACCTCCCCCTGGCCGAGCTAGGCCAAGTGGACCAGCTGGCCAGGCCCTCCCGCATCGGCCCCCACTCCCCTGAAACCCTAGGCCGCCACCACGCCAGCCCCGCCCACTACCTCCTCCCGATTTCCCCCACCCCGCCGCCACCTCTCCCTCCCCTCTCGCAATCTCTCTCTCCCTGCCTACGAGAGCCCCACTCCCCACCCCCTTCCCCACGACCCCATCTCCCTCCCCCACGATCCTCCCTCCTTTCGGTCTCCCGTCTCTCCCACCTCGAGCACCAGCCCCCCCCCCCCCCCCCCCCCCCCGTCGGCCTCCTCCTCCCGCCGGCGAGCCCCCCCCACGGCCTCCTCCTCCCGCCGGCGAGCCCCCCTCCCCACTCACCACGCCTCCACCACCGGCCTCCCTCCTCGCCGGCCTTCCATCCCCACCCCGATCGGCCACCTCGCCTCTCCCCTAGAGCCGGCCACCACCCTCCGGATCCGGCGGCCGGGGTCCTCCCCATCCCGTCGGCCGGCCCCTCCGGCGTCCCCCCTCCTGCTCAACCCGGCACCCGAGCCCCCCACCATCGGCCGGCCCCCTTCACCAACTCCGGCGACCACCACCACCACGGCTCCGGGAGGCCCTCGCCGGCGTGTCACCACCATCACCACCGTCCTCACCGTCCTCACCACCACCGCGTCATCACCGCCGTCAACCCCGCTTCTCCCGCGAACTCCGGCTTCATCGGGCCGTCTCATCAACGTTGGTGAGCCCCTCCTCGGGCTCCTCCCACCGTCGCGTTCCCCTCACCGTCCCGGTTCCGTTCCGGCAAACGGGACCCCGATCCGTCGACGGTAGTGACTGGTAGGAGGAT
The DNA here is from genome assembly GCF_904849725.1 of Hordeum vulgare subsp. vulgare. Lineage (NCBI taxonomy): Eukaryota > Viridiplantae > Streptophyta > Magnoliopsida > Poales > Poaceae > Hordeum > Hordeum vulgare. The sequence continues at coordinate 512,799,024 of NC_058523.1, forward strand.
TTGAAGAACGTGCTCTCCTATGTTGAGTTAGCAAAGAGTTGTGTTCTGTGTCTCTCTGTTAACAAAGAGGGAGATGAGAGTTTTGATAGAAAGAAAAAGAAATATATGTATTACGTATGTATGTATCCGTATGTATGTATGTATGTATGAGATGCGATGTATGTATTTGCGTATGCGGATATTTGGAGGAATACGATATTTGCACGGTTATGTATTTGTAAAAAAATGAGTAAATAGCCTTAGGTCACTTACCAGTGGGGCCAACGCACCCGCTGTCTATGACAGGGAGGCCCCACACGATAGTTAAAATAAAAATAAAAATAATGTTTTTATTATATAAATAAATAGATATATTAGTTAAAATTAATTAATTAGAATAATTAGAGTATGACGCGTGGGTCCCCCACTAAATTAATCTGATTAATTAATAATTAATCTTAATAAAAACTTGTGCCTACGACGTTCGGGACCCGCTGGTCAGTTGACCAGTCAACTGCTGATGCCAGCCTCACATCGCGATGATGTCATAATAGGATTTTATTAAAATAGTTAAATCTGTTTTTAATCCCTAATTATTTAATAAAACTTTAAAAATTAATATTAAATAATCCGTAAGTCAGATCAAAATAATTTCAACATGAAAGTTGATGAGCAAAACGAGACGAACCCGGATACACGGCCCGTTCGTTTGTCACGCGTCCCTAGCATAGCAAACATGGAACTTTTCCATCGTTTCCAGTATATCCGGTAGTAGCCCGAGACCCGGAAAAATATCGTCAGATATTCTTCCGACCCGTCTATGACGGATGTTGCTGCGTTAGCTCATGTCTAGCCTGCATCTTGCCATGTCATGCTTTGTGTTGCACCGGTGCTATTATTTATTGTTTCTTCCCCCTCTTCTTACCGGTAGACCCCGAGACTGACGCTGCTGCCGGGTACATCTACGACCCTGTCGATCAGTCCTTTGCCGCAGAGCAGCAAGGCAAGCAAACTCCCCTTGATCATTCCTATATCGTCTATGTCTTTCTTCCTACTCCTTGCATTAGTATTTTGCTACTGTTGTAGTTAGCTCCTATATCTCATGCATAGCCTATTTTTGATGAACTGCTACTTTCAGTCTTGTACTTTAAATATGCTTAGTATAGGTGGAGCAGTCACCTCCCCTCTGACCCCGTAGTTCAGTTGCCCTGCTTGTTTTCAAACCTCGATCTCTGATCGACGAGCCAGACCCGGCACAACACATTCACCCCCCCTTCGTTGTACGACGCTACAGAGATACTATCGGGTACCGAGGGTGACACCTCACTAAGTACTCCTGATGATATCTCTGTAGTATAGCTAGTCGGTCGTGGTTATCGAGGGTGATTCCTCTTTCACCATTCCCGATGACGCCTCTGTCGTGCAACCCCCTCAAGTGTGGGACCCCCGAGGGTGATTCCTCCAAGCCCACCTTGACGGGTACATCGTTCGGAGTCCAACGAGGGTGATACCTCGGATTCCCCCCGATGTTACGACCACACAGTTACTCGACCATGTTACTGGGATCATTGGTGATTAGTTGTAAGACGGGTGGATTCCCATGAGACTGTGTTGATGGCCTAATTAAAATGCTAATGGATTTGGGTATTTGATCTGGGTTGGTCGGAGACCTTTTCGCACTAACCGGCTACGCGGGAAGAATTATGGGTACTCGGCGTCGCGGTATCAGCCGAAGCTTTTCAGATGCCAGCAATGTAGCGGCGCGCGCCCGAGTGGTCCCGAGATGCATCGCGCTTGTGATTAAGGGATGCTAGGACTGACGTCGGCCGCCCACGCCACATGCAGGAGCATGAAGGGGAACTGGGCCCACGAACCCTTTGTGCTTAGGAGTTAGACCGGCGGGCTGGCCTCTCTGATTAGTCTTAGGTGGGGCTGCGACGTGTCGATATTCCGAGGCCGGGCAGGACCCAGAAAAGTATGTCCGGCCAGAGTGTTATCGAGCGTGACGGGACATGTGGTGCACCCGTGCAGGGATGAAAATTAACTATTCGGATAGCCGTGTCCACGGTTACAGGACGACTTGGAGTTGTGCCCCGATCTTTTACAACTACAATTGTTACTTAACTGGATCATTAGTTTGCCTCGGGATTGCTTCCTCGTAGGGAGTCGAGGGAGGATCTTTAGGCGTGACCTCACTTTAATATTGCTGCAACAATATGACTATTAATGTTACCCCCCCTGTTCTACTCTCGTCTATTGCTGCAAGACCTTGAAGATGATAGTCTTCGATAGGACTAGGCCTTCTCTCTCTATTCTCGCATTTCTGGAGTCAGTCCACATATAACCCCCTTCTTTGATACTGATGCATAATTAGAATAGTTCTGATGTAAGACTTGCGAGTACTTTGGATGAGTACTCACCGCTGCTTTGCTCCCCCTTGTCTCCTTGATCAGTTTGCTGCAACCAGATGATGGAGCCCAGGAGATGGACGTCCCCGCCGCCGATGACTGCTACCCCGACGGTGCCTACTACTACGTGGAGGCCGCTGATGATCAGGAGTAGTTAGGAGGTTCCCAGGCAGGAGGCCTCGCCTCGTTCGATCGTTGTATCTTTTGTGCTAGCCTTCTCTAAGGCACCCCATGTTTTATGTCTGTACTCAGATATTTGTTGCTTCCGCTGACTCGTGTGTTTATCGAGCTTTCGTATTCTAGCTCTCGAGGCCCCTGGCTTGTAATATGAAGCTGATGTTATTTTATTTGCGTCTAGAGTTGTGTTGTGATATCTTCCCGTGAGTCCTTGGGTTTTATCGTACGCATTTGCGTGTATGATTAGCGTACGATTAAGCCGAGGGCGTCACAAGTTGGTATCAGAGCCAACTGCCTGTAGGTAGCCCCCTTTCCAACTCCTTGGCCGAAGTTGAGTCTAGTGTTTGAAAAACTTTACTAACACTGATGTTGTGGCTTACGGGCCCACATCTCAATTGGGTGGTATTAGTATCTTTTACTCCTTTCCTCTACTCTGGGTTCTACTCTCTCTTCTCTTTCGGGTTAAAGATTTTACTAACTCTAACATTAGGTTCTCGTAAACATTTCTTCCCGAAGAGTCTCGTATTCCAGACGATGGCTTTATCCCTCAGAAGAACTGCAGTTACTCTTCGATGCTCTCTTGAGCTGTTGTGCTCATTGCTTCTGCAATTTTCCCTTCCTTCGTCAACCACTACGGATGATTACATACAAAGGTCGTTCATACTTTCTTCTCCAATTGCTCTTGTTTTACGAGATGCAACGAATTATCTTACCGGGGATTCGTCCATCATCAGTTGTCATGGGTTTCGAAAGTTCTTCGACTTACTATTCGGTCTTCCGAAATCCTCCGTAGCCTATTGCTCTTGGCTTTTCTCACCTACTTGCATTATGGTTAAATCCATATGTCTAGCAGCATTCATTAAAATCCTTTGTGATTTTCCTATGATCTTATTGACTCATCCTCTGTGTGAATGAACACAATCATCTGACGATACTTATGAATTTTCTTTCCGACTCAGACGTCCTTTCAAACAGAACTGGTTCCCGACAAATCAATTTTTATTCATTGTCCATCTAAATCTATTCAACTTACTTGTATTTGATCGGAGCATCTAATTATGATACAGCAACCTGGAAATCCTAATTCCGTTGGTAATTAAATATCAATATTTTTCAAACGTTCTATTAACTAATGCATTGCATCCTGTCTCCCTCTGATTGAGTACCGATACTCACATCAGATCATTTGTGGATTGCCAGACTCATTTGAGTTATTATCCGACGGCATCCTTTGCTTTCAAAAATTCTTGTGCCTGTTTCCCCTGACACATGATGCCATTGGTAAATTGTGTCTTCTCCCTTTGATAAGTTGTACCATATGATTTGTTAGCCATGCCCTTCAAGCATGTGTTAATTACTCTTGAAGTTTGTGGTATATGTTCCTAAGATGCCCCGACAGGTTGAACCTATGCCTTCCTAAATCGATATGACTCAAAGAGTTTTCATGAGTCTTACTCTTCTGGCGCTTTGCCGAATATCCTTTGAAAGCTACGACCTGATCAAAGGCGAGGAATAAATGGCAGGTGATGCATTGATGAAGTGGGAGTCGACCTTGAACTTTGTGTTCATGCCCATGGAAACGACGTTGATCCTATCATACAAACTTCTCGTAACAATAATCAATAATTCTATGATTTGATCTGGTATCTGTCGTTTGGTACCTTACAATCGTGGTTCCGACCATGTTGTCCTACCTTGATTTCATTCTTAGACGAGTTAAAGTACTTGTCTTCTTCAGATCAGTACATCGGTCCAAACCTTAAAGTTGATCTACCTCCGAGTATTATTCCTTGTAGCTCAAGGATATCGCGGAGCTATGAAACTTCTTGTGAGCTCCTCATCAACTATGATATTTTCCTTAATTTCAGTTGCCTCGTGTTTGAGTTGTTGGACACGCGAGTACATCGATAACTGAATCGAGTGCACATTGCAATTCAACAACTCTTAGTAATCTTCCTTGCTTACGAGTTTGTACTCGATCATAACAATCCAAGCTGTTAAGCTACATCATCATCGTCATGTTGGAGCTCGACCATGCTACCTATACCGTTCATCCCTGGAACACAATTCCAACTATGTGTTTGGCTTGCATCGTCCTTTCCACATCATGTTGGTTGTCCTGAAAGGCAATCGCAATTCTAAGCTAGCAGTCTTATCTGTGATTTCGACAACCTCTTGCTTCATCGTTCCATTGCTTGATGTCGTCGCCGATCATTTACATCTTCGTGAAGCTTCTCGACAAAGGTGTCGTGATCATCATCGGCATCCCGAGCTCTTGCAGGGTATCAATCGAATGCATGTTGACAAATACCATCGTTGCCCCTCGATGATATGTTTTATCATCGACAACCTTCTTGCCTTCCCTCCTACACAAACATGTTCATGTTTTGTGTTGTCCTTCGAGTTCCTTGCTAATTCAGCTTATGTCACCTTCTACCTTGGGGTATTACTATCCTTTCTGTCAAGAATGTGTGAGCATCATTGCACCTCTTAAGAATCCTTGACATAGTAATACCTCTCACCATCACCATTGATTTCTTGGTCCCAAGTTGTTTCTAACCGGTATACCGACAAGTGAACTCTGATGTGTGATTCCAATACTTTTGTCAACCCTATCACCTTGAGGTTAATAACTGATTGTTTCCTCCTTAGTGTGTTGGGTATTGACTCATCATTTTAGCATTGGTCATGCTACTCACTAAGTATTTCTGACTGCACCCTTTTACCAATGTTTAATTGTTGTTGTTCCCTCGAGCATACGACATTATACCATTTGATTTGACAAATGCTATCTCTTTGATATTATAATTTTGGCTGTCAAAATTTTGAGGGATTGTTATTGAGCACATCGGCCACACCCTCAACTTCTCTATGTTCCACGATGAAGCTCTTGAAATCATTATCCTTGTGCCTAGCTCATGAAGAATATGTGGATAGTAGAAGTGTATTTTCCCAAAGTTCACGTGCACTCTTTCCACCGTGAATACGTGAAAGTTTTGTTTCGCTTCCTCTTGGGAAATACCAAATCATTCACGCATGTGCGAAGTGTTATATGTTTTGAAGAATTGTTATCTTCACTTCATATAATTTCTCCTAGCACGCGAAGCCACTGACTGATTTGATCAAGGGAAAAGAAGTTCCTTCATAAGAGCTAATCCAGACTTACACATGGAACCTTGACATCCTCGATGATGGTTCCCAAAATCAGAACGCAGTTATATTTTGGCGTAAGAATTCTTTGTGGGCACGAATGTCTTGACATTGTGTTCATATGTCTTACAATCAAACTCATGATTCAAGGATTACTTGTGAAGTTCATACACTGAGAATCCGGCATCATCATCTTTTCTTCTCACGTATCTTGAGTCTGAGGAATGCTAACACCAACCAGATCTGAACCTCGGGCAGATTTGATGGTTGGAACATTTTCCAATAATTATAACTTTGGTCTTATGTAACCCGGTACGGTGATGTCTTGTCTGGCACACCGGGCTGAAGGACCTATTGTTATAAATTCTCCCATATGTAAGATTCGCCATCCTTTCATGCGGAAACTATATGACTTATTTCATAAGTTGTTCCTCATGGATCCTCTTCGTATACCCATAGGTCCAACCCTTACCTGATGACCATGTCGATACTACCTCAAAGCGCGGATGTGGTACTTCAAATTTCAACAAGAACATTGGAAGCGCAGTGCTAAATTGTTCCTGATCAATTATCCAGACCACGTGGTATGGGTAAACATCTTGATTCTTCTTGCCTCTTTATCGAAATGGCTATGTACTTGATGACCTATCATGTATATCATACTCTATGTTTACCTCGGGAATGGTATACTTTAATACTTGTGTGTGTGAACACATTCTCATTCCCATTGACCTTTTTGACCTTTCTTGTGGCATAAATTATCTAAGCAATGTTAATTCCCTGTTTAGGTATAAACCTTGTTGTACAACTCTGTCAGTAAGATCGTGTTACTATTGTGGATAACACTTCGGTAGCCGCCGGTGGACGAGAACCTTGCCTATTGGTCCGCCTCGTTTCAACGAGCAGGAAAATGGTTCTATTCGTTCCCCGCCCTTGGTACCGCTGTTGTTCCAACATAACTGACAGGCTATCCTCTGACATGTCTTGCTACCAAGACCGTATAGTATGTCGCCCCTCTTCCTACTCCCGGCCCACATGGTGGACCCATAACCCAAAGTTCCACAGGATTGAAACCTGGCTCTCCTGTACATCTTTGACTCCAAAGTATCCTTTGCACTTGGCTCATATGGAATTCTCAAGCCACCGTTCAATGGACCGATCACTCTTCGGCTTGTATGATTTCCAACACGCTGAAGATCTAGTCCGCATTATTCATGCGAATCTGAAGGTTGCTCAGTCTCGTCAGAAGAGTCAGTATGACCGTCATCATCAGGGTATGGTCTATCAACCTGACGAAAAGGCTTATCTCCGCGTCACACCAATGAGAGGTGCACACCGTTTTGGGATCAAGGGCAAGTTAGCTCCTCGCTATATTGGTCCTTTCGCTATTCTCGAAAGGCGTGGAAAATAGCTTATCAATTGGAACTGCTGGCGAACCTTTCTCAGGTTCACGATGTCTTCCGTGTTTCTCAGCTCCGTTGCTGCTTCAAGGATCCTATTCGAGCAGTGGATCATGGTATGCTTGAGCTGCAACAAGACATCTCTTATAAGAAGCATCCGGTCCGCATTCTCGACCAAGCCGAACGTAAGACTCGTCGCAAAGTCACCAAGTTCCTTAAGGTGCAGTGGTCAAATCACTCTGAAGATGAGGCCACTTGGGAACGCGAGGATCATCTTCGTGATGAATACCCCGGGCTCTTTCCCTCTACCTCTTAATTCTCGGGACGAGAATTCTTGTTAGTAGAGGAGAATTGTGACATCCTCGACTTTTGCTACAGTAATGATTTTAATTAAGCGACACTGATCCGGCGCAAATGATGCCACGTCATCGCAAGTGATATCAATGATCTCGTGTTGGTTGAAACCGAATCAAATTCGGAGCTTTAAAATAAAGTGAGACGAGAAAAGATTTTTGTGTTGTTGAAATAAAAACGTCGGGGAGTTATCAAAAATTCCCTAACGGATTATAATATCGAATCGGGCACTTTAGAGTTATTGATAATCCCAATATATTTAAAAGAGGAGCTTTAAATAAAATAAATAAAGGAAATATAGTAAATGAAAATAAATAAATAAAAGAAAGAATTAAAAGTATGTATAATAAATTGTAAAATAAATTATAAAAAAGTATTTAAAAAGAAAGTTAAATAGTATATTAAATAATAAAAGATAGAAAAGAAATTAAAAAAAAAAAGCAAAGCTAACCTCCCCCCTGGCCGAGCTAGGCCAAGTGGCCCAGCTAGCCAGGCCCTCCCGCATCGCCCCCCCCACTCCCCTGAAACCCTAGACAGCCACCACGCCAGCCCCTCCCACTGCTTCCTCCCGATTTCCCCCACCCCGCCGCCACCTCTCCCTCCCCTCTCGCAATCTCTCTCTCCCTGCCTACGAGAGCCCCACTCCCCACCCCCTTCCCCACGACCCCATCTCCCTCCCCCACGATCCTCCCTCCTCTCGGTCTCCCGTCTCTCCCACCTCGAGCACCAGCCCCCCCCCCCCCCCCCTGTCGGCCTCCTCCTCCCGCCGGCGAGCCCCCCCCCCCCCATGGCCTCCTCCTCCCACCGGCGATCCCCCCTCCCCACTCACCACGCCTCCACCACCGGCCTCCCTCCTCGCCGGCCTTCCATCCCCACCCCGACCGGCCACCTCGCCTCTCCCCTAGAGCCGGCCACCACCCCTCCGGATCCGGCGGCCGGGGCCCTCCCCATCCCGTCGGCCGGCCCCTCCGGCGTTCCCCCTCGTGCTCCCCCCAGCACCCGAGCCCCCCACCATCGGCCGACCCCCTTCACCAACTCCGGCGACCACCACCACCACGGCTCCGGGAGGCCCTCGCCGGCGCGTCACCACCATCACCACCGTCCTCACCGGCATCACCACCACCGCGTCATCATCGCCGTCAACCCCGCTTCTCCCGCGAACTCCGGCTTCATCGGGCCGTCTCATCAACGTTGGTGAGCCCCTCCTCGGGCTCCTCCCACCGTCGCGTTCCCCTCACCGTCCCGGTTCCGTTCCGGCAAACGGGACCCCGATCCGTCGACGGTAGTGACCGGTAGGAGGATTTGAAGAATGTGCTCTCCTATGTTGAGTTAGCAGAGAGTTGTGTTCTCTATTTGTGTGTTAACAGAGAGGGAGATGAGAGTTTTGATAGAAAGAAAAAGAAATATATGTATTGCGTATGTATGTATCCGTATGTATGTATGTATGAGATGCGATGTATGTATTTGCGTATGCGGATATTTGGAGGAATATGATATTTGCACGGTTATGTATCTATAAAAAAAAGAGTAAATAGCCTTAGGTCACTTACCGGTGGGGCCAACGCACCCGCTGTCTATGACAGGGAGGCCCCACGCGATAGTTAAAATAAAAATAAAAATAATGTTTTTATTATATAAATAAATAGATATATTAGTTAAAATTAATTAATTAGAATAATTAGAGTATGACACGTGGGTCCCCCACTAAATTAATCTGATTAATTAATAATTAATCTTAATAAAAACTTGTGCCTATGACGTTCGGGACCCGCTGGTGAGTTGACCAGTCAACTGCTGATGCCAGCCTCACATCGCGATGATGTCATAATAGGATTTTATTAAAATAGTTAAATCTGTTTTTAATCCCTAATTATTTAATAAAACTTTAAAAATTAATATTAAATAATCCGTAAGTCAGATCAAAATAATTTCAACATGAAAGTTGATCACCAAAACGAGACGAACCCGGATACACGGCCCGTTCGTGTGTCATGCGTCCCTAGCATAGCAAACATGGAACTTTTCCATCGTTTCTTGTATATCCGGTAGTAGCCCGAGACCCGGAAAAATATCGTCAGATATTCTTCCGACCCGTCTATGACGGATGTTGCTGCGTTAGCTCATGTCTAGCCTGCATCTTGCCATGTCATGCTTTGTGTTGCATCGGTGCTATTATTTATTGTTTCTTCCCCCTCTTCTTACCGGTAGACCCCGAGACTGACGCTGCTGCCGGGTACATCTATGACCCTGCCGATCAGTCCTTTCCCGCAGAGCAGCAAGGCAAGCAAACTCCCCTTGATCATTCCTATATCGCCTATGTCTTTCTTCCTACTGCTTGCATTAGTATTTTGCTACTGTTGTAGTTAGCTCCTATATCTAATGCATAGCCTATTTTTGATGAACTGCTACTTTCAGTCCTGTACTTTAAATATGCTTAGTATAGGTGGAGCAGTCACCTCCCCTCTGACCCCATAGTTCAGTTGCCCCGCTTGTTTTCAAACCTCGGTCTCTGATCGACGAGCCAGACCCGGCACAGCACATTCACCCCCCCTTCATTGTACGACGCTACAGAGATACTATCGGGTACCGAGGGTGACACCTCACTAAGTACTCCTGATGATATCTCTGTAGTATAGCTAGTCGGTCGTGGTTATCGAGCGTGATTCCTCTTTCACCATTCCCGATGACGCCTCTGTCGTGCAACCCCCTCAAGTGTGGGACCCCCGAGGGTGATTCCTCCAAGCCCACCTTGACGGGTACATCGTTCGGAGTCCAACGAGGGTGATACCTCGGATTCCCCCCGATGTTACGACCACACAGTTACTCGACCATGTTACTGGGATCATTGGTGATTAGTTGTAAGACGGGTGGATTCCCGTGAGACTGTGTTGATGGCCTAATTAAAATGCTAATGGATTTGGGTATTTGATCTGGGTTGGTCGGAGACCTTTTCGCACTAACCGGCTATGCGGGAAGAATTATGGGTACTCGGCGTCGCGGTATCAGCCGAAGCTTTTCAGATGCCAGCAATGTAGCGGCGTGCGCTCGAGTGGTCCCGAGATGCATCGCGCTTGTGATTAAGGGATGCTAGGACTGACGTCGGCCGCCCACGCCACATGCAGGAGCGTGAAGGGGAACTGGGCCCACGAACCCTTTGTGCTTAGGAGTTAGACCGGCGGGCTGGCCTCTCTGATTAGTCTTAGGTGGGGCTGCGACGTGTCGATATTCCGAGGCCGGGCAGGACCCAGAAAAGTATGTCCGACCAGAGTGTTATCGAGCGTGACGGGACATGTGGTGCACCCCTGCAGGGATGAAAATTAACTATTCGGATAGCCGTGTCCACGGTTACAGGACGACTTGGAGTTGTGCCCCGATCTTTTACAACTACAATTGTTACTTAACTGGATCATTAGTTTGCCTCGGGATTGCTTCCTCGTAGGGAGTCGAGGGAGGATCTTTAGGCATGACCTCACTTTAATATTGCTGCAACAATATGACTATTAATGTTACCCCCCTGTTCTACTCTCGTCTATTGCTGCAAGACCCTGAAGATGCTAGTCTTCGATAGGACTAGGCCTTCTCTCTCTATTCTCGCATTTCTGCAGTTAGTCCACATATAACTCCCTTCTTTGATACTGATGCATAATTAGAATAGTTCTGATGTAATACTTGCGAGTACTTTGGATGAGTACTCACCGCTGCTTTGCAACCCCCTTGTCTCCTTGATCAGTTTGCTGCGACCAGATGATGGAGCCCAGGAGATGGAGGTCCCCGCCGCCGACGACTGCTACCCCGACGGTGCCTACTACTACGTGGAGGCCGCTGATGATCAGGAGTAGTTAGGAGGTTCCCAGGCAGGAGGCCTCGCCTCGTTCGATCGTTGTATCTTTTGTGCTAGCCTTCTCTAAGGCACCCCATGTTTTATGTCTATACTCAGATATTTGTTGCTTCCGCTGACTCGTGTGTTTATCGAGCTTTCGTATTCTAGCCCTCGAGGCCCCTGGCTTGTAATATGAAGCTGATGTTATTTTATTTGCGTCTAGAGTTGTGTTGTGATATCTTCCCGTGAGTCCTTGGGTTTTATCGTACGCATTTGCGTGTATGATTAGCGTACGACTAAGCCGAGGGCGTCACAACGATTGATCCCCTATACTTGTGGGTCATCAATGCAGCACAATAGAGGTAAGTATTTTCCTCAGTGAGAACCAGGGTCATCAAACCAATAGGAGGGTCTTGCAATTTCCCGGCTTTAGTTCCTACACACAAAAGAGTACACACTTGCACCCAACGTGAACAAGAGGGTTGTCATTCCCCTTGAACTCGTTACATGCAAGCGATAAGTAGTGATAGATAGATAATAAATATATATGAAATATGGAAAATAAATGCAAATGATAAAACTTTGTGATCTATTTTTTGTATTTTAGTAATATATTTGTCAAGAGACCCGGGGGCCATAGTTTTCGCTAGAGGCTTCTCTCGAAGAAAGCATACAATGGGTACAAAAATTACTCTTGGGTGACTAATACAAAGCGGATAGTCATGCAATATTTATTCACGAAAATAATCATGTACATAGGCATCACGTCCATAAGCAAGTAGACCAACTCATGTTTACATGTACTACTATTACTCCATCCATTGACATGTTGGGGAACGTTGCATGGGAAACAAAAAAATTCCTACACACACGAAGACCTATCATGGTGATGATCATCTACGAGAGGGAGACCGGATCTACATACCCTTGTAGATCGCTAAGCGGGAAGCGTTAAGAAATGCGGTTGATGTAGTGGAACGCCTTCGTGATCCTATTCGTTGCCGTCCCACGATCCGTCCCGATCTAGTATCGAACGGACGACACCTCTGCGTTCAGCACACGTAGAACTCGATGACGATCTCCGCCTTCTTGCTCCAGCAAGAGAGACAGGGAAGTAGATGAGTTCTCCGGCGGCGTGATGGCGCGCCGGTGGTGAAGGTGATCGATTCATGCAAGGCTTCGCCTAAGCACCGCAGAAATCCGATATAGAGCAAGAACTATGAACTAGAGGAGAGGGTTGCACGTGGCTGAAATTGTCTCTCAAAACCCCTAAAACCTCTAGTATATATAGGCGGGGGGAGGGGCTACCCTTGAGAACCAAGGAGAACCTCCTTGGGCTCGGCCGAACTAGGATTGGAGGAGTCCTCCAATCCTACTTGGAGTAAGACTTCTCCCCAAGTTGTCCACCTCTTTTGGTTTTTTCCACTTTTACCTAGTGGGCTTTCTTTGGTTGACTAGACAGCCCACTAAGAGCTATTGCACCACCATCAAGTCCACGTGGCCCTCTTGAAGAGTGGTGGGCCCACCTGGTGGGCCCCGGGTACCCATTCGTCACTCCCGGTACACTGCTGACAATTTCTAAAATCCTTCCGGAATCCAAATACCAACTTCCTATATATCAATCTTCATTTCCGGACCATTCCAGAAACCCTCGTGACGTATGGGATCTCATCCGGGACACCGAACAATACTTCGGTCACCAGCACCTACAACTCAACTATACCGAAACGTCACCGAACCTTAAGTGTGCAGACCCTGCGGGTTCGAGAACTATGCAGACATGACCTGAGACACTCTCGGGTCAATATCCAATAGCGGGAGATGGATGTCCATATTGGATCCTACATATTCTACGAAGATCTTATCGGTTGAACCTCTATGCCAAGGATTCATATAATCTCGTATACCATTCCCTTTGTCCTTCGGTATGTTACTTGCCCGAGATTTGATCGTCGGTATCTCTATAGCTATTTCAATCTCGTTACTAGCAAGTCTCTTTACTCGTTCTGTAATACAAGATCCCGTGACTAACTCTTTAGTCACATTGCTTGCAAGGCTTATATGTGATGTTGTATTACCGAGTGGGCCCCGAGATACCTCTCCGTCACACGGAGTGACAAATCCTAGTCTTGATCCATGCTAACTCAACGAACACCTTCGGAGATGCCTGTAGAGTACCTTTATAGTCACCCAGTAATGTTGTGACGTTTGATACACACAAGGCATTCCTCCGGTGTGAGTGAGTTACATGATCTCATGGTCATAGGAATGAATACTTGACATGCAGAAAACAATAACACCAAAATGACACGATCATATGCTACGTTCATAGTTTGGGTCTTGTCCAGCACATCATTCTCCTAATGATGTGATATCGTCATCAAGTGACAACACTTCTCTATGGCTAGGAAACCTTAACCATCCTTGATCAACAAGCTAGTCAACTAGAGACTCACTAGGGACACAGTTTTGTCTATATATCCACACATGCATTTATGTTTCCATTCAATACAGTTATAGCATGGATAATAAACGATTATCTTTAAACAGGAAATATAATAATAACTATTTTATTATTGCCTCTAAGGCATATTTCCAACAGTATCCCACTTGCACTAGAGTCAATAGTCTAGTCTCACATCTTCATGTGATTTACAATGTAATGAATGTAACACCCGTACAGTTCTAGTTTTGTTCATGCTTCGCTCATGGTAGAGGTTTAGTCGGCGGATCTGCAACATTCAGATCCGTGTGCACATTGCAAATATTTATGTCCTCTCCTTCGACATAGTCGCGGATGAGGTTGAAGCGTCGTTTGATGTGTGTGGTTCTCTTGTAAATTCTTGGTTCCTTGGCTAGAGGAATGGCACCAGTGTTGTCACAGAACAAAGTTATTGGATTTAGTGCGCTTGGCATAACTCCAAGATCTGTTATGAAGTGCTTCATCCAGACACCCTCCTTAGCCGCCTCCGAGGCTGCTATGTACTCCACTTCACATGTAGAATCAGCTACGACGCTTTGCTTGGAACTGCACCAGCTTACCGCACCCCCATTAAGAACATATACGTATCCGGTTTTGACTTAGAGTCATCCGGATCAGTGTCAAAGCTTGCATCGACGTAACCCTTTATGACGAGCTCTTCGTCACCCCCATAAACGAGAAACATTTCCTTAGTCCTTTTCAGGTACTTCAGAATATTCTTGACCGCCGCCCAGTGTTCCACTCTTGGATCACTTTGAAACCTGCCTGCCATACTTATGGCCAGGCTGACATCCGGTCTTGTGCACGTCATTGCATACATGATAGACCCTGTGGCTGAAGCATAGGGGACGACTCTCATCTTTTCTCTATCTTCTGCAGTTACTGGACACTAAGTATTACTCAACTTTATACCTTGTAACACAGGGAAGAACCCCTTCTTGGATTGTTCCATTTTGAACCTTTTCAAAACTTTATCAAGGTATGTGCTCTGCAAAAGTCCTATTAGGTGCCTCGATCTATCGCTATAGATCTTAATGCCTAATATGTAAGCAGCATCTCCTAGGTCTTTCATTGAAAAACTTTTGTTCAAGTAATCCTTTACGCTCTCCAAAAACTCCACATTGTTTCCAATCAGCAATATGTCATCCACATATAATATTAGAAACGCTACAGAGCTCCCACTCACTTTCTTGTAAATACAAGCTTCTCCTACAACTTGTATAAACCCAAACGTCTTGATCACCTCATCAAAACGCTTATTCCAACTCCGAGATGCTTGCACCAGTCCATAAATGGATCGCTGGAGCTTGCATACTTTGTCAGCATTCTCTAGATTGACAAAACCTTCGGGTTGTATCATATACAACTCTTCCTTAAGAAACCCATTAAGGAACGCCGTTTTGACATCCATCTGCCAGATTTCATAATCGAAAAATGCAGCTATTGTTAACATGATTCAGACGGACTTAAGCATCGCTATGGGTGAGAATGTCTCATCATAGTCAACTCCTTGAACTTGTGAAAAACCCTTTGCCACAAGTCGAGCTTTATAAAGGGTCACATTACCGTCTGCGGACGTCTTCTTCTTAAAGATCCATTTGTTCTGAATAGCCTTGCGACCTTCAGGTAATACTTCCAAAGTCCACACTTTGTTTTCATACATAGATCCTATCTTGGATTTCATGGCCTCCAACCATTTGTTGGAATCTGGGCTCACCATTGCTTCTCCATAACTCGCAGGCTCATTGTTGTCTAACAACATGATAGACAAGACACGATTCCCGTACCACTTGGGAGAAGTACGTGCTCTTGTCGACCTGCGAGATCCGACAGTAACTTGATGTGAAGCTTCATGATCATCATCATTAGCTTCCTCTTCAACCGGTGTTGCCTCGACAAGAATTTCTTTCTGCCCTGCGCTACCGTCTTGTTGAAGCAGAGGTTCTGTAACCTCATCAATTTCTATCTTCCTCCCACTCAATTCTTTCGAGAGAAACTCTTTCTCAAGAAAAGTTCCGTAGCAACAAACACTTTGACCTCGGATCTGAGATAGAAGGTGTACCCAACTGTCTCTTTTGGGTAACCTATGAAGACACACTTTTCCGCTTTCGGTTCTAGCTTTTCAGGATGAAGCTTTTTGACATAAGCATCGCATCCCCAAACTTTAAGAAACGACAACTTTGGCTTCTTGCCATACCATAGCTCATATGGTGTCATCTCAACGGATTTTGATGGTGCCCTATTTAAAGTGAATGCAGCTGTCTCTAATGCATAGACCCAAAAACGATAATGGCAAATCGGTAAGAGACAACATAGATCGCACCATATCTATCAAAGTATGATTATGTTGTTCGGACACACCATTACGCCGTGGTGTTCCAGGCGGTGTCAATTGTGAAACAATTCCACATTGTCTTAAGTGAGCACAAAACTTGTAACTCAGATACTCTCCTCCTCAATTAGATCGTAGGAACTTGATCTTCTTGCTACGATGATTTTCAACTTCACTCTGAAATTGCTTAAAATTTTTCAAACGTTTCAGACTTGTGCTCCATCAAGTAGATATAGCCATACCTACTCAAATCATCAGTGAAGGTGAGAAAATAATGATATCCGTCGCGCGCCTCTATGCTCATTGGTCCACACACATCAATATGTATAATCTCCAATAAGTCACTTGCACACTCCATTGTTCCAGAGAACGGAGTCTTAGTCATCTTACCCATGAGACATGGTTCGCACGTGTCAAGTGATTCAAAATCAAGTGACTCCAAAAGTCCATCAGCATGGATTTCTTCATGCACTTAACACCAATATGACCTAAGCGGCAGTGCCACAAGAAAGTGGCACTATCATTGTTAACTCTACATCTTTTGGTATCAATGTTATGGATATGAGTGTCATCACAATCGAGATTCAATATGAACAAAACCCTCACATTGGGTGCATGACCATAAAAGATATTACTCATACCATTATTCTCAGACTTAAATGAGTAACCGTCTCGCAATAAACAAGATCAAAATATAATGTTCATGCTCAATGCAGGCACTAAATAACAATTATTTAAGTTCATAACTAATCCCGATGGTAACTGAAGTGAGACCGTGACGACTTCGATCGCATCAACCTTGGAACCATTTCCCACGCGCATCGACACTTCATCCTTCGCCATCCATCGTTTATTCCGCAGTTCCTATTTTGAGTTGCAAATGTGAACAACAGACCGGTATCAAATACCCATGAACTACTACAAGAGTTGGTGAGGTACACATCAATAACATGTATATCAAATATACCTTGTTTGGTGTTGGTCGCCTTCTTATCGGCCAGATACTTGGGGCAGTTGCCCTTCCAGCGACCATTCCCCTTGCAATAATAGCACTCAGTTTTCGGCTTAGGCCCAGCCTTGGGTTTCTTCGTCGGAGGGGCAACAGTTTTGCCACTCTTCTTGGAGTTACCCTTCTTGCCTTTGTTGTTCTTCTTGAAACTAGTGGTCTTATTGACCATCAACACTTGATGTTCTTTCTGGATTTCTCACTCAGCGACTTTCAGCGTCGCAAATAACTCACCGGGTGACTTATTCATCCCTTGCATGTTATAGTTCAACACGAAGCTCTTGTAGCTAGGTGGGAGTGATTGAAGAATTCTGTCAGTGATAGCTTCTTGCGGGAGAGCGATCCCCAGCTCAGCTAGACGGTTTGAGTACCCAGACATTTTGAGCACATGTTCACTGACATACGAATTATCCTCCATTTTGCAAGCATAGAATTTATCGGAGGTCTCATACGGGCATTCTTCTCAAAGATAAACTTCAACTCCTGGAACATCTCCTATGCTCCATGACATTCAAAACGTCGTTCAAGTCCCGGTTCTATGCCATACAAAACTGCACATTGAACTAGTGAGTAGTCATCCTTACGAGCTTGCCAAGCGTTCAAAACATCTTGGTCAGCTGTAGCGGGTGGTTCATCTCCTAGCGCTGCATCAGGAACATAATTCTTTTGCCCAACTTGAAGGATAAGCCTTAGATTTCGAGCCCAGTCTACAAAGTTGCTACCATCATCTTTCAGCTTAGCTTTCTCTAGGAACGTATTGAAATTCAGGGTTGCTACTGCGCGAGCCATTGATCTACAACATAAAATTTTGGAAAGATTACTTAGACTATGTTCAAGACAATTGAGTTTATCTAATCATATTACTAATAAACTCCCACTCAAATAGACATCCCTCTAGTTATTCGAGTGTTGCATGATCCAACTTCACTAACTCAAGTCCGATCATCACGTGAGTTGAGTATAGTTTCAGTTGTGAACATCTCCATGTTGATCATATCTACTATATGATTCATGCTCGATCTTTCGGTCTCTTGTGTTCCGAGGCCATGTCTGTACATGCTAGGCTCGTCAAGTTTAACCCGAGTGTTCCGCGTGTACAACTATTTTGCACCCGTTGTATGTGAACGTTAAGTCTATCACACCCGATCATCACGTGGTGTCCCGAAATGATGAACTGTCGCAACGGTGCACAGTCGGGGAGAACACAATTTTATCTTGAAATTTTAGTGAGGGATCACCTTATAATGCTACTGATACGTCTCAAATGTATCTATAATTTTTGATGGTTTCACGTTGTTATCTTGCCTTCTTTGTATGTTTTATGTACCTTTTTATATCTTTTTTGGGACTAACTTATTAATTCAGTGCCAAGTGACAGTTCCTGTTTTTTCCGTGTTTTTGACTCTTTTCGGATCTGATTTTGGAACGGAGTCCAAACGGAAGAAAAACCCCGAAATGATTTTTTCCCGAATGAAAGAAGTCCAGGGGGCTTTTGGGCCAAGCCAGGTGGGCTCCAGGGAGCCCACAAGCCCCCACTCCGCCACCAGGGGGAGGCGGCGGTGGGCAGGCTTGTGGCCTCCCTGGCCGCCCCCTGACCTAGGTCTTTGGCCTATAAATTCCCAAATATTCCGCAAAAAATCAGGGGAGCCTCGAAAATACTTTTCCGCCGCCGCAAGCTTCCGTTTCCGCGAGATCGCATCTGGAGACCCTTCCTGGCACCCTGCCGGAGGGGACTTTGGAGGTGGAGGGCTTCATCATCATCATCATCGCCCCTCCAATGACTCGTGAGTAGTTCACTTCAGACCTACGGGTCCGTAGTTAGTAGCTAGATGGTTTCTTCTCTCTCTTGGATCTTCAATACAAAGTTCTCCATGATCTTCATGGAGATCTATCCGATGTAATCTTCTTTGGCGGTGTGTTTGTCGAGATCCGATGAATTGTGGACTTGTGATCAGATTATCTATGATATATATTTGAGTTTTTTCTGATTTCTTATATGCATGATTTGATATCCTTGTAAGTCTCTCCGAGTCTTGGGTTTTGTTTGGCCAACTAGATCTATGATTCTTGCAATGGGAGAAGTGCTTGGTTTTGGGTTCTGCCATGTGGTGACCTTTCCCAGTGACAGTAGGGGCAGCAAGGCACACATCAAGCAGTTGCCATCAAGGGTAAAAAGATGGGTTTTTTATCATTGGTTTGAGATTATCCCTCTACATCACGTCATCTTGCTTAAGGCGTTACTCTGTTCTTATGGACTTAATACACTAGATGCATGATGGATATCGGTCAACGTGTGGAGTAATAGTAGTAGATGCAGAAAGTATCGGTCTACTTGTTTCGGACGTGATGCCTATAGAAACAATCATTGCATAGATATCGTCATGACTCTGCACAGTTCGATCAATTGCTCGACAGTAATTTGTTCGCCCACCGTCTACTTGCTTTGATGAGAGAAGCCACTAGTAAACACTACGGCCCCGGGTCTATTCACATCCATCGTTTACATCTCCACTTTTACTTTGCTTTGTTGCTTTTAGTTCTCACTTGGCAAACAATCTATAAGGGATTGACAACCCCTTCATAGCGTTGGGTGCAAGCTTTTGTGTTTGTGCAGGATCTTGAGATACTCTTCCGCCGGATTGATACCTTGGTTCTCAAACTGAGGGAAATACTTACTGTCGCTGTGCTACATCACCCTTTCCGCTTCGAGGGAACACCAACGCAACGCTCCAAGGCCACGGGGGAAATCCTTTGCATACTTGCCTAGGAAGTCCCTTAAGGCGTAGCCGTAGCTAAAGGATTCCTGGTGCCGTCGACACGACTATTTCTGGTGCCGTTGCAAGGGATACACAAGAAACATCAGAAGTATTTCTGGCGCCGTTGCCGGGGAGGAGAAATCAAGATCTATCCAAGTAGGTCTCGCAAACTCTTCTCTTGCATTTACTTTTGTTGCCAGTTGCCTCTCGCTTTCCTCTCCCCCACTTCACATTTGCTGTTTTCATTCGCCTTTCTCCTTCACCGTTTTCTTTTGCCCTTGTCGTTTTCCTCTGCCAGTTTCTTGCTTTCTTGTGTGCTTGTTTGTTTGTTGAAGACATCATGTCTGAAAACACCAAACTTTGCGACTTCTCGAGCACTAATAATAATGATTTTATTAGTACTCCGATTGCTCCTGCCACTAGTGCGGAATCGTATGAAATCAACGCAGCGCTGCTGAATCTTGTTATGAAAGAGCAATTCTTTGGCCTTCCTAGTGAAGATGCCGCATCTCATCTCAATACCTTCATTGAGCTTTGTGATATGCAAAAGAAAATAGATGTGAATAATGACATGATTAAGTTGAAACTTTTTCCTTTCTCGTTGCGAGATCGCGCAAAAACTTGGTTTTCTTCTTTGCCTCAAAATAGTATCAATTCTTGGGATAAGTGCAAAGATGCTTACATATCCAAGTATTTTCCGCCGGCTAAGATCATCTCCTTACGTAACGATATCATGAATTTCAAGCAACTTGATCATGAACACGTTGCACAATCTTGGGAGAGGATGAAGCTTATGATTAGAAATTGTCCCGCTCATGGCTTGAGTTTGTGGATGATTATACAAATCTTTTACGCTGGCTTGAATTTCGCTTCTCACAATATCTTGGACTCCGCCTCAGGTGGAACGTTCATGGAAATCACGTTAGGAGACGCTACAAAAATCCTAGACAATATCATGACCAACTACTCTCAGTGGCACACTGAAAGGTCGCCTGCTAGCAAAAAGGTGCACGCTATAGAAGAGATTAACTCGCTTAGTGCTAAGTTGGACGAGTTGATGAATTTGGTTGCTAGTAGAAACACTACCGTACATCCTAATGACATGCCACTATCTTCTTTGATTGAGAGTAGCAACGCTAGTTTGGACGTGAATTTTGTTGGTAGGAACAATTTTGGCAACAACAATGCTATTAGAGGAAACTATGTTCCTAGGCCTTTTCCTAGTAACTCCTCTAACAATTATGGCAATTCCTACGGCAACAGTTATGGAAATTATAACAAATTACCCTCTGATCTAGAGAGTAATATCAAAGAGTTCATCAACTCTCAAAAGATTTTCAATGCGTCCATAGAGGAAAAACTACTCAAATTAGACGATTTGGCTAAGAGCGTTGATAGGATGTCTTGTGACATTGATGCTTTGAAAGTTAGATGCGCTCCTCCCAAGATCAACTTGGATGAAACTTTGAAAGCTATGCGTATCTCCATGAATGAGAGCAAAGAAAGAACCGCCGAAATTCGCGCTAGACATGAATGGTTTAAAAGGGTGCGTTCTAGTGATGCAAATCACGAAGATCTTAAAGTGCTTGGTGTGTCTCCTCTTGAATCTTTGTTTTTGCGTGTCAAACCTACTTATGGAGGGGCTGGATATGAATCCACTTTGGTTGAAAAACGCCCCAATGATTCGGAGTCCACCTATCTTGATGATAAAGGTGTGGAGAGTGGAGTAGAAGAAGTCAAAATTTTGGGTAGTAATGAAACTCCCACTTTGGATTTCAAGGAATTCAATTATGATAATTGCTCCTTGTTCGAATGCATTTCTTTGATGCAATCCATTGCAAACTCTCCACATGCTTATAGCCAAAGCAAAGCCTTTACCGCGCATATCGTAGATGCTATGATGAAATCTCTTGAAGAGAAGCTTGAACTAGAAGTCTCTATACCTAGAAAACTTCATGATGAGTGGGAACCTACTATCAAAATCAAGATCAAAAACTATGAGTGCAATGCTTTGTGTGATTTGGGTGCTAGTGTTTCCGCGATTCCAAAGTCTTTATGTGATATTCTTGGTTTTCTTGAGATTGAAGATGTTCTCTTAATTTGCATCTTGCGCATTCTACTATCAAGAAACCCATGGAAGGATCGATGATGTTCTTATTGTTGCAAATAAGAACTATGTACCCGTGGATTTCATTGTACTTTACATAGATTGCAATCCTTCATGTCCCATTATTCTTGGTAGAACTTTCCTAAGGACTATTGGTGCTATCATCAATATGAAGGAAGGGAATATTAGATTTAAATTTCCCTTAAATAAGGGCATGGAGCACTTTCCTAGAAAGAAAATAATATTGCCTTATGAATCTATGATGAGGGATACCTATGGTTTGAGCACCAAAGATGACTATACGTGATTCCATCACTTTCGCCTAGCTCAGGGCGTTAAACAAAAGCGCTTGTTGGGAGGCAACCCGACGAATCTATACTTTTTCTTTCTGTTTTGTGTTTTCCACACTTTCTTAATTCTGTTAATGATTGTGTTTTTTGTGTTACTTTTTGCATTTGTGCCAAGCAAAACCGTTATGATTAGTCTTGAGGATGATTGTTTGGTCACGCTGGAAAAGACAGAAACTTTCTACTCACGAAAAGAATTTTCATTTTTTTTCTGTAAGAGGTTTTGAGTTGATTATTCTTGCTGATGATTTATATGCAAATTATTCAGACTGTCGTAATTTTACATAATTTTTGAAGTACCAGAGTTATACGAAACATACAGATTGCTACAGACTGGTCTGCTGTTAACATATTCTGTTTTTGTTGTGTTGGTTGCTTATTTTGATGAAACTATGGATAGTATCGGGGGTATTAGCCATGGAAGATTGAAAGTACGGTAACCCAACATCAGCACAAGTAGAATTTAAGTTTTCTACATTACCTAAGGAACTAGTGGTTTGCTTTCTTGTACTAATGTTATCACGAGTTTCTGTTTAAGTTTGTGTTGTGAAGTTTTCAAGTTTTGGGTGAAGTTCTTATGGACAAAAAGATAAAGAGTGGCAAGAGCTCAAGCTTGGGGATGCCCAAGGCACCCCAAGAGATTCACCGAATCTTCAATTACGCACCGGTAACTTTTTTCCATTTCCGAGGTCCAGAGGGGAAGACGAAGTACAGCCTAGTTCAGAGAGTCACGATTGAATCCAGGTTAATTCAGCAGCAGCTAGAGCAATACTCCGATATTGATTTGATTCTCCGCTACCCACCAAGGTAGAAGACTGCTTGATCCGCAAAAGAAGTATGCTTTATTTGCTTATTGAACAAAAGTATACGCTTTTTCAGGGAAAGATAGACAGTCTATCATATGGAATAGGGCATTCAGCAGTTTGAAGAGGTAGCCTTTTTCAGTTTCAAGGATGCCGTAAAAGCCTAAGCTTGGGGATGCCCCGGGAAGGCATCCCCTCTTTCGTCTTCAATCCATCGGTAACGTTACTTGGGGCTATATTTTTATTCACCACATGTTATGTGTTTTTGCTTGGAGCGTCTTGTATCATAGGAGTCTTTTATTTTTGTTGTGTCACAATCATCCTTGCTGCACATCTAGAGAGAGAGACATGCACACACCGTGATTTTGTCGAGCTTCACTTATATCTTTTGGTAGACAATTCAGCTCACATGTGCTTCACTTATATCTTTTGAGCTAGATACTTTTGCTCTATGTGCTTCACTTATATCTTTTTAGAGCGCAGCGGTGCGTGGCTTGGTAGTTGATCTATGCTTTGAAAGTAGTCTCAAAAGGGGTAGTTATCCAAAGGGATACGAAAACTTCCACCTTCATGTGCATTGAATAGTTAGAGAAGTTTGATTCATCTCAATTAGTTTTGAGTTGTGGTTATGGTAATATTGAAGCCATGCTAGTAAGGTGTTGTGGATCTAGACATACTTGTGTTGAAGTTAGTGATTCCCGTAGCATGCACGTATGATGAACCGCTATGTAATGAAATCTGAGCATGATTAGTCTATTGATTGTCATCCTTTGTGTGGCGGTCGGGATAGCGCGATGGTTTATACCTATCAACCCTTCCCCTAGGAGTATGCGTTGAATGCTTTGTTTCAATTACTAATAAAACTTTTGCAACAAGTATATGAGTTCTTCATGACTAATGTTGAGTCCATGGTTTAGATGCACTTTCACCTTCCACCATCACTATCTTCTTAGTGTCGTGCAACTTTTGCCGGTGCACAAAACCCACCATTAGCCTCCCTCAAAACAGCCACCGTACCTACCTACTATGGCTTTTTCAAAGTCATTCCGAGATATATTGCCATGCAACTACCACCATGAGATGTGCCACCACGTCTACTTTGACTTTGCATGATTGTAAGATATCCAGCATGATGTTTCCATTGATGTCTATGCCATGCTAGATCATTGCCACGGTACACTATCGAAGGCATTCCATATAGAGTCATCGTTACTCTAAGTCTTGAGTTGAAAGTGTGATGATCATCATTATTGGAGCATTGTCCCATGTGAGGCAATAAAAGAGGCCAAAAAAGCACAAATAAAAAAAAGAGGCCAAAGAGCCCACCAAAATAATAATAATAAATGAGACAAAAAGAGAGAAGGGACAATGCTACCACTTTTTCCACGCTTGTGCATTTTGAGCACCATGATCTTCATGATTGAGAGTCTCTCGTTTTGTCACCACCATATAGCTAGTGCGAAATTCTCATTATTGTCACATCCCTAAGCCTTAACCAAGATAGCATTGTGCTCATGTCTTCTTTGCATTTGCATCCAAGAAGTTTCAACAAAAACAACAAAGTGGCAAAGGAAAAACTCAAAAACCCTAGCCACCATTTCAATTAAAGGAAATTTCAACTAGTTCAAAATCAATGAACCCAAAATGGCCTCAAGAAATGTTCAAACTTTCTGTTAAACCATGAAAGTAAATGAGCATTAGAGAAAACTATTTTCTTGACACTTTAAGCATTTTAAATAAATGCAAAAGCCACTGGTTTCAAATTTAAAAATTTGAAATCAGAAACTATAATTTTCCAAAAATGTTGAAAGTCTTGGAAATGAGTGGGGATATTATAACAAATATTTCAGGAGGTCAAAATTAGTTTTTTACTTTTTGTTTTGGAGCTGAAATAATTAGCAAAGCAATAAATAGCAAAACAGAAAAACAAAAGCAGAAGAAAAAGGAAAAGAGTTACCTGTCGCCCAAGCCAGGCCCAGCCCATCTCGCCGCTCGTCCCCTTCCCCGCGCCAGTAGGCAGCAGGAGGTGGCCGCCGCCTCCTCCGGCGCGGCCACGCGCCTGCGTGCCTGCCTGGCCGCCGGTTCGCGCTGGCGACGACGGGGATAAGCTCCCCAGAGCCTCCCCTATCCATTCCCCGCCTCGGTTCTCCTCCTCCGCCCGGATCCCCTCCTTCTCCCTGCTGCCGCCATTAGAGCCGAGCTCAAGCTCGAGCTGGCCGTGCCCCTGGCCATAGGAACCCCTCCCCGAGCACGCCATTAGATCCGCCTCGTCGCCCTGGTCGTCTCTGCAGAAGCCGAAGCCTCCTCGAGCCCTGCAACGCCGTCGTCTTCCTCCTCCGGCCGCCGGACCTCTCCCGTCGATTCGTCGCCCCCAGGCCTCCCCCGAGCCGTCTGAGCTCTTCTCTGCACCCCCTGTGAGCATGCGGTGGTTTTCCCTAAGCTTTCCCCGTCGATCCCCTCCTCTAGCCCTAGTTTCACCGGAGCCCGACGAGCACCGCCGCTCCCGCTCGTCGCCGGTAGCCCTCCGATGTCCAGCTCGTCCTTCCGAGAGCACCAGCAGCTCCAGGACGACGCGTAGATGCCGTAGCAGCTAAGAACTAAGCGTGGATCCCTCTGATTCAAAGCCCCCGACGACGCCCGAGCTTCGGCCTCCGCTCCGGCTCGTCGCCGACGCCTCTTCCGGCGACCCTAGCCTCCCCAGTTGGTCCTGCCAGATCGGCCACTTCGCGAGCTTGCTGTAGCTGCCAACCGCGTGCGTTTTCGCGCTGTGTAGCGTCGTCTAGGTCGCCTCCGGCGAGCCCTCCGCCGCGGGTTTGGTCGCCGGCGACCACCCTCCGGTGGCCGTCGACGTGGCCGACCATTAGGGCCTAATCGCCCTCCTCTGAGTCGCTGCCAGAGGGCCCCACGCCTGGTCAAACCCCAATTAGGGGCTGGTCAGCGCGGGATTAGCCCCAGAGAGGCTGACCAGTGGGGCCCCCCTGTCAGGTTTGACCTGCACAGGTCGGCTGACCTGCTGACGTCAGCGTGATGCAATAAAAGGAATTTCCAGTATCAAAATAATTCAAGAAATTGCTAAAATTTGCAAAAATCATAGAAATTAATCTATAACTCCAATGAAAATAATTTATATATGAAAAAGTATTAGAAAAATTCAAGGATTCTGATTATGCTATTTTCAACTATATTTGAAAAAGTTACAGAACCCTAAATTGTGAAATAAGGAATAATTCAATTCTTTAATCACTTTATAAATGGAAATTGCAAAAATATCCAAATTTCATTATAAATGCAATGATCACACACTGCCCTAGAGGTAAATCAGTACCATAACATGACATTTCATGCATGTTAACATTAGGTTGATCTGAGCATCAGGTCGAATCAATTAAACCGGTATCCGGGAATACCCGTTTGAATTGCTATTCGAATGTGATTCAAATCAACTCTAAACCTAAAAACATCTTGATTATAATAACTTATCACTTGCATTCTCATGCCTTGCTCATGCATCATTTTGATTGCATATGATTGTTATTGAATGATGCCGTTCATTTCGGTAGGCTCCGCACCCCCGGATTCCACCGAATATCCGTCTGACGGATATCGTTCCTCCTCTGAGCAACAAGGCAAGCAACCTTTTTGATCATCCCGATAAATCCCATGTTCTTGCTCCTGCACCTATTTATTGCATTTAAGATCAAATGCTTCAACTGCTTTTACCACGATAGTTGAACCCACTTCCTTTGCATGACTTAACCTTGTCACAGTAAATAGCCGAACCTTGCAACCTAGCATACCTGGTAGTTGCTTGAGCTATGATGTGCCTTATCCTGCTATGCATGCTATGCTTAGAGTTGTGTATGGTCTGTCATCTGGGAGATGAGCAGAAATGTGGAATGTGTTCGGTGAGCAAAGGTCGTGTGTTGAACTTGATTTGGTAAAGGTACCGGTGGAAGGCTGTGTAGGAGTACATGGCGGGTTGTTTCATCGGAACCGTCCTTAGGAACTGAGTTCCATGTATGTAATCCAAGACTAGATACTACCACATGCTGGGCCCTGAAATATGACCCCGCTCGGCCTATTAATCGCGTAGCACTCGGTCCAGGAGTTGCAAGTAGTTTCTGGTGTTTATAGTAATGCTGGAGGCCGTGCATGGTGCTGACCTGAGAGGTGGACCGTGATGCGGTAGGCAGTGGCACGGTGTACCAAGTGGCACCCGGATGGTGGGCTTGGGAACCCTGCGCACATCGTTTGAGGCCGTGGTGGAAACCTCGGCCGGACTTCCGTACGGGTTACTCTCAGACAGGCGATAAACCTGGACTAGGTACTAGTGTGGTTAACGGTCGTGGCCGACTCCCTCGCTGGGCTTCCGCTTGAAGGTTGCCGAGGTGCATAACATGCACATGGCGATAAGTGGCGGGAGCGTGTGTGACGAAGTACACCCCTGCAGGGTTATGATCTATTCGAATAGTCGCGTCCGCGCCGTGGCGGAAACCTCGGCCGGACTTCCGTACGGGTTACTCTCAGACAGGCGATAAACCTGGACTAGGTACTAGTGTGGTTAACGGTCGTGGCCGACTCCCTCGCTGGGCTTCCGCTTGAAGGTTGCCGAGGTGCATAACATGCACATGGCGATAAGTGGCGGGAGCGTGTGTGACGAAGTACACCCCTGCAGGGTTATGATCTATTCGAATAGCCGCGTCCGCGGATATGGACTACTTGGAGACATATGTTGTTCATAGATAACTTCAATGGCTACTCATAAAATTGTCAAGATAAGCGTGAATGTCGTGGACGGCATTTCCGTATGGAGACGGAATGATTCCACGATAGTGTATTGTTGTGGTGTTAGTGGACTCGTGTGCGAGAAATCAAGTTGTCAAAACTAATTTCAAAAAGCAAGTTGTCTAGCCACGAGTCAAATGCTGGCTTCCCGCATGAAACCCCACAATACCTTCTTGATACCTTGCATGAGTAGTTAGTCATCCTAAAGTCTTGCTGAGTACCTTCGTACTCATGTTTGCTTAATAAATGTTGCAGAGGTCGCTAATGACCCTAATGGAGGGTTCTTCGTAGACATCGACGACGACGAGTAGCTGGTGTCCCAGCTACGGTCTGGCCCTACGTCGGCTCTGTAGTATAGTCAGGCCATGTGCCTTCTAGTTGCTCTGTCTGTACCCAGACAGTTTATAACTCTTCCGCTGATTTGTATTTGTATGACTGCTATTATGGGTCGAGAGACCCTTAATGTGTAATATTATGTGTGTGGCTCTTCCGAGCCTCTTAAATAAAGCTTGTATGTTATGGTTATGTTGTGATGCCATCGATGTATCTATACATATCGGTAGGCCATGCGTACGTGTGTCTTACTTGATATGTATGGGGTTCGAATACCTAGTCATGAACTTTAGTAGCACTCCTTACAAGGAAATGCCCCTTTGTGATCCAACGAGCCTTGGTAGTTCGCTACTGCTCCGGACACATTGGTTGACCGGCATGTGTCCTTCTTAGCTGCTGTGTCTGTCCTCTTTGGGGAAATGTCACGCGACGTAATGGAGTCCTTGTAGCTTGCTACGACTCGTCTACGTTCGTTGATGACCGACACCTGCTTTGTTGGGTCATGTATGCCTGTCCTTGTGCGGAACTGCCACTTTGGTTTATGACTAGACATGTCGATCCGGGTTCTTTGACATTGGAATGCTAGCGACACTATCGCATACGTGAGTCAAAAGACGCAAACGGTCCCGGCTAAGGTAAGGCTCCAGCCGTGGAGTTAACCGTGCGTGAGACCACAAAGGGATGCGATGTGTTACAAGCTGGATTCCTATGGCTTAGGATCGGGGTCCCGACAATTATATAACTTGGCTTGTGTATTCCAATGATAGGCTTCCTCAAAATTGCCTTAGGTCTTCGTGAGCAAGCAAGTTGGATGCACACCCACTAGTTTTCTTTAAGAGCTTTCACATACTTGTAGCTCTAGTGCATCATTTGTATGGCAATCCCTACTCATCCACATTGATATCTATTGATGAGCATCTCCACAGCTCATTGATATGCCTAGTTAATGTGACTATCTTCTCCCTTTTTGTCTTGCAACCTCCACCACATTCCACACCATCTATAGTGCTATAACCATGGCTCATGCTCATGTATTGCATGAGAGTTGAAAAGGTTTGAGAAAGTAAAGGTGTGAAACAATTACTTGGCCAATACCGGGGTTGTGCATGATTTAAATTCATTGTGCAATGATTATAGAGCATAGCCAAACTATATTCTTTTGTAGGGATAACTTTCTTTTGGCCTTGTTATTTTGAAAATACATGATTACTTTGCTAGTTTGCTTGAATTATTATTGCTTCCACATCAATAGAAAACTATTGTTTTGAATCTAATGGATCTGAACATTCATGTCACATAAGAGGAAGTACAAAGGACACCTATGCTAGGTAGCATGAAAGCATCAAAAATTCATTCTTATCACTTCCCTACTCGAGGACGAGCAGGAGTTAAGCTTGGGGATGCTTGATACGTCTCAAACGTATCTATAACTTTTTATGGTTTCACGTTGTTATCTTGTCTTCTTTGTATGTTTTATGTACGTTCTTATATCTTTTTTGGGACTGACTTATTAATTCAGTGCCCAGTGCCAGTTCCTGTTTTTTCTGTGTTTTGACTCTTTTCAGATCTGATTTTGGAACGGAGTCCAAACGGAAGAAAAACCCCGAAATGATTTTTTCCCGAACGAAAGGAGTCCAGGGGGCTTTTGGGCCAAGCTAGGTGGGCTCCAGGGAGCCCACAAGCCCCCACTCCGCCACCAAGGGGGAGGCGGCGGTGGGCAGGCTTGTGGCCTCCCTGGCCGCCCCCTGACCTAGGACTTTGGCCTATAAATTCCCAAATATTCCGCAAAAAATCACGGGAGCCTCGAAAATAATTTTCCGCCGCCGCAAGCTTCCGTTTCCGCGAGATCTCATCTAGAGACCCTTCCCGACAGCCTACCGGAGGGGACTTTGGAGGTGGAGGGCTTCTTCATCATCATCATCCCCCCTCCGATGACTCGTGAGTAGTTCACTTCAGACCTACGAGTCCGTAGTTAGTAGCTAGATGGCTTCTTCTCTCTCTTGGATCTTCAATACAAAGTTCTCCATGATCTTCATGGAGATCTATCCGATGTAATCTTCTTTGGCGGTGTGTTTGTCGAGATCCGATGAATTGTGGACTTGTGATCAGATTATCTATGATATATATTTGAGTCTTTGCTGATTTCTTATATGCATGATTTGATATCCTTGTAAGTCTCTCCGAGTCTTGGGTTTTGTTTGGCCAACTAGATCTATGATTCTTGCAATGGGAGAAGTGCTTGGTTTTGGGTTCTGCCATGTGGTGACCTTTCCTAGTGACAGTAGGGCAGCAAGGCACACATCAAGCAGTTGCCATCAAGGGTAAAAAGATGGGGGTTTTTATCATTGGTTTGAGATTATCCCTCTACATCATGTCATCTTGCTTAAGGCGTTACTCTGTTCTTATGGACTTAATATACTAGATGCATGCTGGATAGCGGTCGACGTGTGGAGTAATAGTAGTAGATGCAGAAAGTATCGGTCTACTTGTTTCAGACGTGATGCCTATAGAAACAATCATTGCATAGATATCATCACGACTCTACACAGTTCTATCAATTGCTCGACAGTAATTTGTTCACCCACCGTCTACTTGCTTTCATGAGAGAATCCACTAGTAAACACTACGGCCCCCGGGTCTATTCACATCCATCGTTTACATCTCCGCTTTTACTTTGCTTTGTTACTTTGTTGCTTTCAGTTCTCACTTGGCAAACAATCTATAAGGGATTGACAACCCCTTCATAGCGTTGGGTGCAAGCTTTTGTGTTTGTGCAGGATCTTGAGATACTCTTCCGCCGGATTGATACCTTGGTTCTCAAACTGAGGGAAATACTTACCGTCGTTGTGCTACATCACCCTTTCCGCTTCGAGGGAACACCAACGCAAGGCTCCAAGGCCATGGGGGAATCCTTTGCATACTTTCCTAGGAAGTCCCTTAAGGCGTAGCCGTAGCTGAAGAAGATCACAAGTCCACAATTCATCGGATCTCGACAAACACACCGCCAAAGAAGATTACATCGGATAGATCTCCATGAAGATCATGGAGAACTTTGTATTGAAGATCCAAGAGAGAGAAGAAGCCATCTAGGTACTAACCACGGACCCGTAGGTCTGAAGTGAACTACTCACGAGTCATTGGAGGGGCGATGATGATGATGAAGAAGCCCTCCACCTCCAAAGTCCCCTCCGGCAGGGTGCCGGGAAGGGTCTCCAGATGAGATCTCACGGAAACGGAAGCTTGCGGCCGCGGAAAAGTATTTTTGAGGCTTCCCTCATGTTTTGTGGAATATTTGGGAATATATAGGCGCAAGATCTAGGCCAGGGGGCGGCTAGGGTGGCCACGAGCTTGCCCACCGTCGCCACCCCCTGGTGGCGTGGTGGGAGCATGTGGGCTCCCTGGGGCCCACCTGGCTTGGCCCAAAGGCTCCCTCGTCTTCTTTCGTTCGGGAAAAAATCATTTTGGGGTTTTTATTCCGTTTGGACTCTATTCCAAAATCAGATCTGAAAAGAGTCAAAAACACGAAAAAAACAGGAACTGGCACTGAATTAATAAGTTAGTCCCAAAAAGATATAAAAAGGTACATAAAACATACAAGGAAGGCAAGATAACAGCATGAAACCATCAAAAATTATAGATATGTTTGAGACGTATCAAGCATCCCCAAGCTTAACTCCTGCTCATCCTCGAGTAGGGAAGTGATAAGAATGAATTTTTGATGCTTTCATGCTACCTAGCATAGGTGTCCTTTGTAATTCCTCTTATGTGACGTGAATGTTCAGATCCATTAGATTCAAAACAATAGTTTTCTATTGACGTGGAAATAATAATAATTCAAGCAAACTAGCAAGGTAATCATGAACTTTCAAAATAACAAGGCCAAAAGAATGTTATCCCTACAAAAGCATATAGTGTGGCTATGCTCTATCATCATTGCACAACGAATTTAAATCATGCACAACCCCGGTATTGGCCAAGTAATTGTTTCACACCTTTACTTTCTCAAACATTTTCAACTCTCACGCAATACATGAGCGTGAGCCATGGTTATAGCTCTATAGATGGTGTGGAATGTAGTGGAGGTTGCAGGACAAAAAGGAGAAGATAGTCACATTAACTAGGCATATCAATAAGCTGTGGATATGCTCATCATTAGATATCAATGTGAATGAGTAGGGATTGCCATACAAATGATGCACTAGAGCTACAAGTATGTGAAAGCTCTTAAAGGAAACTAGTGGGTGTGCATCCAACTTGCTTGCTCACGAAGACCTAAAGCAATTTTGAGGAAGCTTGTCATTGGAATATACAAGCCAAGTTATATAATGAGAATTTCCCACTAGCTATATGGTGGTGACAAAACGAGATACTCTCAATCATGAAGATCATGGTGCTCAATATGCACAAGTGTGGAAAAAGTGGTAGCATTGTCCCTTCTCTCTTTTTCTCTCATTTTTTTTATTTTGGTGGGCTCTTTGGCCTCCTTTTTTATGGGCTTCTTTGGCCTCTTTTATTTCCTCACATGGGACAATGCTCCAATAATGATGATCATCACACTTTCAATTCAAAACTTAGAGCAATTATGACTCTATATGGAATGCCTTCGGTAGTGTACCGTGGCAATGATCTAGCATGGCATAGACATCAATGGAAACATCATGCTAGCTATTTACGATCATGCAAAGGCAATGTAGACGTGGTGGCATATATCATGGTGGTAGTTTCATGGCAATATATCTCGAAATGACTTTGAAAAAGCTATAGTAGGTAGGTATGGTGGCTGTTTTGAGGGAGGCTAATGGTGGGTTTTGTGTACCGGCGAAAGTTGCACGACACTAAGAAGATAGTGATGGTGGAAGGTGAAAGTGCATCTAAACCATGGAATCAACATTAGTCATGAAGAACTCATATACTTGTTGCAAAAGTTTTATTAGTAATCGAAACAAAGCATTCAACGCATACTCCTAGGGGAAGGGTTGGTAGGTATAAACCATCGCGCGATCCCGACCGCCACGCAAAGGATGACAATCAATATACTAATCATGCTCAGATTTCATCACACAGCGGTTCACCATACGTGCATGCTATGGGAATCACTAACTTCAACACAAGTATTTCTAGATCCACAACACCTTACTAGCATGACTTCAATATTACCATAACCACAACTCAAAACTTATTGAGATGAATCAAACTTCTCTAACTATTCAATGCACATGAAGGTGGAAGTTTTCGTATCCCTTTGGATAACTACCCCTTTTGAGACTACTTTCAAAGCATAGATCAACTACCAAGACACGGACCGCTGCGCTCTAAAATATATAAGTGCAGCACACAGAGCAAAAGTATCTAGCTCAAAAGATATAAGTGAAGCACATGTGAGCTGAATTGTCTACCAAAAGATATAAGTGAAGCTCGACAAAATCACGGTGTGTGCATGTCTCTCTCTAGGTGTGTAGCAAGGATGATTGTGACACAACAAAAATAAAATACTCCTACGATACAAGATGCTCCAAGCAAAAACACATAACATGTGGTGAATAAAAATATAGCCCCAAGTAATGTTACCGATGGATTGAAGACGAGAGAGGGGATGCCTTCCCGGGGCATCCCCAAGCTTAGGCTTTTACGACATCCTTGAATATCTTGGGTTGCCTTGAGCATCCCAAGCTTGATCTCTTGCCACTCTTTATCTTTTTGTCCATAAGAGCTTCACCCAAAACTTGAAAACTTCACAACACGAAACTTAAACAGAAACTCGTGATAACATTAGTACAAGAAAGCGAACCACCACTTCCTTAGGTACTGTAGCAAACTCAAATTCTACTTGTGTTGATGTTGTGTTACTGTACTTTCAAGCTTCCATGGCTAATACCCCCCGATACTATCCATAGTTTCATCAAAATATGCAACCAACACAACAAAAACAGAATCTGTTAACAGCAGACCAGTCTGTAGAAATCTGTATGTTTTGTATACCTCTGGTACTTAAAAAATTCTGAAAACTTACGAAAGTCTGAAGAATTTGCTTAGCATTCAGAAGCAAAAAGAATCAACTCAAAAGCTCTTACAGAAAAAAATGAAAATTATTTTCATGAGCATAAAGTTTCTTTCCCAGCATGACCAAACGATCATCCTCAAGACTAATCATAACGGTTTTGCTTGGAACAAACGCAAAAAGAAACACAAAAAACACAATCACAACAGAATTATGAAAGTGTGGAAAACACAAAACAGAAAGAAAAAGGATAGATTCGTTGGGTTGCCTCCCAACAAGCGCTTTTGTTTAAAGCCCTTTGCTAGGCGAAAGTGATGGAATCACGTATAGTCATCTTTGGTGCTCAAACGATAGGTAGCGTGATCATTTATCATCTTAAGATTTTCATCTTTATTAGATGACTCACCACCAGCTCTTGGAACAAAAACAGGCTTGACGGTCTTTTTGAGAGTAAGATTTGGAGTATTTTGCACTGCGCCAAAAGCGGAACCCAAGTTGGTTATGACATCTTCTAATTTGCCAATTCTAGAAGAATCATTAACTATAAGTTCCTTCTCCTTTAAATTTTTTAAAAAAGTTTCCCACTTTGGATCCGTACTGAGTAATTTGATTGTGGATCTTTCTATCCAAACCCTCAATAAGTTCAACTGTGCCAATTTTGTTTTCAATAGCGTCAAGCCTTTGCATCACGTGTTCCAAGGTCAAGATAGTTCCATTAACCATGAGCGGGAGTGAGCCTACCAAATTAATGATAGCTCTATAGGAGTCAACAATATGGCTCCCCAAAAAGTTCTCGCCTACAATGGTATCAAGGATATACCTATTCCAAGGAGAAATTCCAACATAGAAACTGCGAAGGAGGACGGTAGTGGATTGCTTACGAGTAGATCTACTTTGGGCATTGCAAATCCTGTACCAAGCGTCCTTCAAATTTTCTTCCTCATTCTGCCTGAAATTGAGAACTTCATTTTCAGGGGTGTCATTTGGAGTGGTGGGTCTAGCCATTGATGGACTATCTCACACACAAACGAGAAAGAAGAGAGAGTGAAACGGGCAAAAGAAGACAGCAAAAAGGCAAAAGAAAACGGCGAAGGAGAAAGGCGAATGAAAACGGCAAATGTGTAGTGGGGGAGAGGAAAACGAGAGGCAACTAGCAACAAAAGTAAATGCAAGAGAAGAGTTTGTGAGACCTAATTGGATAGATCTTGATTTCTCCTCTCCGGCAACGGCGTTAGAAATAGGCGTGTTGACGAGAGATTACTCTTGTCTTGGTCTCCTCGGCAAGTGATCCTCCTCCCCGGCAACGGCGCCAGAAATACTTCTGATTGTTTTGCTGTGTATCCCTTGCAACGGCGCCAGAAATACTTCTGCTACCTCAAAAAGATCCCCGGCAACGGTGCCAGGAAGTAGTTGTGTCGACGGCACCAGGAATCCTTCAGCTACGGCTACGCCTTAAGGGACTTCCTAGGAAAGTATGCAAAGGATTTCCCCTGTGGCCTTGGAGCCTTGCGTTGGTGTTCCCTCGAAGCGGAAAGGGTGATGTAGCACAGCGACGGTAAGTATTTCCCTCAGTTTGAGAACCAAGGTATCAATCCGGCGGAAGAGTATCTCAAGATCCTGCACAAACACAAAAGCTTGCACCCAACGCTATGAAGGGTTGTCAATCCCTTATAGATTGTTTGCCAAGTGAGAACTGAAAGCAACAAAGTAACAAAGCAAAGTAAAAGGGAGATGTAAACGATGGATGTGAATAGACCCGGGGGCCATCGTGTTTACTAGTGGCTTCTCTCATGAAAGCAAGTAGACGGTGGGTGAACAAATTACTGTCGAGCAATTGATAAAACAGTGCAGAATTGTGACGATATATATGCAATGATTATTTCTATAGGCATCACGTCAGAAACAAGTAGACCGATACTTTCTGCATCTACTACTATTACTCCACACGTCGACCGCTATCCAGCATGCAGCTAGTGTATTAAGTCCATAAGAACAGAGTAACGCCTTAAGCAAGATGACATGATGTAGAGGGATAATCTCAAACCAATGATAAAAACCCCATCTTTTTACCCTTGATGGCAACTGCTTGATGTGTGCCTTGCTGCCCTTACTGTCACTCGGAAAGGTCACCACATGGCAGAACCCAAAACCAAGCACTTCTCCCATTGCAAGAATCATAGATCTAGTTGGCCAAACAAAACCCAAGACTCGGAGAGACTTACAAGGATATCAAATCATGCATATAAGAAATCAGCAAAGACTCAAATATATATCATAGATAATCTGATCACAAGTCCACAATTCATCGGATCTCGACAAACACACCGCCAAAGAAGATTACATCGGATAGATCTCCATGAAGATCATGGAGAACTTTGTATTGAAGATCCAAGAGAGAGAAGAAGCCATCTAGCTACTAACTACGGACCCGTAGGTTTGAAGTGGACTACTCACGAGTCATTGGAGGGGCGATGATGATGATGAAGAAGCCCTCCACCTCCAAAGTCCCCTCCGGCAGGGTGCCGGGAAGGGTCTCCAGATGAGATCTCGCGGAAACGGAAGCTTGCGGTGGCGGAAAAGTATTTTCGAGGCTCCCCTGATTTTTTGCGGAATATTTGGGAATATATAGGCGCAAGATCTAGGTCAGGGGCGGCCAGGGTGGCCACAAGCTTGCCCACCACCGCCACCCCCCTGGTGGCATGGTGGGAGCTTGTGGGCTCCCTGGGGCCCACCTGACTTGGCCCAAAGGCTCCCTGATCTTCTTTCGTTCGGGAAAAAATCATTTCGGGGTTTTTATTCCGTTTGGACTCCGTTCCAAAATCAGATCTGAAAAGAGTCAAAAACACGGAAAAAACAGGAAATGGCACTTGGCACTGAATTAATAAGTTAGTCCCAAAAAGATATAAAAAGGTACATAAAACATACAAAGAAGGCAAGATAACATCGTGAAACCATAAAAAATTATAGATACGTTTGAGACGTATCACCCCCGGGTCTATTCACACCTATCGTTTCCACTTTTGCTTTTACTTTGTTTTGTTACTTTGTTGCTTTCAGTTCTCACTTGGCGAACAATCTATAAGGGATTGATAACCCCTTCATAGCATTGGGAGCAAGCTTTTTGTGTTTGTGCAAGCACTTGTGATACTCCTTCACTGGATCGATACCTTGGTTCTCAAACTGAGGGAAATACTTGCCACCGCTGCGCTACATCACCCTTTCCGCTTCAAGGGAACACCAAAGCAAGGCTCCAAGGCCACGGGGGAAATCCTTTGCATATTTTCCTAGGAAGTCCCTTAAGACGTAGCCGTAGCAGAAGGATTCCTGGTGCCGTAGCATGTTTCTGGCGTCGTTGGAAGGTCTTTTGTTGCAGTAGCAGAAGATGATTGATACGTCTCAAACATATCTATAATTTTTGATGGTTTCATGTTGTTATCTTGTCATCTTTTGATGTTTTATGTACCTTTTATATATTTTTTGGGACTAACTTATTAATTCAGTGCCAAGTGTCAGTTCCTGATTTTTGTGTGTTTTTGGCTCTTTTCAGATCTTATTTTGGAACGGAGTCCAAACGGAATAACATCCCCGAAATAAATTTTTCCCGAACGGAAGAAGATCAGGGGCTTTAGGGCCAAGCCAGGAGGGCTACAGGGGCCCCACAAGCGCCCTATCCGCCAACAGGGGGGCGGCGGCCAGCAGGCTTGTGGCCTCCCTGGCGCCCCCTGACCTAGCTCCTTCGCCTATATATTCCCTAAAATTCAGAAGAAAAAAGTCAAGGGATCCACAAAAATACTTTTCCGCCGCCGCAAGCTTCCGTTTCCGCGATATCTCATCTGGAGGCCCTTCCCGGTGCCCTGCTGGAGGGGACTTTGGAGTTGGAGGGCTTCTACATCAACATCATCGCGCCTCCAATGACTCGTGAGTAGTTCACTTCAGACCTACGGGTCCGTAGTTAGTAGCTAGATGGCTTCTTCTCTCTCTTGGATCTTCAATACAAATTTCTCCATGATCTTCATGGAGATCTATCCGATGTAATCCTCTTTGGCGGTGTGTTTGTCGAGATCCGATGAATTGTGGATTTGTGATCAGATTATCTATGATATATATTTGAGTCTTTGCTGATTTCTTATATGCATGCTTTGATATCCTTGTAAGTCTCTCCGAGTCTTGGGTTTTGTTTGACCAACTAGATCTATGATTCTTGCAATGGGAGAAGTGCTTGGTTTTGGGTTCTTACCGTGTGGTGACCTTTCCAAGTGACAGTAGGGGCAGCAAGGCACACATCGTGTAGTTGCCATCAAGGGTAACAAGGTGGGCTTTGTCGTAGATATGAGATTGCCCATCTACATCATGTCATCTTGCTTAAGGCGTTACTCTGTTCTTTTGGACTTAATACACTAGATGCATGCTGGATAGCGGTCGACGTGTGGAGTAATAGTAGTAGATGCAGAAAGTATCGGTCTACTTGTTTTGGACGTGATGCCTATAGATATAATCATTGCCATAGATGACGTCATGACTTTGCGCGGTTCTATCAATTTCTCGACAGTAATTTGTTCACCCACCGTCTACTTGCTTTCATGAGAGAAGCCACTAGTAAACACTACGGACCCTAGGTCTATTCACACCTATCGTTTCCACTTTTGCTTTTACTTTGCTTTGTTACTTTGTTGCTTTCAGTTCTCACTTGGTGAACAATCTATAAGGGATTGACAACTCCTTCATAGTGTTGGGAGCAAGCTTTTTGTGTTTGTGCAGGCACTTGTGATACTCTTTCATTAGATCGATACCTTGGTTCTCAAACTGAGGGAAATACTTACCGCCGCTGCGCTACATCACCCTTTCCGCTTCGAGGGAACACCAACGCAAGGCTCCAAGGCCACGGGGAAATCCTTTGCATATTTTCCTAGGAAGTCCCTTAAGGCGTAGCTGTAGCAGAAGGATTCCTGGTGCCGTAGCACATTTCTGGCGCCGTTGGAAGGTCTTTTGTTGCAGTAGCAATCTTCATCGTCACCGGCGCCACACCATGATCTCCATCATTGTGCCGCCATCGAGGTTGTCATGATATCTATGCTATTACTACTAAAGCTACTACCTAGCAATATAGTAAACGCATCTGGAAGCACAAACATTAGTTTAAAGACAACCCTATGGCTCCTGCGGGTTGCCGTAGCATCGACGTGAAAGTCGATATTTAACTATTACAACATGATCATCTCATACATACAATATATCACATCATGTATTTGGCCATATCACATCACATGCATACCCTGCAAAAACAAGTTAGACATCCTCTAAGTTGTTGTTGCATGTTTTACGTGACTGCTATGGGTATCTAGTATGATCGCATCTTACTTATGCCAAGCCACAACGGTGATATGCAAATTGCTATTTAACCTTCTCCAAGGACCGCCTTGTTTAAATCCGATTCAACTAAAGTTGAAGAAACGGACAACCGCCAGTCATCTTTATGCAACAAGTTGCATGTTAGTCGATGAAACCGGTCTCTCGTAAGCGTACGAGATAGGTTGGTCCGGGCCGCTTCAATCCAACAATACCGCCGAATCGATAAAATAATAAGGAGGGAAGCAAATCGAACATCAACGACCACAAAAAATTTTGTTCTCTACTTGAGATTTCATCTACGCATGAACCTAGCTCATGATGCCACTGTTGGGGAACGTTGCATGAGAAACAAAAAAATTCCTACGCACACGAAGACCTATCATGGTGATGATCATCTACGAGAGGGAGATCAGGTCTACATACCCTTGTAGATCGCTAAGCAGGAAGCGTTAAGAAACACGGTTGATGTAGTGGAACGTCTTCGCGATCCAAATTGCTGTCGTCCCACGATACGTCCCAATCTAGTACCGAACGGACGGCACCTCCGCGTTCAGCACACGTACATCTCGATGATGATCCCCGCCTTCTCTTGATCCAACAAGAGAGATGGGGAAGTAGATGAGTTCTCCGGCAGCGTGATGGCGCGCCGGTGGTGGTGGTGATCTATTCCTGCAGGGCTTCGCCTAAGCACCGCAGAAATCCGATCTAGAGGAAGAACTACGAACTAGAGGAGAGGGTTGCACATGGCTGAAATTGTGTCTCAAAAACCCTAAAACCTCTAGTATATATAGGAGGAAGGAGGGGCTAGCCTTGAGCACCAAGGAGAACCTCCTTGGGCTCGGCTAAACTAGGATTGTAGGACTCCTCCTCCAATCCTACTTGGAGTAGGACCCCTTCCCAAGTTGTCCACCTCTTTTGGTTTTTTCCACTTTTACCTCATGGGATTTCTTTGGTTGACAAGACAGACCACTAAGAGCTATTGCGCCACCATAAAGTCCACGTGGCCCTCTTGGGGAGTGGTGGGCCCACCTGGTGGGCCCCCGGTACCCATTCGTCACTCCCGGCACACTGCCGGCAATGCCCGAAATCCTTCCGGAATCCAAATACCTACTTCATATATATCAATCTTCATTTCTGGACCATTCTAGAAACCCTCATGACGTCCAGGATCTCATCCGGGACTCCAAACAAAACTTTGGTCACCAACACCTATAACTCAACTATACGAAAACGTCACTGAACCTTAAATGTGCAGACCAAGCGGGTTCGAGAACTATGCAGACATGACCTGAGACACTCTCTGGTCAATATCCAATAGCGGGACCTGGATGTCCATATTGGATCCTACATATTCTACGAAGATCTTATCGGTTGAACCTCTATGCCAAGGATTCATATAATCCCGTATACCATTCCCTTTGTCCTTCGGTATGTTACTTGCCCGAGATTTGATCGTTGGTATCTCTATACCTATGTCAATCTCGTTACCAGCAAGTCTCTTTACTCGTTCCGTAATACAAGATCCCGTGACTAACTCTTTAGTCACATTGCTTGCAAGGCTTATATGTGATGTTGTATTACGGAGTGGGCCCCGAGATACCTCTCCGTTACACGGAGTGACAAATCCCAGTCTTGATCCATGCTAACTCAACGGACACCTTCGGAGATGCCCGTAGAGTACCTTTATAGTCACCCAATAACGTTACGACGTTTGATACGCACAAGGCATTCCTCCGGTGTCAGTGAGTTACATGATCTCATGGTCATAGGAATAAATACTTGACATGCAGAAAACGATAGCAACAAAATGACACGATCATATGCTACGTTCATAGTTTGGGTCTTGTCCATCACATCATTCTCCTAATGATGTGATCCCGTCATCAAGTGACAACACTTGTCTATGGCTAGGAAACCTTAACCATCCATGATTAATAGGCTAATCAACTACAGACTCACTAGGGACACAGTTTTGTCTATATATCCACACATGCATTTATGTTTTCATTTAATACAGTTATAGCATGGATAATAAACGATTATCTTGAAACAGAAAATATAATAATAACTATTTTATTATTGCCTCTAGGGCATATTTCCTAGATAATAAATATATATTAAATATGAAATATAAATGCAAATAATAAAGCTTTGTGATCCATTTTTTGTATTTTAGTAATATATTTGTGAAGAGACCCGGGGACCATAGTTTTCGCGAGAGGCTTCTCTCGAAGAAAGCATACAATGGGTACAGAAATTACTATTGGGTGACTAATAGAAAATCGGATAGTCATGCAATATTTATTCACGAAAATGATCATGTACATAGGCATCACGTCCATAAGCATGTAGACCAACTCATGTCTGCATCTACTACTATTACTCCACCCATTGACCACTATCGAGCATGCATCTAGAGTATTAAGTAAAAACAGAATAATGCTTGGAGGATGATGACATGATGTACGCAAAGTACATCCAACTAATATGAATAAACCTCATCATTTTACCCTTACTAGCAACAATACAATTTATGTCATGCCC
Organism: Hordeum vulgare subsp. vulgare; assembly: GCF_904849725.1. Taxonomy (NCBI): domain Eukaryota; kingdom Viridiplantae; phylum Streptophyta; class Magnoliopsida; order Poales; family Poaceae; genus Hordeum; species Hordeum vulgare. Next base: position 512,841,154 of record NC_058523.1, read on the forward strand.
TTTATGTCACTGGGATTGAGCACCGGAAGATTGAACCCACTACAACGCACCTTTCCCACTGAAGATAAATCAATCTAGTTGGCCAAACCAAGCCGATAGATCAGAGAGAATTACAAAGCTAAAACAATTATGCATATCATAATTCACAGAAGACTCAAATTTTCATGAATAATCTAAACATAAACCCACAATTCATCGAATTCCAACAAACATACTGCAAAGAGTGATTACATAAGATAAATCATCGTGGGAATCTCGGTGATCTTGGCAATGAAGAACATATAGATAGAGATAACCATATAGGTACTAACTACGGTACCGTAGGTCTATGGTGAACTACTCACACATCACCATGGGAGCAACAAGATTTATGTAGAGGCCCTCCTTGATTGACCCCCCCCCTTCGGCAAGGCACTAGAATAGGGCTCCAAATGGACGCACAGCGGTATAAAGACTTGCGACGACAAATAAAGTGTTCCGGAAGGCTCTCTAGGGTTTTCCCCAAATATGTGAATTTATAGTGAAGAGATCAAGGCTAGAGGGGCTAGGAGGTGGCCCCAAGCCATCATGGTGCGTCCACCCCTTAGGCGCGCCCTATTGGCTTTGGGGAATTTTGTGTGCCCTCCAGTGTCCCTCCGAAGCTTCTAGGTCTTATTTTAGTCCATAAAAATTATCACTCATCCTGGTGTCTTGGGGGTACCTCATGTGCCCTCTGGTCTTCCTCTCAAGCTTCCAAGTCTTATTTTTGTCTAGAAAAAAACATCAAAAAGTTTTGGGGCATTTGGACTTCGATTGGTACAATATTACTAAAAGGCCAAAAACATGTAGAAAACAACAGCTAGCACTCGGGACTGGGTTAATATGTTAGTGCTAAAAAATAACATAAAACAACAAGTAAATGCTTTAAAAGTACCCTAGAATGATAATATAATAGCATAGAATAATCAAGAATTATAGATACATTGGAGACGTGTCAGCATCCTCAAGCTCAATTCTTGCTCGTGCTCGAGTAGGTAAATGCTAAAAATAATTTTTTTGATGTGACAGGCTACCAAACATGTAATATTTTTTAGGTATTATCATTAAGAAACGATGAATCAACAAATATTAACATATTAATATCCATAAACATAAGTAACACAGTCATCAACTTCCAAAATATACGATCCTTACAGAATGTTTACAGAATATTAATATCCTGAAAAATGTCTCAAAACTTACCCGAAATAAGCGTGTGGGAAAAACTGAGTACGACTAAGGAACCAGGGGCATGGGAATAAAAATCCCTTTCTATAATAGACCCGAAGGAATTTCATAGTAAATATTTTTAGTAGGTTCGGTAGGTCGAGGAGAAACATTTTTCACTTCTTGTGGGGGTGAAGATACCCCTAACATGCCCCTCAAAGGATCATCTTCCATGGTAACAAGCAACAGTAAACTTCGGCACGTGCCAAAAATGTCTCCTTACCAAATTCCACTTACCAAAGGCGCTTCACTCCTTGGCAACGGCTCTAGAAAATAGTCTTGATGACTCACAAGTATAGGGTATCAATCGTAGTCCTTTCGATAAGTAAGAGTGTCGAACCCAACAAGGAGTAGAAAGAAATGACAAGCGGTTTTCAATAAGGTATTCTCTGCAAGTGTTGTGAGTAATTATCATAGATAATTTTGTAGAAAGATAATTCATAAAAAGTGACAAGTAACAATAGTAGCACGTGTGCAGCAAGGTGTCCCAATCCTTTTTATAGCAAAGAAAAATCCCAAAAGTTCTCTTATATAAAGTAAAGCGCTCTCGAGGACACATGAGAATTCTCGTCTAGTCATGTTCATCATGTTGAGTTGATTCACGTTCGTTATTTTGATAATTTAATATGTGGGTGGACCAGTGCTTAGGTGTTGTACTTACCTGAACAAACAAGCTACTTTTGATTACCCCCTCTCGCAAGCATCCTTAACTACGAAATAAGAATTAAGATAAATCTAACCATAGCATGAAGCGTATGGACCCCAAACAGCCCCTTACATAATAACTTATAAACTAGGGTTTAAGTTCCTGTCACTCTAGCAACCCATCATCTACTTATTACTCCACAATGCCTTCCCTTAGGCCCAAGTATGGTGAAGTTTCATGTAGTCGACGTTCACATGACACTACTAAAAGAAGCGACAACATACATATCATCGAAATATCGAACAAATACCAACTTCACATGATTACTTATAACAAGACTTCTCCTATGTCCTCGAGAACCAAAAAAAACTACTCACAAATCATCACCATGTTCAAGATCAGAAATATAATGAGTATGATAAAGGATTTGAACATATTATCTTCCACCAAGTAAACCAACAAGCATCAACTACAAGATGTAATCAACACTACTAGTAGCCCCCCATGTACCAATATAAGGTTTTGTGAGAAAGATTGCATACAAGAGATTAAATAGGGTTTGAGATTAGATGGTTGTGGTGATGATGTTAATGAACATTGGCCCTCCCATGAAGGAGGAAGCATTGGTGATGACGATGGCTTGGATTTCCCCCTCCCACACAGAAATTTCCCCGGCAAAATCACTCTACAGAAGAGCAAAAGGGTCTCTCCCCAGTTTTCCGCCTTGAGACGGCAGTGCTTTTTCTCGAAAGTATCCTCTTGCTTTTTTTCTACGTCAAAACCCATCATATAGTAGTAGAGGGGGCCGGGGCCTGCCTATGGGCCTCCCAATCCATCTGGGCGCGCCTAGGGGGTGGACGCGTCCTGTTGGCTTGGCACCAACATGTGCCCTCCTCTGGTACTTCTTATCTCCAATAATTCTTCAATATTCCATAAAAAATCATCGTGAAGTTTCAGGTCATGTGGAGTCCAGAAAATTTTCATCTTTTTCCATGGCTTTCACGTCCAGAATTTCAGTTTCGAGTAATTTTCCTCTTTGTGTAGATCTTGCAAATTAAGAGAGCAAAGGCATTAGAATTGTATCATAGAGTGGACTAACGACCAATAATAATATAAATATTAATAGGAAATCATGATGCAAAATCGATGTATCAGTCGTCGCCACCGCCACTGCTGCTTGCACAGATCTGAGTCGCCGCCGCAGGCGGTGGTGAGGCTAGTGGAAGAGGTTGTACTAGAGGCAGCGGTGATCTCTAGTAAATGGGTTGGTGGGGGTGAGCGTAGATTTGACGTCGTGCTGCCGTGCCCGATTTCCATCTTCCGCCATCCCCACTCGCTTTCGCCCTAACCCCCCCCCCCCCCCCCCCGGCGCGCGCGCGCACGTGCGAGCTTGCGCCGCCCTCAGCCTAGCTCGCTAGAAACCGTCAATTCGATAGTTTCTAGCGAACGAGGCTGAGGGCTGCTTTAAGCTTCATGCGGATGCGAGCTAGCCCACTGTGTTCCCAACAAAACGCACATTTCATGGCCCAACTGGGCCTGGATAGGCCGGATGTGGGCAACCATGGGTCCTAGGAGGTGGCGTAGTTGCGAGGACCTTGGGCCTTTTTTGTGGTTACACACACAATTGACCGGTACAAATATAATTTTTAGGTCATTGACATATAGTAGGTCCCTTCTTTACCAACATGAAATGATTTGTTTCATACATGCACATCCAAACCCTTTTCGATAACCGGTCCATTTTGAGGTATCAATGAAAAATCATAGATAATGGATATATTATTTTTCACGAAAGTTTGTTGGGAACTCTGTTGGCTAGTGGAGGATCCACTAGAGTATTGGGACGGATTTCGGCTATGAGTTTGTTAACATTCGTAGTGGTAACACTCCAAGGAATACTATTCAGCTTATTTTCAAGATTGTGTGTACGTGAAAATAAATGAATATAGATCGGAAAGAGACAACACTTGATCCATAGTAATCAAACACAAGCCATAGCAAAACCCCTTACTTGCATATATCATTTCTTTGGCATAATCCCATCACCGGATAACGAATCGTCCGAATCACGAATGAAGTTGTTGAAAAGGTACTTATCGCCACTATCAATGTGTACCTTGCGGACGAAACGTCAAACACCTTGTGGGCGTGATGAAAGAAGTTAGCCGATGAAGATCCCCTCACCTCTCCCAGACCAGGCAGCATGCCTGTTGGCGTGGAAGCAACCATGGCGATGACGATCGAGAGAGGACGACGGGCTTGGAGCGTTACTGGCGACGACGAAGGCGAGGGGGTGGCGTGGTTGTTAGGGTGCTACGACAACGATGAAAACATGCCACCAACGCCGGCAAGAGCAGTCGTCGGGGTGTTGCTGCTGTTGTGGGAGGTGCGGGAGACCGCATGGGTAGCGTCCAACCAGTCGGAACTGGACGAGGGCGACGAGGGTGGGGTGGCCGGGTGTGTCGGCTCCTCGTTTTGGATGGGAGAGGAGAAGAATGACCAATGTGCCGCCGAGTGACGGGCTAGGAGAAGGACAAGAGCGGGCATCACTCACGTTTTTACCGTGTCCATGCCGCCGATACAAACCCTACCTATATGTGAGTCTAAAATGGATCACATTGACAAAAGACGGATACTCATGCGTTCAATTCAATGCGTTGGACCGTGATTTCTGTTTGTTTGAGTCCAACAGACCGCGGACATAATGCAATGGAATTGCCCTTGCTTCTTCCATTCATAAAAAAAGAAGAAAACTATACTTCCTTGCTTCTTCCATTTCATAAAAAAGAAAAATATCCTTCTTCATGCTCGCATAACCGCGGCTAAAACCTCTCGAACGGGCACCGGTATGGAATGCGGCGTGCCGCCAGGCTGGCACCCTTACTAAGACGCAAGTGTCGCCGTCTGCAGCCGAAGCTCGCGCCGCGAAGGTTTCTTTAATCCCGTGAAGAAACACACAAGAAGGGAGGAGAGGCAGCACGCAATCAGCCAGCCCAGCCAGCCGCTCGCCCTCGCCGCCGCCCAATTGACCCGATCGAGGAGCCTCCCAGGCCCAGCGAAGGGGCAGAGGCAGCCATGGCCACCGCCAACCTGTCCAGCGTGGTGGTGGCGGTCGACGGCAGCGAGGAGAGCATGAAGGCGCTGCGCTGGGCGCTCGACAGCCTGCGCCTCCGCCCCGACGGCGCGCTCGTCGTGCTCCACGTCCAGCCGCCGCCCGGCATCGCCGCGGGCCTCAACCCCGGCCCCATCCCCTTCGGCGGCCCCAGTAAGCAACCTCGCAATCCCCATCTTCTACGCGTGCGCGTCCTTGCTCTCGCCCGCTAGCCTGCTGACTGCTGCTTCGGTGGGCCGCGGCGCTGGCTGCTCAGGTGTGGCGGAGGTGCCGGCGTTCACGCAGGCCATCGAGTCGCACCAGCGGCGGATCACGGAGGCGATCCTGGAGCACGCGCTCAAGATTTGCTCCGACAAGAATGTAAGGGGACGATTAAACGAAGATTTATCTTGTGCCGATTGCTGAATTCTTGTGATTTAGCCCGGCTGCTCTTGCTTGATTGGTGCTTAAATTGGGTCGGATTCTTGGTCTGTTGAAGGTGGAGGTGAAGACGCAGGTGGTGGTGGGGGATCCCAAGGAGAAGATCTGCGAGGTGACGGCCGAACTCAAGGCCGATCTGCTCGTCATGGGGTGCCGTGCTTTTGGCCCTGTCAAGAGGTAAATTGAAACACCAGCACTGTCTTCTGCGCTTTGGTTAGCTGATGAATGTCTGATTGTTCTGGCGCTGGCTTGCTGCCTGACACAAACACGAACTGCAAACGAAATTGCGGTTTCCGAATTCAGTTTTCTTGCCGGTACAACACCTGTGGTGAAATCCGTCTGTTCCAGAATCCAAATTCGAATGAAGATATCGCTTGTGTTTACTGCAACGCGCTATAATATTTGGGCAAAACTGGGTTATCAGAAAATTGTGCTATTAATATAAACATCATCTAGTGTTTGAACCTGATACAGTGTAAAGTACTAGTATATGTTACATCTACTCCCACAGACATGAGACTGTACACACAACTTTCTCTTGATCTGTAACGCATCTCTTTCACTTGTTTATGTCTTACTAGTTGCTGCAAACAACTTGCATTGCTTCTCTCACAGTGAAGAACTCTAATTCTACAGCCAAAACTGATAACTGAGTCTGACAGCAAAAACCGCATGCTCACATTCTTTAGTGCGGTCATGTATAGCAGTAATCTAGCAGCCTTCTAGGTCAGTTCATCTAGTAATCTGGTGTAGATGTGTTTAGATCATGAAGTTTCTAGGATAATTACCTTTCGTGTATGAAAGACACAAGCTGATCCGATTCCTTTGATCGAAAACAGGATGTTCTTGGGCAGCGTGAGCAACTACTGCATCAACAGCGTCGGCTGCCCCGTCGTCGTGATCAAGGGCACCTGACCCATCCTCCACCAACAAACATTCGTTGTTGCGTTCCGCATCATGTTTTCTGAGGTTGCCACCGTGTTGTTGTGTCCACTCCTGTGCAAATTCACTGCACACTTCCAACACTATCTATGGTCTATTGGTTTATATGTTATCATTGACGTTGTTTGCTAGTGCTTGGTTGGATGAGGCCGAAGAACTGCTCAGGTCTGTACATTCCGTGCGTGGAGATTGCCAAATTGGTTGGTTGTGGGATCCGTGGAAATAAGCCTGCACACCGTGCACTCTGTTTTGTAAATTGATCATTGTTGTATATTATTATCAGCTAAAACACGGTGCCATGGGGCACATGGTTTTGTATAAATAAAACATTGTTACATGGGGCAAGAGTCCCTGGTTTCCTTGTCCGATCTGATCTGGTTTGGCCAGTGCACATGCTTGTTTGTCCCCATGGCAGATGTTTATCTGGCACCAGACACCAGGCCCCCGGTCTCGTCCGTTGCCCACTAGTCCACTCGTTCTCCACGCATCTTCTTCTCTTATCCGCGCCACCTACGTTCCCGCTCGAGATGCGGGCAGAGCTGCTGCTGCTCGGCGGCAAGGTGTCCACCGCAGCGGCGGCGTCTGGCGCCGCCGCCGCGTCCTTGGCGGGAGCTGGACGCTGCGTGGCCGGCGGGCGGCGACTCGCGCCCGTGCAGCCGGCGGCGCTGCAATGGCGGCATAGTAGTACGTGACCCACCTAAACTTGCATCTCAAAATATTTCGCCCTCATCCAATTTGGCGATTTGCAAATTTACAAATATTCTGCCTTCGTTGTTCGCATCAGCACAGCACAAATTCTGTAGCTTTTTTTAGCACAACGCAAATTTACAAATTGGAGACTGATCCATGCTGGCGTACTCCAGTGGCTGCGAATTCCAGTTAAGATGCATTCAATTAAAATGGGATAGGTGCATCTAGTTGAAGCGGTGTCTTAGAGTTTTTGTTTGTTGTGTCTATTTAGAAACTGCAGATGCTCACATACACAGAAGTCATCGTTTTGAGCTCCGGGTGAACGGTAAAATCTAAAATAAATGAAAAACATTTCAAAAAAAAATCTGAATTTTTTGGGTGTAAACATTGACAGAAATTCTCAGTGCTTGTAATATTTCATTAAAAAATGGCATTCGTAGAAGTCGTAAAAATCAGTACTCCAAAATGTTAACGAAAATAACAGTTTTGGACCATCAATTTTTTTTTTTTTTGCTACGACTTCTACAAATGTTATTTGTGATGAAATTTTGTGAGTACTGAGAAATTTTTGTCAATGTTTGCACCCCCAAAAAATCAGAAAATTTTGAACTTTTTTCAAATGTTTTTCGAAGGTGCTGTTCACTCGAGCTCATTTGAGCTCGGGCTCAAAAACACGGGGTCCGTCGCATATAATCATTCATATAAACACACACGCATCTTAGAACGTCAGTAAATTATCATATGAAAGTCTAAAATAAATCCAAGAAAATACGAGGACCAATGACAAGTTTAGACTTAAACCTTTGTTACCTGGTTCCGCAACAACTTAGGCCCTATTTGGAATCACAATAGATTATGATGATCTAGATTATGAAGATAGATTATGTAATCTGGTTTGTAATAATAATCTAGGTGGGCATGTTTGAAGGCCAGATTATATAAACTGTAATTCGGGTTTTACATTGCATAATGACCTGTTTGTCCTCCCTTTTTTTAAAGAGGAGGGTGGCGGTGGCAGGAATGTAATTATCTCCAACTTTACAAGAGTAATGGATCATTAGCAATCTATAATCTGATTTTAGCTGGGGCAGAGTAGATTGTGAGTTTTTAATAATCTATTCATCTAGTTTTTATAATCTACATCATAATCTGTCTTGTTTGAAGATAGAATATATTTATAAAAACTGAATTATATAATACGAATGGTTCCAAACAGGGCCTTAATAATTTAAACTATCCTTGGTTTAAAAAAATCCTTTATTTTTTATTGAAAAATACATAAGGTTATGTTTGTCTTTATTTGGCCCTTCCTTCCCCTCCCACCTGCTTCGTTTTTTCGGTTTTGCTAAACTTTTACATCTGATTTTATTTTTAAACCATCTCAACCGTTCAAGTCCTATTGACTTATCAAATACATCACATTTTCTTTGGTGTTTAATAGTTACTCATTCAACTTTTGTTTTGGAGGAAAAACTTTCAATATATTCATCAAACATCGTGACAGTACAGAGAACACCAGAAGTTAAATAAATTACATTCATGTTCATAGACCCATGGCAACGAGCATTGTAATGAACCAAAGATGCACGGTTGTCATGGCTCCTCCCTCACCGACGCCTGGAAACCTTCTTGTATTATACTACACAATTGGAAAGTCCTCGTGCCAAGGCCCCAAAGAATCAGTTATCCAGAACAACAACCGTCATCGCTGAAGAGATCCACCAAAGACAAACAACGACTGAATCCCGTGATATCCGTCTTCACACGCCCTTCGACGACATTGGATGCACCGCCAATGCGGAGGTTAGGCAAGGAGAATCTTATTCCATCTACATGAAGTTATCGTCGCCTCGCTTTGTTGAGCAGAACACGAACTCTAAACAAACTGTAAAATACACCTACAAATAAAGCAGAAGCCCTCCCGCATATAAGGGTCAACATCCACCATGCCTCCATGGCCCTAAGGGCAGAAGCGACGAGGTACATATGCGGCACGCCGGCGGAAGGCGAGAAAACCCTAGTCGGCTTGGAGGCGCTTGTGGGAAAGGTCCAAAGAGAAAAATGCCTTAAATTTACTGTTAAAATCCATTATTTATACATAATAACCTTTAACAATGAAATGGCATATAAATTGTGGCTATTATGCACTCCCTTTATTCGAAAATATTTGTCTGAGGACTGAATGTATTTAGATGTATTTTAGTTCTATATATATATTTATTTATTTTTATCCATTATTGTAAAATTAATTTCGGATGGAGGGAGTGTAAAATATTTGTGCTCAAATGCGTAGACACCTATCTAGTTGAAGTAAAAAAAATGCGCTCATGATCCAACTTGCCGACAACTATCTAGTTTAAGGTAAAAAATCATCAAAAATAATTTTTGTTTGTTAGCAAAATGACTATTTATCTGCAAATAAATATATACTCTAACTTTTTTTTGACAAAAATATATAATCCAACTTAGCTGTGACAATTAATTTGCATCGGTGGGGGTACAGCTTTTCTTTTCTGGGACGAGAAAAAGGATAAAGGGGAAACTGTTGGGGGGCAAAAGCCGTGTGCACGTTGCAAAGCTTTGTTGATAAGAATATATCCTGAAATATACTCCGTAGGTCGCACTCGCACTCACACCACCACCGATCAGAGACCACCGCACCAACGCTGCGCCGCCGCCGAACTGTGGAGAGGAGACGCGGAGGACGGGAAGATGGGAATCCAGAAGGAGATCCTGAGAGCCGGCACCGGCCCCAAGCCCGTCAAGGGCCAGAAGGTCACCGTCCACTGCACCGGCTACGGTACGCCCCTTCCCTCCTCCGCGTGTTCTTTCTTTTCCCTGGATCCATCGAGACGAACTTAGGGTTTAGCGCCCGATGCTTCCAGATCCATCCAAAAGGGCAACCTTGGCATCGTTTCGGCGTCGACTTTCGCTTCTGCGAAGGGGGTCTTCACTAGATTTGAAATTTTGGTTCTGGTAGAATAGCCTGGATTCAGTGAAGTGTTACCTTGATTCAGTTCTAGCCACCTTTTTTGATGGATTTTAGACCTTGTAAGTTGTAACTCTGTGTTGTATGAGGGCTGGCTAACTTTTGCTTCTTGCTGCGTTGCCCCTGCAGGCAAGGACGGTGATCTGTCCAAGAAGTTTTGGAGGTAAATCATGGTGACTTTTCTTGTTCTTTTCGTGATTCGAAGGCCATAGCTGTAAACGTTGTGAGCAAATGCAGCATTTCTCTTTCCGTGTTTTGTGTGTAAATCTTCCATCGGGAAGGATTGTGCTACTATGCAAACCATAACTCTTGGATGCAACTTTGCAGAAAAAGTTTCGTATTTTGGGAATTTATCTGATGGTATTATGCTCATTTTTTCAGTACCAAGGATCCTGGGCAGCAGCCATTCGCTTTCAACATTGGCCTGGGTTCAGTGATCAAAGGTGATCTCATTATCAAAGAGCTATTCAGTTTATACACAATCATTTGACCTGTTATTGATGGTGTTATTGCCTCATATGTTATTAGTTCAGTAATAATCAAAGTGTGTGCTGCTTACTCGGTCAGAAGATTGCACAAAGGAATAATTTCGAGCTGTCTCCATTGTTTTACAACTAAATATAGCATATTCTCCCTTAAAATTAGTTTGAATTGCTGATGATGCGTGCACAAGCTCAATGCTCTTAGCTTTGTGTTGCACACTTGAGAGTTTGAGACCATAGAGTATGTAATGAAAGTCATGATATAACTGCAAACATGCACCGTTTGCATTATCTGTCTATGTTATTTACTTTCATTTGTACCCCCGTTGTATTTTCTCTTGGTGAAGTTCTCCTATAAAGCCTTGATTCATGCTGCTAACGTCATAAGATCACTAAGTCATGTTTTCACTATTTTCTTATAAAGTACAGCCTGCATTTTGACGACTTGTCCATATAATGCCATACATGAAGATTATGCTACACTAGATTGTGCAAGTAAACTTCCGGAGCTAATGTAACAGTAACTACTTGCTTACTTACAGGATGGGATGAGGGAGTTATGGACATGCAATTGGGTGAAGTCGCCCGTCTTAAGGTGTGTTCTTGGGACATGTTCAATCAATTTGATGTGTTTGCATGGTTGCTTGTGTGTGGCAATATCTTCACTGATTCATTTGGCACTTGGTTATTACTGTCAATTTCCATTGCATCGGCTTTTTTAAATGCATCTTGCCATGGCAGAAGTGTGTCTAAACAGCTGAATTTGGATTAATCAGTCTTTCCAGTGCCATATCATGTCCATGCCTAAGAAAATGTTTGCCAAATGAATCAGTTGCAGTGCACCGCAAATTATGCTTATGGATCTGATATTGTAGTGTTTGTGTTGCAGTGCACCCCAGACTACGCTTATGGATCTGGTGGCTCTCCAGCCTGGGGAATTCAACCAAACTCCGAGCTGATATTCGAGATCGAAGTTCTTAGCGCCAAGTGATGCGCAATGCGATTCATGATGGATCTATAGAATACTGCTGCATCGCCATGCTTCTCGATTACCGAAATAATTGTAAGGCCACATCATGTTAAGTGCCACATTATGGTGATGTTCCAAGTGCATCGAGTAAAACTTTGGAACCCTATTATATTCTCGTGATCCTGGTACTAAGTTTCTGGGTGTCATTTTCGCTTGAGAGGGTAATTACCTCGGATGAAGAGATAGCGGTGGTGTGATCCCCCGCTTGAATCCTCAACTTCCCTAGGAGTCTAGACAACAGCTTGAATTATGTAGAAATTCATCTAATTTGCTGTGATTTTTGTGTGTTTCTACGTTCCAAAGCCCAGAAAGATGCTGAAAGGGCCAACCTAAGTGTCCCAACAAATTAATCACACAGAAAAGCCTCGTCACAATCTAAACGAGTTGGTTTATGCACAGAACCAGGAACCTACACATGCAAATGAGGTTTATACAAAGACCAAAAGGATCAGGTTTATACAAAGACCAAAAGGCGAAGGTACTAGAAGCAAGGAGGATCAAACTTGAACATTTTAATTTAAAAAATTGGCAGGGGCCGCGCGGACGCGTACCCCCTCTATCACAAATTATGACGTCCACTCTCCCACTTGGGGAGATGATAGACCAACGCACTCACCAAGTGCAATGTGAGTCATTAATCTAGGCCACAACCTTTCTTGATCGGCTGTTGACCCCGTCCAGGTAAGTATGTTGCAACGTCGCACCTAAAGCTCATTGTATAGATGGCTCCCGGCGCCTGCCGTCTCCAATTGGCGAGATGGTACTAAACCAATCTTAAGCCGTGGGGGTGGAAGGTGATGGGCCTAATTTAACCAGGCTTCCGGTGCTATAACCCAGTTTTTCTTTGGATCAACTGAACACAGAGGAATCTTTTGGTATTCAAACGGGGTGGGACACATACACCCACGAATGGTTCAGCGTACATCTGCAAATCACATTGTGCACTCGATCGATCTCGGAACCCATAACGGCATTGCCATCAGCGTGCATGTGAAGTACTTAAGCCAAGAACTGCTTTCCTAAGGATGGCATAGCTCGACCCCCCCCCCCTGAACATAACAGTCGCAACGTCGATGCATTTGTATTTTGTAAGCCAGTTACTCTGAAAATTGCGAGCCACTCATTTCCTTCCTAGGTTGATCCCCTTTCCGTCTTTCACCTTTCGCCTCTTCCTATTTCTCTCCGACGACCAACGCGGCTCACGAGCAATCCAAAGTGTTGCTGCCCAAGCTTCATGCTCCGATGCAAAACTGCTCTTGTCGTCGCTGATGGTGCACTGACGCTCCGTCCCTTCGTCGGTCATCGAGTTGTTGATGTGTTGGTGTTGCCAAGCATGTCGGTGTAGTGTCGGCGGTGCTGCTGACGAAGTAGCGTTGCACATTGCGCTTGGTGTTGCTTCCTCTGCAGACCTCGACGAGTGGTAGAGTTGTCGTACAACACACCGGTTGGCGGGGAGATGCAGCACAACGCGACAAGGCGGATGTGGCGGAGATGCAGTGCAATATGTGATGTTGTACTCGCTGGCGGACCTCACCGCCATCACCGGCTGCAGAGCTGCAGTGCAACGTTCATGCTGTTGCGGTCGTCTCATAGTCGACACTTGGTGGAGCTGCATTTGCAACACATCGTGATGCAATCGGTGGACCTCATCGGTGACGGAAGTTGTAATGCAACACATCGCTGGCGCGATGGAGTTGCGGAGCAACGTGTCGTGCTAGGAGCCTAAGACTGGTGGACCTCACCGATGATGGGAGCTGCAACACAATGGACCTCACCGACGGCGGCTGCTATGACCCACGGGGGTTGAGCTTTACTGCGGCAAGGCAACATTGTTGTCGAGAAACGCAAGGGATAGAGATGGGGGAGGGGACAAATCCGATGTCCGTCAGCGACGCAATCAAACGGATGTTAATCCGACTGACTTTTCATCAAAATCAGTCGTTTGATTTATAGGAGCGGCCAAGTTTTATAGCCTATAGTAGTTAAGGTAATGAATCGGGGCACCTACCCTGTAAAAAAAGAATCGGGACACTTACGTACCATAACGAAGCTGAAGCTGAGGCTGGCACGGTGATCTGGGGCCTTTATTTAGCCTGTCAACACCACTGTGATAATATTATGATTACGATTGACGAATCCGATCTGACTCATTGTTGGTGACCGGGGCTGCGCATAAACAAAATTGTATCATATCTCAGACTTCCGGGAGACTGAAGTGTCGAAAAACAGTTTTATGAAGCTGTGTTTTCCAATTTTCACTATTTTCTTATATAAAGTAAAAGTCCTACATTTTGGTGTTTCGTTCAGTCTAATACTCCCACACATCAAGATCATTGTACATTAGATTATGCAAGTAAATTTTCTGAACCAACGTAACAAGAACTACTACTTCCTTGCTTACAGAATGGGATGATGGAGTTATGAACATGCAATTGCGCGAAATCGCCCGCCTTATCGTATGTCCTTTGGACATGTTCAATTAATTTGATGTATGTTCAATGGTTGCTTTTGTGTGGCAATTTCTTATTCATTTGGCACTTCATTACTACTGTAAATTTTCACGACATCGAATTGATTAATTGCATACATGGGGCTTCCATTGTGTTTGGGGGGGGGGGGGGGGGGGAGGGGGGGCAATGCCATACCTAAAAAATAGTTAGCATACGGTGGATTGCATAGAAATCACTGTTTTTTGAGAATATGATATTTCTCGGTGTTTATGTCGCAATGCATCACAGATTACACGTATGGATCCGATGGCTTTGCAGCATGGAGAATTCGGCCAAACTCAAAGCTGATATTCGAGATCGACGTTCTTAGCACCGAGTGATGCGAGGCGCAACTCTGGATGGCCCCATAGAACACCATCGCATCGCCATGCCATGTGGATTAACGAAATAATTGTCACATTATGTTAAGTGTCGCGTTATGGTGATGTTCTAAGTGCATCAAGTAAAACTCTGGAAACTTATTATAGTTTGTGATCATGTTATTAAGTTTCTTTGTATCCTTATCACAAAACATGCATTCCTAATTCCTAGTTGATACTAATCTAAATGCATGATGCAGGATAGAGCCCTGAGCTTCAAAGGAACTCTAAAATTGGCACTTCAGAATCAAACATCACTATTTAATATTGCATACTTCTTGTCACAATGCAGGGCCCGAAATATACTTAAGAACACTTCCATGACCAAGACAGAAATAATGATGACCACTACTAATCGCTAAAAGCAAAGAGGGCCAAAGTTTGATTTTAAGGTTTGGCAAGGGCCGCACGAACGCGTACCCCCTCTATCACAAATTACGACATCCACTCTCCCATTTAAGGAGATGGTAGACCAACGCACTCACCATGTGCAATGTGAGCCATTAATCTAGGCCACAACCCTTTTTGATCGGCTATCGACCCCGTCCAGGTAAGTATGTTGCGACGTTGCACCTAGAGCTCATTATATAATCGGCTCCCCGCCCCTGCCTACTTTCGTTTGGCGAGGTGGTAATAAACTAAACCAGAGTTTTTCTTTTTTGTGAGACTAAACTAAACCAGAGTTTTTTTTTTGAGACACTAAACTAAACCAGAGTGCCGTGGTCCAGCCGTGGGGTGGACAGTCGTGGGCCTAATTTTGTTTGGATCAACGATCGATCTGTTGGCAATTAAAGCTTTCGTGTAAAAATGTGGACTTCAAACGGGCTGGGTTAGGCTGAGCGATATGAGCCCACAAATGGATGGCCAGGCCTAGTGGGCTAAGGTGTGGCAACGTTTTTTCCCGGGAAGAAAAGGCGTGCTATGTCTTTCCTTCTTCCCCATCCCCACTCCCACCCGCACCCGATGGACCCCGCACCGGCGCCACCGCCGCCGCTCGCGGTACACCTGGTCGCCGGCGACGTATCCTCGCCGGAGCTATCCCACCTCATCCAGTCCCTCTCCACCGCCCGCATCGTCGCCTTCGACGCCGAGTGGAAGCCACGCTGCCGTGCTCCTTCCGCCCCCAGCGACGACGCCTCGCCGGCGCCCCGGAATCCGGCGCAGTTGCCGACCGTTACGGTTCTCCAGCTCGCCTGCCGCGGAGAAGACGGGGGCAACGAGGTGTTCGTCGTCGACCTGCTCGCCGTGCCGCTCGCCGACCTGTGGGCGCCGCTGAGGGAGCTGTTTGAGCGGCCCGACGTGCTGAAGCTGGGGTTCCGGTTCAAGCAGGACCTCGTGTACCTCTCCGCCACCTTCACCGCCGCCCTCGGATGCGACTCTGGATTCAACAGGGTAGAGTGCATGCCGTGCAAACTGTTTTACTAGCTCTTTTTTTACAAGATCGTCCACGATGTTCTGGTAGAGCACCCCAGATCTCTTTCTAATAGGCAACACTGTTCTAAGTCGAATCGGGTTGAAGCTTTGAAGACCTTGTCTGATATTTAATTTATCAGCTAGATGGCCGCTGCTGTCTCTCAGCTGGTTTTGGAACAGCGAATTACTCCATTTAGTACAGTATGTGGCAAAGTATTTTGGCCCGGAACAAATCTGCCCAGGATTAGGAGCCAGATTGAAATTTCTAAAGTTGCTCCAACTTTCCTGCTCCAGCCTTGGTACGGGAAATTTCAATAAATCGACCCTAAAAACCCGGACGGAGGAAGTAATTTGTGTTCCAAAACCAGCTGAGAGGCAGCATTAAGCATTAATTTTGTGTGAGTAATACTTCGGGTCATTCATCTTGCAAGGTGGAGCCTTTCTTGGATGTCACCAACGTTTATTACTACCTCAAGGGGCATGACACGCAAACGAGACTTCCAAAGGAGACGAAGAGTCTGGCTTCAATATGCGAGGAACTGCTGAATGTCTCTTTATCCAAGGTTAGTCTACATAAGTTCGTTGCCTTCATGTCAGGGGCTTGCATTTTTTCGTGGCATGGTTGCATTCATCGCCAAGTTCAGTTGCCATATGGAAGTATGAAACCAACTGTTTGGCAAACATATTTGCAGGGTAGTAGAGATTGATGCAACTATAAACCAGCGGGAATGCATGTGTAGAATAGCATTGCTAAATCCAATTGGTTTAGTTTATTGCTAACCTTCTTGATTTAAAGCAGCATTCCTTGCTATACAGATCAACATATCAACATAACATATTATAAATTCCTGTCTCCTTGAGTTTACTTGAAGCCTTGTTCATAACTTCCAGTTATAGTATTAAGTAACCTGCTACTACATTGTAGTTGGGGAGAACTAGTCTAGTTCTCTCCAACTACAATTATTTAGGTACAGAGGAAGTATGTTCGTACATGGCTAACCCACTTGGGGTATCCTCTCTTAGTACCTGTGATCAGTCACATCACACGAGCAAACCTTGAGCTAGTATGGCACACAGGCTCATCACAAGTGTCATAGATGTGTTGAGCTCAAGCCTGGTCCTTTCAATATGCAAGCTTGGTTACTAGTTTTATTTTCCTCACATAGATGCGTCTTAAAATGTGGGTTCTTTACCTGGACGCACATTATCATCATGCAAATAGTTTTTGCTTATGTCCCAGTTGAACTCGAGCTTAATGTGAAACCAAATTGAGCTTGGTCTTCCTGCCCAGCCCAAGCAGATCAATCAATCTTAATTATCTTCTTTGTTTTCTTCACTACCAAAAAAAGACAATGCTCACATTTATCTGTTAGCATTATTATGTTAAGGGGTTACCCAGTTGTTATTCTTATTTTTCACACTAGGAACTCCAATGTAGCGATTGGTCATGCCGACCCTTGAGCGAAGGGCAAATACAGTATGCTGCATCAGATGCCTACTACTTGCTATATATATTTGATCTGTTCCATCAGAAGGTCAGCATTGAAGGTACTTTTGTCATGCTTAACGCAACTGATTTGACCATGGGAATTTAGTGTTCTTTTCTTTTAATTTCTTGTATGCAAATATTATTTTCTCATGAGAGTTTGAAGGTCTTATCATTAATAAGAGCTAAGAAGATTGAACCACTAACATTTTTGTGGCATTTTTGCAATTATTTATTACTACTGCAGAAAAATGTTCATCAACGGCTGAAGCTTCAGATGAACATTTCTCGCAAAGGGCAAGTGAATGTTCATCATCAGGAAATGACATTTGCTTTGATGGGTATTTGACATCCATTATAACGAAGTACAGCGACAGGATTTTGTTGACAGAGTCAGATATGAAAGCACATTCCTCAAGACGAAAAGAAAAGCAAAAGCTGTCTAGTGATGCCAGGTGCAAAGAGAAGTTTGATTACGGTACTGAATGGACGGGTCCCCCTCCATGGGATCCTTCCGTTGGTGGAGATGGATACCCAAAGTTTCTGTGTGATGTGATGGTAACAGTTTTTCTAATCTCACTATCTTCAACAAGAGTCGATTTTGTTTGTTTCTTCCAATACCATTTCATAAGATGAACGCGAAGTATGACAGATTTTACCACCTTATAGTTTAGTCAAATACCCAATTTGTTCTCTGTTTGTAAAGGCTGCTAGATTGATGTCAACAAAACTCAACAGATTGAGGGTCTAGCTAAGCACTTGAGATGTGTTGGATTAGATGCCGCAACTCCATCTTGTAAAAAACCTCAACCAAGGTTTTCCCTTATTCTTTCTGCAACAATATTTGCAACACTCTTAATGTAGTTTCTTACTAAGGGAACTTATTTCGTTAACTTCTTTTAAATTTTTCTATTCAACTTTAGGGAATTATTAAATCAAATCTATAAGGAAGGAAGAATATTACTAACACGAGATGCCAAGCTTATAAAGTATCAGTATTTGGCGACTAATCAAGTATACAGAGTGAAAAGCCTGCTCAAACCTGATCAACTAGCTGAGGTATGTGCTTATTCTGATATTTTCCATCTTCAATTTATTTCGTCTGCATGAACTTTTGAAAATTACTGTAAATTGCTCTTAATGCATGAATATATATTTTTCCTTAATATTTGCCCAATCTTTTACAGATATTGTGCACAAACAACCTTTTAAAACCTCACCCGCTAATATTCAGAATAATTGAAGTGTTTGAACTTGTTATTTGCATATGATACTACTTTATCTCACTATGTTTTGTATAATATTTACTAGCATGTAAATACAGAAATCCTGTGAAAAGTAAATGCAAATACAGAAAGTAATGGTCAAAGCCACAAGTGAGCATACTGGAAGACCATGTCACATCCAAAAAGACAAGCAAACAAAGAACCAACGTAATATTGTAAGTGTTGACCTGAAAAATGATGTGGAAATAGACCAATGCTCATGAGAAAATCTAAAAAGCAACGATCTGAAGTAATAAAACCATGGATCACTGTCTACATGTGATACTCTCTAGCAGTTGTCACATTTGATTTTGTTGCCCCTGTCATGAACCTTTTGGGGGTAATAATTGTGGATTAAAAGGTTGGGCATTTTGAAGACTAGAGGGCTGAAGGCAGATATACTTATTTAGTCATTTACCCCTGGATCACTGTTTACATGTGATACTCTCTAGCAGTTGCCACATTTGATTTTGTTGCCCCTGTCATGAACCTTTTGAGGGTAATAAACCGAGGCAAAAACCCACACACAAAAACGAGGCAAAAGCTTTGCCTATTTTATTGATTAGCAACGAGCACAATAAGAAGAATTAAAGAAACTGTGTTTCCCTCCTCCAACTCTGCAAGCCACCCTGACAGCCAGACCCCACCGCTGACGCACTCATCTGGCTTTACAACAGCCCTGCGGCCTGCAGGTGTTAGTGGACTCTTGAGTTGACACTGCCACTTGAACAGAAGTTCACTGTGCATCCCACACCTACATCCCAGCAGTCCATGCTGAGAAACCAGATTCGACAGTGAGCTCATCATGAGAATGTATTGAGCTCTGGCACTGCTGCTCTTTCCCATGGAGGCAGCGGAAAGGGGAAAAGATGATGGGGTGAGGAGTGGACAGACGCTTGGCCACTAGCATTGCCAAGGAGGCGAGGAGAGTGATCCGGGAGGCTGAGACAGATTTTTTTCTAGTATTTATATTTGTGCATTGTACCATAAGGAAAAGGAAAGAGATTGTGAAGCCTGCTGATTAGTCTGTTTAACTTTGCCTGTTGCAGGTGATTGACACCTTCAAGTTAAAGATATCTGAAGACCGATTAATGTCGAGATGTACAAAGTGCAACGGAATTTTCATTCAGAAACCACTAACACTGGACGAAGCCATGGAAGCCTCCAAAGGTTTTCAGGTCATCCCGTCATGCCTCTTCAACCGAAATATGGAGTTCTGGAAGTGCACTGACTGCAACCAGCTCTACTGGGAGGTACTTTGTTGTCCTATGTTGCAGTTTTCCCCTATGAAGTAGTACTTCCTAGTATCGGCGCTGCCTCCTGTATCTCAGAACCTTTTTTACAATTTCCGCAGGGAACTCAGTACCACAACGCAGTTCAGAAATTCATGTCGGTCTGCAACATTAGCGAGTGAGCATTGCAACATTTCATCCGTAAGAACGTCAACTTGCTCCAGGGATTCCATCACCACAAAGCAACGTGGCAGGCCTTTTTATTTGGTTGGCGGTGCAATCCATTGTTGTTGTTCTCCGATGTACATGTGCTCATGTTGTTTTGTACTCCCTCTGTTCCATATTATTTGTCACTGGGGATGCTGAACTGGGTTTGCCCAGCGACAAATATTACAGTACAGAGGGTGTATGTGAAATTCAACATGTAGTAGGAAACTGCTCTTTCAATAATGTCACCTTGTATGCACTCAGACAAATCCCGGTCGCAATTTTACTTTATGATGTTGCAGTCCTACAGTACTTGAAGAGCTCCCTTGGAGCCTGGGCAAATCTCATATGTTAGTTTGTGTATACACATACACAGATTACAGACAAGTGCTGCATCTGCGTTGTTCTGCTTCGATGAAGTTTTACTGTTCTTGCAGTGTTCCTCAGATATCTGCATTGATTCTGAAAAGACGGACCTTATGCATGTTTTACAAGAAGTACCAAAACTGAGACGGCGTCAAGGAAAAACATTGACTGACTGTGTTTGGCGACTACGTCTCCGTGAAAGGCCGAGGCAGCAGAGTGCTAGACCAAGCAGCCGCGGCCAATGTCAAACCAGTACTTGCAACCAGGGTGGTAAGTGGTTTTTTTTCTCCTAAACCCTAAAACCTCTGGCGGCGTCATAGGCAATTTAGGGTTGCCTGTGGAACCGAGTTCTCGCCGGTGATTCATTGCCGGGCGAGCGTTGTCCGCTACAAAGGATCGCTGATGGCTGCCCCGATGACGCTGATGCGGGAGCACCGGATCAGGGAACGGTGCAAGGGTGGGTCGAGACGCGAGGAAGAAACTAGAGGAAGCTCTGGGCAAGTTGGATATCTTTGAGGAAGAGGCCACCCCTCTGGTGATCGACGATCCCGTCGAAGGAGGAACTACGAGATGGTTACTGGCTGGTAAAATCCTTCACTGAAACCTATTTCATATCCAGACCATCACCAATGCCCCCTGTCTTGCGTGGGGGAACCCACGAGGGCTGAAATTCAGATCAGTTGGATCAAACACGTTCGTAGCTGAATTTGAGACCCAGCGCGACAAAGATCGTGTCTGGGGCGGATTGCCATGGCACATAAATAAGCATGCCGTGGTTCTTGGGGAGTTCAATGAATGCATGAGGCCGGACGAACTTAAGTTTTCCCGGCTCCAAGTTTGGGCTCGGATAGTGAACCTGCCCTTAATCTGAGGGATGAATCTTGCTGGCTGCCAATTGCTAAGCAGATGGATAAGAATGTTCAACTTGTGAGTTTTCACCACAGTGGTGGTTTTCTGAGAGCAAGGATCTCAATCGAGGTGGAAAAACCACTGCGTCGATGGATCCTGATTGACTCTGCCAGGAGGAAGAAGGTGGACATGTACGAGATTCAGCATGAACATATTCCATACTTTTGTTTCTCCTGTGGCAGGCTGGGTCACTCTGAACTGTACTTTCCTACGCCGGGTACTAGGGATGAGATCGGGCAACTCCCATTTGGACCAAAGCTTTGTGCACCTGATGAATACAGGAAAGCGACGTCGACGGAGCCAGCCCCCAGGGATCCAAGTTCAGGTGCAAATAACAAGAACACAACCAGGAACTCAAGTACACATAAGGATGCTTGTAAAGAAGTGGTCTCCCCTGCCAAAAACAAACATCAGCAGAAACACAAAGAAGCACCAATTCAAGTCTATCGGCCTGTAGCAAGATCCTTGCTGCTTACTGATGGGAAGAACACTGTTGTCGAAGGGGGAACTAGTCTTGGGATGATTGACATAACCTGTGCAAGCAATGAGGTTGTGGAAGGCGCTGATCGCAGCCCCAAGAGGAAGAAGCCTACACCTAAGAACTCGGCAGAGGTTGCGGTGCAACCCTGCCCTTCCCAATGAGCTGCATCAGCTAGAACTGCTGGGGGCTTGGGAACCTCGAGGCAGTTCGTGAGCTTCGCAGTATTGTGAATCTAGAAGGACCCGCTCTGCTCTTTGTAATGGAAACAAAAATACGTGCAAAAGGAGTGGAGGACCTGAAGTATAAGCTGGGTTTTGATGGTTGCTTTGCTGTAGACAGTGTCGGCCTTAGTGGCGGCATAGGTCTTTTTTGGTCTAAGGATGTTACGGTTGAACTACAAAACTTCAGTAATTGTCATATTGATGTCTTGGTACGGAATACAGTTCAGAGTTCTCTTTTATGGAGGTTTACACGGTTCTATGGAGCCCCTGCGAGTGGAAGACATACACCTAAGCTGGCAACTTTTACGCTCTCTTTTCGCCATACCACATGATGCTTGGTTGTGTATGGGCGTTTTCAACGAAATTTTGTTTCCCAACGAGCACTTCAGTAGAGTTAATCGCTCGGAGCGACAGATGAGAGCTTTTCGTGAAGTTGTTGATGATATTTCCTTCCAAGATTTTGGGTGGTCAGGCACGGCGTATACATGGGACAACCACCAATCTGGTGAGACTAATGTTAAGTCAAGGCTGGACCGAGCCTTTGCGAACGAAGTATTCCGTCAACAATTCTAGTTCATACGAATTAAACACCTTTCCTCAGTGGAATCGTACCACTGTTTTGTTGTAGCGGAAGTTCTGGAATCTTTCCCTTCAAGGCCGATGAATAAGAAACAATTTCGGTATGAGAATGTGTGGCAGACCCACTCTGATTATGATCGCCTAGTTGCTGAGACTTGGCGCAACATTAACCATAGTCCAGGAATGCAAGGCATTATAGTGGCCCTTGGTGTTGGGTAACGTAGCATAAATTCAAAATTTTCCTACGCCATATTCAGATCTTCCTATGGAGAGACCATCAATGAGAGAGGGGTGAGTGCATCTTCATACCTTTGAAGATTGCTAAGCGGAAGCGTTGCTAGAACGCGGTTGATGGAGTCGTACTCGCGGCGATTCAGATCGCGGTGTGATTCCGATCTAGTGCCGAACTACGACACCTCCGCGTTCCACACACGTGTAGCCCGGTGACGTCTCCCGCACCTTGATCCAGCAAGGAGGAGGGAGAGGTTGGGGAAGATCTCCAGCAGCACGACGGCGTGGTGTCGATGGAGAGATGAGGTCTCCCGGCACGGCTTCGCCAAGCACCGGCAGAGAGGAGGAGAAAGAAGGGCAGGGCTGCGCCGAGAGAGAGAGAAAACTGTATCTCCAAAAGCCCAAAAGTGCCCACTATATATAGGGGGAGGGAGGGGCTGCGCCCCCTTGAGGGTTTCCCTCTCCTGGAAGGGGCGGCAGCCCTAGATGGGGGGAGGTGCGGCGGCCAAAGGGGGGAGGAGGGGTGGCGCACCCTTCTGGTGGGCCTTAGGCCCACCTGCACGAGGGTTCCCCCCCTCTCCCTTCTTCTTGCGCCATGGGCTGAGTGGGGGGGCACACCAGCCCACCTAGGGGCTGGTTCCCTCCCGCACTTGGTCCATCTAGCCTCCCGGGGTCGTTGCCCCCTTCCGGTGGACCCGCGGGGCCACCTCCGGTGGTCCCGGTATGTTACCGGTGACGCCCGAAACACTTTCGGTGTCCGAAACCATCCGTCCTATATATTAATCTTTACCTCCAGACCATTCCGGAGCTCCTCGTGACGTCCGGGATCTCATCCGGGACTCCGAACAACTTTTGATAACCTTGTATAACAATTCCCTATAACCCTAGCATCATCGAACCTTAAGTGTGTAGACCCTACGGGTTCGGGAGACACGTAGACATGACCGAGACACCTCTCCGGCCAATAACCATCAGCGGGGTATGGATACCCATGGTGGCTCCCACTTGCTCCACGATGATCTCATCGGATGAACCACGATGTCAAGGATTCAATCAATCCCGTATACAATTCCCTTTGTCTGTCGGTATAGAACTTGCCCGAGATTCGATCGTCGGTATACCTATACCTTGTTCAATCTCGTTACTGGTAAGTATCTTTACTCGTTCCGTAGCACGTCATCATGTGACTAACTCCTTAGTCACACTGAGCTCATGATGATGTTCTACCGAGTGGGCCCAGAGATACCTCTCCGTCACGCGGAGCGACAAATCCCGATCTCGATTCGTACCAACCCAACAGACACTTTTAGAGGTACCCGTAGTGCACCTTTATAGTCAGCCAGTTACGTTGTGACGTTTGATACACCCAAAGCACTCCTACGGTATCTGGGAGTTGCACAATCTCACGGTCGAAGGAAAAGACACTTGACATTAGAAAAGCTTTAGCATACGAACAATACGATCTAGTGCTACGCTTAAGATTAGGTCTTGTCCATCACATCATTCTCCCAATGATGTGATCCTGTTATCAATGACATCTAATGCCCATGACCAGGAAACCATGATCATCTATTGACTAACGAGCTAGTCAACTAGAGGCTTGCTAGGGACACATTGTGATCTATTTATTCACACATGTATTACTGTTTCCTGTTAATACAATTATAGCATGAACAATAGACGATTATCATGAACAAGGAAATATGATAATAACCATTTTATTATTGCCTCTAGGGCATATTTCCAACAGTCTCCCACTTGCACTAGAGTCAATAATCTAGTTACATTGTGATGTATCGAACACCCATAGCATTATGGTGTTGATCATGTTTTGCTCGTGGAAGAGGTTTAGTCAACGGGTCTGCAACATTCAGATCCGTGTGTACTTTACAAATCTTTATTACTCCACTCTGGACATGGTCCTAGATGGAGTTGTAGCGGCGTTTGATGTGCTTCGTCTTTCGGTGAAACCTGGGCTCCTTGGCTATGGCAATGGCCCCAGTGTTATCACAAAAGAGTGTCATTGGACCCGACGCGCTTGGAACCACTCCAGGGTCGGTGATGAGGTCCTTCATCCAAATTCCTTCATGAGCCGCTTCTGAAGAAGCTATGTACTCCGCTTCACATGTAGATGCTGCCACGACTTCTTGCTTGGTGCTGCACCAGCTCACTGCCCCACCATTCAAAACATATACGTATCCGGTCTGTGACTTAGAGTCATCCGGATCTGTGTCGAAGCTAGCATCGATGTAACCCTTTACAACGAGCTCTTCGTCACCTCCATAAACGAGAAACATTTCCTTAGTCCTTTTGAGGTACTTAAGGATATTCTTGACCGCTGTCCAGTGTTCCATACCGGGATCACTTTGGTATCTCCCTACCAAACTTATGGAAGGTTTATATCAGGTCTGGTACACAGCATGGCATACATAAGAGAGCCTACGGCTGAAGCGTAGGGGACATAACTCATCTTCTCTCTATCTGCTGCCATGGTCGGCGACTGAGTCTTACTCAATCTCATACCTTGCAAAACTGGCAAGAACCCTTTCTTTGAGTTTTCCATATTGAACTTCTTCAATATCTTGTCAAGGTATGTACTTTGCGAAAGACCTATGAGGCGTCTCGATCTATCTCTATAGATCTTCATGCCTAATATGTATGCAGCTTCTCCAAGGTCCTTCATTGAAAAACTCTTGTTCAAATAGGTCTTTATGCTCTCCAACATCTCTATATCATTCCCCATCAATAATATGTCATACACATACAATATGAGGAAAGCTACAGAGCTCCCACTCACTTTCTTGTACAAACAGGCTTCTCCGTAAACCTGTATGAACCCAAACGCTTTAATCACCTCATTAAAGCGAATGTTCCAACTCCGAGATGCTTGCACCAGCCCATAGATGGAGCGCTGGAGCTTGCACACTTTGTTAGCACCCTTAGGGTCGACAAAACCTTCTGGTTGCATCATATACAACTCTTCCTTAAGGTTCCCGTTAAGGAACATTGTTTTGATGTCCATTTGCCAAATTTCATAATCATAAAAGGCGGCAATTGCTAACATGATTCGGACTGATTTCAGCTTCGCTACGGGAGAGAAAGTCTCTTCGTAGTCAATTCCTTGAATTTGTCGAAAACCCTTTGCGACAAGTCGAGCTTTATAAACGGTTACATTACCGTTTGCATTAGTCTTCTTCTTGAAGATCCATTTATTTTCTATGGCTCGCCGGTCATCGGGCAAGTCCACCAAAGTCCATACTTTGTTCTCATACATGGATCCTATCTCGGATTTCATAGCTTCAAGCCATTTGTTGGAATCCGGGCCCGCTATCGCTTCTTCATAGTTCGAAGGTTCACCGTTGTCTAACAACACGATTTCCATTACAGGGTTGCCGTACCACTCCGGTGCGGAGCGTACCCTTGTGGACCTTCGAGGTTCAGTAGTAACTTGATCCGAAGCTTCATGATCATTATCATTAACTTCCACTTCAGTTGGTGTAGGCGTCACAAGAACAACTTCCCGCGCTGCGCTACTATCCTGTTCGAGAGGGGGTGTAATTACCTCATCAAGTTCTACCTTCCTCCCACTTACTTCTTTCGAGAGAAACTCTTTCTCTAGAAAGGATCCGTTCTTGGCAACAAAGGTTTTACCTTCGGATCTAAGATAGAAGGTATACCCAATAGTTTCCTTAGGGTATCCTATGAATACACATTTCTCCGCTTTGGGTTCGAGCTTTTCTGGTTGAAGTTTCTTCACATAAGCATCGCAACCCCAAACTTTAAGA
Organism: Hordeum vulgare subsp. vulgare; assembly: GCF_904849725.1. Classification (NCBI taxonomy): domain Eukaryota; kingdom Viridiplantae; phylum Streptophyta; class Magnoliopsida; order Poales; family Poaceae; genus Hordeum; species Hordeum vulgare. The sequence continues at coordinate 512,867,754 of NC_058523.1, forward strand.
AACGACAACTTAGGCTTCTTGCCAAACCATAGTTCATACGGTGTCGTCTCAACGGGTTTAGACGGTGCCCTATTTAAAGTGAATGCTGCAGTTTCTAATGCGTATCCCCAAAATGGTAGCGTAGGTCGGTAAGAGACATCATAGATCGTACCATATCTAATAAAGTGCGATTACAATGTTCAGACACTCCGTTGCGTTGTGGTGTGACAGGCGGCGTCAGTTGTGAAACGATTACACACTTCCTTAGGTGTGTGCCAAACTCGTGACTCAAATATTCTCCTCCACGATCAGATCGTAGACACTTAATTTTTCTGTCGCGTTGATTCTCGACCTCACTCTGAAAGTCCTTGAACTTTTCAAATGTCTCAGATTTGTGCTTCATCAAGTAGATATACCCATACCTACTCAAATCATCGGTGAGAGTGAGAACATAACGATAGCCACCGCGAGCTTCAACGTTCATTGGACCACACACATCAGTATGTATTATTTCCAACAAGTCGGTTGCTCTCTCCATTATTCCTGAGAATGGAGTCTTAGTCATCTTGCCCATGAGGCACGGTTCACATGTGTCAAATGATTCAAAGTCAAGAGACTCTAATAGTTCATCAGCATGGAGCTTCTTCATGCGCTTAACGCCGATATGACCAAGGCGGCAGTGCCACAAGTATGTGGGACTATCATTATCAACTTTACATCTTTTGGTACTCACACTATGAATATGCGTAACATCCGATCGAGATTCATGAAGAATAAACCATTCACCAGCGGAGCATGACCATAAAACATATCACTCATATAAATAGAACAACCATTATTCTCTGACTTAAATGAGTAGCCGTCTCTCATTAAGCAAGACCCTGATACAATGTTCATGCTTAAAGCTGGTACTAAATAACAATTATTAAGGTTTAAAACTAATCCCGACGGTAGATGTAGAGGTAGCGTGCCGACGGCGATCACATCGACCTTGGAGCCATTCCCGACGCGCATCGTCACCTCGTCCTTGGCCAGTCTGCGCTTATTCCGTAGTTCCTGCTTTGAGTTGCAAATGTGAGCAACAACACCGGTATCAAATACCCAGGAGCTACTACGAGCGCTGATAAGGTACACATCAATAACATTTATATCACATATACCTTTAACGTTGCCGACCATCTTGTCCGCTAAGTATTTGGGGCAGTTCCTCTTCCAGTGACCCTTTCCCTTGCAATAGAAGCACTCAGTCTCAGGCTTGGGTCCATTCTTTTTCTTCTTCCCGGTATCTGGCTTACCGGGCACGGCAACGACTTTGCCGTCTTTCTTGAAGTTCTTCTTACCCTTGCCCTTCTTGAAACTAGTGGTCTTGTTGACCATCAACACTTGATGCTCTTTCTTGATTTCTACTTCTGCAGACTTGAGCATCGAGTACAACTCGGGAATGGTCTTCTCCATCCCTTGCATGTTGTAGTTAAGCACAAAGCCTTTGTAGCTTGGTGGGAGAGACTAGAGGATTCTGTCAATTATAGCATGATCCGGAAGTTCGACTCCAAGTGAAGTCAGACGACCGTGTAACCCAGACATTTTGAGTATGTGCTCACTGACATAACTGTTCTCCTCCATCTTACAACTAAAGAATTTGTCGGAGACTTCATATCTCTCGACACAGGCATGAGCTTGAAAAACTAGCTTCAGCTCTTGGAACATCTCATATGCACCGTGTTGCTCAAAACGCCTTTGGAGCCCCGTTTCTGAACTGTAGAACATGCCACACCTAACCAGAGAGTAGTCATCACTCCGCATTTTCCAGACGTTCAGAATGTCCTGGGCTGCCGCAGGAGCGGGAGGGTCACCTAGCGGCGCATTAAGGACATAAGCCTTTTTAGCTGCTTCAAGGATGAGCTTCAAGTTGCGAACCCAGTCCGCATAGTTGCTACCATCATCTTTCAGCTTGTTTTTCTCTAGGAATGCGTTGAATTGAGGTTGACGTTGGCCATCTACAATATTTATAAAGACAAATTTTAGACTAAGTTCATTTAATCAAATTAAGTATGAACTCCCACTTAAATCGACATCCCTCTAGTCATCTAAGTGATACATGATCCATGTTGACTAACCCGTGTCCGATCATCACGTGAGACGGACTAGTCACCATGGTGAGAAACTTCATGCTGATCATATTCGACCATACGACTCATGTTCGACCTTTCGGTCTCTTGTATTCGAGGTCATGTCTGTACATGCTAAGCTCATCGAGTCAACCTAGGTGTTTCGCGTGTGTAAATCTGGCTTACACCCGTTGTATGCGAACGTTAGAATCTATCACACCCGATCATCACGTGGTGCTTTGAGACAATGGTCCTTCGCAACGGTGCACACTTAGGGGAATACGTTCTCGAAATTTTAAGAGGGATCATCTTATTATGCTACCGTCGTTCTAAGCAATAAGATGAAAAACATGATAAACATCACAATGCAATCATATAGTGACATGATATGGCCATTATCATCTTTGCTCTTTTGATCTCCATCTTCAGGCATCGCATGATCATCATCGTCACCGGCGTGACACCATGATCTCCATCGTCATGATCTCCATCAACGTGTCTCCGTGAAGTCATCACGCCAACTACTACTATGACTACTACTACAGCTAACCGTTAGCAATGAAGTAAAAGTAGTAAGCACATGACGTTGCATCTCATACAATAAATTAAGACAACTCCTATGGCTCGTGCCGGTTGTCATACTCATCGACATGCAAGTCGTGTGTTGGGGCATAGTTTATGCCTAAGTAATTTTGGTGATTGATGACAGTACCGCAAAGGACTAACCGTGTGTGTTAAGATTTCAGATAACACACGTCAACGGCACAAGACGACTCGCCCCCTCTTTCGTGGAACAGAAGCACGGTGTTCTCTACGATTCTCTTTATTTGAGTCATAGGAAAGTCGTACTATTAAGAGGGGAACCGTAGTGGAAAGGTTTGGGTGGAATCAATCTTGCACGCGCACACTTCACCTCTTTTCCCCCTTGCCGGCAACTTTGGAGTGGCTCCCGCCTTGGTGTTTCTTTCTTCTTTGCAAATGGCCCCCCAGCGGTAGTACCGCTGGGCCTAGCGGTAGTACCGCTGGCTCTAGCGGTAGTACCGCTGCAGCCAGCGGTAGTACCGCTAGCTGGCGGTAGTACCGCCCCTGGTCAGCGGTAGTACCGCTCCAGGAGCTTAGTACCGCCTGCCTAGCGGTTGTACGTGGACGGACCTTTTTGCGAAGACTGTCTTGGCGGTGGTAGTGCTTATGCACTACCAGGGGCCCAGCGGTAGTACTGCTAGGCACGGGCTGTGAGTGGGAAAACGGTTGGATTCCCCCCCCCACTATATAAGGGGTTCTTCTAGCTGTGGAACCTTATCTCTTACCCTCCCAAGCTCCATTGTTGCTCCCTAAGCTCAAAAGTGTTTGATCTCTCTCCCTAGCAAATCAAACTTGTTGATTCTTTAGGGATTGGTTGAGAAGGCCTAGATCTACACTTCCACCAAGAGAAAAGTTGATTCCCCCACCAATCCCTTGCGGATCTTGTTACTCTTGGGTGTTTGAGCATCCTAAATGGTTGAGGTCACCTCGAAGCCACATTCCATTGTGGTGAAGCTTTGTGGTCTTGTTGGGAGCCTCCAAGCTTTGTGTGGAGTTTGCCCCAACCTTGTTTGTGAAGGTTCGCTCGCCGCCTTCAAGGGCACCTATAGTGGAATCACGGTACCTTGCATCGTGCGAGGGCGTGAGGAGAATACGGTGGCCTTAGTGGCTTATTGGGGAGCATTGTGCCTCCACACCGCTCCAATGGAGACGTACTTCGTGTCAAAGGGAAGGAACTTCGGTAACACATCCTCGTCTTCATTGGTTCCACTTGTGGTTATCTCTAACCTTTACTTTGTGTATGCTTATGTTGTTGTCTTTCTCTTACTTGTCTTAGTAGCTCTCGTTGTTAGCTTCATTACGGTTCACCCCATTGTTGTTATATTTGTGAACCCGTATGTTGTTTACCCTAACTTGCTAAGATTAATTAAAAAGTGGTCGTTGCCTATTCACCCCCCCTCTAGTCAACCATATTGATCCTTTCAATTGGTATCAGAGCGACGTCTCTTTATTAAGGGTTTCACCACCTGAAGAGTATGGAAGGCGAAGAGGGAATTAACCATGGGCAACCCGAGGCCATGGACTTGACTCCGGTCACAAGGGACGACTTGAATACGGCTATGGCCGCCCTCAAGACGTCCTTGACGAACGAAGTCAATACCATGCTTAAAGAGTTAATTGAGGGATTTAAAAGTCCACCCGAACCGGCGTTAGTGGTTAAACCCACCATCACCGATTCGGAGGCCAATTCCTCTAAGGAAGCGACTAAAGGTATGCGACCTTCCTCATCTCACGAAAAGGATGGGACTGGAACATATGCCTCAGTTCCACCCCCCATGGTCTATGGAGGATCCGTTCCCACACCGCGTCTTAATCCTGTTGGTCCTCCTCCTAAGCTTATGAAAGGTGACTTTGCTAACTGGGTATTTTCTATTAAGTCTCATTTGAATCACAGCTCAACAAACTTGTGGAGAATCATCGAGCAAGGATATTATCCCCATGATCCAAGCAACCTCACTCCAAGAGAAGATGCAGACAATCAATACAATCACTCCGCCTTGTTTATTCTCCAGTCCGCAGTGCCACCTGAAGATCTTCCTCACTTGCGTCCCTTCACTTTGGCCAAGGATTGTTGGGAGCATATTATGGTGTTGTACAAGGGAATCTCAAGCATTCAACTATCCAACTATGAAGTGATACTTTGTGATGAAGGAAGACGAGGACCCTCGTGATCTCTATCGGAGGGTGACTGCTATTGATGTGGCACTCAAGGATCATGGGAGCAAGGATGTGGATGATACATGGGTCAAGCGAAAGTTTCTCAAAGCCATCATGCCTTTCAACAAAGCCATGTCATCTGTCATTCGTCAGCGGCTAGACTTCCACTCCTTGTCTTCCAGTGAGGTGTTGGATGAATTTATTGCAATGTCAATCATGAACGAAACAGCCGACAATGCACTTGCTCATGTTCGCTCAAAGACAACTTCACCCAACCTTGCATTAAAAGCAAAAGCAATGTTTGAAGAAGAAGACGAGGATGAGGAAGAGGAGAGCTTCCCTGAAGACACAAAGTATGCCTTGTTGGGGAACGTCGCATGGGAAACAAAATTTTTCCTACGCGCACGAAGACCTATCATGGTGATGTCCATCTACGAGAGGGGATTTCCGATTTACGTACCCTTGTAGATCACACAGCAGAAGCGTTAGTGAACGCGGTTGATGTAGTGGAACGTCCTCACGTCCCTCGATCCGCCCCGCGAACCGTCCCACGAACCGTCCCGCGATCCGTCCCATGATCCAGTCTGATCTAGTGCCGAACGGACGGCACCTCCGCGTTCAGCACACGTATAGCTCGATGATGATCTCGGCCTTCTTGATCCAGCAAGAGAGACGGAGAGGTAGATGAGTTCTCCGGCAGCATGTCGGTGCTCCGGAGGTTGGTGGTGATCTAATCTTAGCAGGGCTCCGCCCGAGCTCTGCAGAAACGCGATCTAGAGGAAAAACCGTGGAGGTATGTGCTCGGGCTGCCGTGGCAAAAGTTGTCTCAAATCAGCCCTAATAGCTCCATATATATAGGAGGATGGGAGGGGAGGCTTGCCTTGAGGCTCAAGGAGCCCCAAGGGCTGCGCCACCAAGGAGGAGTTGGAGTCCTCCTCCAATCCTAGTCCAACTAGGATTGGAAGGTGGAGTCCTTCTCTTCTTTCCCACCTTTCCCTTTTTTTTCTCTTCTTTTGGTTTTTTCTTTCTCTCTTGAACAAGACAGCCTTGGGCTGACCCCACCTATTTGGTGTGCCACCCCCAAGGTCCTTGGGCCCTCCCGGGTGGGTGGTCCCCCCTCCCGGTGAAGATCCGGAACCCATTCGTCATTCCCGGTACATTACTGGTAATGCCCGAAAACCTTCCAGTAACCAAATGAAGTCATCCTATATATCAATCTTCGTTTCCGGACCATTCTAGAAACCCTCGTGACGTCCGTGATCTCATCCAGGACTCCGAACAACATTCGGTAACCAACCAAATAACTCAAATACGCATAAAACAACGTCGAACCTTAAGTGTGCAGACCCTGCGGGGTCGAGAACTATGTAGACATGACCCGAGTGACTCCTCGGTCAATATCCAATAGCGGGACCTGGATGCCCATATTGGATCCTACATATTCTACGAAGATCTTATTGTTTGAACCTCAGTGCCAAGGATTCATATAATCCCGTATGTCATTCCCTTTGTCCTTCGGTATGTTACTTGCCCGAGATTCGATCGTCAGTATCCGTATACCTATTTCAATCTCGTTTACCGGCAAGTCTCTTTACTCGTTCCGTAATACAAGATCCCGCAACTTACACTAAGTCACATTGCTTGCAAGGCTTGTGTGTGATGTTGTATTACCGAGTGGGCCCCGAGATACCTCTCCGTCACACGGAGTGACAAATCCCAGTCTCGATCCATACTAACTCAACGAACACCTTCGGAGATACCTGTAGAGCATCTTTATAGTCACCCAGTTACGTTGCGACATTTGATACACACAAAGCATTCCTCCGGTGTCAGTGAGTTATATGATCTCATGGTCATAGGAACAAATACTTGACACACAGAAAACAGTAGCAACAAAATGACACGATCAACATGCTACGTCTATTAGTTTGGGTCTAGTCCATCACATGATTCTCCTAATGATGTGATCCCGTTATCAAGTGACAACACTTGCCTATGGTCAGGAAACCTTGACCATCTTTTATCAACGAGCTAGTCAACTAGAGGCTTACTAGGGACAGTGTTTTGTCTATGTATCCACACATGCACTGTGTTCCAATCAATACAATTATAGCATGGATAATAAACGATTATCATGAACAAAGAAATATAATAATAACTAATTTATTATTGCCTCTAGGGCATATTTCCAACAGTCTCCCACTTGCACTAGAGTCAATAATCTAGTTCACATCACCATGTGATTCCAATGAATCCAACACCCATATAGTTATGGGGTCTGATCATGTCTTGCTCGTGAGAGAGTTTTTAGTCAACGGTTCTGAAACTTTCAGATCCGTGTGTTCTTTACAAATCTTTATGTCATCTTATAGATGCTGCTACTATGTGCTATTCGGAAATACTCCAAATATCTACTCTACTATACGAATCCGTTTCACTACTCATAGTTATTCGGATTAGTGTCAAAGCTTGCATCGACGTAACCCTTTACGACGAACTTTTTAACCACCTCCATAATCGAGAAAAATTCCTTAGTCCATCAGTTACTAAGGATAAATTTTGACCGCTGCTAGTGATTCAATCATGGATCACTCTGTGTACCTCTCAACAGACTTTGAGTTAAGGCACACATCAGGTGCGGTACCCAACATGGCATACTTCAGATTCTACGACCAAGGCATAGAAGACAACCTTCGTCTATTCTCTTTATTCTGCCGGGGTCGGGTTTTGAGTCTTACTCAAATTCACACCTTACAACGCAACCAAGAACTCCTTCTTTGCTGATCTATTTTGAACTCCTTCAAAAACTTGTCAAGGCATGCATCTTGTTGAAACTTGAAAGTGCGTTATATCGACTAGAGGGGGGGGGGGGTGAATAGGAGATTTTTAGAATTTCATCACTGAGGAAATTCCTTTTGAGGAAATTCCTCACTGATGACTAGCTTACAACGGAAATAGTAAAGGATCAGACGTGCAAACATTCACACCAGCAGTATTTCAGAGTGAAGAATGTGAAAACAGATTGCACAGTAAGCAGGCACGCAGAATACAGATGATGATTAACTATTGTGAAGAATTTGGGGTTGAGGAAATTCAGAGAAAATCTTCAGCAAATTCTTCAAACAGTCACAGTGAAAGTCATCAACACATAATACAGAGAAAGTAAAGAGTTGAGGAATTAGAACCCGATTCTTAGAGAAGACAGTCGTTGATGACCCAGTTCCAACTGCTGTGACAGTTGTACATCTGGTTTGGAGCGGCTTGGTATTGAAACCAAAGGACACCCAGTCCTGGGACACACAGTCCCTACCGTATTCTCCTTGAGCTAAGGACACACAGTCCTCGCCCAACACTCGTGGTAAGTCTTCCGGGCAGACTTCCAAACCCTCACAAACTTGGTCACTCGACGATCTACAATGAACTGCTGGAACGTTCTAGACCATGACGCCTAACCGTCTGGAGGATGCACAGTCCTCAAAGGTAAAAGGCTTCAGTCCCACACAGGAACAACTTCTTCAGTGATGCTCAATCACTAGGTTTGGTTTGTGCTTTCGGTGGGTGGTGTATTTCCTCACTGATGATTTACTCTCGAAGGCTCTGAGGAATATGGGTTGCTCTTATGACAAGTGTCAGTTTCTAACAGAGCAGCCAACCAACTAGTGGTTGTGGGGGGTGGCTATTTATAGCCTGGGAGCATCCCGACATGATTTGACACGAATGCCCTTAAATAATATGACCGTTGGAGTGGATAAGACCAGTGACTTGGCGTGGTTATCGAAACGGTCAGAACTCTCAACTATGAGAGTCCTCATGTCACTCATATTCCTCACTTGAGGCTTTTGGTAGGATTAGGCTTGGGTTGAGCATCCTGAGGAAATCCATTCCATAGTGTTACTTTGATCCACTTTAACAGTACGGTGTTCCTATTCATCAAATGTGAAGAAAGTAAAACAAAAAGTGTAAATCTTCACGCTTCAAATTCTTCAGAATGATTTTCTTCAGGAACCACCGGTCTTCTCAATATCAGTATCTTCATGAGGAATATCAATTTCATCGCAGATTCCTCGTGATTCATTTCTTCAGCTTCAGACCAATTTCTTCAACTGAAGATATACATTTTTAGGGGTCGACATTCTTCAAATATCTCAAACTCCTCAATGACTTATAGATCCTATGTACACTTATAAACACATTAGATACTTAACCTATAAGTCTTCAAACCACCAAAATCACTAAGGGGCACTAGATGCACTTACAATCTCCCCCTTTTTGGTGGTTGATGACAATTAGGTTAAGTCTTCAACAGGGATAAAAAATATGAAGGGTAAATACTCATTTGAGGAATTTGAGAACAAGATTCAGAGAGGCCCCCCCTGAAGATGTGCATACCTTGAGGATTTTGCTTTTAGAGCAGATGCACATTGATGATTTATATCATGGAGATCTCCCCCTGAGTCTTGTAAATCATGCATACATATAACATATCATATGAAGAAAATGAAGATGCATGATGGCAAATGGTATCTGACGAATTCCAGCATGCGTGCATTAAAACTTGAGGAATAAGCATGTGAATAAAAACGTTCAAAAGTGTCAGAGTACCATCGGGCTTAAGTTACAACTCATTACATAAAATCTTCAGAAGAGCCAAGAGTTTGTAACTTAAATATAGTTCATAAGCCCCAAAAATATCCCGCTTGAAGACTAACTCTCGAGTTTCTCCCCTTTGTCATCAAGTGACAAAAAGGGACAAACTGAGGACTAACGCCCGTGAAGACTTCATTTCTTGGCGGTTGATGAAGAGCCGTGACGCTTCTTGGGAGTAGTCTTCTTCCTTGGGCCGGTTGCTGTGTCGAGTTGTTCCTCATCAGATTCAGCAGTGCGGAATGAAAAAAAGGAGCTTTCTTTAAGGTCTGGCACTGGAATGGGCCTGAACTTCCTCTTGGGAGGCCACGACCAGTCAAAGTCCCGCTCAAAGTCCATTTCTTCAAGCTCAGTCTGAGTCTTTAGATGTGCAAGTGTAGCCCAGGTGCGATCGAAAACCTCATGCAGATAGTGATGGTTAATCTTCAGAGAGTTCTGTGTTTCAGTGAGGGTTTTCACAATGGCACCAAACTGGCGTTTGACTCATTTGTGGTTGCGATCCACCTTCTGGTGAAGACTGAGGAGGAGCTCTCTGGTGTTCAGCACGCGAGGAGGAACTGGGCTTGCTGGACGAGTCTTAGTATCGTCCCATGAAGAATATGCTTCTGGCTCTTTGAACTGGCCATCAAGGGGCCTGCTGCCTTCTTCAATCACAGATTTCCCTTTTCCTTCGATGGGCTCGAAAGTCTTCTTGTTGACCCGGATAGGAGGCATATAACCCATGTGGTTTTGGAAATCAGCGTGGAAGTTGATGCGTGTCCTTGTCCTGATGAATCTCATGATCCACGGGGCATATATCTTGTGATCATAGGGGCACATGGCATTGTCGGCCAAAGTCCTGAAGAAGAAATCATGGATATTAATAGGAATGCCGTGAATGATGTTGAAGAGGATATTCTTCATGAGGCCTAAAACATCTTCTTCATCGTCATGGCCTTTGATTGGCACGAGCACACTGCAGAGGATTCTGTAGACAGACCGGGGTGTGTACTTGAGCTCATGGACGAGGAAGGTTGTTCTTGAGGGTTTGCCTGCAGCCAAAGGCTTCATGAGGACTTCCATCATACCATTTGGCAGCTCACGCTCACCATAAAGCTTCACTGCCCCATCTGAGGGAATTGGTACGGGCAGTTCTCTGAGGAGTTCAGAAGCAGGAGCTTTGTAGTGAGTATTTTGGGACATCCAGTCAAACACCCAAGTGTTGATGTCGTCAGCGTTGCCAGATATGTGCAGAGTGGCATAGAACTGAAGAATGAGATCGCTATTCCAGTCTGATATGTCTGAGCACATGGGAAGCAAACCTGCATCATGGAGTACACTAAGGACTGGTTCCAGGCAGGGTATTGCTTCAAGCTCAACATGAGGAATGTGCTTGTGCTGGAATATCTTGTTGCGTCCACAGAGCACAGAAGAATAGTAGTTCATCTGAGTCCTTGTCCAAAACTTCAGATGCCTCATTTGAGGCTTGTCATAAGGGTTCTCTCCGATGAAGTACATGCGTTCCTCAAAGAAATCTTCTTTCTGAAACTTTGGACGCTTGGAGAATGGCTGGCGCTGAACTGGCTTAAGATTTTGCTGAGGAATGGGGGAGGAGACAACAATGGCAGTCTCTGGGTTGAGCACAATGAATTCATTGTCTTGGGCGGGTACATTTTCTTCAGCATTTTCCTCAGGGTGAGGAATTTCATCAGCTGGTACTTCATGCAGAGGAGATGATGCTTGCTCTGGCTGAGCTTCAGGCTGAGGAATTTCTGCTTCTTTCTCATTTGGAGGAGTTGGGACAGCCTGTTCCTCGTCTTGAGGAGTCTTCTCAGAATATACAATTTCATCAACATGAGGATTTTCAGCTTGTTTTTCCTCAGTTGGCTCTGTGGCAGAAGCAGTATCATCAGCTGGTGCAGCTGATGCTTGAGCAGTCTCTGTCTGAGGAATAAGAGGTTGAGGACTGTCATCAATCTGGATTTCCTCATAAGTGTGTTCCTCAGAGGAGACATCCTTCATTTCCTCATCTGCCCTTGTAGCTAGGTCATCAATGACGACCATCTCATAGGAAGGGGCGACATTGAGAGGCACTGGGTCCAGAGGAGCAGTTTCTTCAGTTTCTTTGAGGCGCTTTGCCTCTGTCTCTTCTACTGCTGAGGAGGCTTTTCTCTTCTTGGCTTCCTTTTCAGCAGCCCTTGTTTTCTTCACGTCTGATGCAGACGGAATTATCTTCTTCACCTTTGAAGCTTTTGGTGAAGGTGTTCTTTCTTCAGATTCTTCAGCTGGTAGTGAGGAACCAGCTGGAACAGAGTCATCAGCGTGCTTTGATGAAGCAGCTGGATCAGGAGCAGTCTCATCAGTGGTAGCAATTTCATCAGTTACAGTTTCCGTGATGATCTCTTCAATGGACGGTTCATCAACACGGCGCTCTTGGTGTTCTTCCTCAGCTTGAGGAGTTTCCTCCTCATCAGGAGATGCATCTGCTGGCTGCTCAACCAAGGGCTGAGGAGTTGGTGCTGGGGGTGTGGTTCTCTTGTTGTAGTCATCAACAACACTAGTGGCTAGCTTGATGAAATTGCTCTTGATGCTTTTGCGATCTGACAGCTTGTCATACTTGTCAGTCAATACTTGCAGCTCTACCTGGGTTGACACCAGTGCATCAGGAGTCAGCTCGAGGAGATTCTGCCTGAGGAATTTCTCCTTTTTGGCCTTCGCAACCTTTGCCTGCCTGGCCTGCTGTTCTTTCCACTTGGCTTCATTTATGAAGGTGGCCACCATGTGGCTGATGCCAGGAGGAAGTTTCAAATCATCAATGGGAGTGTTTGGGTCCTCATACCAGATATTGATGTAGTCAAGGAGGACCTTGGGGTCCATGGCCAGAGGAATAACACTGCCTGATGCTTGAGCTACCCTTTCTTGCTTGTTTCTGATGATGGCTTGCAGGGTTTCATCATCATATTCATCACTTCCCTCTGATGCAGATGGGACTGCGATGATTTTGCTGGGGCTGGGTAGAGGTGCACGTTCAGCAGTTGCCAAAGTCTTCACAAGTGGTGTTGAAGACTTTGTCTCCGAGCTAGTTGCAGCTGGGAGTGAGGAGCTGGAGCTGGTGGTCGTAGGTTTCACGACATGCTTCTGTACTGGTTTCTCTTGAGGCTTTGGAGGTGGAGCTGAGGATTTTGGTGCTGAGGAGATTGGTGCAGAGGGTTTTGGCGCTGATGGTTTTGGTGTTGAAGGTTTTGGTAATGAGGGGAGCTGAGGGTTTTGGAGCTGAGGGTTTCATGAAAGAAGCCTGAGCAGACTTCTCTTGAGGCTTTGGAGCCCTTTGCTTTGATGGCAGAGACTGCGTGTGAGAATTTCTGAGCCTGAAGTTTCTGCCGCTGAGGAATTAGCAGCACCGGAGGTAGCAGCTGAGGATTCATTAAATTTCCTCACTGCAGCTTCTGCTTGCTTCTTGAGCTTGGCCGGATGTTTTTCTTTCTCATCTGGGTAGTCATCAATTGTCATGAGACTTGAGGGATGTGCTACTTGATGATCCTCAAGTGGGGCCCTTCTGCCAGGAGGCTTCAAAGCGAATTTCTTTGCATATTTGGGAGTCACAAATCTGTACTCCTTCCATTCCGTCGCCCATCGGCGTTCAATCTTCTGCAGCCTTATCTTTCTCTTGGCCATTGTCTCATGTTCATCAGGCGTACAATAGTCCAAGTATATGTCCTCAGGGATATCAACAGCTCTGTTTTGCTCAAGTTTCTTTCCTCCCTTCTGTTTTCTTTCTTCCTCCATTTTCTTCAGTTGAGGACTTTGCTGATGATTTTGAACTCTTGGGGATTCTGATGAGCCTTGAAGAGTTTCTTCCAGAAATGCTGCAAATGAGTTAATGTGATGAGAACCGAGAGATTCATCAGCTGACATGTGTGTACCTGTGAACAGAGTATAGTTGCGAGGAATTTGGAGAGGTCATATGCGTTCTCAGATTTGAAGAAAATGAAAAAGTTTGACAATTTGAGGAATATAACCAGTGGTTGAGGAATTTGCCTAAGCATACTGTTCTTGGGTTCCAGAGTTGTACAAATCCGAAAATTCGCACAATTGAGGAATCTCGTGAAAATCTTAGATGCTTAGCTAGTTCATCAATGATTGTGGTGATAGGTAGTGTTTGAGGAATCATGTGTGCATCGTATCTTGAGGAAAAACAGATTTCACATAGAAGATGTAAAATTTCAGATCTAATCTGCTGTAAAAATGGGATATATTTACCCTGGAAGGCGCGTACGAAGAACACAGAAAGTAGTGTTGGAGAGGTTCTTCGTTCGAGTGTCCAATGCACCCTAACTTGGCGACAGAGGACGTCTACGACGGCGGCGGACGAAGATGGTCCGACTCCGGCGTGGTTCTGGCAATGGAGAAGTCGAGGCAGTGAAGCTCTTCCTCACCGGCGACAAGACTACCAGCGGTGGCGCTAGGGTTCGGTGGAGTGTGCTGTGGCAGGAGAGCGATGAGGCGAAGAAGAGGATACCGAGGGGGATAAGGACATATTTATAGCCCAAAAGTTACTGTTTGGCACGAAAATGTCGGACCAAATAGCCCCTGCCTCTACGTCTCCGCAGGACACGTGTAGCTCCCGTACGATGCGGTGGAGATAGTGGAGATCGTGGTTATCCGATCATGGGAAGTGGGGGTTCAGTTACTGTGTCTTTAAAGAAACAATTTTTGAAGATTTGAGGATTTTCGTTACAAAATCATCAGCTGACAAGGACGCAGTGAGGATTTTGAACAAAGTTTCAAATAGAACGCATATGAAGAATTGAATAGACTGGATAAGTATAGCATAGAGGGAAAGTAGGGTCCGATCACATTCACTTAGCAGAAACATCAACTTAAAGAAATAGCAATAAGTGAATGCTGTTGAGGACTAGAAATCACAGTCTATCTAGGCAAATGAAAGTCATCAAGTGTTTTTGAAGATTTTGTAATAAATCATCACAATGAAGAACAGCTGTTTTGAAGAAAAAATGCATTGTGAGGAAATTGATCATTTGAAGAAAATCATCTTGAGGAATTTCACATTGCGCGGTGGCGTTACCCACCATATAAGAATGTTGATTACAGACGTCGCGTACAATTGTCGTAGGGCCCTGAGAATCAATTTCTTCGTTAATTTCTTCACATTCAGAGTGACTTTCTTCATCAGTTGAAGAAAATCGTTTCATCATGTGTTGCACATCTAAGTCATCAACTTTGCATAAGTGTTAGGATGTGTGCATGTTTTTACAAAACATTTGAAGATTCTAAGATATTTAGCTCACACCGCAACTTGCAAAACCTTTTATCATCCAAGGGCTTAGTGAAGATATCTGCCAGTTGATCATCAGTCTTCACATGGTCGATGAGGATATTGCCCTTGAGGACATGGTCCCGAAGAAAATGATGACGAATCTGGATGTGCTTGGTCTTCGAGTGCTGTACTGGGTTGTATGCAATCTTGATAGCACTCTCATTGTCACAGTAGAGAGGTACATTCTTCATGTTGATGCCGTAGTCCTTGAGGGTTTGCTTCATCCACAACAATTGAGCACAGCAAGAACCAGCAGCAATGTACTCAACTTCGGCAGTGGAGAGTGATATGCAGTTCTGCTTCTTTGAGGACCAGCAAACTAGTGATCTTCCGAGGAAATGGCATGTGCCAGAAGTTGACTTGCGATCCACACGGTCACCAGCATAGTTTGAATCAGAATACCCTACCAGATGAAGATTGGAGCCCTTGGGATACCATAATCCTAGTGTTGGTGTGTGATCTAAGTATCGAAGAATATGTTTCACAGCCTTATGGTGTGATTCCTTCGGTTTTGCTTGAAAACGTGCGCACATGCAAACACTAAGCATTATATCTGGCCTAGATGCACATAGATACAATAAAGAGCCAATCATAGAATGGTATACCTGCTGATCGAAATCTTTACCATTTTCATCAGTGCCGAGGTGGCCGTTGGTAGGCATCGGAGTCTTGGCACCTTTGCATTCGTGCATGTCGAATTTCCTCAGAACATCCTTGAGGTATTTCTCCTGTGATATGAAGATTCCATTGCTTTGTTGACGAATTTGAAGACCTAAGAAGAATTTCAGCTCCCCCATCATGGACATCTGATATTCTTCACTCATCATGTAGGCAAATTCATCACTGTATCTTTTGTCAGTACAGCCAAATATGATATCATCAACATATATTTGACATACAAACAACTCATTATCATAGGATTTTGTGAAAAGAGTTGGATCGAGTGAACCAGGTTTGAAGCCTTTCTTCACGAGGAATTCCTTCAATGTATCATACCATGCCATAGGGGCTTGCTTGAGGCCATACAGAGCCTTTTTGAGTCTGAAGACTTTGTCTGGATTCTTTGGATCCTCAAAACCTGGGGGCTGAGCAACATATACTTCTTCCTCAAGCTTACCATTGAGGAATGCACTTTTCACATCCATTTGATATAAGGTGATGTTATGATGATTAGCATAAGCAAGTAGTATTCGAATAGCTTCAAGTCTAGCGACAGGTGCAAAAGTTTCATCGAAATCTATTCCTTCAACCTGGGTGTAGCCTTGGGCTACAAGTCGTGCCTTGTTCCTCACCACTTGACCGTCCTCATCTTGCTTGTTTCGGAAAATCCACTTGGTGCCGATGATGTTGTGCTTGCGAGGATCTGGTCGTTTGACGAGCTCCCATACGTCATTCAGCTTGAATTGAAGAAGTTCGTCTTGCATAGCTTGGATCCACTCCGGTTCCAGAAAAGCCTCAGCAACTTTTGAGGGTTCTGTGATGGATACAAAGGAAAAATGCCCACAAAAGTTAACTAAGTGTGAAGCTTTTGAGCGAGTGAGAGGACCTGGCGCGTTGATGTCGTTGAGGATTTTGTCAAGTTCTACTTCGTTTGCAATCCTCGGATGAGCTGGTTGAGGATTTTGTCTGGGCTGAGGAAGTGGTGCTGTTGCGATTTCCTCAGGAGCATCTTCTTGGTTTTTATCAGCGATGGGGATCGTTTCTTCACCAATTTCCTCAATGGGGACAATGTCTTAAGTAGGCTTAAGCTTTATTGCTTCCTCAGGAGACAGCTTATCTGGATCAGAAGGCAATTGCTCTCTTTGCGAGCCATTAGTTTCATCGAACCACACATCTACAGTCTCAACAACTTTGTTGTGATAGTTGTTGAAGACTCTGTAAGTGTGCGAGTCCTTTCCATAACCGAGCATAAAACCTTCATGTGCCTTAGGTGCAAATTTTGAGCTATGGTGAGGATCTCTAATCCAGCATTTTGCACCGAAGACTTTGAAATAACTTACGTTGGGTTTCTTGCCAGTGGGGAGTTCATATGAGGTTTTCTTGAGGAATTTGTGAAGATATACCCTGTTGATGATATGGCATCCAGTGTTGATTGCTTCAGGCCAAAAGCGACGAGGAGTCTGATATTCTTCAAGCATAGTTCTTGCCATTTCAACCAGAGTCTTGTTCTTCCTTTCGACGACACCATTCTGCTGAGGAGTATAAGGAGCAGACAATTCGTGAGTAATACCAAGTTCATGAAGATAATCATCAAGACCAGTGTTTTTGAACTCGGTTCCATTATCACTCCTGATGTGTTTGATCTTGATGCCAAAGTTCGTCGAGGCCCTTGAAGAAAATCGTTTGAAGATTTCCTGCACTTCAGTTTTATACACTATGATATGCACCCAAGTATATCTGGAATAATCATCAACTATGACGAAGCCATATAAAGATGCTGCATTGGTTAGTGTGGCATAGTGAGTAGGTCCAAATAAATCCATATGAAGCAATTCGAATGGACGTGTAGTGGTCATGATGGTTTTAGAGGGATGCTTGGATCTGGTCATTTTCCCAGATTCACAAGCACCGCAGAGATGATCCTTGAGGAATTTGACTGATTCGATGCCGATGACATGCTTCTTCTTTGCAAGCGTGTGCAAATTCCTCATGCCTGCATGACCTAATCTTCGGTGCCGCAGCCATCCTTCTGAGGTTTTTGCTAGTAAGCAAGTGGCTGGTTGAGGACCTGTAGAGAAATCAAGAATGTACAAATCCCCTCTTCTTACACCTTCGAAGACTTTGGATCTGTCAGATTCCATGATGACTACACATCTATATCTACCAAAGATAACAATCATATCAAGATCACAAAGCATCGAGACTGACATGAGGTTAAAACCAAGGGATTCAACAAGCATCGCTTTGTCCATATGCCTATCCTTGGAAATAACTACTTTGCCAAGTCCCAATACCTTGCTTTTACCTTTGTCAGCATATGTGATTTGCTTTAGAGGTGATGGAGTTAGTGGCATATTCATCAATAAGCTTTTATCACCAGTCATGTGATGTGTGCATCCACTATCGAGAACCCACTCAGTATTTTTGGGTTTGTCATCCTGCAGATGAATTAGTACAGCTTACCATCTCATATGCTTCAGATTTGAAGAATATGATACTAATTTCATCAGTTCAGTAATTTCATCATAACATTTCTATTTCATCAATCATGTAAGGACGTGTGAAATATTTCTATTTCATCAATTATTAGCTTGCGTCCTATCAAGCATTTCCTGAGGTCTCCAGCAAATTCTTCAGATGATGATTTTCATCTGGAGACCTGACCTGCAGAAGTGATTAGTTCGATTTCTTCACCACCCACATCTGAAGGGGTGGTAAAGCATTCATCATCCTGCGAGCACCATATGAAAAAGGTGGCATTGAAGCTAATGCACTTCTCTTAACAGTAGGGGGATTAAAGTACTCATATGAATATGCAGAGATCTGGTTTGAGGATTTATGAACATAATGATTTGAGGAGTAACGCTCATATTCATATTCCTTGTAGTTTCCCTGCATGTTAGACGCATAAGCACGGGTACGAGCATAGTTTTGACCAGTTGAGGACTTTGATCCTCTTGAAGACTTTGGTCCTCCTGAGGAATTTGATCTGGGGTTCAGATTCTTCAGTGGTGGTGTCATGAGGACATTCACGTGAAGATTTTCAAGACAACTTTTGGGAACCCAGATTTTCCTCAGAGGAGGGCCATTCCTGCAGTTAGTTCCAACATATCGAGCAAATACTTCACCAGATTGATTTTTTAACAGTTTATAGTTGGAATCAAATGACTCATCCGAGGAATAGGATAATTCACATGAGAAGCCAGTTAGATTAGATGGATCAAAAGGAGGCCTAGTAGCAGCAACCCATGAGGTTTTGGGATACTGCTCGGGTTTCCAATAAGATCCATCGGCATTTAATTTCCTCTCAAAGGCAATTCCTTCTTTCCTCGGGTTCCTGTTCAAGATCTGCTTTTTGAGCACATCACAAAGGGTTTGATGTCCTTTGAGGCTTTTGTACATGCCTGTCACGTACAATTCCTTCAACCCTGCATTTTCATCAGTAACATTTGTGTTTTCCTCAAGTGAGGAAATAGACACAACAGGTGTAGTTGAAGAATTTGTAGCAATGGTAGCATTTGATGATTCTGGTGAGGAATTAGCAGTTTTGCGTTCAATGCATTTAAGACATGGAGGAATAAATTCAACTTGACTAGCGCTGATCTGTTGAGCTAGTAATGAATCATTTTCCATACGAAGATCATCATGAGACATTCTCAGCTTCTCAAGATCAAGCTTCCTTTGAAGAAATTCGTAGGAAAGCTTCTCATGACCAGTGAGGAGTGTATCATAACGATCCTGAAGATTATTAAATCTAGACTGAAGACTTTTCATGTCATCAGTGAGGATTTGGTTAAGGTTCATTTCATCATTCAACAGATCATCACTTTTGTCTAGCAGTTTCTGAAGCTTCTCCAGAGCAGTTTGTTGTTTAGTGCCAATGATGGCAAGTTTACTGTAACTGGGTTTCTTATAATCATTAGGTCCACAGTCACTTGAATCAGAGGAGGAGGCATTATTTGATACCTTTGAACCTTTTGCCATGAAGCAATAGGTTGGAGCGAAGTCATCAGCATAGTCATTAGTATGGACGGTGCAATCATTTTCTTCAAGGTTGAAGATTGACTTGCTGACGAAAGTGGTTGCTAGTGCAAGACTAGCCTGTCCAGATTCTGAGTCTTCTCCAGAACCCTCTTCTTCATCACATTCCTCTGATTCTGCCTCAGAGTCCATTTCCTTGCCAATAAGTGCCCGAGCCTTTCTGAAACTAGTCTTCTTGTGTGATGAGGGCTTTGAAGATGAGGATTTTGAAGATTTCTTCTTCTTCTTAGAGTCATCAAAACTGTCATCCTTGTATTTCTTCTTCTTTGATTCCTTTCCCCAACGGGACAATCAGCAATGTAATGACCTGATTTATTGCACTTGTGACAGGTTCGTTTCTTGTAGTCCTCAGATGCAGATTCTGATTTCCTCATGTCTCTTCTTGAAGATTTACCGAACTGGCCACGTCGTGTAAATCTCTGGAATTTCCTCACAAGCATTGCAAGCTCCTGTCCAAATTCTTCAGGGTCACAAATGCTGTCATCTGTGTCTTCGTCTTCAGATGAGTAAATTGCTCTAGCCTTCAGTGCACGTGGTCTGGAATAGCTTTGTCCATATAGATCTCTCTTTTCTTCTAGCTGGAATTCATGAGTATTTAGCCTTTCAAGGATATCAGCTGGATCCAGCATCTTGTAGTCTGGTCTTTCTTGAATCATCAAAACTGGAGTGTCAAATGAAGAATCCAAAGATCTCAGCAGTTTCTTCACAACTTCGTTATCAGTGATGTCTCGAGCTCCCAGTGCTTGCAGTTCATTTGATATGTCAGTGAGGCGATCAAAGGTGTCTTGGCAGCATTCATTGTCATGTCTCTTGAAGCGATTGAAGAGATTGCGAAGAATATCAACACGAGAGTCACGCTGGGTTGATACTCCTTCATTTACCTTGCACAGTCTCTCCCAGATCAGTGTTGCAGAGCCCAAAGCACTTACTCTTCCAAACTGACCAGGGCTCAGATGACCACAGATGATGTTCTTCGCTTGAGAATCGAGTTGCTTGAATTTCTTCACATCATCTGCATGTGACACTGGCAAAGATGATGGGGACTCCATTTTCCACAATATACCAGAGATCATTATCAATAGCTTGTAGATGCATTTCCATTTTGTTCTTCCAGAAGGCAAAGTTCTTTCCTTCATAGGTAGGACATGCTGCAGTCACCTTAAACATGCCTGCAGTCGACATAACTAAAACTCCAGGTGGTTAAACCAAAATCACACAGAACAAGGGAGTACCTTGCTCTGATACCAATTGAAAGTGCGTTATATCGACTAGAGGGGGGGGTGAATAGGAGATTTTTAGAATTTCATCACTGAGGAAATTCCTTTTGAGGAAATTCCTCACTGATGACTAGCTTACAGCGGAAACAGTAAAGGATCAGACGTGCAAACGTTCACACCAGCAGTATTTCAGAGTGAAGAATGTGAAAACAGATTGCACAGTAAGCAGGCACGCAGAATACAGATGATGATTAACTATTGTGAAGAATTTGGGGTTGAGGAAATTCAGAGAAAGTCTTCAGCAAATTCTTCAAACAGTCACAGTGAAAGTCATCAACACATAATACAGAGAAAGTAAAGAGTTGAGGAATTAGAACCTGATTCTCAGAGAAGACAGTCGTTGATGACCCAGTTCCAACTGCTGTGACAGTTGTACATCTGGTTTGGAGCGGCTTGGTATTGAAACCAAAGGACACCCAGTCCCGGGACACACAGTCCCTACCGTATTCTCCTTGAGCTAAGGACACACAGTCCTCGCCCAACACTCGTGGTAAGTCTTCAGGGCAGACTTCCAAACCCTCACAAACTTGGTCACTCGACGATCCACAATGAACTGCTGGAACGTTCTAGACCATGACGCCTAACCGTCTGGAGGATGCACAGTCCTCAAAGGTAATAGGCTTCAGTTCCACACAGAAACAACTTCTTCAGTGATGCTCAATCACTAGGTTTGGTTTGTGCTTTCGGTGGGTGGTGTATTTCCTCACTAATGATTTACTCTCGAAGGCTCTGAGGAATTTGGGTTGCTCTTATGACAAGTGTCAGTTTCTAACGGAGCAGCTAACCAGCTAGTGGTTGTGGGGGGTGGCTATTTATAGCCTGGGAGCATCCCGACATGATTTGACACTAATGCCCTTAAATAATATGACCGTTGGAGTGGATAAGACCAGTGACTTGGCGTGGTTATCGAAACGGTCGGAACTCTCAACTGTGAGAGTCCTCATGTCACTCATATTCCTCACTTGAGGCTTTTGGTAGGATTAGGCTTGGGTTGAGCATCATGAGGAAATCCATTCCATAGTGTTACTTTGACCCCCTTTAACAGTACGGTGTTCCTATTCATCAAATGCGAAGAAAGTAAAACAGAAAGTGTAAATCTTCACGCTTCAAATTCTTCAGAATGATTTTCTTCAGGAACCACCGGTCTTCTCAATATCAGTATCTTCATGAGGAATATCAATTTCATCGTAGATTCCTCGCGATTCATTTCTTCAGCTTCAGACCAATTTCATCAACTGAAGATATACATTTTTAGGGGTCGACATTCTTCAAATATCTCAAACTCCTCAATGACTTATGGATCCTGTGTACACTTATAAACACATTAGATACTTAACCTATAAGTCTTCAAACCACCAAAATCACTAAGGGGCACTAGATGCACTTACAAAACTTCTATTAAGCGCTTTCGATCTATCTCCATAGATCTTTGATGCTCAACGTTCAAGTAGCGCAATCCAGGTATTCCTTTGAAAAACTCCTTTCAAACAACCTTGTATGCTTTACAAAAATTCTACATTACTTCTGATCCACAATATGTCAACCACATATACTTATCAGAAATTCTATAGTGCTCCCACTCACTTCTTTGGAAATACAAGTTTCTCATAAACCTTGTACAAACCCAAAATCTTTGATCATCTCATCAAAGTGTATATTCCAACTCCGAGATGCTTGCACCAGTCCATTGAAGGATCGCTGGAGCTTGCATACTTGCTAGTATCTTTAGGATCGACAAAACCTCCTGGTTGTATCACATACAATGTTTGCTCAAGGAAACCGTCGAGGAAACAATGTTTTGACATCCTATGTGCAATATTTCATAAATAATGCAGCAACTACTAACATAATTCTAACAGACTTTTAGCATCGCTACGAGTGAGAAAGTCTCATCATAGTCAACTGTTTGATCTTGTCGGAAACATCTTTACGACAAGTCGAGCTTTTCTTAATAGTGACTTATCACCATCATCGCCTGTCTTCCTTTTAAAGATCCATCTTTGATCAATAGTCCTATGACCATCAAGTAGTTCTTCCAAAGTCTACACTTTGTTTTCATACATGGATCCTCTCTCGGATTTCATGGCTTCCAGCCATTTGTCGGAATCCGGGCCCACCATTGCTTTCTCCATAATTCGTAGGTTCATTGTTGCTCAACAACATGACCTCCAAGACAGGGTTACCGTACCACTCTGCAGTAGTACGCGACCTTGTCAACCTACGAGGCTTGTAGTAACTTGATCCGATGCTCGATGATCACCATCATCAGCTTTCATTTCAATTAGTGTAGGCGCCACAGGAACAACTTCCTGCGCCCTGCTACACACTGGTTGAAGTGATGGTTCAATAACCTCATCAAGTTCTACCACTCTCCCACTCAATTCTTTCGAGAGAAACCTTTCCTCGAGAAAGGATCCGTTTCTAGAAACAAACACTTTGCTTTCGGATCTGGGATAGGAGATGTACCCAACTGTTTTGGATATCCTATGAAGATGCATTTATCCGCTTTGGGTTCGAGCTTATCAGGCTGAAACTTTTTCACATAAGTGTCGAAGCCCCAAACTTTCAAGAAACGACAGTTTAGATTTGTCTAAACCTCAGTCTATACTGTGTCATCTCAACGGAAATACGCGGTGCCCTATTTAAAGTGAATGCGGTTGTCTCTAATGCATAACCCATAAATGATAGTGGTAATTTGATAAGAAACATCATAGCATGCACCATACCAAATAGTGCATGGCTATGACGTTCAGACACATCATCACACTATGATGTTCCAGGTGGCATGAACTGCGAAACAATTTCCACATTGTCTTAACTGCGTACCAAAACTTGTAACTCAGATATTCATTTCTATGATCATATCGTAGACAGTTTATCCTCTTGTTACGACGAACTTCACTCCTGAAACAGAATTGAACTTTTCAATATTTCAGACTTGTGATTCATTAAGTAAATACTCTTGTATCTACTAAAGTCGTCATTGAAGTAAGAACATAATGATATCCACTGCGTGCCTCAGCACCCATTGGACTGCATACATCAAAATGTATCACTTCCAACAAGTTACTATCTTGTTTCATCTCAATGAAAAAAAGGCCTTGCTCATGTGGTATGATTTGCATGTCACTAGTGATTCAAAATCAAGTGAGTATAAAGATCCATCAGCATGGAGCCTCTTCATGCAATTTATACCAACATGACTCAAGCGGCAGTGCCACAAGTAAGTGGTACTATCATCATTACCTCGTATCTTTTGGCACCAATATCATGAACATGTGTAACACTATGATCGAGATTCAATAAACCATTGAAGGTGATTATTCAAGCAAATAGAGTAACCATTATTCTCTTTAAATGAATAATCGTATTGCAATAAACACGATCCAATCATGTTCATGCTTAACGCAAGCACCAAATAACAATTATTTAGGTTTAACACCAATCCCGATGGTAGAGGGAGTGTGCGACGTTTCATCATATCAACCTGGGAAACACTTCCAACACGTATCGTCACCTCGCCTTTAGCTAGTCTCCGTTTATGCCGCAACTTTCATTTCGTGTTACTAATCACTTAGCAACCGGACCGGTATCCAATACTCTCGTGCTACTAGGAGTACTAGTAAAGTACACATCAACATCATGTATATCAAATATACTTCTTTTGACTTTTGCCAGCCTTCTTATCTACCAAGTATCTAGAGTTGCTCCGCCTCAGTGACCGTTCCCCTCATAACAGAAGCACTTAGTCCCGGGATTGGGTTTAATCTGGGGTGTCTTCATTAGTGCAGCAACTGCTTTGCCATTTCACAAAGTATCCCTTCTTGCCCTTGCCTTTCTCGAAACTTAGTGGTTTTACTAACCATCAACTATTGATGCTCCTTCTTGATTTCTACTCTCGCAGTGTCAAACATCGCGAATCGCTCAAGGATCATTGTATCTATCCTTGATATGTTATAGTTCATCACGAAGCTCTCACAGCTTGGTGGCAGTGACTTTGGAGAACCATCACTATCTTATCTGGAAGATCAACTCCCACTTGATTCAAGTGATTGTCGTACTCAGATAATCTGAGCACACGCTCAACGATTGAGCTTTTCTCCTTTACCTTGTGGACAAAGAATCTTGTCGGAGGTCTCATACCTCTTAACAAGGGCACAAGCATGAAATCACAATTTCATCTCTTTAGAACATCTCTTATGTTCCGTGACGTTTCAAAACGTCTTCGGCGCCTTGCTTCTAAGCCATTAAGTATTTTGTACTGAACTATCGTGTAGTCATTAGAAACGTGCATGTCGGATGTTCACAACATCTACAGACGACGCTCGAGGTGCAGCACACCGAGTGGTGCATTAAGGACATAAGCCTTCTACGCAGCAGCGAGGACAATCCTCGGTTTTACAGACTCAGTCTGCAAAGTTTGCTACTATCAACTTTCAACTAAATTTTCTCTAGGAACATATAAAAACAGTAGAGCTATAGCGCAAGCTACATCGTAATTCGCAAAGACCATTAGACTATGTTCATGGCAATTAGTTCAATTAATCATATTACTTAAGAACACCCACTCAAAAAGTACATCTCTCTAGTCATTTGAGTGGTACATGATCCAAATCCACTATCTCAAGTCTGATCATCACGTGAGTCGAGAATAGTTTCAGTGGTAAGCATCTCTATGCTAATAATATCAACTATACGATTCATGCTCGACCTTTCGGTCTCATGTGTTCCGAGGCCATGTCTGCACATGCTAGGCTTGTCAAGCTTAACCCGAGTGTTCCGCGTGTGCAACTGTTTTGCACCCGTTGTATGTGAACGTTGAGTCTATCACACCCGATCATCACGTGGTGTCTCGAAACGAAGAACTGTCGCAACGGTGCACAGTCGGGGAGAACACAATTTTGTCTTGAAATTTTAGTGAGAGATCACCTTATAATGCTACCGTCGTTCTAAGCAAAATAAGGTGCATAAAAGGATTAACATCACATGCAATTCATAAGTGACATGATATGGCCATCATCATGTGCTTCTTGATCTCCATCACCAAAGCACCGACACGATCTTCTTGTCACCGGCGTCACACCATGATCTCCATCAACGTGTCGCCATTGGGGTTGTCGTGCTACTCATGCTATTACTACTAAAGCTACGTCCTAGCAATATAGTAAACGCATCTGCAAGCACAAACGTTAGTTTAAAGACAACCCTATGGCTCCTGCCGGTTGCCCTACCATCGACGCGCAAGTCGATATTAACTATTACAACATGATCATCTCATACATCCAATATATCGCATCACATCGTTGGCCATATCACATCACAAGCATACCCTGCAAAAACAAGTTAGACGTCCTCTAATTGTTGTTGCATGTTTTACGTGGTGACCATGGGTATCTAGTAGGATCGCATCTTACTTACGCAAACACCACAACGGAGATATATGAATTGCTATTTAACCTCATCCAAGGACCTCCTCGGTCAAATCCGATTCAACTAAAGTTGGAGAAACCGACACTCGCTGGTCATCTTTGAGCAACAGAGTTACTCGTAGCGATGAAACCAGTCTCTCGTAAGCGTACGAGTAATGTCGGTCCGAGCCGCTTCGATCCAACAATACCGCGGAATCAAGAAAAGACTAAGGAGGGCAGCAAAACGCACATCACCGCCCACAAAAACTTTTGTGTTCTACTCGAGAAGACATCTACGCATGAACCTAGCTCATGATGCCACTGTTGGGGAACGTCGCATGGGAAACAAAAATTTTCCTACGCGCACGAAGACCTATCATGGTGATGTCCATCTACGAGAGGGGATTTCCGATTTATGTACCCTTGTAGATCGCAAAACAGAAGCGTTAGTGAACGCGGTTGATGTAGTGGAACGTCCTCACGTCCCTCGATCCGCCCCGCGAACCGTCCCGCGATCCGTCCGCTGATCCACTCCGATCTAGTGCCGAACGGACGACACCTCCGCGTTCAACACACGTACAGCTCGACGATGATCTCGGCCTTCTTGATCCAGCAAGAGAGACGGAGAGGTAGATGAGTTCTCCGGCAGCGTGTCGGCGCTCCGGAGGTTGGTGGTGATCTAATCTCAGCAGGGCTCCGCCCGAGCTCCGCAGAAACGCGATCTAGAGGAAAAACCGTGGAGGTATGTGGTCGGGCTGCCCTGGCAAAAGTTGTCTCAAATCAGCCCTAATAGCTCCATATATATAGGACGATGGGAGGGGAGGCTTGCCTTGAGGCTCAAGGAGCCCCAAGGGCTGCACCACCAAGGAGGAGTTGGAGTCCTCCTCCAATCCTAGTCCAACTAAGATTGGAAGGTGGAGTCCTTCTCTTCTTTCCCACCTTTCCCTTTTTTTCTCTTCTTTTGGTTTTTTCTTTCTCTCTTGCGCAAGAAAGCCTTGGGCTGACCCCACCTACTTGGTGTGCCACCCCCAAGGTCCTTGGGCCCTCCCGGGTGGGTGGTCCCCCCTCCCGGTGAAGATCCGGAACCCATTCGTCATTCCCGGTACATTACCAGTAATGCCCGAAAACCTTCGAGTAACCAAATGAAGTCATCCTATATATCAATCTTCGTTTCCAGACCATTCCAGAAACCCTCGTGACGTCCGTGATCTCATCCGGGACTCCGAACAACATTCGGTAACCAACCATACAACTCAAATACGCATAAAACAACGTCGAACCTTAAGTGTGCAGACCCTGCGGGCTCGAGAACTATGTAAACATGACCCGAGTGACTCCTCGGTCAATATCCAATAGCGGGACCTGGATGCCCATATTGGATCCTACATATTCTACGAAGATCTTATCGTTTGAACCTCAGTGCCAAGGATTCATATAATCCCGTATGTCATTCCCTTTGTCCTTCGGTATGTTACTTGCCCGAGATTCGATCGTCAGTATCCGTATACCTATTTCAATCTCGTTTACCAGCAAGTCTCTTTACTCGTTCCATAATACAAGATCCCGCAACTTACACTAAGTCACATTGCTTGCAAGGCTTGTGTGTGATGTTGTATTACCGAGTGGGCCCCGAGATACCTCTCTGTCACACGGAGTGACAAATCCCAGTCTCGATCCATACTAACTCAACGAACACCTTCGGAGATACCTGTAGAGCATCTTTATAGTCACCCAGTTACGTTGCGACGTTTGATACACACAAAGCATTCCTCCGGTGTCAGTGAGTTATATGATCTCATGGTCATAGGAACAAATACTTGACACACAGAAAACAGTAGCAACAAAATGACACGATCAACATGCTACATCTATTAGTTTGGGTCTAGTCCATCACAGGATTCTCCTAATGATGTGATCCCGTTATCAAGTGACAACACTTGCCTATGTTCAGGAAACCTTGACCATCTTTGATCAGCGAGCTAGTCAACTAGAGGCTTACTAGGGACAGTGTTTTGTCTATGTATCCACACATGCACTGTGATTCCAATCAATACAATTATAGCATGGATAATAAACGATTATCATGAACAAAGAAATATAATAATAACTAATTTATTATTGCCTCTAGGGCATATTTCCAACATGCCTATCATGAGCACATGGCTCTTGCGTCAAGGCAATTCTGGGGCAAAAAGAGGAACTCAAGACCCACCTTCACCAAGAACAACTCGAGTGGATTCAAACCCAAGCAACGAGTGAGGACATGTTATAACTGTGGTAACGTGAGCCACTTCGTGGCCGAATGTCCCTATGAGAAAAGGGAAGACAACGGGGGCAAGCTCATTCGCAAAGACAAAACCAAATCATTTCCAATCAAGAACAACTTTGTGAAGAAACCCCACCCAAAAGGGATGGTGGCCCTTGAAGAGTACCCTTCCGATGATGATGATGATGATGATGATACAGTGGCAATGGCAACTGTTGCTATTGCGACTACCTCTCCCCACAAGGTGTCTCTCTTCAATGCCCCCAACGAGAACCACATCACCAAGTGCCTCATGGCAAAATGTATCAATCAGGTAACCCCCATCATTAAGACCAACATTGCTACTGCTCCTTCATTGTTAAATTGTGTTGATGATAGTGATGTTGGGGAACTTAATGAGCATGATCTTGACAAATTTCTGTGCACTATTAAGGGAGAATCCAAGAAGCACTTTGTTGCTCTCTTGGAACAACTGGGTGAGGCCAATGACCTCATTGAGTCTCATGAGGAGACCATCTCCGAGATTCAGGGACACAGTCGTGACTATGCCGATGAAATTGTTGAATTATCTATTGCTCTAGAAAAGGAGCGCACTCTTCGTTTGGCTCTTGAGGAGTCATACAACGATGACTGCGCTAAAATGCAAAAGAAACTAGATCATGATGTTGTTCTTACTCGTATGCTTAAGTCTGAAAAGTATGCTCTTGGGGTTAGCCATGACAGACTCAAGGTGGAGTTTGACACACTCGACAAGGCCCACAAGGTCTTCAAAGGTGTTCATTTCTCTTTGAAAGAGTCTCATGATCAACTCCAAGCAAAGCTTACCAAGGAGATCTCTACTTGTCCTCCCTTTGTGTTAATTGATAATGCTTGTGCAACTAATCCCTGTTGTGAGCATGTACATCTTGTGGAGGAAAATACCAAGTTAAAGGAGAAACTTGAGAAGGGCCTTGTGGCATGCATACAAGGTGAGAAGAGCCTGAACGACCTCTTGAGCACTCAAAAAGGTGTTGTAGGAAAGGAGGGACTTGGACTTACCTCCAAGTCAAAAGGTAAAAGGAGGAACAGGAACAAACGATCTCCTACCCTCATGGACATCTTTGTCAAAGAGGGTGAGGGGACTCAGAAGGTGAACAGGAACAAGGTGGACTATGGAAACCTCAAGAAGGGCAAAACCATTCCCACTAACACAGCCGACAAACTCAATTCTTCTTATGTCTTAAGTCGTGCTAGTGATGGGCATGTTTATGCGAGATTTGTTGGTTCCTACGATGAGTACATTGAATGGGCTATCTGGGTTCCTAAGACCCTTGTCTCTAACATGAAAGGACCCATTAAAAATGGGTACCTAAAACCAAGCCTTGATCTATTGCAGGAGTTTGCTTCTGGTGGGGTGTCATGGTTGCTCGATAGTGGAGCAACAAATCATATGACCGGAAGCAAGGACTTAGTGGTGGATGTGCATCCTTCTCCATCTATGCCCACCCATGTCCAATTCGCCGATGCATCCTCGTCAAAGGTATTGGGATTTGGTAAGGTGGTCGTCTCTCAAGAGTTATCTATTGAGAAGGTCATGCTTGTTGAGTCACTTGCCTACAATTTACTTTCGGTTCGTCAACTTGCAATTATGGGGTTTTCCACATTCTTTAATCTTGATACTGTGGTCCTCCTGTGGAGCAATACTCTTAAAGTAGCCTATGTTGGATATGTCGAAAATGGTCTTTATGTGGTGAACTTCTCAAAGCGACCCACTAAGACCGTGACGTGTTTAATGGCTAAAGTTGATGTGGGCTCGCTTTGGCATCGCCGTTTAGCTCATGTCAATATGAGATATTTCCAAAGTCTTCTAACAGGGGACCATATTTGTGGACTAACAAATGTGAGTTTTGCTAAAGATCGTGTTTGCAGGCCTGCATTGAAGGAAAGATTCATGAAACTGCTCATCGTCCAACGACTCTCATCTACACTAAGAGGCCATTGGAGCTCCTCCATATGGATCTGTTTGGCCCTCCATCATTTGATAGTCTTGGAGGCAGAAAGTACTGCTTGGTGATTGTTGACGACTACTCAAGATACACCTGGGTATATTTCTTCAAAAGGAAGAGTGAAACTCAACAAACTGTCATCAACTTTGCTAATGAAGCTCAACGTCAACATGAAGCAAAGATCTTGATGATTAGAAGTGACAACGACACCGAGTTCAAGAACTACACCTTGGATAAGTTTCTAGGTGATGAGGGAATAAAACATCAATATTCAGCACCATATACCCCTCAAAAAAACGGCGTGGCAGAAAGGAAGAACCGGATCTTGATAGACGCTGCAAAAACAATGATGGCGGAATTCAAATCTCCATATAACTTTTGGGCAGAGGCCATCAACACAACATGTCATGCGTCCAATCGGCTCTATATCCGCAAAGGCTTGAACAAGACTCCGTATGAGATTCTAACTGGAAACAAACCCAATCTCAAGTACTTCCAGGTATTCGGTTGTAAGTGTTTCATTCTCAAGAAAGGTGCACGTTTAGCTAAATTTGATTCTAGAGCACATGAGGGCATCTTTTTTGGTTATGCTACAAACTCTCATGCTTACCGTGTCCTCAACAAGTCCACCGGACTCATTGAGGAGACATGTAACATGGAGTTTGATGAAAATAATGGCTCCCAAGTGGAGCAAAGTGGTCTTTGTGATGTAGGTGATGAAATTCCTCCCCAAGCCATAAGAAGAATGGGGATTGGTCAAATACTCCCCATTGAGGAACCCCTTGTGGCTGAAGGAGAAGGACAATGCTCTACTCGAATGGAGCCATCACCTCCACAAGCCCCACACGCTTCCGATGAACAAAGAGAAGACTCTCAACAAAATGAACAAGCTCAAGGTCAAGATAAATTGCCCAACAATGATGATGTGTCCCATGATATTCAAGCACTCACCCAAGGCTCCGAACCTACTCATGATCAAGATCAAGTGCAACCGCGAGATCCAGACCAAGTAGAAGCACAAGATCAAGATCAAGAGCAACCACAAATACAAGAACAAACAAGTGAACCTGCTCAAGTCGAAAGTCAAGATGATTAGGATACTGTCTCACAATTCCCTTCTGCAGCACCGACAGCCGGTGCCAAGGGAGGCTCAAGACGCAAGGGCAAGCAAAGTAAACAAGTCGATGCTCCCCATTTATCTAATGAAGAACTCTTGGAGCGTCGAGCAGCCAAGATTGCGAACAAGCTCAGAGTCAAGTCACATCTCATGAAGAATGTACTTGGCAGTTTAAAAAGGGGAGTATCCACCCGTCAACAGATTTGGAATTATTGTGAGCATCACGCGTTTGTTTCGTATTGTTAACCTCAGCAGGTACAAGAAGCGCTCGATGATGAGGATTGGCTTATGGCCATGCATGAAGAACTTAACAACTTCGAGCGTAACCAAGTCTGGGATTTAGTGCCAAGGCCAACGGAGGAACATAATGTCATCGGGACCAAATGGATATTCAAGAACAAGCAAGATGCCAATGGGATTGTGATTCAAAACAAGGCAAGATTGGTGGCTCAAGGCTACTCCCAAGTCGAGAGTATCAACTACGGTGAAACCTTTGCCCCTGTTGCTCGTCTAGAATCTATTCGCATGTTGCTTGCATTTGCTTCTCATCATAACTTCAAATTACAACAAATGGATGTGAAAAGTGCCTTTCTTAATGGTCCTTTAAATTAGTTGGTCTATGTCAAACAACCCCCAGGATTCGAACATCCCAAGCTCACCAATCATGTGTACAAACTTAATAAGGCACTCTATGGCCTTAAACAAGCCCCACGTGCGTGGTATGAGTATCTTGCTGAGTTGTTACAAGATCATGGGTTTGAAATTGGGAAGATAGATCCCACTCTTTTTACTAAGAGGGTTAAAGGGGGTTTGTTCATATGTCAACTATATGTTGATGATATTATCTTTGGCTCTCCTAACATTTCCTTCAATGAAGAATTTGCTGCACTAATGACTGAGAAATTTGAGATGTCCATGATGGGAGAGTTGAAGTTCTTCCTCGGGTTCGAGATTAAACAAGGCCTAGAAGGGACCTTCATCAAACAAGCCAAGTATACTCAAGACATGCTCAAACGGTTCGAGCTTGAAGATGTCAAACCGGTCAAGTTCCCCATGCCAACAAGATGCAAGCTTGACAGTGATCCCAATGGTAAAGCAGTGGATCAAAAGGTATATCGCTCCATGATTTGATCCCTCCTTTACCTTTGTGCATCTAGACCGGATATTATGTTGAGTGTAGGGATATGTGCACGGTTTCAATCCGCACCAAAAGAAAGTCATTATATGGCTGTTAAGCGAATCTTTCGATATTTGGCTCATACCCCAAACTTTGGCCTATGGTACCCCAAAGGAGCAAACTTCAACCTAGTTGGCTATTCTGACTCAGATTGGGCAGGAAATTGTGTGGAGAGGAAGTCAACTTCTGGAGGATACCAATTCCTTGGTCGCTCACTGGTAAGTTGGTCTTCAAAGAAGCAGAATTGCGTCTCTCTATCATCCACCGAAGCTGAGTATGTGGCAGCTGCAAGTTGTTGTGCACAATTGCTATGGATGAGGCAAACTTTAAAGGATTACGGTGTCACTTGTGACAAAGTGCCTCTTCTATGTGACAATCAAAGTGCTATCAAGATTTCCCTCAACCCAGTGCAACATAGCAAAACCAAGCATATTGATATTCACCATCACTTAATTCGTGAACATATCAAGCTAGGTGATATTGAGGTTCACTTCATCCACACTGAAGAGCAACTTGCAGATATTTTCACTAAGCCCCTAGATGAAGCAAGGTTCTGGGAGTTAAGGCATGAGCTAAATATCATTGATGCAAGTAATGTGGATTGAAGCTAGGCATGTTGCACCTTACTATGCATTCTATCTTGTTCTAGATGTAGGCATGGACATAGGGGGAGTGTTGTTCTCTCAATGAACTTTCCCTCCCCCCATTATGCATAAATCGATCAAGTCTTTCACTTTGGCCATTACTAAATGGCACTTGTGCTTCAAAGACGAGCGTTGGTCATGAACCCAAGGATAATTCTTCGCGGTGTCATACCTTTGTCTCAAACATAGCTGGCCTCGGCCACCGCCCCCCTGAAAGTGCAGTCATGCCCTTAATCATGTTTTGGTGTTGCTGACAACACACATATAGATAATTAATCACTAACCCTTTTTAAGCTATTGTGAATGATCATGTGTTGATAAGAACAAGCTCATGTGCTAACAAGGACAAGATCAAGATAAGCATTCCTGAGCACTACATGCTTGATCCTTGTGGATGTTCACATGGTGGACAAATGAAGATAAATATATAAGCTAGGCTTTCCACATTGTGAATGGGAGAGCTACTTGAAGACTTCATCATGTCTCGCTTTCAACATTGAGCCAAGAAGAAACAACAACATCAAGCTCAAGTGAAAGGGCTAGCTCAAGGTATCAGTTACTTTGATGTTAGCGGTGCGGAGTGATGATCAGCGAATAAAAGTACACACTCAAGTATGGATCATCGGTATCCCTTTTACAATTCTTGAGTCTTTAGGGATCCCGCACTATTAAGAGGGGATCACAGGTTTTTGTGATGAACTTGCTCAAACTAGATATTCACTATCCTACTCAATACCACATATTCTCTACTCTGCTCCTATCTCATAACAGGTCTATTGCCTCGGACTTCCGGCTCCCTCCGGACGTCCGTGGGCCGAACGACCGGCAGGCTTCGGAAATCCGGAGCCCTCCGCCAGAAGAAATTGAGTTCTATAACTCGGATTTCCGGCTCCCTCCGGACATCCGAGCGCCGGACGTCCGACCAGCTTCGGAAATCCGGAGCCCTACACCAGAAGAACATAAGCTCTATAACTCGTATTTCCGGCTCCCTCCGGACGTCCGTGGCCCGGACGTCCGTCCCCTTTCGGAAATCCGGAACCTCCCACCAGAAGAAGTTGAGTCGAATAACTCGGATTTCCGGTCTTCTCCGGACGTCCGGTCGCTGTTCATTTCACAAGGGTTCCAGTCATATCTACAGCCCTCGAACGACCGACCCCTGTCGGACGTCCGACCCCTTGCGGACGCCCGGACTTCCGGAAACTGCCGGACGTCCGGACCCTGTATGACTTAAAGTGTCCCCAACGGCTGTTTTACACTCCCCACTATATATACCCCTCTCCCACTTCATGAGAGGGTGCCCAACACAGCCATATCCTCATAAGAACACATTTCCACCTCACACACATTTGCTCACATCAAATCTTAGATCCCAAGAGCATTTGTGAGCCCCTTTGAGAGTTGTTCCAATCAAAAGATAGATCGTCTCCCTCTCCTTCTCTCAACCCAAGCTATTTGAGATTTGAGCAAGTTTTGAGCATTTCCCGTGATCTTGTTACTCTTGGAGGTTGGAGACTCGTAGGCGGTAGGAGTTCTTTGGAGAGGAATCAATCCGTGTGATTACCCCCGGAAAAGTTTGTGAGGGTTTGGAAGCCACCTCAAAGGCTTACCACTAGTGGTTGAGAAACGCCTTCATGGTGTTATCTCAAAGGGAGAATAGGGTGAGCCTTCATGGCGTTGGTGTGCCTCCGTGGTAACATCCACCTCTCTAACGGTGACTAGCTTCCCTCCAAGTAAGTGAACATCGGGATACATCTTCGTCTCAGTGACCTTGGTTATCCTTAACCCTAACTCCTTACTTGTGGTTTACTTGTGTTACTTGAGCATACATACATTGCATATTGTTTGTGCTCATTATATTGTGTTGGCTATTTCTTGTACAAGATTAATCATTCAAGCATACCTTCTATATCCACACGTTCATACTTGCAGCTTTTGATATATCTTGTGATATAGTGTGATCTAGTATCTTGTGTTGTTCACCTACTTGTCGTGTGATATAGCTCAAGTAAGTTTGTGTAACTTACTTGGGCTTGTTAGTAACTGTATTGTGTCCATCTTGGTAGATCGTGTTGTTGATACACGTTGCAGTGCCTAGTGCATTTAGGATTTGTGCTTGACAAGTACCCTCTTAGTTTATTTCCGCATTAGTTTCAAGCCAAATCCGAAGAAGTTTTTAAATAGCCTATTCACCCCCCTCTAGGCGTCATCGAGGTCTTTTCAATTGGTATCAGAGCAAGGTCTCTCTTTAATTAGGTTTCACGACCTAGAGAGTATCGATGTCGACTATTGGATTAGTGCACAATGACACCTTTGACTTTGATGGCACAAATTATACCCTATGGAGAATTCGTATGCTTCATTACTTTCGGGCCATGGGCCCAAATACTTTACGAATTGTTCTTGTAGGGATTGCCAACAAAAAGAATGGTGCATCTTCATCTACTAATGAAATGTATCTTGATTGTGAGGTTTTTCTTGCCATTCGTCGAACCATAAGTCCTGAAGTGTTTAAGTCTATCTCGACTTGCAAGTCAGCTCATGAAGTTTGGACTAAACTTGAAGATATATATGGTGGGTCCAATCTTGATGAAGACGATATTATGATGAAGGAGTTGGTGCATGAGCTCTTCACTCTTTTCAATCATAAAGAGTCCACCACTACTTCCATATCCGATTGCTTGCACACCTCAGCGTCTTCAATCTCACAAGGTAACGATATGGTGAGTGAAGAAATACATGTTGATGAAAATGTCATTGCCTCCATGGACACGAGAATATCTAGCACCACACATAGTGTAAACTACTGTGCTGATAGGTCATGCATTTCACCTAAAGATCCCTCGACAAATGTCTGTGGTGATATGCCTGCTTTCCCGTGTCCTCTTGATCAAAATATCTTGTTTCTCCCTAGTTGTTCTATGACTAATCATTTAGGGGAAACCAAGAAATATGAAGTACTTTTGA
This sequence comes from Hordeum vulgare subsp. vulgare, assembly GCF_904849725.1. Classification (NCBI taxonomy): domain Eukaryota; kingdom Viridiplantae; phylum Streptophyta; class Magnoliopsida; order Poales; family Poaceae; genus Hordeum; species Hordeum vulgare. Next base: position 512,904,080 of record NC_058523.1, read on the forward strand.
CTAATGAAGAATCTGATTCACCAAAAGAATCATCATCAACTCCTCCAGTTCACATGTGCCTCATGGCAAGAGGTAATAATGAGGTATCATCTCCCCTGTGCAATAACGATGATATTTGCGATGAGGATGATGATGATGACTTGACTGAAAACATCTATGTGATCAGCAAAATTATTCATAAAGCTAAAAATAACGCTCTTCAAAGATTCCAAGATATTCTTGCTTACTTTGAAAATTGTAATGATTCACTTAATCATGAACAAGCTAAAAGTGAACAACTTGAACATGAACTTGAGAAGAGTCACCAAGCATGTAGAGACTTAAGATCTTCAAAAGGAGAGATTGAAGTTGCTCATGATAAACTTAAAAAGGATTTTGAGGTCCTTCTCCTTGAATGCAAGAGTGTCAAGGGAGAGCTCATCAAAACCTCTAAGATCTATGAGGAGCTTCAATCTACTTATGAGAAGTCTCTAATCTCTACTTACTCCTCTCATATTGTTGATGATACTTGTATACCTAACCTATCTCTTTTGAAGTATCAACATTGAAGGAGAATGTTGAGCTACGTGCTCAATTTGATTTACTAACTAGCAATTATGGGAAGTTGGAAGAAAACCATGCAATGCTCACAAGCTCTCATGCCGATCTTCTAACATCCCATAATGTGCAAAAGTTAGCTCATGAGGCTATCATCACCAAAGTAACATCAAGTGAGACTCATGTGGACAATGGCACCACTTCTAATCAAAGTACTATATCTCCCTGTGCGAGATCTCGTAATTCGTCTACTCATAATGTTGCTACCTCGTGTGATGAATTACTTTCCTTGCCTTGTTGCTCTAACAATGAAACTTACACTTCCTCTAGTACTTTTATTGACACTAACCGTGCAGAGGAAATCAAAGAGCTCAAGGCCCAATTCACTTCTTTGAAGAAAGACTTGGAACAATGTCATGAAGGGATGTCCACACTAAACAACGTCCTGTGTGAGCAAACATCTCCGAATGACAAAAATGATGTTGGAGTAAACTCAAACAAGAACAAGAGTGGCCTAGAACGAGATAAGAATTCGACCAAAATCATTTGCTTCAAGTGCAAAGTTAAAGGGCACCATGTTAGATCTTTTCCTCTGAAGACGAAGTCTCCAAGTCACAAGCAACAAGGGAAGCGGCCACAAACTCAATCACACACTCAGCTACAAGTTGAAGGAAGGCCTCTTCCCAATAAGACCCAAGCCAACACTCCCCGAGGTGAGAAATCAACTGGGAAGAAAACAAAGGGTAGATGTTGCTACTTATGTCGTGAGAAGGGTCACGTCACTTCGTCTTGCACGAGAGGTAACTTATCCAACCCAATTACTATTGATGATAGCTATTCCCTTGGGAAGGATAAGGTTGGCAATGTGTTTGCCAAGTTTGTTGGAACTCAAAATGGTGTCAAGAAAAGAACCATTTGGGTTGCCAAGCCTATTGTGACTAACCTCTTAGGACCCAACGTGGTTGGGTACCAACAAGCTCAAACTTGATCAATAGGTGACTCTGGAGGACATTGGAGACTTGGATACACAATGAAGATTTGAGGACTCTTCATCATTCGTATCATCTCAAGCCAAGTCACTTGGATTATCGAGCCCATATCCCATATCCAATGTGCCCCTTTGCGGTGACTTGTACTTAAATTGTTTACATTGAAAGTTGCCTGCCCCACTCCCTCTCATGTTTAGGTTTTGTTCCTAGCATGTACTTTGACATGTTGCGCCTACTAGTATGATTGTTATATGTTATCTATCATGTGTAGGTCGTTACGTATGTCACATAGTTGTGTGTAGTCCTGATAATTACTTGCATCCTAGTTGCACCGTTGTGTGGGTCTTTTGCGACGTTAATGGCTCATCACATTAAGGGGGAGTGTTCTTCTCTACGCACACCACTAACCCAAAATGTGTACATATGTGTTGGACTCCATGTAGTATTCGGTGCAAGATTATCCAATCAATTAGTTTGATGTCAAGGCCATCCGAAGTTTAAATTGGCATCCACCATCACCTTAGTTGGATGATTGATTGCCTTGTATGATAAATACATGGATTATCACATTATGTGAGGATGATATGCTTTGTGCATGTCACATCCCTTGGTAAGACAAAACATCCGATGTATGCCACTCAGAATCCACCACATGTGGTTATCCGATAACTGTGTGGTGTGTCATGCTACACATAGCTTAATTCGCATAATAAGCCTTGTTGGTATCTAAATTCCTTAGATGTGCGTGAGTATAATGTCCTACTGCACCAATGCTCATGGCTTAGCCGCTAGATCGTATCTAAAAGAAGGGCATTGTTGATGCATGCCTTTCGAATTAATCCTCCACACTATGATCTAACTAATTGGGATGTTAACGTATGTCATCTAAACATTATGCTTATGGTTGAACTCCCATATCACACTTGTGTGAGTATGAAACGATCCTTGTGCTCGTTGGCACCTACCTCCACTGATTACTCTAAATGTCATGTGTTCTCTCACACATGGTATCTCTGGCTTGGTAGTGTTTTTCATGGTCACTTTATTTCGGCTCTATCTTCAGTTGACCTACATAACGTGCCGAGAAATTCATGTGTCTCCCAGTAGAGCTCGCACTACTTATTTCATAATGTTGTGGGAGTTATAATCATATTACCTACACCTATAAATCTACTGGGGTGAGACATGCATGTAAGGTTGTGCAAAATGCATGCCTTACATGGCTTGATGCCGTGTCCAGTTCATGTGTTGAACTTGGGGTGCTACCATGTGTTGATTTGTCACCCTTATCCATTTTGGATGACATGAATGTTGTGTAATAGAAAAGTATGTGTTCATTTGTCCAAATTGTATGTCCTTGGATTTTGATAGGATTGTGTAAGCATATCTACTATGTGTAGATGCACATGTCGTGTCTATCGTATCTTTGATCCCAATATATGTATATGGTAAATTAGACGTATTCATTAAAAAGGTTAGGGTGTGCTTGAAAGTAAAACTTATATCTATATGCACATAATTGAGTGATCTTATCCTATATATATATATATATATATATATTGTAGTTGGACTAACTACTTCGGACCCAATAAGTTTGGGGACCATATTGTGCTTAATTGGTGGTTTAGGTAATTTGGAGAAGCATTGCTATTTTGACTTATTCTCAGAAAAAGATGGTGCTAGTCACGAAGAAATTAGAGTCAAGACAGGACTCGGCTACTTCTACGTCATACCAATGCTTTTCCGGTAACAAGTATTTACTTCATGCATGTACAATATTAGAGTCAACACTGTGTAGGTTGCATCATGGCATGAACATAATACTTTTTCCACTTTGTAATTTCCTGCATGTCCTTGTCAATCACATTGATGAAATGCTTAGTGTTGGTGTTCTCTTAGATTTTCATGGTCATATGAATGAGATAAATTTGTGCCATGACCCTTGTGTCATGTGCCTTGCTCTTATAAGAGGATAACTTGTGCATGATTCTATGCACTCATGCGTTTGACGTATTTTGGACCCACATTTATCGTAGTAATCATATTAAAAGACTTACATCCGACCATGTCCAAAATATGTTAGTTGAGAGGTCTCTTTGGCTGCTACACATGCGAGAATACTTAGTATCACCTCATCATAAAAAAATATTCCAGAATCAGCTTCTGCTTCCTCCTCTCTCTCTCGGTCGTCCGACTTGTCTCGGACGTCCGGCGGCAAATCTCCTTCCGGTCGTCCGACCAGTGTCGGTCATTCGGCGACACAATCCTGTCCGGACGTCTGACGCATCGGGGCCTATAAATATCTGGGCGCAGGGCTGGGCTTTTCCCTAGCCCTCACGCGCCCCCTTTTTCCCCTGCCGCCGCCGCCAGCTCCAAGAGCTCTCGCCAGCGCCGCCACTCCCGAGATCTGCCCGATCTCCTCCACGGATCCTTCTCTTCTTCCTCCGCGGGATCTGTCTACAGGTAGCTCCTTCGTTCCCCTCGTGTTTGGTTCCCTCTCTCCCAAGTCCACATGTTCGTTCCTATGGTTTGACCATGTTCGTTCCTTATTTGGGATTTCCATCCGTGTAGGATATTGTGCAACATGCCCAAGACCAAGCACGCCGCTCGGAAGAACGTTGCTGGCTCATCCTCTCGCGCCCCTACTAGCACGGGGTCGAACTCGGACGGGCCACGTCGTCCTTTCAAACGGACTGCCCGGCGTTCTCCGTCTCCACAGCTCCCCTCGTCGTCTGATGGTGATGACTCCGACTTCGAGGATGAACTTGCCGCCGAGGACCTTGCTGACCAGCCCGCTGATCGAAGGTCCAAGCCAAAGCCCGGGACTCGCAGGGCGTCCTACATGCCACCACCTCCTCTTGCTCAGCCCGCAGGTGAAGCTCGTCGCATCTCACTAGAACCCCCTGCTACCTTAGGTCGTGCAATCACGAACTTCACCACACTTGCCAAGTCATCATACCTCACTTTCCGCCGCGACATTGATCAATACGCTGTCGTACGTGACTCTACGGACTCACGTTTCCGCACACACGTCCAGGCGGACATTTTTACTACAGTCATAGTTCCTAAGGGTTTATCTGTTCATCTCTATATAGATCTTGAGCATATTCGCATGCACCCGGCGAAATACCCGGGTGCCATTGAGCTTATTGAGGCATCGGGGCTTGCCGCCCCGTTTGCTTTTCATCGCGATTTTAATGCTTAATTCACCAGTTCTATGCCACATGCTACTTTGCTCCAAACCACACTGTCAGCTGGATCACCTCTGACGTTCGCTTCACAGCTTCTTATGATACATTTGTTGCCGCACTTGGTTTCCCCAACTCCGGCTTCAAAATACATAGGAATGATCCTAACCATGCACCTAAGTCCATTGAGGCGTGTGGGTATCTTCTTAAACCTCTCAGTGAGCTTGATGCGGATGAACGCATGAAGGATCTTAACCAGGTATCCATCTGGCGCTCACCTTACTTCATCATCTTTCAGTGTCTCATCCGCACCATCTATCCCAAGATGGGTGATAAGGGCTCTTGCAGTGGCTATTGTATTGACATCATGTCTCACTTGTACGAGCACCCCAAGAGCAAAATTAATGCGCCTCACTTTCTATGGTATGAGATTCGGCTTGCTAGCTTTCAGTACAAGCGAGCCTTTCCTCATGCCCCCTTCATCCAGGCTCTTATTAATCATGTTGCTGATTTCACTGTTGCTGTCACTCACACACATCGTAAGTGGGTCATTCCCTCTCACATGGCAGATAACTATGCTCCCAAGAAAGCCCCATCCTCCACATCCACTCGCCGCACTGCTGCCCGGTCAGCCACCCCCTCATCTAGCTCCGCTCCGCTCGGTCGCATTGCCAAATTCCTTGGCAAGGCACATTCTGCTATGATCAAGGCCGTCTCTTTCCAGTGTGGTCAAACCCATGATGTGGTTTCTCGCTTAGTCTCCTCCAAGAATGCCCTCAAGGCTCGTCTGAGAGCCTCGGGCGCTCTTGATGTGAGTGATGATGAGGCCCCTCCTGCTGCTCCTCCTTCTGACTTTGGCTACCCATCTGGTCCGGAGTGGGCTGATTTCCTTGACGAGGCTGGTGGCACTGGTCTGCCTGATGATGAGGATGATGATGTTGAGGATGATGCCTGATTAATGATGATATTGATGAGGGTAATCCTTGAGTATGTGATAGCATTGCCGGTTTTCCCTCCTTTTTGGTTCTTGATGCCAAAGGGGGAGAACATTATCTTATCTTAGTTTTCGATTTTAGTTCCTCTCACAATGTATGGTATGATGTATTATGTCAAACTTAATGATGTATCATCATGTAACGATACTTATGGATGGTGTGCTATGCCATCACCTATGGATGATGTATTGTTGAACTATCATGTGGAGTTTTATGCTATCCTATTGATTCATATGATATGCTATGTATTGTTGAACTATTATGGTGTTACATCATGCTATTATCTTCAATGCACACATTAAGGGGGAGCTCCCGCACTTACCTATTTTACTATGCATATAATAAGGGGGAACTTCATAAGCATCGTAACAAAACTCTCCTAAGCCACACATGTCTATTACTATTGTTGAGAGCTATATGTATGTTGTCATCAACTACCAAAAAGGGGGAGATTGAAAGTGCAGTCATGCCCTTAATCATGTTTTGGTGTTGCTGACAACACACATATAGATAATTAATCACTAACCCTTTTTAAGCTACTGTGAATGATCATGTGTTGATAAGGACAAGCTCATGTGCTAACAAGGACAAGATCAAGATAAGCATTCCTGAGCACTACATGCTTGATCCTTGTGGATGTTCACATGGTGGACAAATGAAGATAAATATATAAGCTAGGCTCTCCACATTGTGAATGGGAGAGCTACTTGAAGACTTCATCATGTCTTGCTTTCAACATTGAGCCAAGAATAAACAACAACATCAAGCTCAAGTGAAAGGGCTAACTCAAGGTATCAGTTACTTTGATGTTAGCGGTGCGGAGTGATGATCAGCGAATAAAAGTACACACTCAAGTATGGATCATGGGTATCCCTTTTACAATTCTTGAGTCTTTAGGGATCCCGCACTATTAAGAGGGGATCACAGGTTTTTGTGATGAACTTGCTCAAACTAGATATTCACTATCCTACTCAATACCACATATTCTCTACTCTGCTCCTATCTCAATCTCACAAGGTAACGATATGGTGAGTGAAGAAATACATGTTGATGAAAATGCCATTGCCTCCATGGACACGAGCATATCTAGAACCACACATATATCTGCAACCAGCGGTACTACCGCCAGGTAGCGGTACTACCGCCAGGACCACAGCGGTACTACCGCTGACCCGTACCCCTTGGGCTATATAAAGGAGGGGGAGCCTGTTTTTTCCTGCCTCTTTCTTCTTCCTCGTGGCTCCTCCCTCCCCAACCCCGAACTCCCCCTATTTGGATCTCTATCCGTGGAGCCCCTTCTCTCCATTGAGTTGGAGGATTTGCTCCACTTCTCCTTCCTCCTCCAAGTGCCATGGACGCCGGTAAAGCTCCTCCCTTCCTTCTCTTGGTTGATGTTTTCGTGTTCTAGGGTTAGGAGCATTGGTGGTTTGGATCCATGTTTTTGATATTGTGCCTTGTGGCATGAAGGAGATATTCGAGGGGAATGTAGGTCCTATGAATCTTTGCTTTTATATTGCCATGCCCTAGGATTTACATGTTTTAGATCAAGCACTTCTTCTATGTTTGGATTAGATCTAAAACTTGCATTATCTTGACTAGGCATGTCCTTATTTAGATGGTACTTGTGATCCTCATGTGGTTAGGGCTGTGGTGGAGTTCTTAGTGATTATACACAGCCCATGGCCCTCGTAAATTCCATGTAGCCATCTCTATGGGTTCTTTTCATATTCAGATCTGAAAATCAAACCCCAGCGGTACTACCGCCAGGGGTAGCGGTACTACCGCCGGGACCCCAGCGGTACTACCGCCAGGGGTAGCGGTACTACCGCTAGGAGGATTCTCTGTTTATTCTTTTCATTTTCTTGGCAATGAGTGCTTACTTTTCTGCCTTTTCTTGTTCATTGCCTTGACTCCTTTTGTCGCTCTTTTTTGGTGTGTGTTTTGTGTCACAGGTGGTGCTCGCCGCTCGAACCCCCCACGAGACACACAGTCCAAGCATTATCGCAATCCAGAGGCTCCAGAGGGCTCCGCTACTTCAGGTCTGCCACCCAAAAAGAAGGCCTTCAAGAAGACCGCTCACAAGGACAAGGGGCTCAACGTTCGCACCATGCCCCCTAAGGATTTTCTGCGGTTCCGCAACCAAAACCACTATCTCCAAGAGAGGGCTTTGATCAAGAATGTCGAGCATGTTTGGGCAAAGGATTACTGCAGGATCTATCGTGATATCATCAAGCATTTCAAGAAGAGTTTTGTTCCTGTTCAGTGGATTGACTTGGCTCACCTTCAGCGGAACCTGGATTACTTTGGTGACGCTCTCTCTCTGATTGACAAGCTGGGCATTAAGGAGATCATCTCCTTCAAGACAGACTTTGATCCAAATGTTGTTGCCCAGTTCTATGTCATGGTGCACTTCTCGCCTGATGACGAGCGCTCCCTGGTTTGGATGACCGGGACTCAGAAGATGACAGGTTCCTGGCGTGAATTCATGGCATTCCTCAAGGTTGATTTTTAGGGAGCTGACACTCCCCATGGGTCGCGTCCTCATGCTGCAGCTCCCACTGATAAGGCCTCCGCCAAGGACAGGTTGCAGCAACTCTAGGTGAAGAAAGGTGTGCTCCCCAGGCATCTGGACATCATGCATCGGATCTTCCGCAACACCCTCTTTCCTCGCATTGGCAACTTCTACGAGGTACATGGCTCTCTGGCTGAGATGCTACTGCTCTGTGAGGAGGCTACGACTAATGAGTCTGCCCCTCTTGATATTTCTGATGTGATGTTCACTGAGCTATGGAACTGCATCATGATGCGCAAGGTTCCCATCTACGGGCCCTACTTGTTTGCTTATATCCGTCAGAAGTGGCAAGACACCTATCCGCTTGAGGAGCTATACATTAAGGCTGACTATTTTGTGCACGATCCTATCAAGCTTCACGTCAAGGACAAATGGGCCAACCCATCAACTTCATCTCAGCACATGGACACTGACACAGAGACTGCTGCTGACAGAGGAACCGCTTCTCAGTCCCGCTCTTCTGCCATGCCATCTTGGGCCATGAAACTGCAGGATAAGATGAAGACTCTCTTCTGTATGCAGGCTAAGGGCCAGTATCAGACGCACGTGGCTCAGAAGGAGAACCGTCAGTGGCACAAGCGTGTCCTGAGGACACTTGATGTTGACATCTCCAGCGGATCAGAGGATGACATCACTCCAGAGTCTGCTTGGATGCGGGCTCAAGGTTACCACTGGTCTGGCGTAGAGGAGGAGGAGGACAATGAAGAGGAGCAGGACGATCCGGATGCTACAGACGAGTCTGGGGATGATGAGGATGAGGAGTGAGCACCTGTGTCATTAGGTGTGCCCCTTTTTGGTGTCTTGTGCCAAAGGGGGAGAGAGTCTAGGAGATGGACTTGGATTTGAGAGTTGAACTTTGCTTAGCTTTGCTTATGTTTCGTGTTTGCTTCGAACTTGGTTTGCTTCTATTTTGCTATCTTTGCTTTGTGTGACGTGAGACATGAACTAGTGTGAGATTTATTTCCATCATATGCTGTGAGTCATATGCTCCTTATTTTCATATATCTCTATCATTTTGTTCACATGTTATTCACTGTGCAAATCCGGTATTGTCATCAATCCACCAAAAAGGGGGAGATTGTTGGGGCATAGTTTATGCCTAAGTAATTTTGGTGATTGATGACAGTACCGCAAAAGACTAACCGTGTGTGTTAAGATTTCAGATAACACACGTCAACGGCACAAGACGACTCGCCCCCTCTTTCGTGGAACAGAAGCACGGTGTTCTCTACGATTCTCTTTATTTGAGTCATAGGAAAGCCGTACTATTAAGAGGGGAACCGTAGTGGAAAGGTTTGGGTGGAATCAATCTCGCATGCGCACACTTCACCTCTTTTCCCCCTTGCCGGCAACTTTGGAGTGGCTCCCGCCTTGGTGTTTCTTTCTTCTTTGCAAATGGTCCCCCAGCGGTAGTACCGCTGGCCCTAGCGTTAGTACCGCTAGACCTAGCGGTAGTACCGCTGCAGCCAACGGTAGTACCGCTAGCTGGCGGTAGTACCGCCCCTGGTCAGCGGTAGTACCGCTCCAGGAGCTTAGTACCACCTGCCTAGCGGTTGTACGTGGACGGACCTTTTTGCGAAGACTTTCTTGGCGGTGGTAGTGCTTATGCACTACCAGGGGCCCAGCGGTAGTACCGCTGCAGCCAGCGGTAGTACCGCTGGAGTGCCAGCGGTAGTACCGCTGCATCCAGCGGTAGTACCGCTAGGCACAGGGGCCGTGAGTGGGAAAACGGTTGGATTCCCCCCCCCACTATATAAGGGGTTCTTCTAGCTGTGGAACCTTATCTCTTACCCTCCCAAGCTCCATTGTTGCTCCCTAAGCTCAAAAGTGCCCAATCTCTCTCCCTAGCCAATCAAACTTGTTGATTCTTTAGGGATTGGTTGAGAAGGCCTAGATCTACACTTCCACCAAGAGAAATGTTGATTCCCCCACCAATCCCTTGCGGATCTTGTTACTCTTGGGTGTTTGAGCATCCTAGACAGTTGAGGTCACCTCGAAGCCACATTCCATTGTGGTGAAGCTTCGTGGTCTTGTTGGGAGCCTCCAAGCTTTGTGTGGAGTTTGCCCCAACCTTGTTTGTAAAGGTTCAGTCGCCGCCTTCAAGGGCACCTATAGTGGAATCACGGTACCTTGCATCGTGCGAGGGCGTGAGGAGAATACGGTGGCCTTAGTGGCTTATTGGGGAGCATTGTGCCTCCACACCGCTCCAACGGAGACGTACTTCCTGTCAAAGGGAAGGAACTTCGGTAACACATCCTCGTCTTCATTGGTTCCACTTGTGGTTATCTCTAACCTTTACTTTGTGTATGCTTATGTTGTTGTCTTTCTCTTACTTGTCTTAGTAGCTCTCGTTATTAGCTTCATTACGGTTCACCCCATTGTTGTTATATTTGTGAACCCGTATGTTGTTTACCCTAACTTGCTAAGATTAATTAAAAAGTGGCCGTTGCCTATTCACCCCCCCCTCTAGTCAACCATATTGATCCTTTCATCGTGAAACCTATTACAATAACATGATCATCTCATACATCATACATGCAACATCACAACTTTGGCCATATCACATCACATGTCAAACCCTGCAAAAACAAGTTAGACGTCCTCTAATTGTTGTTGCAAGTTTTACGTGGCTGATTTGGGTTTCTAGCAAGAACGCCTTCTTACCTACGTGACAGCCACAACGATGATATGCCAAAGCTATTTACCCTTCATAAGGACCCTTTTCATCAAATTCAATCCGACTGGAGTAGGAGAGACAGACACCCGCTAGCCACCTTTATGCACGGTGTGCATGTATGTCGGTGGAACCAGTCTCACGTAAGCGTACGTGTAATGTCGGTCCGGGGCGCTTCATCCCACAATACCGCCTGAAAAGAATAAGACTAGTAGCGGCAAGCAATTGACAAATCATCGCCCATAACCTTTTGTGTTCTACTCGTGCATAGAATCTACGCATAGAAAACTTGGCTCCGATACCACTGTTGGGTAACGTAGCATAAGTTCAAAACTTTCCTACACCATATTCAGATCTTCCTATGGAGAGACCAGCAACGAGAGAGGGGTGAGTGCATATTCATACCTTTGAAGATCGCTAAGCGGAAGCATTGCTAGAACGCGATTGATGGAGTCGTACTCGCGGCGATTCAGATCGCGGTGTGATTCCGATCTAGTGCCGAACTACGGCACCTCCGCGTTCAACACACGTGCAGCCCGGTGACGTCTCCCGCACCTTGATCCAGCAAGGAGGAGGGAGAGGTTGGGGAAGATCTCCAGCAGCATGACGGCGTGGTGTTGATGGAGAGACGAGGTCTCCCGGCAGGGCTTCGCCAAGCACCGGCACAGAGGAGGAGAAATAAGGGTAGGGCTGCGCCGAGAGAGAGAAAAAATTGTATCTCCAAAAGCCCAAAAGTGCCCACTATATATAGGGGGAGGGAGGGGCTGTGCCCCCTTGAGGGTTTCCCTCTCCTGGGAGGGGCGGCAACCCTAGATGGGGGGAGGTGCGGCGGCCAAAGGGGGGAGGAGGGGTGGCGCACCCTTCTGGTGGTCCTTAGGCCCACCCGCGCTAGGGTTCCCCCCTCTCCCTTCTTCTTGCGCCATGGGCTGAGTGGGGGGGTGCACCAGCCCACCTAGGGGCTGGTTCCCTCCCACACTTGGCCCATCTAGCTTCCCGGGGTCGTTGCCCCCTTTCGGTGGACCCCCGGGGCCACCTTCGGTGGTACCGGTGGTCCCGGTACGTTACTGGTGACGCACGAAACACTTCCGGTGTCCGAAACCATCCGTCCTATATATTAATCTTTACCTCCGGACCAATCCGGAGCTCCTCGTGATGTCCGGGATCTCATCCGGGACTCTGAACAACTTTCGATAACCTCGTATAACAATTCCCTATAACCCTAGCGTCATCAAACCTTATGTGTGTAGACCTTACGGGTTCGGGAGACAGGTAGACATGACCGAGACACCTCTCCGGCCAATAACCATCAGCGGGGTCTAGATACCCATGGTGTCTCCCACTTGCTCCACGATGATCTCATCGGATGAACCACGATGTCAACGATTCAATCAACCCCGTATACAATTCCCTTTGTGTGTCGGTATAGAACTTGCCCGAGATTCGATCGTCGGTATACCTATACCTTGTTCAATCTCGTTACTAGTAAGTCTCTTTACTCGTTCCGTAGCACGTCATCGTGTGACTAACTCCTTAGTCACATTGAGCTCATGATGATGTTCTACCGAGTGGGCCCAGAGGTACCTCTCCGTCACGCGGAGCGACAAATCCCGATCTCGATTCGTACCAACCCAACAGACACTTTCAGAGGTACCCGTAGTGCACCTTTATAGTCACCCAGTTACGTTGTGACATTTGATACACCCAAAGCACTCCTACGGTATCCAGGAGTTTCACAATCTCACGATCGAAGGAAAAGACACTTGACATTAGAAAAGCTTTATCATACGAACAATACGATCTAGTGCTACGCTTAAGATTGGGTCTTGTCCATCACATCATTCTCCCAATGATGTGATCCCGTTATCAATGACATCTAATGCCCATGACCAGGAAACCATGATCATCTATTGACTAACGAGCTAGCCAACTAGAGGCTTGCTAGGGACACATTGTGATCTATTTATTCACACATGTATTACTGTTTCCTGTTAATACAATTATAGCATGAACAATAGACGATTATCATGAACAAGGAAATATGATAATAACCATTTTATTATTGCCTCTAGGGCATATTTCCAACACTTGGAAAGCTCCAAGCCGCTCTAGAACCTTGGAATTTGAAGGAGTTCGTGTTGGGGAACGCAATAATAATTCAAAAAAAATCATACGTCACACCAAGATCAAACTAGGAGAAACCAACAACGAGAGAGGTAGAACATCTTCATACCATTGAAGATCGCAAAGCGGAAGCGTTACTATGAACGTGGTCGATGGAGTCGTACTCGTGGCGATCCAATCCAAACATCGAACATTTGGTGTCTCCGCATTCAACACACCTACAGCCCGGCGACGTCTCCTCCTTCTTGATCCAGCAAGAGTGAAGGAGAAGTTGAGCAAGAGATCCGACAGCATGACGGCGTGGTGTCGATGGAGCTTGCGGTTCCCGGCAGGGCTCCGCCAAGCACCACGGAGGAGGAGAGGTGGATAGGTAGGGCTGCCCCAAGGGGTGGTGATCAAGGTGTCTGCAACCCTCCCAAAACCCTCTCTATTTATAGGAGGGAGGGAGAGGGGGCGGCTGTGACGCCCTGGGTTTAACCGTACGCTAATCATACACGCAAATGCGTACGATCAAACCCAAGGACTCACGGGAAGATATCACAACACAACTCTAGACACAAATAAAATAATACAAGCTTCATATTACAAGCCAGGGGCCTCGAGGGCTAGAATACAGAAGCTCGATAAACACACGAGTCAGCGGAAGCAACAATATCTGAGTACAAACATAAAACATGGGCTGCCTTAGAGAAGGCTAGCACAAAAGGTACAACGATCGAACGAGGCGAGGCCTCCTGCCTGGGAACCTCCTAACTACTCCTGGTCATTAGCGGCCTCCACGTAGTAGTAGGCACCGTCGGGGTAGCAGTCGTCGTCGGCGGGGACCTCCATCTCCTGGGCTCCATCATCTGGTCGCAGCAACGGATCAAGGGGACAAAGGGGGAGCAAACCAGCGATGAGTACTCATCCAAAGTACTCGCAAGTCTTACATCAGAACTATTCTAAGTATGCATCAGTATCAAAGAAGGGGGTGGTTATATGTGGATTGGCTGCAGCAATGCGAGAATATAGAGAGAAGGCCTAGTCCTATCGAAGACTAGCATCTTCAGGGTCTTGCAGCAATAGACGAGAGTAGAACAGGGTAACACAAATTAATAGTCATATTGTTGCAGCAATATTAAAGTGAGGTCACGCCCAGAGATCCTCCCTCGACTCCCTGCGAGGAAGCAATCCAGAGGCAACTAATGGTCCAGTTAAGTAACAATTGTAGTTGTATAAGATCAGGGCACAACTCCAAGTGATCCTGTAACCGTGGACAAGGCTATTCGAATAGTTAATTTTCATCCCTGCACGGGTGCACCACATGTCCCGGCGCACTCGATAACATTCTGGCCGAACACACTTTTCTGGGTCCTGCCCGGCCTCGGAATATCGACACGTCGCAGCCCCACCTAAGCTCAGTAGAGAGGCCAGCCCACCGGTCTAAATCCAAAGCACAGCGGGTTCGTGGGCCCAGTTCCCCTCCGCGCTCCTGCACGATGCAAGGGTGGACGACGTCAGTCCTAGCACCCCTTAATCACAAGCGCGATGCATCTCGGGACCACTCGGGCGTGCGCAGCTACATCGCTGACGTCTGAAGAGCTTCGGCTGATACCACGACGTCAAGTACCCATAATTCTTCCCACGCAGACGGTTAGTGCGAAAAGGTCTCCGACCAACCCATATCAAATACCCAAATCCATTATCATTTTAATTAGCCATCGACACAATCTCGCGGGAATCCACCTGTCTTAACAACTAATCACCAATGATCCGAGTAACATGGCCGAGTAACTGTGTGGTTGTAACATCGGGGTGGGGGGAATCCGAGGTATCACCCTCGTTGGATTTCAAACGATGTATCCGTCAAGGTGGGCTTAGAGGAATTACCCTCGGGGGTCCCACACTTGAGGGGTTGCACGCCACATGCATCGTCAGGAATGGTAAAAGAGGAATCACCCTCGATAACCACGACCGACTAGCTATACTACAGAGATATCATCACGAGTACTTAGCGAGGTGTCACCCTCGGTACCCGATAGTATCTCTGTAGCGTCGTACAACTAAGGGGGGGTGTATGTGCTGTGTCGGGTCTGGCTCGTCGATTAGGGATCGAGAATTGAAAACAAGCGGGACAACTGGACTACGGGGTCAGAGGGGATGACTGCTCCACCTATACTAAGCAGATTTAAAGTACGGTGCTGAAAGTAGCAATTCATCAAAAACACGCTATGCATCACATATAGGAGCTAACTACAACAGTATCAAAATACTAATGCAAGCAGTAGGAAGAAAGACATAGGCGATCTAGGAATGATCAAGGGGGGTTTGCTTGCCTTGCTGCTCTGCGTTAAAGGACTGATCGGCAGGGTCGTAGATGTACCCAGCAGCAGCGTCAGTCTTGAGGTCTACCGGTAAGAAGAGGGGGAAGAAACAATAAATAATAGAAACGGTGCAACACAATGCATGAAATGAAAAGATGCAGGCTAGACATCAGCTAACGCAGCTACATCCGTCATAGACGGGTCGGAAGAATATCTGACGATATTTTCCGGGTCTCGGGCTACTACCGGTCAGATGGAAAAAGATGGAAATGTTCCATGTTTGTTATGCTAGGCACGCGTGACAAACGAATGGACCGTGTATCCGGGTTCGTCTCGTTCTGCTGATCAACTTTCATGTTGAAAATATTTTGATCTGACTTACGGATTATTTTATATCAATTTTTAAAGTTTTATTAATTATTTAGGAATTAAAAACATATTTAAATAATCACTAAATGCTATTATGACATCAGCATGATGTCATGCTGACATCAGTAGTTGACTGGTCAACTCTGACGAGTGGGGCCGCATGTCATAGGCACATTTATTATTAACGCTAGCTAAAGATTAACCCGGTTAATTAAAGGGAAAGGGACCCACTTGTCATACACTGATTAGGATATTTTATTTACCTATATTAACCGGTTTATGTACTTTATATATTTACTCTTAATACTATTACTAACAATTAATTATCTAATTAATTAATTCACTAGTTAATTAATTAATTAACTTAATGATTTACCGATTAATTATTATTATGCTTTGCTTTCATTTCCCTACTAAACTTTAAACGTTTTAGGACGGTGGCCCCGCATGTCATTGAGACACCGAGTGCACAAAAAATTACACGCACACACACTCGGTCCACACATATATATACTTACGTACATACATCCATTATAACATACATACACCTTCACATATACGTACACACATATATACCATGTATACATACATACGATTATACATATATTTCTTTTTCGTGTTTGTTCTTTACATACCAAATCGCACGTCACACGGGGGGCGCCGGATCAATGGAGAAAGAGGAGAGGGGGCTCACAGCTCCTGTAGGGGAGGGGCAGCGGGTGTGAGGAGGCCGTTGCGGTGGTGCTGGTGGTGGCCGGTTGGAGTAGAGGTAGCCGGCGACGTGGGGAGTCGGGGTGGAGCGATGGCGCGACAGAGGGCAACGTCGAGGTGGAGACGGGAGCCGGCGAGGGATCCGGCGGCGGGGCGGTCCGGTGGAGGCGGACGGCCTGGCGAGGAGGAGACGCGGGAGGGACACTGCGGTGCAGGGGCCGGCCGACGCGGGCTTCGGCCTTGGCGAGCGGGGGGAGGCCGAGGCGGGGCCGCCGTGGCCGGCGGGGCCCCGATCGAGGCACCGGTGGGGAGGGGCGGCCACCGGGGAGGTGAGGGCCGCCGGAAATGGGGCTCCGAGGGATGGGGAGGTCGGCCGGCGGGGATGGGCCAGCGGGATCTGGCGAGGCTCCTGGGAAGGGGGCGGGCTCGATGGGGGGTTAGTGCTCATGGGGGCTCTCGGTGGGAAGGGTGGGGATCGGGAGGCTGGGGGATCGAGCGGGCAGGGGAGAGATCGAGCGGCGAGGGGAGAGATCGAGCGGGCTCTGGGGCTTGGTGCGGTTGGTCGCGTGGGGTGCGCTGGGGGTAGGTGACATCGAGAGTTACGGCGACGGGGTAGGTGGGACACGAGGAACGTTCCCCTCGTCACGTGGCAGGGAGGGACGTGGGAGTGGCGGCGGCAGGGAAACGAGGGGAAGGGGTCGGTTAGGGTTTCCTGCGGGTGGTTGGTGGCCTCGCCGGTTGGGCCACTATGCCCAGTTGGGCCAGGGGGTTTTCTTTTGTTTTTTTTTCCTTCTTTTTTTTATTTTCTAAATAGCTTGTTGTTTTAATAATATAGAGATTGCAATAATTTTATAAATGCCATGTTCACTTTATAAATCATTAGGGAATCTTTATATCTCTCGAGACATTTGTTTACCTTAAGATCCGAAAACTTTTATTGTTTTGATTTTATTTCTAATTTGAATTCGTATCGGTTTGAAACTACGCGAGACTACCAACAGTAATCCCGGTGACGTGGCACCATTAGCAGGGGTTTACTGTAGCTTAGTTTACCGGGGCATCACAACTCTCCCCTACTAACAAGAATTCTCGTCCCGAGAATTAAGAGATAGAAGAAAAGAGCTCGGGGTATTCATCACAAAGATGATCCTCGCGTTCCCAAGTGGCATCATCTTCAGAATGATTTGACCACTGCATTTGAAGGAACTTGGTGACTTTGCGACGAGTCTGATGTTCAGCCTGGTCGAAAATGCGGACCGGATGTTCTTTGTAAGAAAGGTCTTGTTGCAGCTCAAGCATATCATGATCCACTCCTCGAATATGATCCTTGAAGCAGCGTCGGAGCTGGGACACATGGAAGCCATCGTGAACCTGAGAAAGGTTCGTCGGCAGTTCCAATTGATAAGGCACTTTTCCACGCTTTTCGAGAACAGTGAAAGGACCAATATAGCGAGGAGCTAACTTGCCCTTGATTCCAAAACGATGTGCACCTCCCATTGGTGTGACATGAAGATAAGTCCTTTTGCCTGGCTGATAGACCATATCTCGATGATGACGGTCATACTGACTTTTATGACGGGACTGGGTAGACTTCAGATTCTCATGAATAATGCGGACTTGATCTTCATCGGGTTGGGCAACATCCGCACCGGAGAGGGATCGGTCAATTGGACGATGGCTGTGCAATTTCATACGAAGCCAAGTGCACAGGACACTTTGGAGTCAAAGATGTACAAGAGAGCCAGGTTTCAAACCTGTGGAACTTTGCGTTATGGGTCCACCATGTGGGCCGAGAGTAGACAGAGGGGTGACATATTATACGGTCTTGGTAGCAAGACATGTCACAGGATGGCATGTCAGTTATGTTGGCAACAACGTCGGTACCAAGGGCGGGGGACGAATAGAACCATTTTCCTCCTCATTGATACGGGGTGGACCAATAGGCAAAGTTCTCGTCCACTGGCGGTTACCGGAATGTTATCCACAATAGTAATAGGGTTTTATTGACAGAGTTGAATACCGAGATTTCTACCTAAGCAGGGAATTAACACTTCTTAGATAAGTTATGCCACAAGAAAAGTCAAACAGACCAATGGGAAGGAAAATGTGTTCACACACACAAGCATTAAAGTATACCATTCCCGAGGAAATCATAGAGTATGATATACATGATAGGTCATTAAGTACATAATCATTTGATAGAGAGGCAAGAGGAATTATGATGTTTACCCATACCACGCGGTCTGGATAATTGATCAGGAACAACCTAGCATTGCGCTTCCAATGTTCCTCTTGAAAGTTGAAGTACCACATCCGTGCTTCGAGGTAGCATCGACATGGTCATCAGGTAAGGGCCGGACCAATGGGTCCAAAAAGAGGATTCGTGAGGAACAATTTACGAAATAAGTCATGTAGTTTCCGCATGAAAGGATGGCGAATCTTACATATGGAAGAATTTATAACAATAGTTCCTTCAGCCTGGTGCGTTGGAAAGATAGCCCGTACTGATTTACCTAAAGACCAAAGCTATAATTATTGGGAAATGTTCCAACCATCATATCTGCCCGAGATTCAGATCTGATTGGTGTCAGGACACCTCAGACTCAAGATACCTGAGAAGAAAACATGATGATGCAGGATCCTCAGGATATGAACTACGGAAGCAAGTATTGGATCATGAGTTGGATTGTAAGACACATGAACACAATGTCAAGACATTTGTGCCCACGTGGAATTCTTACAACGAAATGCAAATGAGTTGTGATTTGAGAACCATCATCAAGGATATCAAGGCCCTTGTGTAAGCCTCGATTAGCTCTTATGAAGTAACTTCTTTTCCTTGATCAAATCAGTCAATGGCTTGGCGTGCTAAGAGAAATTATATGAAGTGAAGATAACAAATCTTCAAAACATATAACACTTCGCACATGCGTGAATGATTTGGTATTTCCCGAGAGGAAGTGAAACAAAACTTTCACATATTCACGACGGAAGGAGTGCACGTGAACCTTGGGAAAAACACTTCTTCTATCAAACATATCCTTCATGATCTAGGCACAAAGATAATGCTTTCAAAAGCTTCATCGTGGAACATGAAGAAGCTGAGGGTGTGGCTGACGGGCTCAACAATAATTCATCAAGATTTCGATAGGGATGAATTTCCAAAATTATAATATAAAAGAGATAGCATTTGTCAATTCAAATGGTATAATGTCGTATGCTCGAGGGAACATCAACAATAGAACATTGGTCGAAGCGTGCACTCAGAAATACGGACGGAGTAGCACAACCAATGTCAAAAATGCTGAGTCAACACCCAACACACTAAGAATGAAACAATCATACCTCAAGGCAATAGGTTTGCCAGAAGTATTGGAATCACACATCAGAGTTCACTTGTTGGTATTCCGGTTTGAAACAACATGGGACCAAGAAATGAATGGTGATGGCGAGAAGTATTACTATATCAAGAGTTCTTAAGACGTGTGCAATCCTCACGACATTCTTGACATAAAAGATAGTAATACTCCAAGGTAAAAGATAACATAAGCTGGATAGCCAGGAACACAGGGGACAACACAAAACACAAACATGTTTGTGTAGGAGGGAAGGCAAGAAGGTTGTCGACGATAACACATATCATCGAGGGGCAAGGATGGCATTTCTCATCATGCATTCGATCGATACCCTGCAAGAGCTCGGGATGCTGATGATGATCACGACACATTTGTCGAGAAGCTTCACGAAGATGTAATCGATCAGCGACGACATCAAGCAAGGGAATGATGAAGCAAGAGGTTGTCGGAATCACAGATAAAACTGCTAGCTTAGAATTGAGATCGCCTTTTAAGACAACCAACATGGTGTTGAAAGATTGATGTAAGCTTAACAGCTTGGAATGATATGATCGAGTACAAACTCGTTAACAAGGAAGATTTCTAAAAGTTGTTGAATCGCAATGCATACTCGATTCAGTTATCGATGTACTCGCGTGTCCAACAACTCAAACACGAGGAAACTGGAATTAAAGAAAATTATCATAGTTGATGAGGAGCTCACAAAAAGTTATATAGCTCGGTGATATCGTCGAGCTACAAGGAATAATACTCGGAGGTAGATCAACATTCAGGTTTGGACCGGTGTGTTGATCTGAAGAAGACAAGTACTTTAACTCGTCTGAGAATGAAATCAAGGTAGGACAACATGGTCGGAACCACGATTAAAAAGGACAAGATCACAGATATCAGATTAAAGCACAGAATGAATGATACGAGAAGTTTCTATGATAGGATCAATGTCGTTTCCATGGGCATGAACACAAAGTTCAAGGTCGATTCCCACTTCATCAATGCGTCAACTGCCATTTACTCCTCGCCCTTGATCAGGTTGTAGCTTAAAAATATTATCTGGCAAAACACCACAAGAGCAAGACTCATGAACTTTTCGAGTCATATTGATTTAGGAAGGCCTATGTTCAACCCATCGGGGCATCTTAGGAACATATACCACAAACTTCAAGAGTAATTAACACATGCTTGACAACAGAGCATGGCCGACAAAAGTATAGGATACAGTTTATCAGAGGGAGAAGACATAATTTACCAATGACATTATTTATGAGTGGAACACTATCACAAGAATTTTTTGAATGTAAAGGGATGCCGTCGGATAATAACTCAGAATGAGTCTGGCAACCCACAAATGATCTAATGTGAGTATCGGTAGTCAATCAGAGGGAGATAGGATGCAATGCATCGGGTTATAGAACATCCGAAAAATATCGATACTTAGTTACCAAAGGAATTAAGATTTCTAGATTGGTGTATCATAAACAGATGCTCTGGTCAAATACCAGTAAGTTGAATGGACAGCCAACCAAAGTTGATTCGTCGAGAACCAGCTCTGTTTGAAAGGACGTCGGAGCCGGAAGATAATTTATGAGTATCAACACATGATTGTGTGCATTCATACAAAGGTAGAATCAATAAGATCACATCAAATTCACAAAGTAATTTAATGAATTCAGCTAGACATATGGATTCAACCATAACACAAGTAGGTGGGAAAGGTCAAAAGCAATAGGCTACTGAGGATTCCGGAAGATCGAATAGCAGTTCGAAGAACTTTCGAAACCCATGACAACTGAGGATGGACGAATCCCCGATAAGATAATTCGTTGCATCTTGTAAAACAAGAGCAATTGAGAAAGAAGTATGGATGACATTTGTATGTCGTCATCCATAGGGGTTGACGGAGGAAGGGAAATTGCAGAAGCGATGATCACAAGTTCTCGAGTGAACATCAGAGATTATCCTCGGAGTCTTCTGACAGATCAAGTCATCGTCTGGAATTGCGGGGCTCTCCGGGTAGATGTGATTACGACGACCTAATGTTAGAGTTAGTAAAACCTTTAACCCGAAAGAGAAGAGAGAGTAGAGCCCAGAGTATAGAAAAGGAGTAAAAGATACTAATACCACCCAATTGAGATGTGGGCCCATAAGACACAACATCAGTGTTAGTAAAGTTTTTCAAACACTAGACTCAACTTCGGCCAAGGAGTTGGAAAGGGGGCTACCTACAGGCAGTTGGCTCTGACACCAACTTGTGACGCCCTCGGTTTAACCGTACGCTAATCATACACGGAAATGCATACGATCAAACCCAAGGACTCACGGGAAGATATCACAACACAACTCTAGACACAAATAAAATAATACAAGCTTCATATTACAAGCCAGGGGCCTCAAGGGCTAGAATACAGAAGCTCGATAAACACACGAGTTAGCGGAAGCAACAATATCTGAGTACAGACATAAAACATGGGGTGCCTTAGAGAAGGCTAGCACAAAAGGTACAACGATCGAACAAGGCGAGGCCTCCTGCCTGGGAACCTCCTAACTACTCCTGGTCATCAGCGGCCTCCACGTAGTAGTAGGCACCGTCGGGGTAGCAGTCGTCGTCGGCGGGGACCTCCATCTCCTAGGCTCCTCATCTGGTCGCAGCAACGGATCAAGGGGACAAAGGGGGAGCAAAGCAGCGGTGAGTACTCATCCAAAGTACTCGCAAGTATTACATCAGAACTACTCTAAGTATGCATCAGTATCAAAGAAGGGGGGTGGTTATATGTGGACTCACTGCAGCAATGCGAGAATAGAGAGAGAAGGCCTAGTCCTATCGAAGACTAGCATCTTCGGGGTCTTGCAGCAATAGACGAGAGGAGAACAGGGTAACACAAATTAATAGTCATATTGTTGCAGCAATATTAAAGTGAGGTCACGCCCAGAGATCCTCCCTCGACTCCCTGCGAGGAAGCAATCCCGAGGCAACTAATGATCCAGTTAAGTAACAATTGTAGTTGTATAAGATCAGGGCACAACTCCAAGTCGTCTTGTAACCGTGGACACGGCTATTCGAAAGTTAATTTTCATCCCTGCAGGGGTGCACCACATGTCCCGACGCGCTCGATAACACTCTGTCCGGACACACTTTTCTGGGTCCTGCCCGGCCTCGGAATATCGACACGTCGCAGCCCCACCTAAGCTCAGCAAAGAGGCCAGCCCGCCGGTCTAAATCCTAAGCACAGCGGGTTCGTGGGCCCAGTTCCCCTCCGCGCTCCTGCATGATGCGAGGGCAGCTGATGTCAGTCCTAGCACTCCTTAATCACAAGCGCGATGCATCTCGGGACCACTCGGGCGCGGGCCGCTACATCGCTGACGTCTGAAGAGCTTCGACTGATACTGCGACGTCGAGTACCCATTATTCTTCCCACACAGACGGTTAGTGCGAAAAGGTCTCCGACCAACCCAGATCAAATACCCAAATCCATTATCATTTTAATTAGGCCATCGACACAATCTCGCGGGAATCCACCCGTCTTAACAACTAATCACCAATGATCCAAGTAATATGGCCGAGTAAATGTGTGGTTGTACCATCGGGGGGATCCGAGGTATCACCCTCGTTGGATTCTGAACGATGTATCCGTCAACGTGGGCTTAGAGGAATCACCCTCGGGGGTCCCACACTTGAGTGGTTGCACGACAGAGGCATCGTCGGGAATGGTGAAAGAGGAATCACCCTCGATAACCACGACCGACTAGCTATACTACAGAGATATCATCACGAGTACTTAGCGAGGTGTCACCCTCGGTACCCGATAGTATCTCTGTAGCGTCGTACAACTAAGGGGGTGTATGTGCTGTGTTGGGTCTGGCTCGTCAATCAGGGATCGAGATTTGAAAACAAGCGGGACAACTGAACTACGGGGTCAGAGGGGATGACTGCTCCACCTATACTAAGCAGATTTAAAGTACAGTGCTGAAAGTAGCAGTTCATCAAAAACAGGCTATGCATCAGATATAGGAGCTAACTACAAAAGTATCAAAATAGTAATGCAAGCAGTAGGAAGAAAGCCATAGGCGATATAGGAATGATCAGGGGGGTTTGCTTGCCTTGCTGCTCTGCGGCAAAGGACTAATCGGCAGGGTCGTAGATGTACCCGACAGCAGCGTCAGTCTCGGGGTCTACCGGTAAGAAGAGGGGGAAGAAATAATAAATAATAGCAACGGTGCAACACAATGCATGACATGACAAGATGCAGGCTAGACATCACCTAACGCAGCAACATCCGTCATAGACGGGTAAGAAGAATATCTGACGATATTTTCCGGGTCTCGGGCTACTACTAGTCACATGGAAAAAGATGGAAATGTTCCATGTTTGCTATGCTAGGGACGCGTGACAGACGAATGGACCGTGTATCCGGGTTCGTCTTGTTCTCTTGATCAACTTTCATATCGAAAATATTTTGATCTGACTTACTGATTATTTTATATTAATTTTTAAAGTTCTATTAATTATTTAGAAATTAAAAACAGAATTAAATAGTCACTAAATGCTATTATGACATCAGCATGATGTCATGCTCACATCAGTAGTTGACTGGTCAACTCTGACCAGTGGGGCCGCATGTCATAGGCACATTTATTATTAACGTTAGCTAAAGATTAACCCGATTAATTAAAGGGAAAGGACCCACTTGTCATACACTGATTAGGATATTTTATTTACCTATATTAACCGGTTTATGTACTTTATCTATTTACTCTTAATCCTATTACTAACAATTAATTATCTAATTAATTAATTCACTAGTTAATTAATTAATTAACTTAATGATTTACCAATTAATTATTATTATGCTTTGCTTTCATTTCCCTACTAAACTTTAAACGTTTTAAGGGCGGTGGCCCCGCATGTCATTGAGACAGCGAGTAAACAAAATTACACGCACACACACTCGGTGCACACATATATATATATATATACTTACGTACATACATCCATTATAACATACATACACCTTCACATATACGTACACACATATATATCCATGTATACATACATACGATTATACATATATTTCTTTTTCGTTTTTATTCTTTACATACCTAATCGCACGTCATAGGGAGGCGCCGGATCAATGGAGAAAGAGGAGAGGGGGCTCACAACTCCTGTAGGGGAGGGGTAGCGGGCGTGAGGAGGCCGTTGCAGTGGTGCTGGTGGTGTCCGGTTGGAGTAGAGGTGTCGGCGACGTGGGGAGTCGGGGCGGAGCGATGGCGCGGCGGAGGGCAACGTCGAGGTGGAGAAGGGAGCCGGCGAGGGATCCGACGGCGGGGCGGTCCGGTGGAGGCGGGGCGGCCTGGCGAGGAGGAGGCGCCGGAGGGAAACCATGGTGCAGGGGCCGGCCGGCGCAGGCTTCGGCCTGGGCGAGCGGGGGGAGGCCGAGGTGGGGCTGCCGTGTCCGGCGGGGCCCCGGCCGAGGCGCCGGTGGGGAGGGGCGGCCACCGGGGAGGTGAGGGCTGCCGGAGATGGGGCTCCCAGGGATAGGGAGGTCGGCCGGCGGGGATGGGCTGGCGGGGCTCCTGGGAAGGGGGCGAGCTCGATGGGGGGTTAGTGCTCGTGGGAGCTCTCGGTAGGAAGGGTGGGGATCGGGAGGCTGTGAGATCGAGCGGGCAGGGGAGAGATCGAGCGGGCTCTGGGGCTCGGTGCGGTTGGTGGCGTGGGGTGTGCTAGGGGTAGGTGACATCGAGAGTTACGGCGACGGGGTAGGTGGGACAAGAGGATCGTTCCCCTCGTCAGGTGGCGGGGAGGGACGTGGGAGTGGCGGCGGCAGGGAAACGAGGGGAAGGGGTCGGTAAGGGTTGCGTGCGGGTGGTTGGTGGCCTCGCCGGCTGGGCCACTAGGCCCAGTTGGGCCAGGGTTTTTTATTTTTTTTATTTTCTAAGTATCTTGTTGTTTTAATAATATAGAGACTGCAATAATTTTATAAATGCCATGTTCACTTTATAAATCATTAGGGAATCTTTATATCTCTCCCGACATTTGTTTACCTTAAGATTCAAACACTTTTATTGTTTTGATTTTATTTCTAATGTGAATTCGGATCGGTTCGGAACTACGAGAGACTACCAACAGTAATCCCGATGACGAGGCACCATTAGCAGGGTTTTACTGTAGCTTAATTTACCGGGGCGTCACAGCGGCCACCCTAGGGTTCCCATAGGAGGGCCGGCGGCAGCCCTAGGAGGAGGGGGCGGCGGCGCCCTAGGGGTGGCAGCCGCACGCCCTAGGGTTTAGCCCTAGGCGCCTTGGGCCCTCCTCTCTTGGCTCGCACCAGCCCACCAAGGGCTGGTTCCCTTCCACTTTCGGCCCATGCATCCCTCCGGGACTGGTGGACCCTCCCGGTGGACCCCGGTACCCTTTCGGTTGTCCCGGTACAATACTGATAAACCCCGGAACCTTTCATGTGACCGAAACTGGACTTCCCATATATAAATCTTTATCTTCGGACCATTTCGGAACTCCTCGTGACGTCCGGGATCTAATCCGGGACTCCGAATTACCTTCGGTAACCACAAATACAATCCCATTACAACTCTAGCATCCCCGAACCTTAAGTGTGTAGACCCTACGGGTTCAGGAATCATGCACACATGACCGAGACATCTCTCCGATCAATAAAAAATAGCGGGATCTGGATACCCATGTTTGCTCCCACATGTTCCATGTTGATCTCATCGTATGAACCACGATGTCGAGGATTCACTCAATCCCGTATGCAATACCCTTTGTCTACCGGTATGATACTTGCCCGAGATTTGATCGTCGGTATCCCTATACCTTGTTCAATCTCGTTACAGGCAAGTCTCTTTACTAGTTGTGTAACACATGATCCCATGGCTAACTCCTTAGTCACATTGAGCTCATTATGATGATGCATTACCGAGTGGGCCCAGAGATACCTCTTCGTCACACGGAGCGACAAATCCCAGTCTCGATTCGTACCAACCCAACAGACACTTTCGGAGATACCTGTAGTGCACCTTTATAATGACCTAGTTACGTTGTGACGTTCGATACACCCAAAGCACTCCTACGGTATCCGAGAGTTGCAAAATCTCATGGTCTAAGGAAATTATATTTGACATTATAAAAGCTCTAGCACACGAACTACATGATCTTATGCTACGCTTAGGATTGGGTCTTGTCCATCACATCATTCTCCTAATGATGAGATCCCGTTATCAATGACATTCAATGTCCATGGATAGGAAACCATTACCATCTGTTGATCAACGAGCTAGCCAACTAGAGGCTCATTAGGGACATGTTGTGGTCTATGTATTCACACATGTATTACGGTTTACGGTTAATACAATTATAGCATGAACAATAGAAAATTATCATCAACAAGGAAATATAATAATAACCATTTTATTATTGCCTCTAGGGCATATTTCCAACAGTATCCCACTTGCATTAGATTCTATAATTTAGTTACATTGTGATGAATCAAACACCCATAGAGTTCTGGTGTTGATCATGTTTCGCTCGTGGAAGAGGTTTAGTCAACGGATCTGCAACATTCAGATCCGTATGTACTTTACAAATATCTATATCTCCATCCTGGATGTATCCACGAATGGAGTTGAAGCGGCGCTTGATGTGCTTGGTCTTCTTGTGAAACATGGGCTCCTTGGCAATGGCAATAGCTCCAGTGTTGTCACAGAAGAGAGTCATCGGGCCCGACGCACTGGGAATCACTCCTAGGTCGGTGATGAACTCCTTCATCCAGACTCCTTCCCATGATGCTTCCGAAGCAGCTATGTACTCCGCTTCACATGTAGATGCCGCCACGATGCTTTGCTTGCAACTGCACCATTTGACAGCCCCACCATTCAAAATATAAATGTATTCGGTTTGTGACTTGGAGTCATCTGGATATGTGTCGAAGCTAGCATCGACGTAACCCTTTACGACGAGCTCTTCGGCACCTCCATAAACGAGAAACATATGTTTAGTCCTTTTCAGGTACTTAAGGATATTCTTGACCGTTGTCTAGTGATCCACTCGTGGATCACTTTGGTACCTCCCTACCAAACTTATGGCAAGGTTTACATCAGGTCTGGTACACAGCATGGCATACATAATAGAGCCTATGGCTGAAGCATAGGGTACGGTACTCATCTTTCTCTATCTTCTGCCGTGGTCGGGCGTTGAGCTGTGCTCAATCTCACACCTTGCAATACACGCAAGAACCCCTTCTTGGACTTATCCATATTAAACTAATTCAATATCTTATCAAGGTATGTGCTTTGTGAAAGACCAATGAGGCGTCTCGATCTATCTCTATAGATCTTGATGCCTAATATGTAAGCAGCTTCTCCAAGGTCCTTCATTGAAAAACTCTTATTCAAATAGGTCTTTATGCTTTCCAAAAGTTCTATATCATTTCCCATCAACAATATGTCATCCGCATATAATATGAGAAATGCTACAGAGCTCCCACTCACTTTCTTCTAAATACAGGCTTCTCCATAACTTTGTACAAACCCAAATGCTTTGATCACCTCATCAAAGTGAATGTTCCAACTCCAAGACGCTTGCACCAGCATATAGATGGAGCGATGGAGCTTGCATACCTTGTCAGCATTTTTAGGATCGACAAAACCTTCCGGATGTATCATATACAATTCTTCCTTAAGGAGGCCATTAAGGAATTCCGTTTTGACGTCCATTTGCCAGATCTCATAATCATAAAATGCGACAACTGCTAACATGATTCGGACTGACTTCAGCATCGCTACGGGTGAGAAAGTCTCATAGTAGTCAATTCCTTGAACTTGTCGATAACCCTTAGCGACAAGTCGAGCCTTATAGATGGTCACATTACCATCCGCGTCAGTCTTCTTCTTAAAGATCCATTTATTTTCTATGGCTCACCGATCATCGGGCAAGTCCACCAAAGTCCATACTTTGTTCTCATGCATGGATCCTATCTCGGATTTCATGGCTTCAAGCCATTTATTGTAACCCGGGCCCGCCATCACTTCTTCATAGTTCGAAGGTTCACTGTTGTCCAGCAACGTGATTTCCATGACAGGGTTGTTGTACCACTCTGGTGCGGAATGTGTTCTCGTGGACCTACGAAATTCAGTAGCAACTTGATCCGAAGTTTCATGATCATCATCATTAACTTCCTCCCTAGCCGTTGCACGCACCCCAAAACATTTTCATGTGCTATGCTGCTCTCCGGTTCGAGAGGGGGTACAATTACCTCACCAAGTTCTACTTTCCTTCCACTCACTTCTTTTGAGAGAAACTCTTTCTCTAGAAAGGATCCATTCTTGGCAACAAAGATCTTGCCTTCGGATCTGAGATAGAAGGTATACCCAATAGATTCCTTAGGGTATCCTATGAAGACGCACTTTTCTGATTTGGGTTCGACCTTTTCAGGTTGAAGTTTCTTGACATAAGCATCACATCCCCAAACTTTCAAAAATGACAGATTAGGTTTCTTGCCAAACCATAATTCATACACTGTCATCCCAATGGATTTAGACGGTGCCCTATTTAAAGAGAATGCGGCAGTCTCCAATGCATATTCCCAAAATGATAGCGGTCGATCAGTAAGAGACAACATAGATCGCACCATATCCAATAGAATGCGATTACGACGTTCATACACACCGTTACGCTCAGGTGTGCCAGGCGGCGTGAGTTATGAAACAATTCCACATTTTCTTAAGTGCGTACCAAACTCGTGACTCAAATATTCTCCTCAATGATCGGATCACAAGAACTTTATTTTCTTGTCATGTTGATTCTACCTCACTCTGAAATTATTTGAACCTTTCAAAGGTTTGTTGGAAATATGCCCTAGAGGCAATGATAAAATAGTTATTATTATATTTCCTGTTTCAAGATAATCGTTTATGGTCCATGCTATAATTGTATTGAATGAAAGCATAGATACATGTGTGGATATATAGACAAAACAATGTCCCTAGCAAGCCTCTAGTTGGCTAGCCAGTTGATCAAGGATGATTAAGGTTTCCTGACCATATGCAAGTGTTGTCACTTGATAACAGGATCACATCATTAGGAGAATCATGTGATGGACTAGACCCAAACTAAGAACGTAGCATGTGATCGTGTCATTTTGTTGCTACTGTTTTCTGCGTGTCAAGTATTCAATCCTATGACCATGAGATCATGTAACTCACTGACACCGGAGGAATACCTTGTGTGTATCAAACGTCACAACGTTACTGGGTGACTATAAAGGTGCTCTACAGGTTTCTCCGAAGGTGTCAGTTGAGTTAGCATGTATCAAGATGGGATTTGTCACTCCGTGTGACAGAGAAGTATCTCAGGGCCCACTCGGTAATACAACATCACATACAAGCCTTGCAAGCAATGTGAATCAAGTGTAAGTGAGGGGATCTTGTATTACGGAACAAGTAAAGAGACTTGCCGGTAATGAGATTGAAATTGGTGTAGGGATACCGACGATCAAATCTCGGGCAAGTAACATACCGAAGGAAAAAGGGAATGAAATACGGGATTATATGAATCCTTGGCACAGAGGTTCAACCGATAAGATCTTCGTAGAATATGTAGGATCCAATATGGACATCCAGGTCCCGCTATTGGATATTGACCGAGGAGTGTCTCGGGTCATGTCTACATAGTTCTCGAACCCGCAGGGTCTGCACACTCAAGGTTCGGTGACGTTTTAGTATAGTTGAGTTATATGTGTTGGTGACCGAAGGTGGTTCGGAGTCCCAAATGATATCACGGACGTCACGAGTGTTTACGGAATGGTCCGGAAACAAAGATTGATATATAGGATGGTTTCATTTGGTTACCGCAAAGTTTAAGGGCATTATCGGCACTCTACCGGGAGTGACGAATGGGTTCTAGATATTCACCGGGAGGGGACCACCCACCCGGGAGTGAGCCCAGTAACCCTACGGTGGCGCACCAGCCCTTAGTGGGATGGTGAGGCCAGCCCAAGAGGGCTATGGCGCCACAAGTGGAAAAAACCAAAGGAAAGGAAAAAACAAGGAAAGAGGAAGGTGGGAAGGAAGGAGTGGACTCCTTCCCCCAAACCGAATTGAGGTGGGAGTCCACCTCCTCCCAATCGGTCGGCACCCTTGGGTATCCCTTGAGCCCCAAGGCTAGCCCCTCCCCTCCTCCTATATATATTGGTAGTTTTAGGGCTTTTGAGACATAACTTTGCCACGTGCAACTCAAACCTATACCACGTAGTTTTTCCTCTAGATCGGATTTCTGTGGAGCTCGGGCGGAGCCCTGCAGGAGTAGATCATCACCACCATTGGCGCGCCCTCACGCTGCTGGATAGCTCATCTACTTATTCGTCTCTCTTGCTGGATCAAGAAGGCCGAGATCATCATCGATCTGTACATGTGTTGAACGCGGAGGTGCCATCCGTTCGGCGCTAGATCGGAACGGGTCGTGGGACGACTGTGATTTGAATCATGAAGTTGTACCACTAAATCAACCGCGTTTCTTAACGCTTCCCTCTTAGCAATCTACAAGGGTATGTGCATCTAATCTCCCCTCGTAGATGAACATCACCATGATAGGTCTTCGTGTGCGTAGGAAATTTTTTGTTTCCCATGCAACGTTTCCCAACAGTGGCATCATGAGCTAGGTTCATGCGTAGATGTTATCTCGAGTAGAACACAAAAGTTTTTGTGGGCGTTGATGTTCGATTTTCTGCCCTCCTTAGTCTTTTCTTGATTCGGCGGTATTGTTGGATTGAAGCTTCCCGGACCGACATTACTCGTACGCTTACGAGAACTGGTTTCATCGACCAACATGCAACTCGTTGCATAAAGATGACTGGCGGGTGCCTATGACTTTAGTTGAATTGGATTTGACCGAGGCGGTCCTTGGAGAGAGGTTAAATAGCAATTTGCACATCTTCATTGTGGTTTTTGCGTAAGTAAGATGCGGTCAGACTAGACACCCATAACAACCACGTAAACACATGCAACGACAAATTAGAGGACGTCTAACTTGTTTTTGCAGGGCATGCTTGTGATGTGATATGGCCAAAGACATGATGTGATATATTGGATGTATGAGATGATCATGTTGTAATAGTTAATATCGACTTGCACATCGATGCTACGTCAACTGGCAGGAGGCATAGGGTTGTCTTTAAACTAACGTTTGTGTTTGCAGATGCGTTTACTATATTGCTAGGTTGTAGCTTTAGTACTGATAGCATAGGTAGCACGACAACCTCGATGGCGGCACGATGATGGAGATCATGGTGTGGCGTCGGTGACAAGAACATCATGCCGGTGCTTTGGTGATGGAGATCAAGAAGCACAAGATCATGACTATATCATGTCACTTGTGAATTGCATGTGATGTTAATCCTTTTATGAACCTTATCTTGCTTAGAACGATTGTAGCATTATAAGGTGATCCCTCACTAAAATTTTAAGATGAAATTGTGTTCTCCCCGACTGTGCACCGTTGCGACAGTTCGTCATTTCGAGACACCGCGTGATGATCGGGTGTGATAGACTCAATGTTCACATACAACGGGTGCAAAACAGTTGCACACGCGGAACACTCGGGTTAAACTTGACGAGCCTAGCATGTGCATACATGGCCTTGGAACACAAGAGACCGAAAGGTCGAGCATGAATCGTATAGTTCATATGATTAGCATAGAGATGTTTATCACTGAAACTATACTCAACTCACGTGATTATCGAACTTGAGTTAGTGAATTTGGATCATGCACCACTCAAATGACTAGAGGGGTGTATTTTTTGAGTGGGAGTTTATTAGTAATTTGATTGATTAAACTCTAATTGTCTTGAACATAGTCTAAGTCAACTTTGCAATATTTTATGTTGTAGATCAATGGCTCACGCAGTAGCAACCCTTAATTTCAATACGTTCCTAGAGAAAGCTAAGTTGAAAGATGATGGAAGCAACTTTGTAGACTGGGCACGTAATCTTAGGATCATCCTACAAGATGGGAAAAAGAATTATGTCTTTGATGCTGCGCTAGGAGATGAACCACCCGCTACGTCTGACCAAGATGTTCTGAACGCTTGGCAATCGCGTAAGGAGGACTACTCAGTAGTTCAATGTGCAATCTTGTATGGCTTGGAACCGGGACTTCAACGTCGCTTTGAGCGTCATGGAGCATATGAGATGTTCCAAGACTTGAAGTTTATCTTTCAGAAGAACGCCCGGATCGAGAGGTATGAGACCTCCGATAAATTCTATGCTTGCAAGATGGAGGAGAATTCGTCTGTCAATGAACATGTGCTCAAAATGTCTGGGTACTCAAACCGTCTAGCTGAGCTGGGGATTGAACTCCCGCAGGAGGCTATCACTGACAAAATTCTTCAATCACTACCACCTAGCTACAAGAGCTTTGTGTTGAACTATAACATGCAAGGGATGAACAAGTCACCCGGCGAGTTATTCGCGATGCTGAAAGTCGCACAGTCAGAACTCCGGAAAGAGCATCAAGTGTTGATGGTCAATAAGACCACTGGTTTCAAGAGAAACGACAAAGGCAAAAAGGGTAACTCCAAGAAAAGTGGCAAACCTGTTGCCAATCTGACGAAGAAACCCAAGGCTGGAACTAAGCCGGAAACAGAGTGTTATTATTGCAAGGGGATGGGTCACTGGAAGCGCAACTGCCCCAAGTATTTGGCTGATCAAAAGGCGGTCAAGAAAAATTAGGTATATGTGATATACATGTTATTGACTTGTACTTAACCAACTCTCGTAGTAGTGCCTGGGTATTTGATATCGGTTCTGTTGCTCATATTTGCAACTCGAAGCAGGAACTGCGGAATAAACGAAGGCTGGCGAAGGATGAAGTGACGATGCGCGTGGAAAATGGTTCCAAGGTTGATGCAATCGCCGTCGGCACAGTCTCACTTGAGTTACCATCAGGATTAGTTATGAACTTAAATAATTGTTATTTAGTGCCTGCGTTAAGCATGAACATTATATCTGGATCTTGTTTATTGGGAGACGGCTACTCGTTTAAGTCACACAATAATGGTTGTTCTATTTCTATGAGTAATATCTTTTATGGTCATGCACCCAATGTGAGAGGATTGTTCATATTGAATCTTGATTGTGATGATACATATATACATAACATTGAGACCAAAAGATGTAGAGTTAACAATGATAGCGCCACGTTTTTGTGGCACTGCCGCTTAGGTCATATTGGTGTAAAACGCATGAAGAAACTCCATTCTGATGGGCTTTTGGAGTCACTTGATTTTGAATCACTTGACACGTGCGAACCATGCCTCATGGGCAAGATGACTAAGACTTCGTTCTCCAGAACAATGGAGCGTGCAAGTGACTTGTTGGAGATCATACATACCGATGTGTGCGGTCCAATGAGTATGGAGGCGCGCGGCGGATATCGTTATTTTCTCACCTTCACTAACAATTTGAGTAGGTATGGATATATCTACTTGATGAAGCACAAGTCTGAAACGTTTGAAAAGTTCAAGCAATTTCAGAGTGAAGTTGAAAATCATCGTAACAAGAAGATCAAGTTCCAAGGTTGTGATCGTGGGGGCGAATATCTGAGTTTCGAGTTTGGTGCTCACTTAAGAAAATGTGGAATAGTTTCACAGTTGACACCGCCTGGCACACCACAGCGTAATGGTGTGTCCGAACGTCGTAATCATACTTTGTTAGATATGGTGCGATCTATGATGTCTCTTACCGATTTGCCGTTATCATTTTCGGGTTATGCATTAGAGACAGCTGCATTCACTTCAAATAGGGCACCATCAAAATCCGTTGGGACGACACCATATGAGCTATGGTATGGCAAGAGGCCAAAGTTGTCGTTTCTTAAAGTTTGGGGATGTGATGCTTATGTCAAAAAGCTTCAGCCTGAAAAGCTGGAACCCAAAGCGGAAAAGTGTGTCTTCATAGGTTACCCAAAGGTGACAGTTGGGTACACCTTCTATCTCAGATCCGAGGGCAAAGTGTTTGTTGCTAAGAACGGAGCTTTTCTTGAGAAGGAGTTTCTCTCGAAAGAATTGAGTGGGAGGAAGATAGAACTTGATGAGGTTGTAGAACCTCTACTCCCTCTAGATGGTGGCGCAGGGCAGGGGAAACCTTTGTCGAAGCGACGCCGGTTGAGGATGAAGTTAATGATGATGATCATGAAACTTCGGATCAAGTTCCTATCGGACCTCGCAGGTCGACAAGATCACATACTGCTCCTGAGTGGTACGGTAATCCTGTCTTATCAATCATGTTGTTAGACAACAATGAACCTTCGAATTATGAAGAAGCAATGGTGGGCCCGGATTCCAACAAATGGATGGAGGCCATGAAATCCGAGATAGGATCTATGTATGAAAACAAAGTGTGGACTTTGGAAGTATTACCTGAAGGCCGCAAGGCTATTCAGAACAAATGGATCTTTAAGAAGAAGACGAACGCGGACGGTAATGTGACCGTTTATAAAGCTCGACTTGTGGCAAAGGTTTTTTTCACAAGTTCAAGGAGTTGACTACGATGAGACGTTCTCACCGGTAGCGATGGCTAAGTCCGTCTGAATCATGTTAGCAATAGCTGCATTTTTCGATTATCAAATCTGGCAGATGGATGTCAAAACGGCGTTCCTTAACGGTTTTCTTAAGGAAGAGTTGTATATGATGCAACCCGAAGGTTTTGTCAATCCAAAGAATGCTAACAAAGTATGCAAGCTCCAGCAATCCATTTATGGACTGGTGCAAGCATCTCGGAGTTGGAATAAGCGCTTTGATGAAGTGATCAAAGCGTTTGGGTTTATACAATTTGTTGGAGAATCTTGTATTTACAAGGAAGTGAGTGGGAGCTCTGTGGCATTTCTAATGTTATATGTGGATGACATATTGCTGATTGGAAACAATGTGGAGGTTTTAGAGAGCGTAAAAGATTACTTGAACAAGTGTTTCTCTATGAAGGACTGATACGTCTCCATCGTATCTACTTTTCCAAACTCTTTTGCCCTTGTTTTGGATTCTAATTTGCATGATTTGAATGGAACTAACCTGGACTGACGCTGTTTTCAGCAAAATTGCTTGGTGTTATTTTTGTGCAGAAATCAAAGTTCTCAGAACGTCCTGAAAAATTACGGGGAACATTTTTGGAAAATATGAAAAATACCTGCGCAAAGATCCACCTCACGGGGTGGGCCAGTGGGCCACAAGCCCTGTCACCGCCACCCCCCTGGTGGCGGTGGGCAAGCTTGTGGGGCCCACGTGGCTCTGCCGCCCCAATCTCGGCTCTATTAGTTCACTTTCGTCCCAGAAAAAATAAAAAGAGAAGATTTCGTCGCGTTTGCGATACGGAGGCGCCGCCACAACCTGTTCTTCATCTGGAGGGCAGATCTGGAGTCCGTTTTGGGCTCCGGAGAGGGGAAATCATCGCCATCGTCATCATCAACCTTCTTCCCTCTCCAATTCCATGAAGCTCTTCGTCGTTCGTGAGTAATCTATTCGTAGGCTCGCTAGGCGGTGATGAGTAGGATGAGATCTATCATGTAATCGAGTTAGTTTTGATGGGGATTGATCCCTAGTATCCACTATGTTCTGAGATTGATGTTGCTACTACTTTGCCATGCTTAATGCTTGTCACTAGGGCCCGAGTGCCATGATTTCAGATATGAAATTATTATGTTGTCACAAATATATGTGTGTTTTAGATCCGATCTTGCAAGTTGTAGTTAGCTACTATGTGTTATGATCCGGCAACCCCGGAGTGACAATAACCGGAACCACTCCCGGTGATGACCATCGTTTGAGGAGTTCATGTGTTCACCAAGTGCTAATGCGTTGGTCCGGTTCTTTATTAAAAGGAGAACCTTAATATCCCGTAGTTTCCTTTTGGACCCCGCTGCCACGGGAGGGATGGATAATAGATGTCATGCAAGTTCTTTTCCCTAAGCATGTATGACGACACACGGAATGCATGCCTACATCACATTGACGAACGGGGGCTAGCCACATATCTCTCCGTGTTATAACTGTTTCATGATGAATATCATCCAAAAAAATCACCGACCCATTGCCTACGAGTTTGTCCTACTGCTGCTGTTACTTGTCTTGCTCTGCTGCTGTTACTTGTCTTGCTCTGCTGCTACTGCTGTTACTACTATCGCTTGCTCTGTTGCTACTTGCTACTGCTGTCACTACTGCTGTTCCTTGCCACTGTCGTTACTCGTTACTTTGTTGTTACTACTTTGCTTGCAGATACTAATCTTTCAGGTGTGATTGAATCTGACACATTCAGCTGCTAATACTCGAGAGTATTCTCTCACCTCCTGTTTGGCGATCAACAAATTTGGGTCGAATACTCTACCCTCAAAAACTGTTGTGAATCCACGCGCTGGTGGGCCGTCAACAACATTCTTCTAGTTTCATTACAGGGGAGTGCTAGCAGCATTCTTCTGGTGTCGTTGCAGGGGAAGGTATGTTGTCACAGAATCAACATTCGTCTAGCTATTGCTAGAGAGTGCCAGTCAGCATTTTTCTGGCGCTGTTGCCGGGGAGGTATTGCTATATTCTCTTAGTCACTTGAGATATATATCTGCTGATCACTATGAAGAATCTGAAGGATCCGAAAACCAAAGTCTTGCCCTCAACTATGAGGGGAGGTAAGGAATTGCCATCTAGCTCTGCACTTGATTCACCTTGAGTTATGAGTAAGTTTGCGACACCACCTCCTGCTAGAAATCTTGATATGTCGCATGTGCTTGATGATGCTTATGATGCTACTGCTAGAGATGTTATGCTTGATACTATGCCTGATACTGCTTTGCCTGATACTGCTAGAGATGCAATGCCTGATGATACTATGCTTGATACTGCTAGAGATGCTATGCTTGATACTGCTTTGCCTGATACTGCTAGAGATGCTATTTTTCCTGATGTTGCTATGCTTGATACTGCTAGAGATACTACTTTGCCTGATGTTCCACTAGGTGTATTCCTTGATGCTCATATTGCTAGAGTTACTGCCAATGCTCGTGATGCTTCTGAAACTGTCGATACTATTGAGATAGAACCTACTTTTGCTCCTGTTAGATCTATCTCTCCTAGATATGAATTGCCTGATATACCTGAGGGTTACGTTATGGAGGGAGAGATAGCTGAGGATTTTCTTGCTTGTAAGGATGCCTATGACGCTGAGAAATTACTTCTCAAGTGGAAGGAAAAATCTCTGAAAGCTAGGATGAAATATGACCTGAAGTTTGCCACTTCACCTATCTTTATCACCGATAAGGATTATGAATTGTCTGTCGATCCTGAGATAATCTCTCTAGTCGAATCTGATCCTTTTCACGATTATGAGTCTGAGACGGTCGTAGCCCATCTTGCCAAACTACACGATATAGCCACTCTTTTCACTAATGAGGAGAAGATCCGCCACTACTATATCCTTAAGTTGTTTCCTTTCTCTCTAAAGGATGACGCTAAAGCCTGGTTCACCTCTCTTGCTCCTAGATGTGTGAGTAGTCCCCATGATATGGTCTATTACTTCTGTGAGAAATATTTCCCTGCCCATAAGAAGCAAGCTGCCTTGCAAGAAATATACAACTTTGCTCAACTCCAAGAAGAGAGTCTCCCACAAGCTTGGGGGAGGCTGGTCCAGCTACAGAATGCTTTGCCTGATCACCCTCTTAAGAAGAACAAGATACTTGATATCCTCTATAACGGACTTACCGATGCCTCTAGAGACCACCTAGATAGTTGTGTCGGTTGTGTTTTTAGGGAACGAACTGTAGAACAAGCGGAGACCCTACTGAATAACATCTTGATCAACGATAATGCTTGGACTATTCCAAAACCACCTCCTAAGCCAACTCCGAAGAAAAGAGGTATTCTATTCCTCAGTCCCGAAGATATGCAAGAAGCCAAGAAATCTATGCAAGAGAAAGGCATTAGATCTGAAGATGTCAAAAATCTACCACCTATCGAAGAGATCCATGGTCTCGATAACCCGATACAAGTAGTAGAAGTAAATTCTCTACCTAGGTTTGATGAGAGTGATATTCCTTTTGGCAAACCTGCTAGCCTATGCTTTGATGAATTTGACAACTTTGTTGCCAAACAACAGAGTTTCAATGATTATGCTAGCAGACATTTGGAACAAAGTACTCGTACGCTTAGCCATTTAAGTGCTTGTGTAGACAGAAATGTCAATGATCTGAAGCTTCTGAGTAAACATGCCTCTATGATTACTACTCAGGTAGAACAAGTACTTAAAGCTCAGAATGACTTGATCAATGAATTAAATGACAACTCTGTCAGATTCATTACTAGAGGAGGCAAAATGACTCAGGAACCTTTGTCTCCTGAAGGTCATCCTAAGAGAATTGATCAATATTCTCAAGGAATCAATGCTGATACACCGAGTCATCCTAAGGAGAAGAAGAAGGATGATAGAAACCTACATGCCAGTTCACCAAATACTATCACACCTGAAGAACCTAATGATATTTCTGCGTCTGATGCAGAAACACAATCTGGTGATGAACATGAACCTGGTGACAAAATGGACAGTGATGTTCATAATGATGCTCAACCTAGCAATCATGAGGATGTGGAGACTGAACCTTCGGTTAATCCTGATAACCCACAACCTAAGAGATACGATAAGAATGACTTCACTGCTAGGAAGCATGGTAAAGAAAGGGAGCCATGGGTTCAGAGATCTATGCCCTTTCCTCCTAAGCCATCCAAGAAAAAGGATGATGAGGATTTTGAGCGCTTCGTTGAGATGATAAGACCCATCTTTCTGCAGATGCGGTTAACTGATATGCTCAAAATGTCTCCGTATGCCAAGTACATGAAAGATATCGTGACTAATAAACGGAAGATACCAGATCTTGAGATGTCCACCATGCTTGCCAATTACACTTTCAAAGGTGGAACTCCTAAGAAACTTGGTGATCCCGGAGTGCCCACTATACCTTGATCCATTAAAGGAAACTACGTAAGAACTGCCTTATGTGACCTTGGAGCCGGTGTTAGTGTGATGCCGCTCTCTCTTTATCGTAGACTTGAGTTGGATAAGTTGACACTCACTGAAATTTCTCTGCAAATGGCCGACAAATCAACTGCTTTCCCTATCGGCATTTGCGAGGATGTGCCTGTTGTGGTTGCTAACACCACTATCTTAACAGACTTTGTTATCTTGGATATTCCCGAGGACGATGCCACGGCTGTCATCCTCGGAAGACCCTTTTTAAACACTGCAGGGGCTGTTATAGATTGCAACAAAGGCAATGTCACTTTCCATGTCAACGGTAAGGAGCACACATTGCACTTTCCGAAGAAACGATATCAAGTACATTGCATCAATGCTATCGAAAAGACTTCATCGATTCTTATTGGGAGCTTTGAATGCCCTATTCCTCGTGTCAAGATGAAGTATGATTTGCTTGTTGGGGAGATACATATCCCCATTGAGGTGACTTTGTGGCTAAAGAGTCACATACCTCTATTTTGAGCTTTCATTTTCTGTTGCTTAGAAGAAAAATGATAGGTTTAGTTTAGTTTTTCCTGTTTTCTGTTTTAGCGTCCCGGAGAAAAATACCTCGAAAATAAAAGTTCTCCGATGGTCCTGAAAATTTAGTATGATTTTTTCTGGAATTTTTGAAAATTACTGGGCCTGAGAGCTGGCCTGGGGCCACACCAGTGGGCCACAAGCCCTGCCACCGCCACCCCCTGGTGGCGGCTAGCAAGCTTGTGGGGCCCACAGGGACCCCCTCCACTCATTCCAGCTCCCAGTCTCTTCTTCCATCGCCAGAAAAAATTGTTTCGCAGCTCAAACCCGTGTTCTTGCTCATTTGGCTGTGATTTTCGATCTCCTTGCTCAAAGCACCATTCTCCGAACCATTTTGGGGAAATTACTCCTTGGTAAGTGAATCCTCCATTGGCCCAATTAGTTTTTGCTCTAGTGCTTTATCCTTCGCGTATTCTTGCTACCTTGGTGACCCTGTTTTTGAGCTAGAAATGTTGATTTAGCTGGTCCCAAGTAGTTTTAGCGCGTGATACGGTCTCTAGGCACTAGTAGGAGTAGTTGCTACAAGTTGGGTTAATCTTTATTCACTTTTCTTTCGAAGTCTCTAAAAATTTCAGAATTTTTCAGAGCTAGAAAAAGGAAAAGATGAGGAGGTTCTTGAGAGGCTCTTCAAGCCGTAACCCCAAGGAGGATGAGAAGAACCACCCCAAGTACATAGTCCCTCGAGTTACAGAAGTTCGAGCGTGCGAGTGGCCAAGTGATGAATTTTTGTGCGCCGCTGGGCTTTATGAAGACTTTTATTACTTAGTGGAGAACGCAGGTCTTACTGCGTTCGTTGAAGATAAGTGCTCGCAATACCTCCTCCTCACCAATATTTTCGTTCAAAGCTTCAACTTTTATCCGAGGAAGAATCCTCCCATGGTTGAGTTCATGATATACGATGTTCCCTAGTGCATGACACTACAGGATTTTTGCAATGTATGCAAATTACCTTATGTTGGGGATATCCGTGACCCTCGTCCACGGGACTTGGAGGATTTCATTGGTACCATTGTTGTTGGAGAGGAGAGAGGAGTGTCTCGTGCTAGAATTGCTAGCATACATTTTCCTGTGCTTCGGTACTTCTCACTATTTGTGGGAAAATGTTTGATTGGCCGTGGGGAGGCTGGATCACTTAGTTCTCCAGACCTTGCGGTTTTGCACGAAGGCCTTTATAACGATAAGGCTTATAGCCTAGGTGCTATAGTGGCCCAGCGGTTGAACACCAACCGTTCCAAGGGTGTCGTCTATGGAGGTATCTATGCTACCCGTCTGGCCAGACACTTTGAGATACCCATTAGACTAGGAGAGGAAGGAGAGATGCTTCTCCCCGAGAAATATCTGGATTACGACAGCATGGTTCACCATGATTTTCTGGATAGAGATGCTAGTAGACGGATGATTTATAACCTGGTATTTAGTCAGGGTACTCGAGAGACTACTACTTTGCGTGCTCCTTCTTTGTTCGATCTTCATGCAGGCAGGTACACTATTATGCCCTCGGACATCTACGCATATTGGGGCTTGGCCCAACCACAGGCGCCCGTGCCCGAGCCGCCAGTCGAGTACCAGACGCCAGTTTATCAGTGGGAGCCAGAGGATCTCACACAGCAGTGGCATCCACAGTCTGCTCCGGAGTATCCCGGAGCTGGTGATTTCCCACCATGGGAGTAGACCAAGCTAGGCCAAAAGCCTAAGCTTGGGGGAGTAAGTGTTCTCACCGACTTTACATTCATGCTTATGCTTTCACTTTGTTAGCCGGTGTTTACACTTTGCCACTGTATTATCCATGCTAGTTTATTTTTGTTTTCTTGTTTTCTTGTTTTGTGTCCTTTTGAGAAAACCCAAAAATATTTTTTCTTTCTTCTTTTGCTTGTTGGGAGCTTTCCCGTGTAAATAGTTTTCTTTTTCTTTGG
This sequence comes from Hordeum vulgare subsp. vulgare, assembly GCF_904849725.1. Lineage (NCBI taxonomy): Eukaryota > Viridiplantae > Streptophyta > Magnoliopsida > Poales > Poaceae > Hordeum > Hordeum vulgare. The sequence continues at coordinate 512,946,398 of NC_058523.1, forward strand.
GTCAAGGTAGAAGATATTGGTTACAATGTTTAGTGGTTCTTGAATGCATACCTATTTAGCTTTCAAAGAGCCATATTACTTTGTCTTCACCTTTGTGTTTGCCTGCAGATTCAGCTTAGTCCAATGCCCTTATTATTGTTCACATCGTTCGATCGTGCAAATGAAAGGAAATAATGATGATATATGATGAAGTGACTGAGACTGAAAAGCTGGTATGAACTATGTCTATTTCTTTTTGTAAATATGACTAGCTTGTCGACCCAGATTCAGCTTTGTTGTGAGAGAACCATGTTTGCAATGACAACTTAGAGATCATAGTTTCTGATGCCATGCTTATTTAGCTAAGAGTTTATAATGGTTTGTCTTGAATGCCAACATAGATTTTGAGATGACTATGATGTAGTATGATAGGATGGTACTCTCCTTTGAATGATTCAAGTGGCTTGACTTGGCGCATGTTCATGCATGTAGTTGAAACAAAATCAACATAGCCTCTATGATGTTCGTGTTCATGGTGATTTATATCCTGTTCATGCTTGCATTCAATGTTAGTCAAACTCATTGCATCTTGATGACTGTTGTCGCTCTCTAGTTGCTCTCTAGCCTTCACTTGTACTAAGCGGAATACTGCTTGTGCATCCATTTCCATAAACCCAAAAGTTTTTCCATGAGAGTCCACCATACCTACCTATTTGCGGTATCTACCTGCCGTTCTAAGTAAATTTGCATGTGCCACTCTCTAAACCTTCAAGAAATAATCTGTTTTGCATGCCCGAACCGCTCATGTGGTGACAAGGGGCTATTGGTATCTTCCATGCTAGGAGTGTTATCCTCGACATGTGTTTATTCACTGTCATTCACGAGAAAGGGGTCGGTAATTGGAATGCCCAGTTCTACGCTTAAATCAAAAACATAACTGTAAAACAAGACTCCCCCGGGATTGATGTTAGTATGGACGGTACCCGAGGATTCGGCTAGTCGTGGAGTGTGATTGATTGGTGGTGGGGGAGTTAAAACTTTACTTTTCTGTTTGGGAACCGCCTATAGCATGAGTAGCATGGAATATATTGAGAACTCTTAGTCATTGCGTTGACAATGAAAGCATGCCACCCAAAATTATTATCTTTGTTTTCAAAGCTTGAGCTCTGGCACCTGTGCAAATCAATGCTTCCCCCTGCGAAGGGCATGTCTATTTATTTTCCTGTTGAGTCATCCTCTTCTTTTATAAGCACCAATTAGAGAGCACCTCTGTCATTTTTATGCTTTGCTTTTTGATTAATATTGAGTATGACTATGACTGGATCTTCGTTGCTATGACTTACAATGTTTAGTCAGCCCTTGATCTTTGAAAGTGCTCTGCATTTATGTTTTGCGGTCTCACAAAGAGCTAGCGAGATACCACCTATTCATATTGCTTCATGCTTGTTTTGATTGAAGTGTTGGTATTTGAAACTCATTATTATTTGCTCGTTAGCTGATTATGCCATTGATATTAGTTTACCGTGAGACCTTTGTGTCACTTGCTTATGTGGTTAACTTGTGATCTTGCTGAAATTCTGGTTATGAGTTAGACATAGTTGCAACAACAAGATCAAACAGAGTTTGTCAAAGTTTTCTTTCTCTCTCAGTTTGTCAACTGAGTTGCTTGAGGACAAGCAAGGTTTTAAGCTTGGGGGAGTTGATACGTCTCCATCGTATCTACTTTTCCAAACTCTTTTGCCCTTGTTTTGGATTCTAATTTGTATGATTTGAATGGAACTAACCTGGACTGACGCTGTTTTCAGCAGAATTGCCTTGGTGTTATTTTTGTGCAAAAATCGAAGTTCTCAGAACGTCCTGAAAATTTACGGGGAACATTTTTGGAAAATATGAAAAATACCTGCGCAAAGATCCACCTGAGGGGGTGGGCCAGTGGTCCACAAGCCCTGCCACCGCCACCCCCTAGTGGCGGTGGGCAAGCTTGTGGGGCCCACGTGGCTCTGCGGCCCCCAATCTCAGCTCTATAAGTTCACTTTCGTCCCAGAAAAAATAAAAAGAGAAGATTTCATCGCGTTTGCGATACGGAGGCGCCGCCACAACCTGTTCTTCATCTGGAGGGCAGATCTAGAGTCTGTTTTGGGCTCCGGAGAGGGGAAATCATCGCCGTCGTCATCATCAACCTTCTTCCCTCTCCAATTCCATGAAGCTCTTTGTCGTTCGTGAGTAATCTATTCATAGGCTCGCTGGGCGATGATGAGTAGGATGAGATCTATCATGTAATCGAGTTAGTTTTGATGGGGATTGATCCCTAGTATCCACTATGTTTTGAGATTGATGTTGCTACTACTTTGCCATGCTTAATGCTTGTCACTAGGGCCCGAGTGCCATGATTTCAGATCTGAAATTATTATGTTGTCACCAATATATGTGTGTTTTAGATCCGATCTTGCAAGTTGTAGTTAGCTACTATGTGTTATGATCCGGCAACCCCGGAGTGACAATAACCGGAACCACTCCCGGTGATGACCATAGTTTGAGGAGTTCATGTGTTCACCAAGTGCTAATGCGTTGGTCCGGTTCTTTATTAAAAGGAGAACCTTAATATCTCGTAGTTTCCTTTTGGACCCCGCTGCCACCGGAGGGATGGACAATAGATGTCATGCAAGTTCTTTTCCCTAAGCACGTATGACTACACACGGAATGCATGCCTACATCACATTGACGAACGGGAACTAGCCACATATCTCTCCGTGTTATAACTGTTGCATGATGAATATCATCCAAACAAATCACCGGCCCATTGCCTACGAGTTTGTCCTACTGCTGTTGTTACTTGTCTTGCTCTGCTGCTGTTACTTGTCTTGCTCTGCTGCTGTTACTTGTCTTGCTCTGCTGCTACTGCTATTACTACTGTCGCTTGCTCTGTTGCTACTTGCTACTACTGTCACTACTGTTGTTCCTTGCCATTGTCGTTACTCGTTACTTTGTTGTTACTACTTTGCTTGCAGATACTAATCTTTCAAGTGTGGTTGAATCTGACACATTCGGCTGCTAATGCTCGAGAGTATTCTCTCACCTCCTGTTTGGCGATCAACAAATTTGGGTCGAATACTCTACCCTGGAAAACTGCTGCGAATCCACGCGTTGGTGGGCCGTCAACAACATTCTTCTAGTTTCATTACCGGGGAGTGCTAGCAGCATTCTTCTGGTGTCGTTGCAGGGGAAGGTCTGTTGTCACAGAATCAGCATTCGTCTAGCTATTGCTAGAGAGTGCCAATCAAGGACCTAGGAGAAGCTGCTTACATATTAGGCATTAAGATCTATAGGGATAGATCGAGGCGCCTGATAGGACTTTCACAAAGCACATACCTTGATAAAGTTTTGAAGAAGTTCAAAATGGAGCAGTCCAAGAAGGAGTTCTTGCCAGTATTACAAGGTATAAAGTTGAGTAAGACTCAGTGTCCAGTAACTGTGGAAGATAGAGAAAAGATGAGTACCGTCCCCTATGCTTCAGCCATAGGGTCTATCATGTATGCAATGTTGTGCACTAGGCCGGACGTCAGCCTGGCCATAAGTATGGCAGGAAGGTTTCAAAGTAATCCAGGAGTGGATCACTGGACGGCGGTCAAGAATATTTTGAAGTACCTGAAAAGGACTAAGGAAATGTTTCTCATTTATGGAGGTGACGAAAAGCTCGTCGTAAAGGGTTGCGTCGATGCAAGCTTTAACACTGATCTGGATGACTCTAAGTCTCAAACCGGATACGTATTTATTCTTAATGGGGGTGCGGTAAGCTAGTGTAGTTCCAAGCAAAGCGTCGTAGCAGATTCTACATGTGAAGCGGAGTACATGGCTGCCTCGGAAGCAGCTAAGGAGGGTGTGTGGATGAAGCAGTTCACGGCGGATCTTGGAGTTGTGCCTAGCGCACTAAATCCAATAACTCTGTTTTGTGACAACACCGGTGCCATTGCTTTAGCAAAGGAACCAAGGTTTCACAAGAAGACCACACACATCAAACGATGCTTCAACCTCATCCGCGACTACGTCGAAGGAGAGGACATAAATATTTGCAAAGTGCACACGGATCTGAATGTAGCAGACCCGCTGACTAAACCTCTTCCACGAGCGAAGCATGATCAACACCAGAACTGTATGGGTGTTGTATTCATTCCAATGTAAATCACATAGCGATGTGAGACTGGATTATTGACTCTAGTGCAAGTGGGAGACTGTTGGAAATATGCCCTAGAGGCAATGATAAAATAGTTATTATTATATTTCCTGTTTCAAGATAATCATTTATTGTCCATGCTAAAATTGTATTGAATGAAAGCATAGATACATGTGTGGATATATAGACAAAACAATGTCCCTAGCAAGCCTCTAGTTGGCTAGCCAGTTGATCAAGGATGGTTAAGGTTTTTTGGCCATATGCAAGTGTTGTCACTTGATAACTGGATCACATCATTAGGAGAATCATGTAATGGACTAGACCCAAACTAAGAATCTAGCATGTGATCGTGTCATTTTGTTGCTACTGTTTTTTGCGTGTCAAGTATTCATTCCTATTACCATGAGATCATGTAACTCACTGACACCGTAGGAATACCTTGTGTGTATCAAATGTCACAACGTTATTGGGTGACTATAAAGGTGCTCTACAGGTATCTCTGAAGGTGTTCGTTGAGTTAGCATGGATCAAGATTGGGATTTGTCACTCCGTGTGACGGAGAGGTATCTCGGGGCCCACTCGGTGATACAACATCACATACAAGCCTTGCAAGCAATGTGACTCAAGTGTAAGTCAGGGGATCTTGTATTACGGAATGAGTAAAGAGACTTGCCGGTAACGAGATTGAAATAGGTATAGGGATACCGATGATCAAATCTCGGGAAAGTAACATACTCAAGGACAAAGGGAATGATATACGGGATTATATGAATCCTTGGCACAGAGGTTCAACCGATAAGATCTTCGTAGAATATGTAGGATCCAATATGGACATCCAGGTCTCGCTATTGGATATTGACCGAGGAGTGTCTCGGGTCATGTCTACATAGTTCTCAAACCCGCAGGGTCTGCATACTTAAGGTTCGGTGACGTTTTAGTATAGTTGAGTTATATGTGTTGGTGACCGAAGGTTGTTCGGAGTCTCGAATGAGATCACAGACGTCACAAGGGTTTCCGGAATGGTCCGGAAATGAAGATTGATATATAGTATGGTTTCATTTGGTTACCGCAAAGTTTTCGGGCATTACCGGCAGTGTACCGGGAGTGACGAATGGGTTCCGGGTATTCACCGGGAGGGGCCCACTCACCCGGGAGTGAGCCCAGTAACCCTAGGGTGGCGCACCAGCCCTTAGTGGGCTGGTGAGGCCAGCCCAAGAGGGCTATGGTGCCACAAGTGGAAAAAACAAAGGAAAGGAAAAAAAACAAGGAAAGAGGGAGGTGGGAAGGAAGGAGTGGACTCCTTCCCCCAAACCGAATTGGGGTGGGAGTCCACCTCCTCCCAATCGGCCGGCGCCCTTGGGGATCCCTTGAGCCCCAAGGCTAGCCCCTCCCCCCCCCCTCCTATATATATTGGTGGTTTTAGGGCTTTTGAGACATAACTTTGACACGTGCAACTCAAACCTATACCACGTAGTTCTTCCTCTAGATTGGATTTCTGCGGAGCTCGGGCGGAGCCCTACATGAGTAGATCATCACCACCATCGGCGCGCCTCACGCTGCCGGAGAACTCATCTACTTCTCCATCTCTCTTGCTGGATCAAGAAGGCCGAAATCGTCATCGAGTTGTACGTGTGCTAAACGCGAAGGTGCCGTCCGTTCGGCGCTAGATCGGAACGGATCGTGGGACGACGATGGTTTGAATCACGAAGCTATACCACTACATCAACCGCGTTTCTTAACGCTTCCCGCTTAGCGATCTACAAGGGTATGTGGATCTAATCTCCCCTCGTAGATGAACATCACCATGATAGGTCTTCGTGTGCGTACGAAAATTTGTGTTTCCCATGCAACATTTCCCAACAAGGTTTTGGACTTGTGTTTCATTAAGTAGACATACCCATATCTGCTTAAGTCATCAATGAGCGTGAGAACATAACGATAGCCACCGTGAGACTCAACGCTCATTGGACCGCATAACACAGTATGTATTATTTCCAACAAGTTGGTTGCTCGCTCCATTGTTTCGGAGAACGGAGTCTTGGTCATCTTGCCCATGAGGCACGGTTCGCATGTGTCAAATGATTCAAAATCAATAGACTCCAAAAGTCCATCTGTATGGAGTTTCTTCATGCATTTGACACCGATATGACCAAGGCGACGGTGCCACAAGTGTGTGGACTATTATTATCAACCTTACATATTTTGGTACTCACACTATGAATATGTGTAACATCACGTTCGAGATTCATCAAGAATAAATCATTGACCAGCGGGGCGTGACCATAAAACATATATCTCATATAAATAGAACAACCATTATTCTCATATTTAAATGAGTAGCCATCTCGCATCAAACGAGATACCGATACAATGTTCATGCTCAAAGTTGGTACTAGATAACAATTATTAAGGTTTAAAACTAATCCCGAAGGTAGATGTAGAGGCAGTGTGCCGACAGCAATCACCTCGACCTTAGAACCATTCCCGACGCACATCGTCACCTCGTCCTTCGCCAGCCTCCGCTTATTCCGCGGCTCCTATTCTGAGTTACTAATATGAGCAACTGCACCGGTATCAAATACCCACGAGCTACGACGACCGCTGGTAAGGTACACATCAATAACATGTATATCATATATACCTTTGACGTTGTCGGCCTTCTTATCCGCTAAGTACTTGGGGCAGTTCCGCTTCCAGTGACTGTTTCCCTTGCAATAATAGTAGTCAGTCTGAGGCTTGGGTCCATTCGTTGGCTTCTTCCGGCAACTGGTTTACCGGGTGCGGCAACTGCTTTGCCGTCCTTCTTGAAGTTCTTCTTACCCTTGCCTTTCTTGAAACTGGTGGTCTTATTCACCATCAACACTTGATGTTCTTTCTTGATTTCCACCTCCGCTGATTTCAGCATTGAATACAACTCGGGAATGGTCTTCTCCATCCCTTGCATGTTGTAGTTCATCACAAAGCTCTTATAGCTAGGTGGAAGCGTCTGGACGATTCTGTCAATGACCAAGTCAGTCGGAAGGTTAACTCCCAGCTGAGACAAGCGGTTGTGCAACCCAGACATTCTGAGTATGTGCTCGCAAACAGACCCAATCTCCTCCATCTTACAACTAAAGAACTTGTCGGAGACTTCATATCTCTCGACCCGGGCATGATCTTGGAAAACTAGTTTCAGCTCTTGGAACATCTCATATGCTCCATGTTGCTCAAAACGCTTTTGAAGCCCCGGTTCTAAACTGTAAAGCATGCCACACTGAACCAGGGAGTAATCATTACTACGCGGCTGCCATGCGTTCATAACATCTTGAGCCACCGGGAAAACGGGTGCTTCACCTAGCGGTGCATCAAGGACATACATTTTCTTGTAAGCTATGAGGATGAGCCTCAAGTTACGGACCCAGTCCGCATAGTTGCTTACATCGTCTTTCAGCTTGGTTTTCTCTAGGAACACGTTGAAGTTCAATGGGACATGTGTGTGGGTCATTGGATCTACAATATAGATTGTAAAGGCTATTTTAGACTAAGTTCATGATAATTAAGTTCATCTAATCCAATTATTTAATGAACTCCCACTCAGATAGACATCCCTCGAGTCATCTAAGTGATACATGGTCCATATTGACTAGGCGGTGTCTGATCATCACGTGAGACGAACTAGTCATCAATGGTGAACATCTCCATGTTGATCGTATCAACCATACGACTCATGTTCGACCTTTCGGTCTCTCGTGTTCCGAGGCCATGTCTGTACATGCTAGGCTCGTCAAATCAACCTAAGTGTTTTGCGTGTGTAAATCTGGCTTACACCCGTTGTGTGCGAACGTTAGAATCTATCACAGCCGATCATCATGTGGTGCTTCAAAACAACGATCCTTTGCAACGGTGCACACTTAGGGGGAACACATTTCTTGAAATTTGAGTGAGGGATCATCTTGTTTACTACCGTCGTTCTAAGCAAATAAGATACAGAAACATGATAAACATCACATGCAAATCATATAGTGACATAATATGGTCATTATCATCTTGCGCCTTTGATCTCCATCTTCGGGGCGCGGCATGATCATCATTGTCACCCGCATGACACCATGATCTCCATCATTGTGTCTTCATGAAGTCGTCTCGCCAACTATTACTTCTACTACTATGACTAACGGTTAGCAATGAAGTAAAGTAATCACATGGCGTTGCATCTCATACAATAAATTAAGACAACTCCTATGGCTCCTGCCGGTTGTCGTACTCATCGACATGCAAGTCGTGAATCCTATTACAAGAACATGATCAATCTCATACATCACATATATATCATCACATCCTTTTGGCCATATCACATCACATAGCATACCCTGCAAAAACAAGTTAGACGTCCTCTAATTGTTGTTGCAAATTTTATGTGGCTGCTATGGGTTTCTCACAAGAACGTTTCTTACCTACGTCACAGCCACAATGGTGATATGAAAATTGCTATTTACCCTTCATAAGGACTCTCTTCATCGAATCGGATCCGAATAAAGTGGGAGAGACATACACCCGCTAGCCACCTTATGCAACAAGTGCATGTCGGGCGGTGTAACCAGTCTCACATAAGAGTATGTGTAAAGTCGGTCCAGACCGCTTCATCCCACGATGCCGCCGAATCAGGATAAGACTAGTAACAGTAAGCAAATTGACCAAATCATCGCCCACAACTACTTGTGTTCTACTCGTGCATAGAATCTACGCATAGACCTAGCTCAGATACCACTGTTGGGGAACGCAGTAATAATTCAAAAAAAAATCCTACGTCACACCAAGATAAAACTAGGAGAAACCAGCAACGAGAAAGGTAGAACATCTTCATACCATTGAAGATTGCAAAGCGAAAGCCTTACTATGAACGCGGTTGATGGAGTCGTACTCGTAGCGATCCAATCCAAACATTGAGCGTTCGGTGTCTCCGCGTTCAACACACCTACAGCCCGGGGACGTCTCCTCCTTCTTGATCCAGCAAGAGTGAAGGAGAAGTTGAGGGAGAGCTCCGGCAGCACAACAGCATGGTGTCGATGGAGCTCGTGGTTCCCGACAGGGCTTGGCCAAGCACCGCGGAGGAGGAGAGGTGGAAAGGTAGGGCTGCGCCAAGGGGTGGTGATCAAGGTGTGTGTAGCCCTCCCAAAAATCTCTCTATTTATAGGAGGGAGGGAGAGGGGGCGGCCACCCTAGGGTTCCCCTAGGAGGGGCGGCGGCAGCCCTAGGAGGAGGGGGCGGCGGCGCCCTAGGGGTGGCTTACCACCCAAGGTGGTGGGTGGCAACCCCACGCCCTAGGGTTTAGCCCTAGGCGCCTTGGACCCTCCTCTCTTGGCTCGCACCAGCACACCTGGGGCTAGTTCCCTTCCACTTTCGGCCCATGCAGCCCTCCGGGACAGGTGGACCCTCCCAGTGGACGCCGGTACCCTTTCGATGGTCCCGGTATAATACCGATAAACCCCGAAACCTTTCCGGTGATCGAAACTGGACTTCCCATATATAAATCTTTATCTCAGGACCATTCCGGAACTCCTCGTGACGTTCGAGATATCATCCGGGACTTCGAACAATCTTCGGTAACCACACATACAATCCCATTACAACTCTAGCGTCACCGAACCTTAAGTGTGTAGACCCTACGGGTTCGGGAATCATGCACACATGACCGAGACATCTCTCCGGTCAATAACCAACAGCGGGATCTAGATACCCATGCTGGCTCCCACACGTTCCACGATGATCTCATCGGATGAACCACGATGTCGAGGATTCACTCAATCCCGTATGCAATTCCCTTTGTCTACCGGTATGTTACTTGCCCGAGATTCGATCGTCGGTATCCCTATACCTTGTTCAATCTCGTTACCAGCAAGTCTCTTTACTCGTTCTGTAACACATGATCCCGTGGCTAACTCCTTGGTCACATTGAGCTCATTATGATGATGAATTACCGAGCGGGCCCAGAGATACCTCTCCGTCACACGGAGCGACAAATCCCAGTCTCGATTCGTACCAACCCAACAGACACTTTCAGAGATACGTGTGGTGCACCTTTATAATCACCCAGTTACGTTGTGACGTTTGATACACCCAAAGGACTCCTACGGTATCCGGGAGTTGCACAATCTCATGGTCTAAGGAAATGATACTTGACGTTATAAAATCTTTAGCAGACGAACTACATGATCTTATGCTATGCTTAGGATTGGGTCTTGTCCGTCACATCATTCTCCTAATGATGTGATCCTGTTATCAATGACATTCAATGTCCATGGCCAGGAAACCATGACCATCTACTGATCAACGAGATAGCCAACTAGAGGCTCACTAGGGACATGTTGTGGTCTATGTATTCACACATGTATTACGGTTTCTGGTTAATACAATTATAGCATGAACAATAGACAATTATCATGAACAAAGAAATATAATAATAACCATTTTATTATTGCCTCTAGGGCATAGAAGTCTCTCGTGATTAGTTCGAAAGCTTGAGAAGAAGCTTGATCTTCTCCGCTCTCAATCAGTTGGGCACAGTCCTTTTGATGAGGAAAAATGTATAGTACAAAAGCTAAAGGAAGCACTTTACCAGGAAGAGATTTGGTTCCGGCAACGTTCTCGGGTGCCATGGCTTCGGGAAGGAGACCGTAATACCTCCTACTTCCAGGCACAAGCCCGACAGCGCAAATGTGTTAATAAAATTCAGAGACTCCGGAGAGCTGATGGGTCATTTTTTGCATATGACAATGAGGACAAGGCTGAGGTGCAGAATTTCTATGAACACCTCTATCAGTCAGAGGGCTTTGTGGATGCTAGCGTTTTACTCGACCATGTTCCGGTGAAAGTAACACCAATTATGAATGCTATGCTCACGAAGCCCTACACTGATGCGGAAGTTAAGGATGTGTTGTTTCAGATGGCGCCCTCGAAGGCTCCCGGCATCGACGATTATACTGTTGGTTTCCATCAACGCCACTGGTTGCTTTTAGGCAAAGAAGTGACCAATGCAGTCTTGGAATTTCTCAATGGAGGGGAACTACCTACGGGTTTGAACGACACTTCGATCACGCTCATCCCAAAGGTTAGTCATCCCCATTCCATAGCTCAGTACCGGTCTATCGCTCTATGCTCTGTTCTCTACAAGATAGCTGCTAAAGCTATCACCAACAGTATGAGACCCTTCATGAATGAGATTATTAATGAAGAACAAAGCGTGTTTATCCCTGGCCGACTCATTACTGATAACGTTCTTGTTGCATATGAAAGTGTGCACACTATGAAGAGGAGTAAAAAAGGGAAGAATTATTCTTGTGCGGTCAAGCTTGACATGATGAAAGCCTATGATCTCGTCGAGTGGCACTATCTTGAGGCAATCCTATCAAAACTGGGTTTCAGCTTGGTCTTTATTAGGCTGATTTCAAAATGTGTCTCCTCTGTCAGATTCACTGTCTGAGTGAACCGAGAGTTGCTGCCTCTCTTTACCCCTTCCAGGGGGTTCCGACAAGGTGAACCAGTGTCACCTTATTTGTTCTTGCTCTGTGCAGAAGGTTTATCCTCGCTTTTGAAGTTTTACAATGGGGGAACAATCGACACAGGCTTGCAAGTCAGCTACAGAGCTCCATAGGTATCCCATCTTCTGTTCGCTGATGATAGCCTGATCTTCATCAACGCACAAAACCAGAGTGCTCTCAGACTCAATGAAATCTTGGGATTTATGGTGATGCTTCAGGTCAGCGCATTAACCATGATAAAAGTTCCATTTACTTTAGCTCTAACAATCCTGACTCTGTGACGCAAAACATGAAAGCAACACTAAATATCCAGGTGGAGGCATTCAATGAAAGATACCATGGACTGCCGATAACCGTGGGACGAATTACGAGCGGTACCTTTCAATATCTTGGGGATCGAGCTCATGCAAAAATTCAAGGCTGGTCGGAGAATCTGTTAGCATGTGCTGGACAGGAAACACTTGTGATCAGTCATCCAAGCAATGCCGACCTATCCGATGAGCACTTTTCTATTTTCAAAAAAGATTTGCAAGAGCATGACTTCTCCTATGGCTCAGTACTTTTGGAGGAGTTCTCTTGATAAAAAATTCATGCACTGGGTGTCTTGGAAGGAATTATCTACACCCAAGTGCAATGGTGGCATGGGCTTCCGGGACCCACACAAGTTCAACCTAGCAATGTTAGGGAAACACGGATGGCGTCTTATCACCAACCCGAACTCCCTATGCGCAAGAGTTTTAAAAGGGCGCTACTTCCCAGATTCGGACTTCATGCAAGCTACTGTCCCAAAATCAGCATCATCCACTTGGAAGGCGATCATAGCGGGAAGGGAAGCTCTCAGTTTGGGCCTGATCTCACGAGTGGGGGACGACACATCAATCTCTATGTGGATAGATAAATGGATTCCAGGAACCATTTCAATGATCCCACAAGTGCAGCCATCGGTGACAAGTATTGAGAAAGTTTCTGAACTAATTAATACTGACACTTGGTCATGGCGAGAGGATGTTGTTAGGGACATTTTTTCTCCTTTTGACGTTCCTGCTATATTGAACATTCCAATTCGACAGGGTGGGGGCAGGATTTCCTTGCTTGGGCTTTTGATGAAAACAGGCAACTATACTCTCAAGAAGGCGTACCGTGCTCTCGTGACTCGGGAAGAGCTTCGCGCTTAGGAGGAAGGGGCGGCTACCGGAACCACACAGACCGATCAACAGTTATGGAAGGCCTTATGGAAATTAGAAGTCATTCTGAAAGTCCGGTTTTTTTGGTGGAGAGTGCTTTGGGGCATTCTACTTGCTGAAAGTACACTGAAGCATCAACACATTGCAGATTCTGAACGTTACAGAGTTTTCTCCAACATGGACGAGGACCTGAAGCATGCTCTTATACATTGCCCACATGCTCGGGGTTTCTGGGAAGAGGCCTACGCGTGGTTCGATCTCAGGCTACCCAACCTCCATCAGAGTTCTTGGGCAAGGGACATTACTTGCGACCCTCGGTTCACTGACAATGAACGTACAAAGATCACAACCATTATGTGGTCAATCTGGCACTCTCGGGACCGTGTTAAGCACGTGGAGGATGCCCGGGATCCGGTGTCAACCATGCGAGCCACTAGGGAGGCAATTGCTTTGCTGAACCTCCCTCGGGACGCTGCCGCTATTCTGCCAGGTTTTGGTTGGCGGCCACCTGACGAGGGGTTTGTGAAGATTAACACAGATGGTGCGCTCAATTTCGTTGAAGCAAGGGGCGGTGCAGGAGGCGTCGCCCGTTCATCGACAAGCCTGCTGGGATCTTGGTGCAAGCCTTACTTGGGGGGTCTCGGATCCCTTGATCACTGAAACCTTCGCGCTGCGGGATGGTGTCCATTTTGCTGCTCTTAGGGGTTTCTCTCACATGTCCATGGAAGTGGATTGCCTAGAGTTGGTTAAACTCTAGAACACTCGCCACAGTTCTCGCTCAATTGTGGCTCCTATCCTTCTAGAACTAGTAATGGTGCACGTGCAACGCACGTCTAAAATAACAAACGATATGTCAAACATCAGAAATCCTAACAAAGTATATGATAAATTTATTAAAAGTTTCAAATTTTACATGTAATGGATAACAGCTAATTCATTACTCTTACAAGTAATTGGAATTACCAATCTTCATGAATCAACATGCCTCTTGAATCCATATCAAACATCCTCTATATATGTTTCATTTACAACATATGAATAAAGTGCAGCCTTATTGCCCTTCTCACTGTTCTGGAAAATTGGAAGTTTAAAATCATTTTCCAAGCACAGAATTGTAGTGAGGCTTTGTTGAACCTTCTTGCTGTGGCCGGTAGGAAGACAATTTTTTGTAGTGGCAAAATAAAGCAAACAAATCAAGACTTCGTTAAACAAGAAGCCATGCTAAGTCTGAGCTATACATCCTCTCACACTCCATAACCTCTTGTTAAATATACATTTTAATATCATATTATCCTTCCAGTCAAACAAATTCACAACCATGATATGCACATTCATTCTAAAAATGGATTGACCCAACCGTACAAAAAATAAATAAAGGATTCATACAAGGAATCAAAAAATGATAAATATTGCATAAGGAAACCCAACAAAGACTAATAGTCATTGAAGATTTAGAAACAATTGAAAGGATGTTCGAGCCATCTTACCAATTTTTCAGTTATATTTTATTGAAAGGATGTTAGAGCCATCTTACCAATTTGCCAGTTATATTTTACAGCAAGAAAAAGGACAAGAGAGCTGAGACAACACTAATAGATGTAAGGCACTAAGAAAGCAGCCAGATAAATATGCAAATATACCCAAAAAATAGCATGAGTGTGAAAAGACATAGGGCCACTAAAATTTGAGATGATCCAAGAGTAATATATTTGTCAGTGATTATTGATACTGACATATGTATTCCTGTGCGGGAGTTGGGCAAGTCCCTGGCCGCCGTTATTCCTTGCCCGTCGAGAGAGGACCATGGCCCCGATCGAGGGCCGCTTCCCCGCCGCCACTTCAGAGAAACTGGGAAGAAAAATGGCCTCTAAAAGTGTGAAGTTCCAGGTTACTTTTTTCTTGATTTCTGATGACTGGGAAGAACGTTCTCTCCACATTGATGGATTCCTTAGCATAATTCGCAAGAAAACTCATTCCTAATGATTCTACAAATGCCTGAAATTAATCATAGATATTTTAGTAACAGCAATATGAAATTATGAATAACGTATGAAAAATATATCCCACCGTTTAAGATTTCTCATTTCCTTTTCAGCCCAGGTTATAACCATTTTGCGGGGATTATGCTTGCAGTAACCATATCTAAAATGATAATCTCCTTGAACATATATGTCTCTATCCCTGCAATAAACAAATGTCATTCAAACCATTTTAGAACAATTATTTTAACAAGTGCGAAAAGGAAAGAGCATATCACATGACACAGTACTGCAATATGTTTCAACAAGAATCTATAGGGAGCAACAAACAAGTGTAAAGAATCGAATCTTACTTAAAGACAAGGACAGAGGTTTTATAGACTTTGATTGCTAGCTCCTGGCCATCTATTTTTGTTGCATGATAGACATTTGCCTGCACAGGAAGTGGATTAATGTTGAATATAGAAGTAAAGCAAATTCTTAATGACTTAATTTGACTTCTTGTGTATCCAGTACATGAAGATACTTTCTAACCAAACAGACTCTTGAAACAAATGCCAGCTTAGTTGAAAGGGAATGGAATGGTACATTAGGATTATGCAAGATTGCAAGTGCAAGCAGACATGTTCGGCTCCAAAAGGCATAGGACAGAATAAATATCACTTAGCAGGGAGCATGTAAAGACCTGTTCCACCGTAGCACGATCAGCCTTCTCATGGTTCCTTATTTTGCCAATTGATGTATCCCTTATGATGTCCCTGATTGCAGTCGCTACCGAATTTGACATCCCCACGTGCATTCGACCTTCCCACTCCTTATAAATAATACAAAATCCATCACATAAGATATTGAGCACAACGTACCATAACAAGAGACTGTAGATAGAGAGTGGATTTTCAGCACCCGGGTGCCTAGGCACCCTCTATGAACTTGGGGGTACATTGGCTCAATCCAAGTTAGAAGATGCAAATTAGGCGCACATTTATAATAGCAGATAACACTCATTAATATTAAGCAATTCATCTCTGCACAGTTAACGACTACAATTTTTGTATGATTACCAATGGCAGGAAATGATACAGAAGGACGAACCACCGTGGTGACGACTTGTAAGTTCGCACCACCTAGAAATGGTTGGTTGGAAAGAATGCATGGATAGTCGAGGCAGAGAGACTACCGTATCGCCGTAGGGGGGCTGCTGCGAGAAGCACACTTCTGGGCGGAGCTTCGTTGCCGATGAGCTCCGATCTGCTAGGCCGCCGACAATATGTCCAGGAGCCATCAGAGAGATGGAACAACACCTTCACTGTGTGTGCTCACCTGCTTGACTCCGGATCTGGGTCGATGCCACTACTGTGTGTCCTCTCCATACTTGTGAATCGATTGCTCCAGAGCACTCATTTCAGCATTTATATAAACTTGGATCAAGTTGTGCTGAAGAAACAGTTTTCAATTAAGTAGGTTATAATTGATGCAGAAATAAACACCGGCAGGTAGCTAAGATGATTACAAAAATGTTGGAATTCATTTGAGCAGCTACTGAACCCAACAACCTGCTCCATATATATGGTAAAATGGCATCCTATACCCTGGATGGTATGGCATGCTAACTTCGACAAGAAGATATCCACTTGACAAGAAATCAAATCACTTTTTGAGTGCCCTCAAGAGACCAGTTAATGAGTTGCCATGTTAGGAGCACCAGGACAACACTTTTTTAATGGTATAAGAGCACCATTACCATTACTCAATGCAACAATGAATATGACATCCTAACAAGGGCTATGTATAGCAACACCTGATCTGAATCACAAAGAGTCACCAATACATTTAACAAATGATGAATAAATGCACATGCATAATACTACACAAAAGCAATAGGTAAGAAAGTCAACAAATTGCCATTCCGTAATTTGTGAGCCCAAGACAAAACCCTTGTTTGCTACATACGTATTTACGGTATAAGATCTCTGAATCTCTATATCGCAACATGTCCACGGAAGAAACAAGACGACGATCATGCATGGAATGTTTAGCTAATTGGAACTGAGAAACAGGTGTACAAAAGTCTTACCTGGCCCTTCCTAAGTCTATCTGAGGGGCACCGTAATGCATCTTCAAGAAGCGATACGACTGTTGCTGAGGTTGACGGCTCGAGGCTCGAATCAGCTAAAGCATAAGCTTTTAGAAAGAACGCCTCAAATGATCTCTGTATGGCAATGAATGCTTCCGCTTTCTGCAATCCTTCCTCGCAGTGGCCAGTATCATACAGTATCCATCCTTCATAAACAAGTCATTCATGCTGGCTTGTTGCATGCTCGCGAGCAAGCTGCAAGCTGCGCATTAATGTAGCATTCAGCTGCCAAGTCTAGATTCCCGCAATCCACATAAACACTCGCAAGGTTGTTCAAAGCCTGTAAGATGTGAAACAACTATATGTGTTAGATGCTTCTTGTCTAGACATTTGAGTCTAGAAAGTTACAGAATCGCCTATATATGAACTTGGATCAAGTTGTGCTGAAGAAACAGTTTTCAATTAAGTAGGTTATAATTGATGCAAAAATAAACACCGGCAGGTAGCTAAGATGATTACAAAAATGTTGGAATTCATTTGAGCAGCTACTGAACCCAACAACCTGCTCCATATATATGGTAAAATGGTATCCTATACCCTGGATGGTATGGCATGCTAAATTCGACAAGAAGATGTCCAAACTCCAGAGCCACCATGTCGCTTATGTTGCAGCTCATGATCATATTTAATTTCCTTTGTTCAAGTTGATGCAATTTGTTATACTGTTCTATTTTTTTCAGTTGTGTGCACCGGAGAGTGAAGAAAACCATCCTTCAGTGAATATCTTACCAGCCAAGCATTTGGTGAGAGGTCATCCTATGTGACGAGATTGATAAGACTGTTCACAAACATAGGTTATGCTCACAAATTAGTATTCCTTTCATATCAGCATTCCCTTGCTTCATATAAGAATCATTCACTATTAGGTTTACAAATAATTTTGTATAGTGTATTTAGTAGTCAAACAAGCATAGAAGACAAAAAATTAGAATGTCATAGTAATTCATTGGAGGTAGATCGCATGACTTATTTTTAGTTTCTTTTATGATTGATGAAGAACATCGGTTTGTTTCATATTCACGGAAGACATACATGTTGGTTGGCAATTCAGTCTCACTTTGCAATGTGAGCCCTGATTATATTGGAACAGTTCACTGTCCCTTATCTAAACTTTTTTCATTGTTTTTGTTTGGCAGCAAATTTTGGGTTAGTAATCATCTTAAGCCTTTCCACTCGGCCAGACAATTGCGCAAATGTATTCCTGAAGAAGTTCAAAAGATAGTGGATAACTACTACCTAGAATCCTTCTCATTGCTAAAGTGAGTTCTTCCATTATTCTTGGAGAAATTAGCTCAAACATGATATTGCGCTGATATTTAAGGGAAATTAGCTTCTATGTACTAACGAATAAGCTCATGAGCATTCAACCAGAGAATGAAACTATTCCACCTTAATTAGGATGTATGTCAAAGATGGCTTGTCTTGTGTGGTAAGGTTTCCTTACCTTTGTTAGATTGTTGGCAGTGCTATGTTATATACGAGTACTGAATTCCCTGTCTATAGAGATACTCATACTCTGAATTTTCATATTGGTGATATCTATTTGTTTTTGTCCAGTGCTAATCATATCAAACTTGTGAGAGCCGAAAAATATCAGGTCAGGTCCTTCCTTGGTCAAAGTTAACTGTTATCTTAATCTTACTTCCTTGGTCAAGGCTAACTAATTTTGTATAGGTGGAGATCGTGCGTTCATACCAGAGGAAGAAATGACCGGAGATTGAGCTGGTGTCCGCCCTGGTCGTCGGCTTGGCGTCGGTCTCCTGGTTGCCTCCTTCTCGCTGCAGTTTGGCCAAAATTGAGAGAAATAAGATTCAGTTTACGAAGACATCCGGTGAGAGAGAACGGATCGGAGAGAAAAGTGAGCTGCAGCCAGCCGCTTGCTGCCCGCCGTCGCTGTCGTCCCAAGGAGAGGGTGGGTGAACCTCCGCCGCTCGCCATTAACCCGTCGGCCGAGAGAAGAAGAGAAAGGAAGGGAGGGAGGGAAAGAGGAAGGGATAGGGAAGAGGGAGCACGCCATACTTCACCGCGCCGCCGAGTCCCCTCGCTCCCGCTCCCCCGTCGCCGAGTCCACGAACGTAATCATCCCCTCCTCCTCCTCTCCCGCCCTCCTCCACTCACCGCACCGCACCACCCGGCACAACAGAGAACAGCAAAGCAAATGATCCCAGCAGAATTAGGCAGCACCCCCACCGTTAACCCCCACCACCACCACCAGCAGCACCGGAAGCTTTCCCACCGCCACCGCGGCCGCCACCACCATCAGAGCAGAGCTAGCTGGCTGAGAAAGGCACAAGAGGAAGAAAGAAAGAGAGAATTTTGGGGTGAGAGACGGGCGATGCCACTGCCGCTGCCGCAGAGGAAAACAAAGAGAGAACGAAAGGAAGGAAGGAAAGCGAGCCCCGACCGACAGCACCGCGATCCATCCATCCATCCATCGACCCGTCGTGCAGTCGCTCACACTCACCTCTGGAAGCGCAGATCCCTCCAAACCGAGGACGAGCGGGGGAGTCGCGGCACGGCGAGCGGGGCGAGCGGGGCGGCGGGGGCGCGGGGGGAGCTGGGGCGAGCGGCGCGAGCAGGCCAGCGGTGC
Organism: Hordeum vulgare subsp. vulgare; assembly: GCF_904849725.1. Lineage (NCBI taxonomy): Eukaryota > Viridiplantae > Streptophyta > Magnoliopsida > Poales > Poaceae > Hordeum > Hordeum vulgare. The sequence goes on from NC_058523.1 coordinate 512,965,952, forward strand.
GGCGCGGCGCGCCGAGCGGGCCGACCAGGAGGAGGGCGGGCGAGCGTGCGAGCGAGGGATTGTCTAGTTTCGTTAACGACCGCGAGACGCGAGACGCGAGACGTGGGATGGGCAATTAGGGCTAACGAAAACTGTTTAGTTTCGTTAACAACGTTTTTAGACCTTTGATTAAGTGATTAAACGACTGAGATTGTGAGTTGGATCTGCCCTCTCGTGCTTTTATTAGTACAGAATAGGAGCGAACGGTAACATTTTCTCTTCATTTAGTTTATTCATGTTAATAGGTCAACTAACATCCCGGTTCATCTTTGTGCAAAACATGCTTGCACCTTGAATGTAACCGAAAGTTGGCTCAATGTAACTCCTAACTTCCTTGTGACCAGTCTCTTGACGGACGATCCTAGGATGACTTTCGTATGAAACAAAGCTCTCCAAGTTACCCGCAAAAAAGAAAAGAACAACCGCGGCCACTGCCTTCTTCGTGACCCTCACCTTGAATGTGACCGAAATCTGGCTCGATCTAACTCCTAACTTCCTTGTGACCCGCAAAAAAAACGCGGACACTGCCTTCTTGGTGACCCTCCCTTAGGCATCGTTTGGTTAAGGGGGATTGGGGAGATTTTGTGAGGAAAATCCCCGGGAGGGCCAGAAACCCCACAGATCCTCGGGCGCCCATTTGGTAGGAGGGGTTTGCTTAGCACAATCCCCTCCGTTCCCCTTCAATCCCTTTCTATCCATGTGTTTTAAAATCCTCCTCGGGGTACTAGTGGAAGCAAAGCCCCAGAGATTTGAGAAAATTATGTGAAACAAAGGGATTCACCCAATCCCTTAAAATCCCTCCCTTTCAAAACCTCCCCAATCCCCCTTAACCAAACGAAGCCTTACGCGTTGCCCTTGCCGTTCCACGGACAAGCCCGCAGGCAGGCTTATCCGGTTCCAGACTCCTCTCGAACCACAAAGGTCCACAATTAATCACAGTACGATACATGAGAACTCAACACACAGTGACAATCTACATGCACCAGGCTTATCCGGTTCCACAATTAATCACAGTACCTCTCCAACCACAATGACAATCTACATGCACGAGGTGCTTTGAAAGTGCAAAGCGCTTCACATCCACCAATACCAAGGAGTTCATACCCTTAGCATGTTAGCAAGATACAAAATTAATACAATCCAGTCAAAATGTTCAACAATCAATATTAGCAACTGTGAAATCTCAGCTAGCTAGGTGCTACCAGTGAAACTTAACACTACTACACCCTATAAAGTACAAACCCAGTCTCCGCATTCAGACCCATCCCACAGGCAATGGGAACATATTTCAACCTGGTTTGACCAGCAAAGCACTATTTTGCGGCTTCTCAGCTCATGTTTTTCACCGGTAGCCCTATGTTCTATTTCTTGCTATTCTATTGTCTTCTTCTTTACAAAGATCTCCACATCATCGCTTCGGCCTTTTCACCATTTCTAAGCTGCACACTCTAATGTGCATCCCATATGTACACAACAAAATGATCAATAGTAGAAGCCTGAATTTTTCTGTCGGGGAGCGTCTTTGCAGAGAATCGACCTCACTTCCATGATGGACCTAGGCGGCTCCAGCTCCTTTGGCTGGAGTGTGTTGCCAAGCAACTGCTGCATCTGGGATGCAAATGTATCATCGAGCACCTGCAGTATTACAAGTTTATTATATGACCATATCAGCGAAGAGAAGCAACCACCACCGGGAAGAAGCTCAAGAAATGGCTTGTGAGCATTAAAACGGGGCTATAAGAAAATGAACTTACCGATACTGCAACTCTCGCGCCTTTGTACCAGGCCTTGTTCTCTTTGCGGTTTTCCAGAAAACTCAAGACATCCTAAACCAAAGGTTAGTTAGTAAATCATACGATAAGAAGAGAAACAATGGTTCTATTGATCTTTCAGATACCTGCCCCTAGTTAGTAAATCATATGATAAGAAGAGAAACAATGGTTCTATTGATCTTTCAGATACCTGCCCCATACGATCCCAAAAGCCTCGGCATATGGCAACAAACACATGAACTTCTGAGACCTTGTGCACATGATTTATTGCCCCAATTAGCTGATCATTTAACTCCTGCATCCTGCTGCGGATATCTGACTCCAGGACCAATCCTTTTGAGTCTTGGATGATCTTCTTGAGCTTAGTTGTGTTCTGCATGCGGGTCTGCACATCGAATAACAAAATATTGTAACCAAAGTGAGCGCCCATTATCCAAGTATAGTGACAGTAAAACTAGCCACAAAGCAACTGTCAGTCTGAGTCTAGGGCTAGATATAACCAAATTGTTGCAGTTGCAAACAGTGTAAAAAGGCTACTGGAACCTGCTATTATGAAAGCCTAATTCACCAAAAGTATTCATCAACGCAATCGCCAAATCTATGTAGCAACACAGCATGACATGCCAATTAACGTTTGCAATATATGATGATAACATCAAGATGTAAACAATGGAAGCGTGGTTTCAAGTTTGGCAAAAACCCTCACATTCTCAGATAACTTCTCAACAACTGCTTGCATGTAGTTTCTGAATTTCGCCCTCAATGTTACTGTAACCTCACTAAGCCTTTCGCCGATGGCAGCTGAATTTCCTCCATGAGGTATACAGGAACTCCAGGACCTCAGATGGCTCTCGATCCGCGGCCGCAGAACATCCAATAGTCTTTTCATTGTGTTCAAGAGGATCCCTAGCTGTGAGCAGAAAGGGGTCAGACATCAAAATCTGAAATTCTAACAAATGTGAATGCGTAGCAAAACTTACATCTTCAGCTACGACATAAGGGCACGTTGAATTGCGCTTTGCTAGCTTTTGAACATATTTGAGGCCAAATTTTTTGGGGGCGATACAGTCCTTAAGTGGGGCCAGAATATCCACATACTGCTTTTCGAGAGAGTCGATTACCGCTTTCTCGATATCTGCAATAGCCTTTTTTGACAACATTCACAATAGTGCAAAGTAAGTCAGATTCCATTCTGATGCAAAGAAGTCAATTAAAGGTTTCACAAGTGAATCCACACATACATTCTCAAGAACAAATATGTATTCTGGCCATCGGCAAATGATAACCTCATACTCTGTCAATGTATTCTTCAGTAAATCATACATCTCGTCCACAAAAGGTGTTGTCATATGCTGGGTCCTAACCCCTGACCATTTAACCTGATAATCGGCAAAGATATTGCAGGATGAGACCTCAATATATCAAATACTGAAAAATTGGGTGCGCCCATATTGTACAGTAATAAGCACAGTAAATAATAACTTATGAGAATGGGGCATCAAAATTACAAACTCCGAAACTAACTGTATGGCAAGCGCATTCATCTCCAGACAAGGCCTGTATTTGTGTGTGTGCATGCATAGGTGCTAACAAAACTTCCAATATTACTAGTTATAATCTATAAGTGGTTTTCGGTATTGAATCGAATCACTACTGGAGAAGTGTCTACGCACATAACCTTCTGAATGCTCGAGTTGTTTAAGTTATGAACTATCAGTGGTTCCACTAACAACCAAGCCAATGTCATTCAGGACCCAACAAATTCAAAATGGAAGAGAATGAAATGGATGACTCGCAGTTGGCCACCACCAACGTAACATTGGACGTTAATCATTTTTTAATCATTTATTATACATCAAATATGTGCCAACCTTTTATCATATGATTTAACCAAAAGCAAACAAAAGAGAAGCATTTACCTTATCCAGTCTGCAATTTTCCAGCAGTGCTCTTCTTTTATCTTCAATCCATAATACAATGTACAAATGGAACAACTCTTTTGCATCAACACCAGCTTTAATAGAACTGAGGATTAAAAAGTATGTTAGCCTTGCATACACAAGACACAAGTGCAAGAACAGAGCCAAGTTAACAAGGATACTTACCAAATGTTCCAGCTGGCAAGATCCTTCTGAAAATCTGCAGTGGCGATCACCAAATCTGCAACCGGAGAAGAAGGGCCAGTAGGAGGGCATGCAACAAGGAACGAGCGTAGCCTATTTGAGAGCTCCACACTATAGATGGCGGCTGTCAAATTGGGGAGGTCGACAAAACTGTGGAAACAGAAGAATAAACAGAGATTAAAGCAAGGCAACAGAATCATTTTATAGTGAATGCTTCTCATAAATTGTACACAGAGAACTGTTTCTAAAAGATGAACAGCAGGCCCGGAAACAACAAAGTACCTGGGAAGTATGTGATGGTTATGAATTTCAATGTCTGTAAATATTTCATTGCGTATGTTATGGCACAATGATTTCATCTTCTGGTAAGCAGTTGTGAAGGTCACCATGTCCATCTTTATGCCTTCAGAATTTCCTGCCACGAATTCATCTGTTTCAAGCATGTGCCTCCGTGATCGCTTCCTGGCAGCAGTCTGGACATAAATGAAAACTTTTTTTTAAGTATCAGCATCTAGAGGCAAATGTAACATACATATACAGAACAGTTGAAGAATGACCTGGAAGTAACCACACAGTCTCAGTTGGGCCTCTGGAGATAGCACATCATGTAGAAGACTGTACAACTTTATAGCCGGCTCTAGGGCTGACGCAGCCAATCCAGTTGGAGGCCTAAAATCTTCCGCCAGTCCAGAGACCAGCGACTCATCGAGACACTTGTAATTCTCAAATACCATTGCTAGAGTTTGCTCGATTTGCTCCTCCACTTCCCCCAGTATTCGATTCTAATGAAGCAATCAGTCACATGATCATGTTAAGATGTAACGAGCAGGTAATGAAGAGGCTAAAGAGCGGGGATGGATTTTACTGATTTCAGCTAACTAGGTTAATTTTCTTGTAACATCAGAGAAACAATAGGATGCTACCTATCTTGTGAGAAAAAAATACCGTTCAAGCAGAAAAAAAACATCTTTTGATGGAAAAAGGAGCGAGTACCTCTTGATGGCTCAGTGCTGCAGTACCATGGCTCTTCATCAGTACTGGCAGCAAGAGCTCGTGAACCAGATTCAGCCAATCAGCGGTAGGGGTTGCAACATCCACAATATATGAGAGGTACCTTTAGGAAGAATGATAAAGAGCAGCTCACTGAATGGAGTACGAGGAGGGGCAAGAGTAATTTGATAGAATAGAAGAGACAAGCATTCGATGCAAACCCAACAATCATGAGCAAGTATCACAAAAAGCTACACCAAATATAGGGGCTGAATCAACTATCTACCATGATGTAGCAGACAGATATGAGTATTTAAGGCAAGCTAAATCACACAGAAAACAAAAATCATGCAAAAAGTCTAAAACGGTGAATACAAGTGATAATAAAGACTAAAGAAGTTAGAAAGAGTTGAGACTACTGTGTAGCCAAGTACCTCAACTTAGTGTAAGCATCTGAAACCCCATAGTATGACGCAAATTCTGTCAGCAACCATTTCCAAGAACCTTGCAAGACAAGATTCCTCTGCTGAATGTGTTGTGCCTTCATTGCAACTTCCAAAACAATGTCATACGCCACAGTCTCTGCAACGGAGCCATACTATACAAGAACAAAGAAAGGGATGGTAAGAAATTGGTCAGCATGTTAAAAGCATGACGCATCAAATTCACTTTATCATCATATATATTCAATAGTTCTTAATGGTTAACATCATGATAAATAGGATGCCCTGGTTACTTGTATTGAAATCGATGGTATTCCTCAGTATGAGGACATTCCAGAGAACATTTTACTTCGCTGAGAGAGATAATCTTAATGCACAAAACCTAAAACTAGTGTTGTAACTAACAAAAACAATAGTCATCACTATAGCCATGCATCAGTACCTTTGTGTTGTTTTCATCTGCAGCAGTTGTATATTGGACATATAAATGTATGCGGCCCACGAGTTCATGCTCTGGCTCCCGGTATATTGACCACCAACGAAGTTTGTCAGCCTACACAAGAAAATTCAGAAGTTTCCTGGGAAACATCATCAATTGCACAAAAAGGCAAAACCCGTACGTGGTATATCAAGAAACACCAAGTTATGGAAAACTACAAGAACCTTTTTCCTTAAAGAACTTTCAAGCAAATAACAACATGGTAAGGAAAATCTTACAGGTTCATCTGCCATTGTAGCAACTTGAGCAACAACACGCCCACAGGGTTTTCCGGTGGTATCAGATACATCAATGATTAAATCATCTCCAAGGCTATCTGGAAAGCTGAAATGTCAACAGAAAGATATTCAGCTTGACACCAATTTCATAATATATATACTTTGTCCTCACAACAAAAACTTCTCAACATATATATATGGGTCGCTACATCATCAGATACAAAGAATTAACAGTGGCATATATGCTATCAAATAACATGCTATAGAAATTTCTCTTTACGTACAAGACATGTGTTTCACCAGATCCTGGCTGCATTGGTACCACATCGTCTTCAGGTGAACTTTTAAGCCTCAGTTTGCATGAGTATGTCTCTGAGGCAAGAATATGGTGAGGTCAATTCAAGAGGCTGCAGGTCGTGGAAGAAATAAAGCATATTTACCTTGTTGTATTTCATCGGCTGAACTGCTGCGCAGGGTAGTTACACCAACTTTTAGCAGACCAGATACCTGCTTTATATATTGAGCACTTGCTTGCATGTATGCTAGACTATGCTTCGAGAAGGAACTATTAGGAGGTAGATGTGTTGCTACTTGAACTCTCCTAACTGACTCCCACCCAGAAGTGATTGATGATTGTACGTTGGACAAACGGTGCCGAACTGAATCGAATTTCACCACTGGCAGTGATGAAAAATTGCAACCAGAAGGCATGTCTACAGACATGCGAACTTTGCGAACTGCAATTGAAATTACATAAATGTTACCGTTTAACATCTTGGCATTTCTGAGAGTAATTTGCAGAGCATGTAAAGAGACCTCCTAACAGCTAGAATGATCTAACATTCTATTAGAAGTCCTCGCAAACAGCAAGTGGAAAAAGGGAAAGATTTGGCATGCATTTGGGAGGTGCATACCTTGAACCTTCATTTTTCCAATTGTTTTCTTGGGTTTTGATGCAGCTCCTTCCGTAACTCGTTCTGATGCCTGTTTTGTCATGAGTTCCTCTTCCGATCGCAGCAGCACATCTTGCAAGCTGAATGAAACATGCAAAAATATCAACTTACCTAGGTGTATAATTATTGACGGATTATGCTCATATTTGGTGCATTACGTTTTCACTGCAACATGTAAAAAGATAGTACATTGACCAGCATGAACAAGTAACTTGCACTGTACACTAATTCAAACAAATGAATGATATGCTTGCACAATACAGATAGGTACTTGCTTCCGCACTCCACCTTAGAATAGGTCGAGAGGTTTTGAACCGTTCAGGGGGGAGACGCTGGTGTGTTACTTAATGGCATTGTGAGTTTGCGACAGTTCTTTTTTGTGTGATAATACTCAGCAGTAAGACAATGATGAGCTATGTTATTCTTGGAAAATTCGCAGTATCTTAGATTAGAACACATGAAACATTGAATGATTGGTGTTTACAGAGAAAGAAGCTATTTTGGCTGATTCGATGTCTCTTAATATTTACAATTTGCATCAACAGAGGGGCACTGAGCTTTCAATGGAACAAATTGACTTAAGTTCAAGCATGTATTTCATCATGAGAAGAACGGGTGACAATGGCTGCAATAGACTGATGAGACATGCTAGGATCAAACAAGATCCCCAGAGGCACAGTAGCAAAGAGAAGGAGCCCCCATGAAGGCCAGATGGATTGGGCTAAAGTTCAGAACAGGTTGGATTCAAACGTCATCTATCAGCTTTGTGTATCCAGTTCAATTTTATACTTGACCAATAACTACTGCGCATAATAACTATACACACATCCACAATTGCTCATGATAACTAAAATCGGTAAGAAAGGTGCAGCTAGAATATTTCATGACATCTTTACAGTTGATTGTTACGAGCATGAAATAATTCAAACCATAACTCACCTAAATGTGTCTCTCAATAATGTGCATTCATTTTCCAGAAAAACTGGAGCTTCCATACAACCTCTAGCCCATGCATGAAGACACAGGCGAACACAAGCATCATATGCAAGCACAGAATACCAGGGACCTTGCAAACTGTTTTTTATTAAACAGGTTAGTAGAGAAATATGGAACAGTAAACAAGTTATAATTTAAATGTGTGCTCTACATACCTGGCATGAAACGTGGGGAGTCGGAGAGGAATTGAACTAGATGGTCTGCTGGTGTGCCTTCCATTTAAAGTGCTCCTAAATGGTAGAACAAATAGTCAGAACGACATGCCAGCAGAAGAAATACAATTAATTCTTGAATAATGGTTTGATCGACCATTCAGTATTACAAAAGCTACCTATCAGTTTTTTCAGGCAAATCAGCTCCCACAATACCATCACCATGGTCCTCCTTTTTGACAGTTGAACTATCCAATGCACTTGCATTTGCACAAGTTCTGGTGTCGCTGTGAGGAGCTGGTGAAGTTTCCTGACTATAATCATGGATTGGTGGTGCACTGGGCACATCAGATAAACCATCCTGCACACAACCCATTCGATTATTCAGCAAAATGCCCAAATCTACTTAACTATGTAAGAACGGTATCATAACTCCACATGTATTTTAGAAAGCATGGCAACAGATGACCCTTGCAACTTATGGGCCCAAATGACCCAGAAAAAGGAAACAATTTTGGGCAGCAACTTTGGGTCCTAGGTTACATCATGGATTAGAACCAGTAACAAATACAATTAAAATGCAGTTGCGGAACTGAATTATTCTTGTATTTTCCAAGGAAGAGCAAATATCCAGATCATAATGGTAAGCAAAATGGAGTTGCTCCTAATAATTGATTAGAAAAAAAAAAGATTGGCCAGATCATTATCCAAGTGGACCAAATGCGGAAGCATATCATCCTTAATAAGATAACAACAAACAGCTTGTGTTAACAGTAGTATCAGGAGAAGGTTTGTTCAATGAGCAGAATATTTGTAGCAATATCTCTACATGGAGCAATTACAATGCATCATTATCCAAGTGGACCAAATGCAGAAGCATATCATCCTTAAGAAGATACCAACAAACAGCTTGTGTTAACAGTAGTATCAGGAGAAGGTTTGTTCAATGAGCAGAATATTGGTTGCAATATCTCTACATCGAGCAATTACAACACATTGCCTAGTGCAAGTGTAAAGATTATCTATTTGGCAATATTATTGTACCAGAATGATTGTGTCTCTCAGAAAAGATGTCAGAACTTTCATATGCAGCCGAGGAGTGGAACTAGTGCTATTGGCCCATTTGATATGGCAGAGGATGAAGCAGGACTAAAGAAAACGAGAAGAGTTCATCAATTAGCACAGAAAACTAACCATTTTAGGAGAAGATTTGACATCGCCTCGAGCAGGGACATGGGCAGAGTAGTGTTCCGGCTGGTAGGCTCTCGAGTTTGAAGGCTGAGCTGCCGTACGAGCCGCCTTAGGAACGGCATTGTTGGCTTCTCTCCGGACTGGACCGGTATGCGAGTACTCAGATGCATACCCACCCTTGGAGGCCACGCCATTGTTCCGCCCCGATACCTGGCTTGAGAACTCGGAGCTGCCGGCAGAGTCGGAGTACTCCTCCTCCTCGGCGTACGCGGCAGCGCGCGGCTGTGGCCGGCGCGCCTGCTGCGGCTTCCCCCTCGGGAGCGCCGTGTCCCTCGACGAGCTCAGATCCGAGTAGCCGTCGCTGGAGTAGTAGCTCTGCTGCCCGGGCATGTTGGCGTAGCGGTACAGGGGCACGGCGGTGCGGCGCGGGGCGTCGTCGCGGTGGCGGGGCGAGGAGTCGACGGAGTACCTGCCGCCGCCGCTGCAGACCTCGACCTCCTCGGCGTCGGAGGACTCGTCCATGTCGGAGGCCGTGGAGGCGCTCCCGTCGGCGGCGCGCAGCGGCACGGAGGCGCGCGGCAGGTGGCCGCTCCTGTACTTCTCCGGCGGCGGCATGCCGAGGCCGGCGCCGCCCGCGCGCGCGGCCCGGAGCGCGTCCATGCGGCCGTGGCTGTGCAGCGCCCCCGCCCCCGCGCCCGCGCCCTGGCCCTGCCACATTCGCAACCACCGCGCGTCAGAGCTCACCCAACCCCCAGCTAGGGTTCAGTTCAGTTCAGTTCAGAGAAACCGCCGCGGCGGCGAGGACGAGGAGACCAAGGAGGAGAGCACTCACCTCCCGCACCCACTTGAGCGCGTCCCGATCCAGCCCCTCCGTGAACATCATCGCCGGCATGCAAATCCCCAGCCGCCCTGCCGCGCCACCAACAAATCCACACACCAAATCAGCGAGGCTCCCACCCAAATGCGGCGCCCGTAAATCCCGGCTTACGAAAAGAAAAAAAAAACCTCCCCAAAATGCCGCCTCCCGCACGCGGATCCGGGAGCCGGAACGGAAACCGCCAGCAGCTTACCCGGCACGCCGAATCGCCTGCGCGGGTCCGGCGGCCGCCGCTCCTCCCGCCCCGCCCCGCGCCCGGGGTTTGAATTCTTCGGAAGGCAACAGCTTCCAGTTCCTGCTGCGAGAGCGCGAATGCGAGAGGAGCGCGACAGCGATGGGAGCGTGGAGCGGCAGCGCCGGGTGGTGGGGGGAGAAAGAAAAGGGCGAAGAAAGGTCTATAGGAGGGGAGCAGCAAAGCAAAGGGACAAGACGAGTTTTAATTTAGTGGCGAGGGAGGAGAAAGAAAAAAAAAACTAGTACTACCAGCGCTGCTTCCTCCCGTGTTTTTTTTTTTAATTTCGAATTAATAACGTGACGGAGACGACGACGACGACGGCGGCGGCGGGGTTTGCAGTTAGGCCCCTGGGCCGTGCCCCCGTTTTAGGAAAGTCATAGAGGCAGGTGATCTGATCTCCTCGCACGTGCTCCCGACGGAACTGTATCGCGCAAACATGGAAACCATATACTTCGCCGGGGTTGGAACGGATCACACTATCCTCTCGTATCTCCTCTTGCTGATTTTCCTCCTAAGTACTGTACTGGAGTATCTTTTCCGTTACGGTATTGGAACGCGTGCTGCCTCTCGCGTGGTGTGCTTTGCGATTTTTAGGGAAGGGAGGGGCTTATCGGCGAGAACGGGGAAGAGATCGTCGTCGTCCCCGGCCTCCGTTTCTTTTGTGCGGGACGGGCGCGTGCGTGCGTGCGTCGGCCGGCCCCAACGGGAGGGCGCGTGCGCGGCGGCCGGCGTTGACGGCGTCAGTCGGGGGGGGGGGGGGGGGGGAGCGTAACGGTCGAACGACGTGGGGTTGATGGTGGGAAGTGGACGGGCGCGACCACGACCGGCTGGCGCTGCTGTAGTACTACTGTGGTGTGGAGTGGAGTGGACGCGTGTGAACGCGGCGCGGCGCGCGCGAGCGGTCCGTTGCCGCTCGGTGGAATCCGGGACGTTGGTTTTGGTGTCGGGTGTTTGGGCGGCGCGCGTGAGCGTGGGTGGGGGGGGGGGGGGGTCATGGGGTGGGGGCAACATGAGCGCGGGGCCCGCGTGGCGGGCTTCTTTTTCGAACGGCGTGGTGCGTGCATGGGAATTTCCTGGTAGCGTACGTCGTGGACGGACGGACGGGTTTACCCTCGCTCCTTCGGAGAAATTACGGCGGTGCGGCGAAGGAATTGCCACTGATGGAGTGAGACACTACGAGCTTTCGGCGTTACCCTTTTTTGAAGGCGAATGTGATTGTGACGGGTGGGGACGACGGGGTGATGAGCCGCGGCGGAGCATGTGTCCAAAGTGCCCATCACGCCCCGCTCCAGCTATTGGCACTTTGCAGTGGTCGTAGTAATATTTTTTCGCTCTCAACGGTTGAGTGTAATAATAATTAAACTAGGCTCTAGACTCCGTTTCTTGTCCATTTAGCTGCACGAGCTGGATTTTCGATCGATTTCCTTATCCCGGGTTGATTACTTTCATGCCAACTCCACCGCACGACCCCATTCTATCCGGTCCCGTTCGTTTGGGGTAAAAAGAACAAACAGATCGGTCCGGCGCGAGACGGTCCGGATCCATCATGTCCGTTTTGTGTCCGGCACAGCCCATTTTAAACGCAAACTTGCGCGGGATTTGGATCGCGGCGGACACCAAACGGACACGTGCTCGTCCGCGTCGGGGACGTGTGGAAGGCGGCCACCAACCTCCCACCCACCCGCATGAATGTGCACGAGCGGTCGGGCCCGCCTGTCATCCGCCCAGGGGACGGTCGCGGTCCTTTTAAGATGGGGAAGTCGTGGACCGGTTGTCCAGAGTTTTCATCGCCACCCCCGCGGCCTCCTCGAAACCCGACAGCCCCCTCGTCAAACCCTAGTCTCCCCCTCGAGCTCGTCGGCCACCGCAGCTATGGGTCTGTGGAACTACGGCCGCAAGGACACCCCACGACCGCGAGGCTGGCTCCTCGTCGGGATGCCGCCGCGGCTCCCTCAAGGAGGAGGCCGCATCGCCACCGTGCCAGGCCACGGCTCCCTTCTCCATCGCTCCTAGGCCCGCCGCCGGCCATCGCGATCAACACTACCTCAGCGTTAAGGTTTGTCGACGTTATTGGGAGACGAGGACGCCGGTCTCGTGAAGTGATGCAGTAGGTGTTCTGTTTCCCATCATCATCCACGGCATCTCCTTCCCAGTCACGCGCGTTGGTGCTGCCATCTTTTTCCCTTGACCCTCGCGGAAAAAAGGGGGCAGCTCGGTCGGTCGACGAGAGAAATGCCGCAGGATTTGGTGGGTGGATCGCCCGTCGCGCCATGCAGCCCGGCCTGCTCTCTGGACCGACGCTTCACATGGAACGTGTTGCGAGCGCGAGCTGGACCCATGGAAAGGTTGCGTCCGTCCGGGTAATCCACTGCACATAACTGCCGGTTAATTGCCTTAATTTCCTCGTTAGTATTAGTACTCCGTTAGTAATACTCTGACGCTCCCTTGACCTTCCGGTCCAAGCTCGCGTGGAACTTCCTGCACAGCTCGCGTCGTCGTTTACCGCGCGGTGTGAACGTGGCACGTGGAGCGGAAGCACCTTCCTCGCGAGATGCTGCTTGCTTCGGTGGTAAGGAATGTCAGTGAGGCCCCGGGCGACCGGAGGTTCCAGGTTCCGGCGGCATTGCCGTTTTGGGCTTTCTTTTAACAGCAAGTGGGCCGGGCGCAGCTGGGATGCAGACGAGGAGCAAAGGTCCGTGTAACATGGGACCTGAACCTCCCCTCGAGGCTGCAACCCGACGCGGCAATTTGATCTTTGCTTGAAAATGAGAAGGAAAAAATCTATTCTAAACCCTGAACTGGTAGCGCTCCAGCGAAATGGACCTTGATGTCCAAATCCCTGTCGATTGCACCCTAAACTTACAAATCCCGGTCTAAATCGAATCTTGCAGTGGTTTGAGGCTGATGTGGCGAAAGTCAACCGGTATTCTGACTCGTGGGGCTGTTGCGCTGACCGTTCTCTCGTCTTTTAACACACGCAGGCAGATCGAGCGCACATCCGCCCCACTACTTCCTGAAGCTCGACGGAAGCCGGGCGCGACAGAAGTACTCGACGACCACGACATCTCCCTCTCTGCCGCCGGCGCCAGCCACCGCCGCCCTGCTCTGCTTTTCTCACCGGCGGGATGAACCCTAATTTCGTTCCCCAATTGCTCTGCTCGATTTGCCTGGGTCTGTTAAAAGACGAGAGAACGGTCAGCGCAACGGCCCCACAAGTCAGAATACCGGTTGACTTTCGCCACATGAGCCTCAAACCACTGCAAGGTTCGATTTAGACCGGGATTTGTAAGTTTAGGGTGCAATCGACAGGGATTTGGACATCAGGGTCCATTTAGCCGGAGCGCTACCAGTTCAGGTTTAGAATAGACTTTTTTCAAATGAGAATGGGTGGATGGACTACGCGACCCTTTGCGTGGGTCGGCAAAGCCGGTGTCCGATCGAGCGTAACGGTGGCGGCTTTTGGTACGCTTGCGTTCTTACTGGCGCGCACTAGAGCGGTGCTGGCGCACGCCGAAGTGCATGGAGGCGGAGCTGAATATTTGAAACTTGATTTGAACCGGGGCTCCGGTTTGTGTGATGTGATCGTGATTATTCCCGCTGTCGAGCGAATAACTTTGGTGCTGCCCCTTTTGGATAATCTCTCTCGTGGGGTATTGGATACGTGGATTCTCTTTTTTACTTAACTAGTACAAATGCCCGTGAGATGCACCGGACAAAAAAATGGACATAACCTACTTCATGTCCCATTGTGCATCAGTTTTTAATATTCATTTTAGCAAACATTGATAAGACGATTAAACATGGGAATTTCATTATCTTTTTAATAAAAGTTAACATTTTAGCAAAAGAACCCGTGCGTTGCAATATGTATGGAAAAAAATCAGGGTTTACATGATATTCGACAGTTTATCTATCATGGTGAAATAGTGAGCTTTATTTCTCAATCTGTTATATTCTTCCTCGTCTTATCATGAATTCGTATTTATTACTTGACCACTTCAAAGATAAAATGACCCATTAGATAGTAATAAATTTACAATGCTTGGTATTTTTTTGTTATTGTACTACCACCAACAGTAGGAGCACACCAACTACGCCAACCCGGCTACTTCCCTTCACGCTATCATTAAAGGTCGAACATGATAAGGATTAGGACATGTGAGGTTGCGCGTGAGATGGTATGACGAAGGCGAGTAGCCACGGGAATGGAGGTGGTGCACGGAAGTACCGAGGACATGGTCGGCATAGGCATGACCACATGCTTCTCTCTCTCTCTAGCTAGCATGCATGGCAAAATATGAAGCAACCACTCCTCAAAACCCATTTCGAGCAGGATGCATTGTTGTCGTATTCTCTCAACGCTTCATCCTTTCTCTCATCAGCGGCATGAAAACATCCAGACTCGAGGAATATATTGATGATTAGTTAGTCGAGAGGTGAGACCCAAATATATTTCCATAAATAAATAGTATTCATTTTCAATATTTTTTAAACAAATCTTTCTAATATTCTAAGGCACACGTCTTTTAAGTAATATAACTATTAATGTATTCATAATTAAGATTAAAATATTGTAGGCTTAAACATTGAGTGTATGCTAGCAGAGATCGACATCTAGCTCTACCAAAAAAAAGACATCTAGCAGCAGAGAAAACAGTGCAACATGCACTCAATCCCACCAAGAATTATTTTTCCACCGCTCAGTTCTTATCTTCTCCACCGACCACACAGTGGCAGTTCTCCATCCACCATCCTTGTACGCCACCGACAGCCGACCAGCACCACCAGACCTCCTCCCGCGCCTCCGCCACATGCCCAGCCAGCACTCGCGCGCGCAGGCTCGCCGCCAGCTAGGAGCCCATACAGAGCCAGCCGCACTGCAACAACTCTGTCGCTCGTATGTCGCCTCCCGCACCTCCCCCTCGAGACAGACGCCTACAGACCCTCACCTCCCGTCCGGCGAACGTTGCCATCGTCGGCTCACCCCTGCAACTCATTCCCTTCACACTAACTCCCTCTGGATATCCCCCTCACCTCCATGTATCTTACCTCCCACGAGGCTCCATTCCTCTTCCCCGAGGGTGGCCTGTACATGTGTCTGCCCAGCGCCATAGCCATGACTGGTTCATCCGCGTTGGTGATGCACTGTCCCTGACCCATTATCGCATCAGGGAGGGAAGGAGGAGAGGCGGCCAGAGTGAAGCCGCCGCGCTATCCTTGGCGAGGGGAGGAGGGGGAGGGGCGACGCGCATGCCCATTCTCGCATCAGCGAGGGGAGGAGGAGGAGGAGGTGTTGGAATTATGCCCTAGAGGCAATAATAAATATAGTTATTATTATAATTCATTTATCAAGATAATCGTTTATTATCCATGCTATAATTGTATTGAATCAAGACTCGTTTACATGTGTGGATACATAGACAAAAACTGTCCCTAGCAAGCCTCTAGTTGGCTAGCCAGTTGATCAAAGATAGTGAGTGTCTTCTGATTATGAACAAGGTGTTGTTGCTTGATAACTGGATCACGTCATTAGGAGAATCACGTGATGGACTAGACCCAAATTAATGGACGTAGCATGTTGATCGTGTCATTTTGTTGCTACTATTTTCTGAGTGTCAAGTATTTGTTCCTATGACCATGAGATCATATAACTCACTAACACCGGAGGAATACTTTGTGTGTATCAAACGTCGCAACGTAACTGGGTGACTATAAAGCTGCTCTACAGGTATCTCCGAAGGTGTTCGTTGAGTTAGTATGGATCGAGACTGGGATTTGTCACTCCGTGTGACGGAGAGGTATCTCGGGGCCCACTCGGTAATACAACATCACACACAAGCCTTGCAAGCAATGTGACTTAGTGTAAGTTGCGGGATCTTGTATTACGGAACGAGTAAAGAGACTTGCCGGTAAACGAGATTGAAATAGGTATACGGATACTCACGATCGAATCTCGGGCAAGTAACATACCGAAGGACAAAGGGAATGACATACGGGATTATATGAATCCTTGGCACTGAGGTTCAAACGATAAGATCTTCGTAGAATATGTAGGATCCAATATGGGCATCAAGGTCCCGCTACTGGATATTGACCGACGAGTCTCTCGGGTCATGTCTACATAGTTCTCGAACCCGCAGGGTCTGCACACTTAAGGTTCGACGTTATTTTATGCGTATTTGAGTTATATGGTGGGTTACCAAATGTTGTTCGGAGTCCCGGATGAGATCACGGACGTCACGAGGGTTTCCGGAATGGTCCGGAAACGAAGATTGATATATAGGATAACCTCATTTGATTACCGGAAGGTTTTCGGAGTTACCCGGAATGTACCGGGAATGACGAATGGGTTCCGGGAGTTCACCGGGGGGGCAACCCACCCCGGGGAAGCCCATAGGCATTGGGGGTGGCACGCCAGCCCTTAGTGGGCTGGTGGGACAGCCCAAAAGAGCCCTATGCGCCATAGGAAGAAAAATCAAAGAGAAAAAAAAGAGGAGGTGGGAAAAAGGGGAAGGACTCCTCCTTCCAAACCTAGTTGGACTCGGTTTGGAAGGGGAGGGCTGCCCCCTTGGCTCGGCCGAAACCCTTAGGGGTCCTTGGACCCCAAGGCAAGGCTCCCCCTCTTCCCCCTATATATACGGAGGTTTTAGGGCTGATTTGACACAACTTTGCCACGGCAGCCCGACCACATATCTCCACGGTTTTACCTCTAGATCGTGTTTCTGCGGAGCTCGGGCGGAGCCCTGCTGAGACGAGATCATCACCAACCTCCGTAGCGCCGTCACGCTGCCGGAGAACTCTTCTACCTCTCCGTCTCTCTTGCTGGATCAAGAAGGCCGAGATCATCGTCGAGCTGTACGTGTGTTGAACGCGGAGGTGCCGTCCGTTCGGCACTAGATCGCGGGACGGTTCGCGGGGCGGATCGAGGGACGTGAGGACGTTCCACTACATCAACCGCGTTCACTAACGCTTCTGTTGTACGGTCTACAAGGGTACGTAGATCACGCATCCCCTCTCGTAGATGGACATCACCATGATAGGTCTTCGTGCGCGTAGGAAATTTTTTGTTTCCCATGCGATGTTCCCCAACAGTGGCATCATGAGCTAGGTTCATGCGTAGATGTCTTCTCGAGTAGAACACAAAAGTTTTTGTGGGCGGTGATGTGCGTTTTGCTGCCCTACTTAGTCTTTTCTTGATTCCGCGGTATTGTTGGATCGAAGCGGCTCGGACCGACATTACTCGTACGCTTACGAGAGACTAGTTTCATCGCTACGAGTAACTCCGTTGCTCAAAGATGACTGGCGGGTGTCAGTTTCTCCAACTTTAGTTGAATCGGATTTGACCGAGGAGGTCCTTGGATGAGGTTAAATAACAACTCATATATCTCCGTTGTGGTGTTTGCGTAAGTAAATTGCGATCCTACTAGATACCCATGGTCACCACGTAAAACATGCAACAACAAAATTAGAGGACGTCTAACTTGTTTTTGCAGGGAATGATTGTGATGTGGTATGGCCAATGATGTGATGTGATATATTGGATGTATGAGATGATCATGTTGTAATAGATAATATCGACTTGCACGTCGATGGTACGGCAACCGGCAGGAGCCATAGGGTTGTCTTTATACTAATGTTTGTGCTTGCAGATGCGTTTACTATTTTTCTAGGATGTAGCTTTAGTAGTAATAGCATGAGTAGCACGACAACCCCGATGGCGACACGTTAATGGAGATCATGGTGTGGCGCCGGTGACAAGAAGGTCGTGCCGGTGCTTGGTGATGGAGATCAAGGAACACGTGATGATGGCCATATCATGTCACTTATGAATTGCATGTGATGTTAATCCTTTTATGCACCTTATTTTGCTTAGAATGACGGTAGCATTATGAGGTGATCTCTCACTAAAATTTCAAAACGAAATTGTGTTCTCCCCGACTGTGCACCGTTGCTACAGTTCGTCGTTTCGAGACACCACGTGATGATCGGGTGTGATAGACTCAACGTTCACATACAACGGGTGCAAAACAGTTGCGCACGCGGAACACTCAGGTTAAGCTTGACGAGCCTAGCATGTGCAGACATGGCCTCGGAACACATGAGACCGAAAGGTCGATCATGAATCATATAGATGATATGATTAGCATGGGGATGCTTGCCACTGAAACTATGCTCAACTCACGTGATGATCGGACTTGAGCTAGTGTAAGTGGATCATGAACCACTCAAATGACTAGAGAGATGTACTTTTTGAGTGGGAGTTTAGCGAGTAATTTGATTAAGTTAAACTCTAATTATCTTGAACATAGTCTAAGTCCACTTTGAATGTATTTGTGTTGTAGATCATGGCTCACGCGACAGTCACCCTGAATTTTAATACGTTCCTAGAGAAAGCTAAGTTGAAAGATGATGGAAGCAACTTTGTAGACTGGGCTCGTAATCTTAAGCTAATCTTACAAGCTGGGAAGACGGATTATGTCCTTAATGCTGCGCTAGGAGATGAACCACCCGCTACGGCTGATCAGGATGTTAAGAACGCTTGGTTAGCACGTAAGGAGGACTACTCAGTAGTTTAATGTGCAGTCTTGTATGGCTTAGAACCGGGACTTCAACGTCGCTTTGAGCGTCATGGAGAATTTGAGATGTTCCAGGAGTTGAAGTTTATCTTTCAGAAGAACACCCGGATCGAGAGGTATGAGACCTCCGATAAATTCTATGCTTGCAAGATGGAGGAGAACTCGTGTGTCAGTGAACATGTGCTCAAAATGTCTGGGTACTCAAACCATCTAGCTGAGCTGGGGATTGAACTCCCGCAAGAAGCTATCACTGACAGAATCCTTCAATCACTGCCGCCAAGCTATAAAGGCTTTGTGTTGAACTACAACATGCAAGGGATGAACAAGTCTCCCGGCGAGTTGTTTGCGATGCGGAAAGTCGCAGAGTCTGAACTCCGTAAAGAGCATCAAGTGTTGATGGTGAATAAGACCACTAGTTTCAAGAGAAACGGCAAAGGCAAGAAGGGTAATTCAAAGAAGAGCGGCAAGCCTGTTGCCAATCCGACGAAGAAACCCAAAGCTGGACCTAAGCCTGAAACAGAGTGTTACTATTGCAAGGGTATGGGTCACTGAAAGTGCAATTGCCCCAAGTATTTGGCTGATAAGAAGGCGGCCAAAGAAAAATCAGGTATATTTGATATACATGTTATTGATGTGTACTTAACCGGCTCTCGTAGGAGTGCCTGGGTATTCGATACCGGTTTTGTTGCTCATATTTGCAACTCGAAACAAGAACTGCGGAATAGACGAAGGCTGGCGAAAGATGAAGTGACGATGCGCATAGGAAATGGTTCCAAGGTTGATGCAATCGCCGTCGGCACAGTTTCACTTCAGTTACCATCAGGATTAGTTATGAACTTGAATCATTGTTATTTAGTGCCTGCGTTGAGCATGAACATTATATCTGGATCTTGTTTATTGCGAGACGGTTACTCTTTTAAGTCAGAGAATAATGGTTGTTCTATTTTTATGAGTAACATCTTTTATGGTCATGCACCCAATGTGAGAGGATTGTTCATATTGAATCTTGATAGCGATACACACATACATAACATTGAGACCAAAAGAGTTAGAGTTAACAATGATAGCGCCATATTTTTGTGGCACTGCCGCTTAGGTCATATTGGTGTAAAGCGCATGAAGAAACTCCATGCCGATGGACTTTTGGAGTCACTTGACACGTGCGAACCATGCCTCATGGGCAAGATGACTAAAACTCCGTTCTCCGGAACAATGGAGCGTGCAAGTGACTTGTTGGAAATCATACATACCGATGTGTGTGGTCCGATGAGCGTAGAGGCACGCGGCGGATATCATTATTTTCTCACCTTCACTGACGATTTGAGTAGATATGGTTATGTCTACTTAATGAAGCACAAGTCTGAAACATTTGAAAAGTTCAAGCAATTTCAGAGTGAAGTTGAAAATCATCATAACAAGAAGATCAAGTTCCTACGGTCTGATCGTGGAGGTGAATATTTGAGTTTCGAGTTTGGTGCTTACTTAAGACAATGTGGAATTGTTTCACAATTGACACCGCCTGGAACACCACAGCGTAATGGTGTGTCCGAACATCGTAATCGTACTTTACTAGAGATGGTGTGATCTATGATGTCTCTTACCGATTTGCCATTATCATTTTGGGGTTATGCATTACAAACAGCTGCATTCACTTTAAATAGGGCACCATCAAAATCCGTTGAGACGACACCATACGAACTGTGGTATGGCAAAAGGCCAAAGTTGTCATTTCTTAAAGTTTGGGGATGTGATGCTTATGTCAAAAAGCTTCAGCCTGAAAAGCTGGAACCCAAAGCGGAAAGGTGCATCTTCATAGGTTACCCAAAAGAGACAGTTGGGTACACCTTCTATCTCAAATCCGAGGGCAAAGTGTTTGTTGCTAAAAACGGAGCTTTCTTGAGAAGGAGTTTCTCTTGAGAGAATTGAGTGGGAGGAAGATAGAACTTGACGAGGTTGTCAAACCTCTCATCCCTCTAAATGGTGGCGCAGGGCAAGGGGAAACCTCT
The DNA here is from genome assembly GCF_904849725.1 of Hordeum vulgare subsp. vulgare. Taxonomy (NCBI): domain Eukaryota; kingdom Viridiplantae; phylum Streptophyta; class Magnoliopsida; order Poales; family Poaceae; genus Hordeum; species Hordeum vulgare. Next base: position 512,987,022 of record NC_058523.1, read on the forward strand.
GTCGTTGCGACGCCGGTTGAGGAGGAAGTTAATGATGATGATCATGAAACTCCGGTTCAAGTTTCTGTCGAACCACGCAAGTCGACGAGACCACGTGCTGCTCCAGAGTGGTATGGTAATCCCGTCTTATCAATCATGTTGTTGGACAACAATGAACCTGCAAATTATGAAGAAGCAATGGTGGGCCCAGATTCCAACAAATGGCTAGAAGCCATGAAGTCCGAGATAGGATCCATTATGAGAACAAAGTGTGGACTTTGGAAGTACTGCCTGAGGGCCGCAAGGCTATTCAGAACAAATGGATCTTTAAGAGGAAGACGGACGCTGGCGGCAATGTGACCGTTTATAAAGCTCGACTTGTGGCAAAGGGTTTTTCACAAGTTAAAGGAGTTGACTACGATGAGACATTCTCACCCGTAGCGATGCTTAAGTCCGTCGGAATCATGTTAGCAACAGCTGCATTTTTCGATTATGAAATCTGGCAGATGGATGTCAAAACGGCGTTCCTTAACGGTTTCCTCAAGGAAGAGTTGTATATGATGCAACCCGAAGCTTTTGTCGATCCTAAGAATGCTAACAAGGTGTGCAAGCTCCAGCGATCCATTTATGGACTGGTGCAAGCATCTCGGAGTTGGAACAAATGCTTTGATGAGGTGATCAAAGCATTTTGGTTTATACAAGTGGTTGGAGAATCTTGTATTTACAAGAAAGTGAGTGGGAGCTCTGTGGCGTTTCTAATATTATATGTGGATGACATATTGCTGATTGGAAACAACATAGAGTTTTTGGAGAGCATAAAGGATTACTTGAATAAAAGTTTCTCTATGAAGGACCTAGGATAAGTTGCTTACATTCTAGGCATTAAGATCTACAGGGATAGATCAAAATGCCTGATAGGACTTTCACAAAGCACATACCTTGATAAAGTTTTGAAGAGGTTCAAAATGGAACAGTCCAAGAAAGGGTTCTTGCAAGTTTTACAAGGTACGAGATTGAGTAAGACTCAGTGCCCAGCAACTGATGAGGATAGAGAGCATATGCAATGCTGTGCACTAGACCGAACGTTAGCGTGGCCATAAGTATGGCAGGTAGGTTCCAGAGTAATCCAGGAGTGGATCACTAGACGGCGGTCAAGAATATCCTGAAGTACCTGAAAAGGATTAAGGAGATGTTTCTCGTGTATGGAGGTGACGAATAGCTCGCCGTAAAAGGTTACGTCGATGCAAGATTTGACACAGATCCGGACGACTCTAAGTCGCAAACCGGATACGTATTTATTCTTAATGGGGGTGCGGTAAGCTGGTGCAGTTCCAAGCAAAGCGTCGTAGCATATTCTACATGTGAAGCGGAGTACATGGATGCCTCGGAGGCGGCTAAGGAAGGTGTGTGGATGAAGCAGTTCATGACGGATCTTGGAGTGGTGCCAAGCGCACTGAATCCAATAACCTTGTTCTGTGACAACACGGGTGCCATTGCCTTAGCAAAGGAACCACGGTTTCACAAGAAGTCCAGACACATCAAACGACGCTTCAACCTCATCCGCGACTACGTTGAAGGGGAGGACGTAAATATATGCAAAGTGCACACGGAACTGAATGTAGCAGACCCTCTGACTAAACCTCTTCCACGGGCAAAGCATGATCAACACCAGAACTGTATGGGTGTTAGATTTATTACAATGTAATTCGCATGATGATGTGAGGGCTAGATTATTGACTCTAGTGCAAGTGGGAGACTCTTGGAATTATGCCCTAGAGGCAATAATAAATATAGTTATTATTATAATTCCTGTATCAAGATATTCGTTTATTATCCATGCTATAATTGTATTGAATGAAGACTCATTTACATGTGTAGATACATAGACAAAACACTGTCCCTAGCAAGCCTCTAGTTGGCTAGACAGTTGATCAAAGATAGTCGGTGTCTTCTGATTATGAACAAGGTGTTGTTGCTTGATAACTGGATCACGTCATTAGGAGAATCACGTGATGGACTAGACCCAAACTAATGGACGTAGCATGTTGATCGTGTCATTTTGTTGCTACTGTTTTCTGCGTGTCAAGTATTTGTTCCTATGACCATGAGATCATATAACTCACTAACACCGGAGGAATACTTTGTGTGTATCAAACGTCGCAACATAACTGGGTGACTATAAAGCTGCTCTACAGGTATCTCCGAAGGTGTTCGTTGAGTTAGTATGGATCGAGACTGGGATTTGTCACTCCGTGTGACGGAGAGGTATCTCGGGGCTCACTCGGTAATACAACATCACACACAAGCCTTGCAAGCAATGTGACTTAGTGTAAGTTGCGGGATCTTGTATTACGGGACGAGTAAAGAGACTTGCCGGTAAACGAGATTGAAATAGGTATACGGATACTGACGATCGAATCTCGGGCAAGTAACATACCGAAGGACAAAGGGAATGACATACGGGATTATATGAATCCTTGGCACTGAGGTTCAAACGATAAGATCTTCGTAGAATATGTAGGATCCAATATGGGCATCCAGGTCCCGCTATTGGATATTGACCGAGGAGTCTCTCGGGTCATGTCTACATAGTTCTCGAACCCGTAGGGTCTGCACACTTAAGGTTCGACGTTGTTTTATGCGTATTTGAGTTATATGGTTGGTTACCGAATGTTGTTCGGAGTCCCGGATGAGATCACGGACGTCACGAGGGTTTCCGGAATGGTCCAGAAATGAAGATTGATATATAGGATTACCTCATTTGATTACCGGAAGGTTTTCGGAGTTACCGGGAATGTACCGGGAATGACGAATGGGTTCCGGGAGTTCACCGGGGGGGCAACCCACCCCGGGGAAGCCCATAGGCATTGGGGGTGGCACACCAGCCCTTAGTGGGCTGGTGGGACAGCCCAAAAAAGCCCTACGCCATAGGAAGAAAAATCAAAGAGAAAAAAAAGAGGAGGTGGGAAAAGGGGGAAGGACTCCTCCTTCCAAACCTAGTTGGACTCGGTTTGGAAGGGGAGGGCTGCCCCCCTTGGTTCGGCCGAAACCCTTAGGGGTCCTTGGACCCCAAGGCAAGGCTCCCCCTCTTCCCCCTATATATACAGAGGTTTTAGGGCTGATTTGACACAACTTTGCCACGACAGCCTGACCACATATCTCCACGGTTTTACCTCTAGATCGCGTTTCTGCGGAGCTCGGGCGGAGCCCTGCTGAGACGAGATCATCACCAACCTCCGGAGCACCGTCACGCTGCCGGAGAACTCTTCTACCTCTCCGTCTCTCTTGCTGGATCAAGAAGGCCGAGATCATCGTCGAGCTGTACGTGTGCTGAACGCGGAGGTGCCGTCCGTTCGGCACTAGATCGTGGGACTGATCGCGGGACGGTTCGCGGGGCGGATCGAGGGACGTGAGGACGTTCCACTACATCAACCGCGTTCACTAACGCTTCTGCTATACGGTCTACAAGGGTACGTAGATCACACATCCCCTCTCGTAGACGGACATCATCATGATAGGTCTTCGTGCGCGTAGGAAATTTTTTGTTTCCCATGCGACGTTCCCCAACAGGAGGAGGGGCGGACGGGAGGAGGAGGAGGGGGAGAGGGAGGGAGGAGGAGGAGGGGGAGAGGGAGGGAGGAGGAGGAGGAGAGCGGCGGAGCACCGACTTCCTTCTGCCTCGACACGCCGGCACCGGCCGCCGACGACCTGCGCCCGAAGCTCCCGCGAGTACGCCGTGCTCGAGCCCATCATGTAGGGAGGGGTGACTCTGTAAAAGTGAAACGTTTTTCAACTTAATAAAGGACTGCAAAGGACTGTGGGTTGATTTAGAAGAAACGAAAGGGTGTTTTTGCAAAAATTCCACGATGGACGACCAAAAACGTATTTGCTTTATTATGCGAATCTCTCTTTTCTCCATCTTCTCCAAACAAAAGATAATACCAACCCCAATAGTCATACACCTCTTGAGTGCCTCCCCAAAATTTCCTTCTATCATCCAGCCCATAGAATATGCCATTGTGTTCAAACACCGCTCTAAAGAAATTGGAATTTTCTCCTGCAAGTAGAAGTACGCAATTGTTACGTGTCATGGATAATGCCAACTGTTGTTAATGAATATGCATATCGTTTACTGAATATGTTTTGCAACAACGCTTCCATATCTGTCCCTAATCAAATATCAAGCATTGTTTTTGTACCACATTTCAGTAAATTTGGCCACTAAATTATGAACATATATCAAAACATACAGTACACCGATTTCTTCCACTCAATTCTGAACCTATATCAATTCTGAAAGTGCAGTACAATATTTCAGTTTTCTGAAACTGATTTGAACCTATATCAATTCTGAACCTATATTCTTCTCTATTGCACTATATTAACGGTAAGTCTGAACCCCATGCTTAACATTGCAGGAAACCCATATATCAAGTTTCGTTTATGAACAAAATTTCGGTAAATTCAGCCACTGAATTATGAACGTATATAAAAAAGTACAGTCACTAATTTTGTCACTGAATTTTGAACATATATCAATTCTGAAACTTCAGCACAATATTACACATTTCTGAAACAGATTTGAACCTATATCAGTTCTGAACCTATATTCTTCTTTACTGCACTATATTAACAGCAAATCTGAACCCCATGTTGCTATAATTCGATGGCTAAAAGTATATAATCTAACTGATTTCCAGAAAATACACACTTGAGATGTCAGGCATGTACTGATGTACATTATCTAGCACGTTCACGTCTTCTGAAGCATTCTTGTAAGATATTCCACTTCCAAGTTATTTTTATGTCCTTTTTTACATAATAGTTGACGTGTTCTTACTAACTGGATTCACGAGATGGATTGTATATGAGAAAATGATTGAAAGGATTGCATCTTTAGCCATTCCGGACAGAAATCAGTGATAAATTACTGCTCTCACATGTGCTGATGCGATCAGGCAGGCATACGGACTACAGTGTCTAATGGAGGCCAGTAGATCGAGGAAAGAAATAGCGGCTAGGCGGAGATGGATTGATGGGTCTGTACCTGCGATGAGATTCAGAGTGGACTGATTGGGGGCGCGTCCCTGGCAGGCGAGCAGGATCACCGAAGAGCCGGAGCAGAGCCGGTTGGCGCCGAAGTTGAGGTGTCGGGCAGTCCAGCCACATGCCCACGGGTAGGATCGACCAGCCGAGATCCAGGAAGGAGGAGGCCGACGGGCGGAAGGCGCCGAGCGGCGTGTGTTGCAGCAAGGTTAGAGTGAGAGGGGAGTGGCACGGAGGCGCCAGCGCAATCTTGCATCAGGGAGGGAAGGAGGAGGGGCGACCGGAGTGAAGCCGACGCGCTATCCTCGACGAGGGGAGGAGGGGGAGGGGCAGCGCGCATGCCCATTCTCGCATCAGTGAGGGGAGGAGGAGGAGGAGGGGCGGCCGGGAGGAAGAGAATGGGGAGGGGAGGGAGGGAGGAGGAGGAGGGGTGGCGGAGCACCGGCTTCCTTCTGCCTCGACACCGCCGGCACCAGCCGCCGACGACCTGCGCCCGAAGCTCACGCGAGTACGTCGTGCTCGAGCCCATCGTGCAGGGAGGGGTGATTCTGTAAAAGTGAAATGTTTTTCAACTTAATAAAGGACTACAAAGGACTGCGGGTTGATTTAGAAGAAACGAAAGGGTGTTTTCGCAAAAATGCCACGACGGACGACCAGGAACTGTATTTGCTTTATTATTAGGGAGATATTTATAAAGGATCATGTTGTGTTAGCCATAATTCCTTTTGAGAATCCTGCAAATCAAAGAGGCCATGTCACTGTATCTAGTAGTGTAATCTCCCCTAGCGTAGGCTAGGGTTTTCCATCCTTACGGGGACTCCCCGCCGTAAGTCCACCAGAGCCGGCGACCCCATCGATCTACCGTGCGCGCACTTCCCGTCCCCGCACCCACCCCTTCCATTCACTGCATCCATCCCTCCCTGCTTCGGTTGCTCTTGTTTGCGCTGAAGGAACCCTAGACGTGCTACCTATGGCGGCGGCGTCAGATGTGTTTTCTTCGACGAACTGTGATTCCCAAGGGAAAGAGGATGACCTTGGTGATTTCTTTGACAAATTGGATCTCCATGATGATGAGTCTGATGATGTTGCGGTTGAGGAGGAAGCCCTTGAACTGCTTGAGGAGATTCGTTGGGTTGCCCTAGCTAGGGTTCACACATCGAAACCTTTTAGCAAAGCTCCGTTTTACAAGGACATGCGAGCTGCATGGAACTGCTCCCAGCAAGTTTGTTTCCGGCCTATAGGGCCGAATCTGTTTGTGGTGCAAGTGTACTGCCTGGGTGATTGGGACCGCATCATGCAACAGGGTCCATGGCTCTTCCGTAACATGGCTGTTCTGCTCGCTCCTTACGATGGATTCACAAAAGCTGAAGAGGTGTCGATAGTATATATGCACATTTGGTTGCAGATACACAAGTTGCCAGACGGGTATTGTAGACATGCTCTTATCGTTAAGTTGCTTCGCTATGCATGGGAAGTTCTTGAGACCAGAATTAATGGGAACCCCAGAGGCGACTATATCCGTGTTAGAGTGAAACATGATATTCAGAAGCCTCTGACCAAATTCATTAGCATTGTCAAGGACAAAACCCGCAACGTCTTTGCAGTAAGATACGAGAAGCTAGCAAGGTTTTGTAGTGCCTGCGGTATCATAGGGCATGAACACAAAGAGTGTGGTAATGGCGTGTTTGAGGAGAAGGATCTCAAGTTTGGAGCCTACCTATATGTTGATCATCTGGTACGTGCTAGATCGGAGTGGGAGGACCAGTCTGGGAAGAAGGCAAATTCCAACTCGTTTGCGTCCAAACCGATGGTGAGCAAAGAAGTACATGTGGCGAAGGGGGAACATAAGGCATCTAGCCCGCTTAAACCCCCCCAGACAAGCGATATGGACTTGGATAAGTCTTCTCGTAAGCGTCTGAATGGGAGTGAGGGTATTGTTATACCAGGTGCACATGGATCTTCTACCCCGAGGGGGGAAGTTTTGTTGCTTACTGGTGGACAAGGAGCTGATGCCCACGAGGAACCATGTAATACCGTGTGTACCAAAAGGGCAAAGGTGGGAGGTGAAAATTTAAACTCTCATGAAACTCCGACGGGATCCTTAGAGGAGTGCCGCCAGTCCCAATGAGTCACCTAGTCTGGAACTGCCGGGGGGTGGGGAACCGCTGGACAGTTCATGAAGTCCGGGCTCTTGTAAAAGCCCATTCCCCAAGCTTGGTTTTTCTTGCTGAAACAAGACAGCCAAGTGTTAAAGTGGAAAAGTTGAAGTGGAAATTAGGACTAAAAGGCTTTTGTGGGGTGGATTCCGAGGGCCGTGGAGGGGGGACTCGCATTATTCTGGGATGAATCACTAACTGTGATAGTACTTGAGTCTTGTAAAAGATATATTGATGTGGTTGTCGTGGATAATGGAGCTGAGAAGAGCTGGAGGTCTACCTTTGTGTATGGAGAACCAATGGTTGAGCATCATCAACGTATGTGGGATCACCTAGTAAGGTTAAAGGGAACCTCGACCCTCCCGTGGGTGGTTTGTGGTGATTTCAACGAAGCTTTGTGGCAACACGAGCACTTATCCAGAACTAGCAGAGGGGAAAGCCAAATGGAGGCATTCAGGGATACCCTAATGCTGTGTGAATTGGTGGACTTAGGGTTCCCTGGAGTGCCTTATACTTTCGATAATGGTCATAATGGACAAGGCAATGTGCGAGTACGGTTAGACCGGGCATGTGCATGTGATGAATGGAGGGAGTTATTTCCGTATGTGAGGGTACAACACCTTGTTTCCCCGAGGTCTGACCACTGCCCCATCTTGCTGTTCCTGGATGTATCGGATGATCGCCGCCGTAAGGGGTCGTCGAAATATGAGATAATGTGGGAACGTGACTCAAAGTTCCCGGAGATTATATCAAAAGCGTGGGCACGGTCCCTACTAGTAGGCGACTTAGGTAATGTGGCGGCTTCTCTGAAATTTGTTATGGCTGATCTTCGTAAGTGGAGCAAAGAAAATTTCGATCAGGTGGAGAAACAGGCCGAGATGCTTCGCAAGGAGCTTGAAAACCTACAGCTAAGCGGTGTTGATCGGCTACTCATTTGTCAGAAGATGCAAATCTTAGATGAGCTCCTCTACCGTGAAGAGATGATGTGGTTGCAGTGTAGTCGCGTTGTTTGGCTGAAGGAGGGCGACCGCAATACAAATTTTTTCCAACGGCAAGCAGTTTGGCAGGCAAGGAGGAACAACATCCGCATATTACAGAAGGTTGATGGCTCATGGTGCAAATCCCCCTCGGAGATGGAGCGCATGGTTGCGTCTTATTTTCAGGAGGTATATACGAAAGACCGAACCTTAGTTCCGGTGTCTGTTCTGGATGTTTTGGTGCCGAAGGTTTCGGCACATACAAATGATCGACTGCTTGCACTATTCTGATTCTGAGATATCTGATGCTTTATTCCAAATTGGACCATTAAAAGCACCTGGTCCTGATGGCTTTCCGTCTCGGTTTTACCAGCGGAATTGGGGTTGTATGAAGGAGGAGATCATCCAGGCGGTCCGACAGTTTTTTGTTACCGGTCATATACTAGAGGAAGTTAATGGTACGTGCATTGTTCTGATTCCAAAAGTCCAACACCCGGCATCGCTGCAGGACTTTCTCCCAATCTCTCTTTGCAATGTCATATATAAGATTGTTTCTAAGTGCATGGTTAACGCGCTACGACCTTGTCTTTCGGAGCTGATTTCTGAAAATCAAAGCGCTTTTATCCCAGGACGCTTGATCTCGGATAATACAATAATTGCTTTTGAGTGTATCCATCATATCCAGTCCTCCACTGGGAGTACTGATTTTTGTGCTTATAAGCTTGACCTTTCAAAGGCTTGTGATCGAGTTGACTAGGACTATTTGGAGCAGGCACTTTTGAAATGGGGTTTTGCACCACGGTGGGCTGCTCTGGTTATGGAATGTGTGAGGTGTGTGAGATATTCAGTTAAATTTAATGGCCGCTTTATTGGAGCAATTTTCACCGACCCGCGGTATACGACAAGGTGATCCTTTATCATCCTTCATGTTTCTCTTTGTGGCTGATTCTCTGTCATCTCTTTTACATGTGGCAGTCCAACAAGGAGGTTTAGAGGCTATCAAAATTTGTAGGAGAGCCCCTACTATTTCACACCTACTATTTACGGATGATTATTTGCTATTCTTTCATGCATCTGCTGAGTCGGCGACGATTGTCAAGGATGTGTTGAACACTTATGCTTCAGTGACGGGTCAACTTATAAACCCTTCTAAGTGTTCCATCATGTTTGTTGATACTTGTTCTACTCAAGTTGCAAAGGAAGTGAAGCAGATTCTGGGGGTAACACAACAAGCTTTCAAACCTAAATATCTAGCTCTCCCAGTTCCAGAGGGACGTATGCATAAGGGGCGATTTGAGTCATTGCAATCCAGGTTGAGCAAGTGTTTGGTAGACTAGAGTGAACGATATTCATCTTTTGCTAATAAGGAGGTGCTCATAAAGGCAGTTGCTCAAGCCATTCCGGTATATGTCATGAGTATCTTCAAGCTACCTCTTTCCATGTGTGATGAATTGACAAAAATGATTAGACAGTACTGGTGGGGGTGGAAAATGGGAAGAGAAAGATGGCATGGGTTGCTTGGGAAAGGATGTCTCTCCCTAAGTCTCAAGGCGGTTTGGGCTTTCGTGATATGCGTGCTTACAACCAATCCCTGTTAGCCAAACAAGCCTGGAGGCTTCTCACTGCTCCGGATTTGCTCTGTGCAAAACTGCTATGGGCAAAATACTTCCCTAATGGCAACCTGGTTGATACGGTGTTTCCTGCTAATTCCTCGGCGGTGTGGAACGGAATTGAATATGGTTCAGAATTGGTGAAAAAAAGGTATGATCTGGAGGGTTGACGATGGTGCAAACATACGTTTTTAGAGGGACCCACGGATTCCTAGGGGTCCTCCTTTTACCCATATTTTGCCAAAGCGCAATTGTCGCCTTAACAAAGTAAATGATTTTCTCGACGCTTATGGGAATTGGAAGCTTGATTTGTTGCAACAATTCTTTACCCGTGCTGATATTGTCTCTATTCTGAAGATTTGTACCTCTCTGTGCCAAATGGATGACTTTGTGTCATGGCCATGGGATAGATCAGGTAATTTGTGTGTCAAGAGTGCCTATCATGTTGCAATGTCAACCTTGTGGGATCAAATCAGTCAAGGTGCGTCTACTTCAGCCCCATCAGGGGATCGGCCGATGTGGGAACTGGTCTGGAGTGCCGCTGCTCCTCCAAAAATGCGGCACTTTGCTTGGCAGGTTATCTCAGGATCACTCCCTACAATGGCTGAGAAAAACCGGAGACATATAGGAACATGTGCTGCCTGTGCCCTATGTGATCGCGACGAGGGGACGTCATTTCATGCACTGATTGTGTGTCCTAACGCTGTTCGGTTATGGGATTCGATGCAAAGGCACTGGCCACTGCATAACAGCACGGATATCATATGTACAGGGTCGGAGTGGTTACTTCATCTGCTTGCGGAGTCGCAAGAAATTATAAGGAGCAGGATCATCATGGTGCTATGGAGGATTTGGCACTTAAGGAATGAGGTCATACATGGCAAAACTATACCCCCGCTGGATATTTCATGCTCGTTTCTGTCAAGCTACTACAATTCCTACAAAGATATATCCTTGAGTGTTGAGGAGATTTTGAAAGGTAAAACCCCGGTCATGGTATGTGCACATACAATGGTAACGCCAACATTACACCCTTGTAAGCCATGGCCAGCTCCGGCAATGCAGGTTGTGGCTCTGTTGATGGTTCTTATGATCCTGTGGATGGGTCAGCGGGCTCTGGCATGATTCTTCGAGACAACAAAGGGACTGTTATCTTTGCATCCTATCGCAAATTGTTCCATTGCAATGAGGCTCTTGAAGCAGAAGTACAAGCAATGAAAGAAGGGCTAGAGTTGTCGGTGGTTCACTCTCAAACCACTATTGTGCTGCAATCTGATTGTGTTGTGGGTTGTGGCTCTCAAGATGATTGCGGAGGAGTCCTTTGATAGATCGGCCTACGGTAATCTAGTCTCAGAGATTAGGAGGCATCTCAGAGATAGGGTTGTTATTCCTCTTAAAATTAGTCGGGAACAAAATAGAGTTGCTCATTATTTAGCATATATGGTAGATGTGGTGATAACACATCTTGTTGGTTGGGCCAACCACCTCCATGCATTACCAAATTAGTTGATGAAGATTGTAATTCTATACCTTTGGAATAAAACCCTACGTTTCATCGCAGAAAAAGACCCTTATACTAGGTCATATGTACGTGGTTTTTTTTTCAAATACTTGTTTAACTTTTTTCAAATATTTATCCAATTTTTAAAAATATTTTTAAAAGTGTTTTTATTGTATATATATTCAAAATATTCAAAGTATCAAGTAAAAAAGGTTGTGGCCTCCTGCGGTCGTGGGCTGGCCCAGATCGCTCGGCCCTTCAGCGAGTCCGAAGCCAGACTCGCTGAAGACGAGATATAGAGGTGTCGAGCCTAACCCCGCCAGCAACTATGGAAACGACGAAGAAGTACTTCTTTCAAAGATCACTTTTACCTTTGTAGATTGCGACAAGCGGCGTATTGCATGTGTGTCACTTGTAATAACCTAAGAGTTTTTTTTTCCTTTTTTCATAGATTCGTAATTTTTAAATGTTTTATCTTTTAAACCGTATGTTCAAACTTTGAAACTTTTTTACCATTGATTTTTTCGTGTTGAGATCTTCAAAACGAGATCACATGTTAATGGATTTTGACGAACCTTTTTTTATGAAAAAAATGGACGAATAAACTGGACAGAAAAACGTGCCTCTCGCAATTGGAAAAAATAGAAAAACATTTTTTTTGTTTCTGAAAGACACGACCGTACCTCTAGCGAAGGAAAAATCGTGCATGTGACGAGAAAACATAAAACACATTTTTTTCGTTTATGAGAGGCACGACAATGCCTCTCGCGATAGAAAAAATAATAGAAAATTGATCTTTTTTCTTTTTCGAGAGACACGACTGTTCCTCTCATGATGGTAAAACCATGCCTCTGGTGAAAGAAAAAACTGAAAATATCTTTTTTTTTCGTTTTCAAAGAGATATGGTCATGCCTTTCGCGGAAGCAAAACCATGCGTCTCGCAAAAATAAAACAGAAAATACATCTTTTTGTTCCAAAAAGCATGACATTGTCTCGCGCGAAAGCATAGCGGCGCCTCTAAAGAAAACACATTTTTTCTTGCGTTTTTTAAAATGTAAGAAACGCTAGTGAAAAAGACTGAACACCAAAAAGACCCAGAAAAATCATTATAAAAATCAAAAATGCGTTTGATCTTTTTGAAGAGAACATTTATAATGGAACACGTGACAACAATTAAGAACACACCAAGTGATGACGAATGGTCGTTGGTAGGTTTTTGAAGCAGTGTTCGTCAACCAATTGCTACTAGTAACAGTGCACGTGCAACGCACGTGTAATTAAATATATTTTTTTCATTCATTGTTGTCAATGGGTTAATATAAGATGAAAACAATTGATATCTGGAACCACATTTGATGACACATGCATGAGCTCATTCTTGGTTGAGGTAATCATGTACCTTTAAACAAATACAAAGGTAATATTCTAACATATAACACAATGATACTTGCACATTATTGCCATTAGACACTCAGAAGCAACAAAACATATAAAACTTACATCTACACTGTGAGCAGCATGTATATATGAAACCTCATGAACTACCCAACATAGTATGTCCACACCAAAGAATATACTAAGCCTAGCTAGAAATGAGATTGAGAAAGATGAAAAACATGAAACCCATGACAGGGTCAGAGCATAGAAAATCATAGATGAATGAGTCGTGATAGAAGAGCAGCACGTAGACGGATTGCTGGATGATGTAGAGCTTGATTGAATAATCTCTGTGCATCATGTAAAGCAATAGTTTTAGCAGTACGAAATTGTGTGCAAATGCTCTATATCATACTCTATACAAGCAAAGTTGGTTCAATGTTCCATATGAAAAAGAAGTGATTGTATCTCTTTTTGAATTCTTGATATGTATATTTTATTTTTATTTTTCACAAAATAAAATACTGCCTCAAGAAGATAATTAGAACTATAACGTGTTACACATAAATAATATGTTGTCCGCGACAAACCATAATTTAAGGATGATCGACTTGTGTCATACTCATAGTTGATCTTCAAAAAAATAAGTGTCATGGTTGTCTACAATTTGTAGAAATTCACAAATACTTTCGTGGGGCAGAAAAGAGTTTATATCTGAACGCTGATTTCAGAAAGCGAGTTTGGTAAGTAACACATCATAAGAACAAAATAATAGAAATTTAATCAAATCATCATAAGAAAAGAAATGAAAACGTATGTATGAACAATAATATAAATTTTAGGGTACGCAGACTTACGTGAACTATCTTCAACTACAGAATTCGTGTCAGCATACTCAAGTTCCTCATCACTATGTTCATTTGAAGGCTAAAAACCTAGTTGATTGCCCGTGCATTGCCACGGGATAACAAACTCAAGCATAGAAACATTAACTGATCAAACATCTTCTACTTCACAATGTTTACCTCGATGTTAATGATGGAGATCTTGTGCAAATATGGCCCCCTATCGTCGCATGCCATGTCCGTGTGATGACGGTGAATTCATGTTTATTTTTCAGTCTGTAGCCCTCTCCTTTATGTTATCCTCCCCGGCCCTACCTAGTGCCGCCTGCATGGCTGTCGTCGTTCTTCATCAACCCAAGCGCTCACTTCACCTCAAATCGTTGGTCTTTCCACCATTTTTGTAAGCATCCGGGGCACTATGTATTCCATCATTGACACCTCTTCGGCGACGTCTTCTTCGATTCTGGCTAGCTTTCTCTGTTCCCTTGTACTATATTTTTTAACTTGATTGACATTGAGTTGACTTACAAAGATATATGATATATATCATTTTAAAAGGAACACCAAGAACATGTGTAATTAAAACTAACATGGCATCACTTGTTAAGTGCATAAGTGTGGTTTTCACACAATGGTAAACCAAGAACAAGGTTGGTTTTGACACAAGCCTAAAGACTGTTTGCACATGCATTCTTGTGAACAAGATAAAAAACAGCGCTTGCGAGAGATCAAACTGACACACTTGTTTATGCACAGGGACAGAATGGCGTCTCTCCCTTATTCCTGATGGGTACAATACACATCATCACACTTCACAATGGCTACATGATCCAGTGTGAATATTACTCCAAAACCACAACTATGCTCACTCCTATCTACAAACAATTCTCATAAAATGTTTCTAACATTGTCACCTTACAGTCACTCGGTGCCTTCATCCAAACGGCCATGGCCGCTTTGTCGAGTGCTCATGCCCTATTCTTCTTCTTGGTCTCCTAGTCTATGGCGTTCGCGATGGCAATGGTGATGGCGATGTGAGCGTTCGAGATTCAAGCAAACCAACAATGATACTTGATCTATCCTTTGAAGCTGCTTGCACTTTATGGGGCAAAATGTTGTGTAGAAATTCGCTGATGTGGAAGGAATACATGAAACTGGAATGTCATCCTTTAATTGGTCTAGTGAAGGATTTATTTTCTGCTAGAAAAGTGTCTTGGTGCCATGATAGTTTTACAAAATGGCTTAACCAGTTCAGCCAGGAAAAAGAGGAAACATTATCCAGACGAGAAAGTGAGAAACCAATGCAATTCACCGCCATGATACTTGTTGGAACTGTGGGACATGTTATCTTTGAACATTTCAGCAGCAGAGTGATCACTGAAATGGCTTGGTGTAGCACACACAAGAAGCTACCGCAGTTAGATATCTCGCAAAATGCCTTCGGCTGTTCATTGCTTGTGTCCAATGGTCAACATCTGTACAAGATATCTGAGCAGCAATATGAGAGTGAGTTCTTCAGTTCAAACGATCATCAGTCATCAATACATGAGGGTGCAGACTAAAGGAATCAATATGGCTCTTGTGTTACCTTGGGACCCTAGCATAAAATCCATTGTATGTACAAATTGTACTACACATACTATTGTTAGTTATTTTTCACGGAAGCGTACTATAACAAAGAACATGAGCATGGAGCAGTTTTTACAAAGGGAAGGAACTGTGGGGGAGCACGAGGATACTAAAGAGACGATTCCCATATCCCTCATAGATCTGTTGGGCACCGCTTTTCTCACACCAATATTGTCTAGCTCATGGAGATCTTTTCCATGTGAAGCACCGAGTATTCCCCAGATGGCCTACGGATCAAATCTAATGCAGACAATAACTGTCATTTTGATAATGATCGCTGCTGTAAGTCAAGCACCACAACCATCAAATTTGTTAGCTGAGAGAATTGTTGCATTTGAGTTACTTGGACAAGAGCAAGTTTTCCTTGAGAAAATTTTGGAATGGAGCTTTAGTATAATTATTTATCCGCAAGTGCAATGGGGTCCATGCATATTCTTATACTGGATGAAACCATCCTTACAATGGGACCCGGGAATTTGTCAAAACACCCATGGGTGCAGTCGGATAAAGGATATTCCTACCATAAATTGTGCTGCAAATTTTCATTATTTCTTCAGGATTTAAATGGTGAAGTTGTGGAGTACAAATTTCAGTTCATGTCAAATTGTCGGGCCAATAAAACTTCCACTTCTATTGAACCAGCACAACAAGAATCTAAGCTCATTGCAGTTTGTAGACAAGAGCTTGAGATCATTAATGTTGCTGTCAAAGGTCCGTACAATACATGTTTCAACCTTACACGGTGTGGACTATTCTGGGAAACAAAGCATGCATTTTCAACGTTGCAGCAACCTGTATCACATCTATGGGTGTACAAGCAATTTTACCTAGAAGATCCACCATTGACATCCTTATTCTCCATAGCAATGCAATCCAGTGAATTCTATGCTCTAGTTAAACAAAGGAAGATTCAGAAGCTCAAACAACTTGATAGGTGATGGTCCTCTATGATTTGGATCATCTCATTTATGCCTCCTTAAAGTCAACCTTTGCATATAAAACTCTCTTAGGATGAACACAATTGGGGACAAGTGTGATTTCAAGAGGGGTGGAATGTCAGGTATTATATACTTCAGGGCGCCAAAACAGTGACTCTTAACAGAGGAAGCAGATGGGGATTTGCATAACCAACATGCATGTAAAGCTAGGACGGTGTGGCAGTTTGCAGCTGCTTCTCGACCGCAGTTGTCCAGAGTAGGTTATGATATGTAAGGGTGGAGTGAATAAATCTATGAAACGGACAATCATACCTCGTAAATTAGAGAGATGCACATCCAATCCAGGTTGATGCTGCTTTTAGGACGTTATGGATCTGAAACAGGCACCACTATGAAGGTCATAAATTAACCCTCTACTTTTCACGTATAAACACAACCTGGGAACAGAAAGAAAATATATGAATTCATATGAGAAGCTAGGTCAGTACATAATAATTTTGCATTCACTAGATGTGTGTACTTTCCCAATTTGCAACCTCCAATTAAACATGAACCGAGTTGAGATTCTTTATGTACTACTGGAAATATTGCAGGAAGAGCACGAAGTGGCTTGTTAGATTGAAGCTCCCCGTGAGCCACCTCCCTATTGGCACCTCCAACCTGGCGGCGCTGCTACCACCCTGTATGCTCCCTGTCGCTCCCTGTCGGCTCCGTGAAGGCTAAAAACGACGGGGACAGGGCGAGCGGCGGCTGCGCGACGCGAGAGCGGCCCGAGCGGGGCGAGCGGGCGATGCGGGTGACGGCGAGGGGCGACATCGTCGGGGACGGGGCGAGCGGCGGCTGCGCGACGCGAGGGCGGCCCACGGGGACAGGGCGAGCGGCGGGGGCGTGGGAGCGAGCGACGGGTGCGTGGGAGCGGTTCCCAATCGATAACGTGGAAGGGGAGGGGTGGTGTCAGGAGGGTCAGGTTTCGCGATGGGGTTTCGTTAGCGAGGGATTGATTAGCGCTAATGAAAACGTCTATTTCGTTAACAACATATTTAGACCCTTGATTAAGTAATTGAACGCTGAGATTGTAATTTGAATCTTCCCTCTCGTGCTTTTATTAGTAGAGATGTGAAAACGACCAGATTACCTTGAACATGGGCTCAATCCACATGGGTGATGACTGGTATCCACATGCCATGGTAGGCCCTCGAAGGCCCAACTAACTCCTGGTGAGCCACGTCGGGCGTGTCAAATTCTGCTCCAGTCTCTCCCAACGAAAATCACAAGGAGACAACGAAAAGAAAAAAGAAAATCTAGAACCTTCCCTTCCCTGGCTGCGGCGAGCCCACGAAATCCAACGACCGCCAGACCGCCACGGCCATCCCGGCAGGAAGGAAGGAAGGAGCCCGGGAATCCACACCCGCGAGCAGCCGCGGCGAAGGGAATCCCCGCGAGGGGAGAGGCCGGGCGAGGGAATGTTGTGGGAGTGGGATGACGGCGACGAGGCGGCGCGGACGGGCGACGAGGTCCCCGTCGATTTCGACTTCTTCTCCTTCTTCGCCAAGCCCAAGGTGAAGGACCGCCTCTCCCCCTTCGATTCGTCCGCCGGCTTGCTCCCCCCCCCCCCCCAGGGCAGGCCAGGCAAACCCCCGGCCATCCCCGCGTTTGGGTTGTTGGATTTTACGATTTATTAGGGGGGCGGATCGTGTTCATGGAAATGCTGTTGCTGGCAATTGAGCCCCTTTCCTTTTTCCTGCTGGGTAAAGTTTCTTACGGCGAAATTTGCGCGTGCAGGATTACTACAAGATACTGGAAGTTGATTATGACGCGTCGGAGGAGACAATCAGGTCGAGCTACATCCGTCTCGCGCTGGTCAGTGTTTTCCCCAGCACACTGATCTGCCTGTTTTCCCCGTCTTAAAGCGCAGTCTGAATTCTGCGATTGAAATCGTTACCTGAAACTGTATCTATGCCGGTAGTCACAATCTCAATAAGGAACTGTAACCTAGAAACACTGCATATTTATTTTGCTCATGCAACTGCTGGTAGGTTTCTATTAGTAAATTTTATTACCTTTGTATTTTGCGTTGACGCTTTCGTATTAGTTACCAGTTTACAATATTCTACTGTAGAAATGGCACCCTGACAAGAAACAAGATGAAGAAAAGGCAACCTCCAGATTTCAGGACATTAATGAGGCGTACCAAGGTGAGCTTTGTTAGTTGATAAGTTATTCAGCATCCTCATGTTTAACTCTGAGAATCTACATAATATTTTTATCTTGTTTTTAAACATTTTGTCATGATGTGCTAGCAGCATATCATCTAATCACTTCAGTTTTTCTCTTTGCTTGCTTCTAATATTCCAGATTTGTTATGAACATAGCAAATGTGATAGAGTGCACTAATGTGCAATAGTTCATCTAAGAGTAATCCTTAACATTGCATTAGACTACATGGGCAGTTCATCTGGTCCCTGTATAATTTAGACGCTGCTGAACTACCCTGAATTTTGCGGTACCTGGCGGAGTTTTAAAACATGACTACCACAAGACTAAGAATAATACCTTTCGTGAGTTAGAAGATTCCAAGCATGGTTTCAAATTGCGATAAATGTGTTTACACTTGCTTGGGGCACATCATCCTGTGTTAAATCGGTGAAAGGTGTTTTGTTAGCAAACCTCTTGGAGCTCATGTATATCCATTTGGGATAAGTCACTCATTGCCTCGTGCAAACAGGCCATGAAACTATGCACTTAAATCATACTAAGAAACTAGCGGAAGCATGATTTATTCATCACATTTGAGCCAGACTTGTTGCACACCTCACCTTGAACGTCTAGGTCACATGCATTAGTAGGAATAGCTGGCCATCGTTTGTTGAGCAGTGGGTAATGTAGTTTTTTGCAGTTTTGAACCGACTGTCAAAACACGTTTCTTATTAACCCATTTTTTTTTGTCTAAAGAACGTTCTTTCATGATTCATCTGCTTTAGCCTTCTATCTAGAAACCGAGACAAACAATGATTAATTGATGATACGTCAGGTGCTTTCATTCATGACATCTTTTGTTTTTGTCAGTTCTCAGCAATCCAGCAAAACGGCAGGAGTATGATAAGAAAGGTGTTCTGTACGTTCAGGATCAGAATGCAGCGGTCAGTGCCCCTCCCCACCTCCCACACACCTACCTGATCACACGCAATATCTTCTCATGGCATTTGTTTTTTACTTTCAGGATTATCTGAACCGGCACAAGGGTTTAATACTTACTTGCAATGGCCTTGGTGTAAGGTACTCGGTGTGGTGAGCTTTCTCAGGGGTACCAGGGTCTGCGTCTATGTGCGGTCTTGGATGATGTGTGTAGTTGTAAAATCCCATCTAGTTCACAAAGTTTAGCACGGTACTACCATCTGATGGGGCCTTAGAGTTTCATCCTACAACAGACATGATTTATATTTGTTGATTGTCTGTTGTAGGTTGCAAGAGGCATAGATGCCCTATGTTGCACATTGCCCCTGAAACACTGTCCCCATCCTATGAAATGAAAGCATCTGTGTTAATGAATGCCTTGTCATTTTACGCATAGCATTGTGTGTCGTTGGATGTCAGAAAATGCTTACTGTTTACTCACCCAGAACTTCATCTTCCTTCACAAGGGCACAATAAATACGGTTATGGCCTCAGCATCAGTATTTTCCTTTTAGCTTGTCTTATTGGAGTGACAATTGGTCGCAAAGCAGCTTATTAAATATCTCGTGCTTGGCGAGGTGCTCAGCAAAATAGACCAGTTTTTTCTTACCTTATAGGATGACATTGGTGCTTACATTTTGAAGCTTGAGTGCTTGATTAGGCACCAATGGCTGACGAAGTGGTTAACATTTAACTTCTACTGTTGTGCATAAGCACATGTTAAGAGTGAATCCGTTTGATAAACTATGTAAGCACCAACTTGGAGATGGCTAAGCAACGGAGCAGGTGAAATTTGTAAGGTGTTTGGTCTCGTTTTAAACACACATACATATAGGCACCTTGTGTAGGCCATTCACCTCCAGAAATCTAGAGGCTGTTTGCATGATTTGGTCAACTTTGTGGAAATATACCTCATTTTTTACATCGGAATTTTGCCAACAGATTTGGAGGGTTAACACTGTAGATGACTCTGATCTTGCCAATATAATTAGAAGAAACGGAATTGCTGTGGTGAATTAGATAGTCGATCAAACCTTTTGGCATTTTAATTTCAAAATTTAGCGCTTGTAGTCAGGATTATGAACACTGGGTCGAGTAAGAACAATCAGAAAGACTTGAGCAAGCACGCTACTAGTAAAACTCAGATGTCTCATTACAGTTGATGAGAGGAAACAGCTTACAACACAACTTGTTTCTTTCTTTCAGCAACAGTTGAAAAAAGAAGGAAGGCCTAAAATAACAAGCTGGCTGTAAAGCCTAAACGTATGCTAAAACATCCTTCTTCCCCTGCTCAAATGATCATATCTTTCAGATCTTCAAATTTCGCAAACAGTTCGTCTCTGCTTTCCTGCATATAGTGAAGGCCGGTCATTAAGCGCACACGCCAGGCATGATGCTTGCTCTGTAATGATAGTTGGAAACCATACCTTGAAGAGGAGATACCGTGTGACGAACCAGACTGAGTAGCCAGTTCCTATGATTTCCAGCACATTCGGAAGCTGCAACAAGTGATTCGTGTGGTTTATCATACGTGGAGCAGTAGGTTTTTAAGTGCGCACGGATCTATTCAGTGACGGCATAACCACATACCAGGGGAACAGAATCAATCGCAGATATGATTTTAGATAGAATCAACAGAACAATCAAAGCACCACCTCCGAGGAGGACATAAGTGGGTGTCACTTCGATGTCCAGCTGAAATGAGCAAGCCCAAAGTGAGTGTGACTCTGTGAGCAACAGATAGCAATCAACTGGTCCAAGACTGCAAAATGTATTCAGGAACAAACAGAGGTACATAATATCCTTATAAGTTCAAAATCTGGAAAGTAGAAATTTGAGGTTAATGTGATGCATATACTCTTTTCTAGGGTTTGATACATAGTCTGGCTTCATTTGAGCAACATAATTAAGTTATTTTGTGTGGCATCTGATTAACACAGTGCAACTTCATGGCCGTTTGTGTAAATGGAGCTCTAGATCTTGGCATATCCTGCAGTAGATCCTAACCGCCCAGCCTAGCAATCCTCACATTTGCATTTGCAAGTTGGTTGGCAGAACCATTTTTTGCACAGCCATGTCACACTGTTGCTGTTCTTGATTTCACTTCAACAGCCACACTGAGATCTACCATAAGCTTGAACAGCGATGCTGTCATAAGAGTCAGGAAAATTGGATTCTTCACTGGTTGGTTTGCCATTTTTTTTATGTTATACTCTATTGGCTCTTTCATGTCACTGCTATTGACATTCCGACTCAAGTATGGCATATGATCCATCTCATAAAAAACGTGTAAATATTTATCCTGCTAAAAAAGCATCATTTATTTTTCTGCATCAGTAGGCGCACTAACACTAATTCAGCTTGATGCAAAAAAGAGAACAGTGTTTCAGTTTTAGACAATCTAAGGCAATTGCCGTTGTATTCAAGGCATTCAAGGCGGGCATCCAATTGCAATCGTTAACAGATAGGATCTGGTTAACAGATATGAATTCTGCGTAAGTCAGTGTATCTTGGTCACCTAAAGGTCTGGTATAACTCCCTGGTCTTGTGTTCTCTGAACAGATAGGATCTCCTCGGAAGCTAGTAGTAGAAAGCAGAGCAGCGAACGAGCAGAGAAGAGTGAGCTTTCAGCGCGGCACTACCTTGCTCAGTACGTCGTCCACGCCGCCGCCGCCCTCCTCAGGCTCCCCCGGCGGCGACACCGGCGCATCTTCCACCGTCACCTCCACAAACCCGCCGCTTCCACCGGAGGGCTCCCCGCCCTTCTCCTCCCCGGCTGGCGCGTCGGGCTTGTCCGTGACGACGGTGGTGGTGGTGGTGGCGGCGGACCCCGACGCCGGCTCCTCGGACGGCACCGGGTCGGGCCTGGTCGGCGTGGCGGAGCGGCAGCGCCAGCCTCGTCGTGCCGGGGCGCTGAAGGCCACGGAGCGGGTGGGCGGCCGGCGGTGGACGCGGGCCGAGGATAAGGGTGCGTAGGCGGCGGCGGTGGAGACGAGGGCCTCCATCCTTTCCTCTCTCTCCCTGCTGCTTTTTTGCTTTCTTTTCTGTGGAGGCCGACCGGCTGGCTGGGGTTTGAGGTTTTGGTTGAGCCGCGGGGAGGATGAGGGGGAAGTGGTGGGATGGATGGCCGCCTCGCTGTCGCACCGATGTGTGCTCCACGCTGACAGTGTGCACTGTGCAGTGCAGTGCAGTGCCGGTGCTGCCGTGCTGGTTTGTCTTTGCCGTTGGAACGCAAGAGGCGTCGCTTTTCTCGGCCCCGCGCCCGTGATTCTCCGCTGCGCTCTTTGGCTTTGGCGGGTCGCATCTCATCTCCAGCTCTTTTTCTCCGTTTTTTTGCTTTTGGAAATTAATGATGGTTGTGGCGGAGCCCTCTGGAATATACCGGCATTTATTGTGCTAGAATACAATTGGCGTGAATAGTTGTTCCGCTACAGTCTACAGGTGGAACGTCCTGGTTCTTTGTTCCTTCGCTTGGTTAAATGAGTTGCGACACAAACTAATAGTACGTCCGTCACGGTTTAAAAGACACGGTTAAATTTACATGTATTTTTATAATAGACAAGGTTTAAGACGCATTGCATTTACTCCTAACATCTAATTAGTATTCCGTTGTATTAATTTTTGTATGCATGCGTAGTGTGAATACTATTTTTTAATTCATTTCACAGCCAATAACCATCTACATTCTAGAGAATTTTCATGCACGCCTTCTAAACCGTGACGGAAGGAGTAACATGGTTCACATGTCTTGGTAAATCATCTATCTTGCCAGATCTAATATACTCCCTCCTTTTTGGTTTCTCGGACCCATCTTCAAAATTTTAGATTTTTATTATATTAGGTTCATTTTGAGTCTAGTTGAGTTAAAGTGTTTTGAGTTTCACGCATATTTAATTTATAAAGAAGAAAAAAAATAGTGGCTATGCATGTATCTTTTTTATATGCATCATACAAGTTCAATGGAAGAAAGGATGCTACATTTATTGCCCTCGGAAATTGAATATGTGAAAAACATTTTATTGATTAGTTAGAACTATTGTCATCCATTCACAATTCACCTTGGTTGATGATATTTCAGATTTAAGCCCTATAAATCGAAATGGAGGGAGTATGACATCAACATGAGTTTTTTTAACTTAAAAATGTTTTATCTTTTAAATAAAAAATTTAACTAAAAAACCGTTTTGATCATTAAATTCGTTTCGACGAGATCTTCAAAACAAGATCTCATATTAATATGTTTCGATGATATTTCTTTTGGATCAAAAGTTGTCATAATGTTTACACTGAAATTACTATAATGTTTAAAATAAAGTTGCCACGACATGTTTCATCTTGTTTTTTTATTTTAGGTTTAAAGCTATCAATATTTCAATTACTTTTTATGGTATTTTTTATTATTTGACCATGGTAAATTTTAGTAATTAACCATGACAAATTCAATTCATGGATCATGACAATTTTTAGTAATTCATCATGGCAAATTGAGTTTATAGATCATGGCAATTTTAGTATTTGGTAATATCAATTCTACTATGTTGAACATGGAAAATATTTTTTATGAACCATGGCAAATTTGAGTGCATATCATGAAAAATTTAAGTAATTCACCATGGCAATTCTAGTTTATTGTTCATGGCAAATTTTAGCCATTGATCAAGCATTTTTAAAGTAACCGGAGACATATCTATTGTTATTTATGAACCATGACAAATTTAATTCATGGATCATGGCAAAATTTAGTAATTCATCATGGCAAGTTTAGTTTCTTAATTCTTTTTTATAACATGTTAAAATTTACTTTAAACATAAAAGAAAACGTAGTTGAAATATATCATGGCAACTTTAATATAATCATAATGGCAATTTATGCGCAATAGACATGGCAAGTTTTTAACTCAAAAAAGTCGTAGAAACATGTCGATATGAGATCTAGTTTCAACGATCTCGTGACGGCGGATTTAATGGTGAAAATGTTTTTTAAATCTGAATTTTCATTTAAGAGATAAAACATTTTAAGATTTTAAGAATTAAAAGATTCCCGCTGACATCATGTGTTTCTGTCCTAGTTGACATGCATTTTTGAGAAATAAAAATGTTGACGTGTCATAATGGGTCGCTAGAAGGGCGTTTAGCCCGACCACTTTTAGCCCACACATGTGAGCGGAATTGATTTATGTCACACGTGTGGCATTTATAAGGGTCCAAATAATTATGTGCCATAGGTTTTTTTTGTCGACGCGTTCACCTTGTTGGGTAGTATCAATTCATGTTGACAAAATCAAGTAATCAAACCCGTTTAAGGCCAACTCCAACGCGTGACCCCATTTGGTCCGTCCATGTGTGTTTAGGTCAAAATGGACAAATGGCATGGCAAGACAAAAAACTGTTTGTCCCGTATCCACCTCAACCTAAATTTGACGTAAATTTGAGACGAATTTTTGTTCAGATGAAAGCGCATGCGGCACTTCATCGTCCACCCCCGAAACCGCATGACAGGTGCCCAGTGAACTTGTCACGTCCTTTTTAATGGCAAGTCGTGGACTGCCAATTCACTTCCATATCCTTCTATGACCTTGTGACAGTCCGAGACCGACGCCCCAGAAGATTCCCCCTTTATTCCGTTTTCGTCGTGTGGTTATTTTAATTTGTTGCATCATCATCGCATCATGCGCATCATCTGCATTGCATCGGCATCTCCGTGCCGTCAGTTTTCAAAACTTGCATCCGATGTTAGATGCCGTTTCTCGTCGTTGTCCGTTCTGAGCCCGACCGCACACGCACGCGCCCGCGGCACCGTCGAATCCATGTTTTAAAAAGTGTGCGTAAAACTTTCTCTGATCGAGGTGAAACTTGGCATGCGGTCGTGATTAGTTATAGGTAGGCCGCCTGTCGAATTTCGTCGCGATCGGAGACCGTCTGGTACCCGAACGGTCGACCGTAGCGGCACCGAATTCGGTCTATCGTCGGACGTTTTTCGGTGTTTTAAAATCGCGTTGCCGCACCGCACCGTTTCCCTCTCTTCCCCTGCTAGCCTACTCTACACGTTCACTTAGCCGACCCCGCGTTCGAGTTCGTACGATTTCGATCGCGTGGGCGAAAACGGGGCCGGATTCGGATAACCCTAGCCTCCCATTTGTTTATATATAGATCCTCCTATTATTTAGACAGCAAACCCTAGCTGCCTCGATTTCCGTGCTCCCCCAACCAGCCGCCGCCACCGTGTCGTGCATGTCTCCCACCTCCCGCAGCCCACAGCAGCCCAGATTGGGGCCCGCCTAGGCCCGACCGAGCCCAAATCGCCCCGCAGCCGCCGCCAGGACCCGAGGTCCCTCCCCATGGAGCCCCTGCCCGAGGCAGCAGCTTCTCCTGCCGCTCGCCGGCGCCCCACCTCTCGCCGGAGCGCCTCCCGCTGCCGGCCAGGTCGTCCCTCGCCCATTCCTCTCTGCCCTTTCCCCCATCTCCCTCGTCTCACCTCCCTCTCTCGTTCATGGCACTGGCAGGAGCACCATGGATTCGAGCGCCCCAAGTCGTGGTACCATTGCAAAGCTCGCCACACCGGAATTTGGGTGGTGCCGCCCGGATCCGCCGGCCCCCACCGCCGCCATCTCGGTCCAGGCCGGACCGAGGCCCTCTGCCAGCCGCCGCCGCCGCCTCGCCTCTGCCCTGGAGGGGCACGAGGAGGACGAGACGCCCTAGGCAGGCCACCAACCCCGTGCGTGGGCCGATTCCCTCCTCCCAGATCGAGCCGACCCAAGAGGCCTTTGGCCCAAGGTGAGCCTCCCTTGCCCCTGTTCCCTATTCCTCGCCCAAGCACCCGATAGCTATGTTGCGCCACTGATTAGGCCCGTTAGTAATTTAGTAATTTCGGAATTAATATAAATTCCAGAAAATAGACATATTAGATCGACCGTATCTTTTAAACCTTAAGTCGGAACGAGGCGTATTGTATATGGATTTCGTGTAGTTTTGCGCATAGAACGTGCTTTCACAACTTGCATATTTATTTGACGTTGTTTGACGTGTCGTATGCATAGATTAACGTGCTGTTCTAATAGGATAGTGCCCGCATTTATTTACCGCGCGTGTTCGAATTGCTCGGATGCCGTAGTATAAATGCCCATGTTTTAAGAACCATTATTCCATGTATTTTAGAGCGGTCATTGGTATTTTTGCGTGTAGGGATTGCCGCTAGTTTATTTTCCCGTGTATAGGTTATCTTCTCGCATTTACGTGTGGCAATATTTTTGTTGCGCAACCCCACATGTTTTATATGTTTTCGGGGTAGAAAAATCCATGGGATATTTTGCCGTGATGCCCTTTTGTTTAATTCGTAGGATTTATTCCGTGCTTTGTTTGAAGGAGTTGTCAACTAGAGAGTTGATCTTGGATGTTTTCTCTAGCCCCTGGTATTTTTAGTTGCAATAGAAATGCATGTTTAGGTGTGGTTTGCTTGCTCTCAAGTTGCTAGAAATAGTGCTGATTTGGAGGTGCTGAAATATTTCTAATCTGGAATCTGTTATTTTTGTTGCTGTCTTGTCTTGCTTGTATCTTGTGATCTGTAGCTCTTTTGAGGTTGGTCCAATGGAGTAAGTTGTAGTCCTTGTGTTTCTCTAGCATGATGTGAATTTTCATGCCATTTGGGGACCTGTAGCTTATGGTTTTGCTGCTGTCAATATGCTTCAGATCGAAAACTGCAGCTTCAAAAAACTGCTATTTTCACTAAGTCTGAAATAGTGTGTGGGAAGCCATTTTGTGACTTCTTTTCCTAGTGTTCCTTGCTGCCATGCTAGTTGTTGTTAGTTGTTTGTGGTAGTGCTTCTTGCCCTCTTTCGTGTCATGCCTTGCTTGAGTTTATCGGAGTTGTGTAGCTCGTAGTTGTGGGGTGTAGAAAATGCTATGTGGCTGATTCTGGCAGATTGTAGTGTTTTCTTGTTTTGCTCGTAGTTTTTGAACCGTAGCTCCGTTTTGATCGTTTGTCCTACCTGAAACTTGCTTAGAATCTCGTGTAGTTTCATTTTCTCTTGCTGTTTGTATGTTTTGAAGTGCTCGTAGCCGTCGTTGCACACATATTGCATTCATGCCATCATATCTTGCGGTGCTTGTAACTTTTGATCCGTAGCTCTGTTGGAGATGTTCTCTATGTGTAGATTGCTTGTCTTGACGCGCAGAATCACGTGAACCTATTTGTTTTGCTGTTTAACAACTAATTAACTGTGTTAGTTCAGATATGGACAGAACTGTAAATTAACATGCGAGGTCGTTTCAGAGGTGCTATATGACATTTCCGACCTCACTTAAAATGCCTAGATAGATAGTTCAATTGCGCTTCACCTCTTGCCATGTTTAATCACATTTAACAATGCCGTGTATCTAATCGGGATAGAACTAAATAATTACGTGTGGAGTTTCGTCAATATGCAACTCGTTGCATATTGAACTTCACTTAATGTGTAGAGTTTGTTTGACGTGAATTTTCATGCCGTGTCTTGCATGTATTCAACTGCTCATGCATCATTTGTGTTGTGCATCGTGTGGTGAATATCGTGTGTTGATTCTTGTTTCCGGTTTGCTTCGTCTCGTTAGAGTTCCGCAAGCGTGTCGGATTGTGAGGACCCGTTCGACTACATCGGTTCGTCTGCTTCACGGAGTCATTCTTCTTCCAAGCGGGATCTCAGGCAAGATGACCATTTCCCCAGATACCATTACTATCATTGCCATGCTAGCATTACCGTTTCTATCGATCATGTCTCGTTGCCTACCACATGTTAAATATCAGCCTCTCAACAATGCCATGAAAACCTTCAACCTGTTCAACCTAGCAAACCATTGATTGGCTATGTTACCGCTTGCTTAACCCTGTGTTAGCGTTGCTAGTTGCAGGTGCAGTTGCTTCCATGTGATAACATGGGTTCCTGTTATATCACCATATTAAATGCTATTTAATTTAATGCACCTATATACTTGGTAAAAGGTGGAAGGCTCGGCCTTTCTAGCCTGGTGTTTTGTTCCACCTTTGCCCCCTTAGTTTCGGCTACCGGTGTTACGTTCCATAATTGAGCGCTCCTAACACGATCGGGGTTGTTATGGGGACCCCCTTGATAATTCGTTTTAGATTAAAGCTGGTCTGGCAAGGCCCAACATTGGTACTATTTGCCCAACATAATAATTCTGTTAATTTGAAATGCATAGGGAGTTAGCGCTACCCGAGGAGTAATTCTACATAATACAGGGGGGCCAGTGCTGTTGGTGCTGGTCCAAAACTAGAGCCATTTGCGGGGCCAACCCGGGGCAACTCGGGAGATTTCTATGAGGCCACCGTACGCTTTGCTTATCCGTCGTGTACTGAGAACGAGATACGCGGCTCCTCTCGGGATCGTCGACATGCCGGGCGGCCTTGCTGGATTAGTTTTACCTTTGACGAGATATCTTGTGCATCGGGATTTCGGTGATGCTTTGGGTAATCTCAGAGTTGAGGTTTTCCACTAGGGAATCCGACGAGATCGCGGGCTTCGTGATTGAGGATTTCTATGCGGCTTCTGGTAATTTGTGATGGACTAGTTGGAGCACCCCTGCAGGGTTAAATCTTTTCGGAAAGCCTGGTCCGCGGTTATGTGGCAACGTGGAAACTTTGTTTAACACCGGTTCTAGATAACTTGAAGTAACTTAATTAAAATATGCCAACTGTGTGCGTAACCGTGACTGTCTCTTTCGTGAGTTACTTCTCCGATCGAGGACACGGTGGGGTTATGTCTGACGTAGGTAGGTGTTCAGGATCATTCATTTGATCATCAGTAGTCACGTCCGCTATGCGTAGATCTTCCCCCCTCTTATTTCTTGTACTCGTAAGGATAGCCACCAAATATATGCTTAGCCGCTGCTGCAACCTCACCACTTAACCATACCTCACCCATTAAGCTTTGCTAGTCTTGATACCTTTGGAAATGAGATTGGTGAGTCCCCTGTGGCTCACAGATTACTACAACACCACTTGCATGTACAGGTAAAGGTTACTTGACGCGAGCGCGTTGATTGTTCATTTGGAGTTGCTTCTTCTTCTTCTTCATCAATCTAGGATGGTTCCCAGGCCGGCAGCCTGGGATAGCAAGGATGGACGTCGTTCTTTTTTTCTCGTTTGTTTTCGTTCGTAGTCGGACCCTGCTCTTCTTCATGATGATTATGTACTGTACTGCTATGACTCTGATGTAGCTTGTGGCGAGTGTAAGCCAATTCTATATATATATGTCTTCTTTTCAGTACATGTACTTGTATCGATATCCATTCTTGCGACACGACGAGATGCGCTTCTATCCCTGACGAGGCCTTCGTGCCAAATTGAGGATAGGGTCGCATCTTGGGCGTGACAAGTTGGTATTAGAGCAGTACCGACCTAGGAGCCCCCTTGATTGATCGAACTTGGCCGAGTCGAGTCTAGTGAAAAACTGCTTTGAGTCTAGTTATATATCGGAGAGTAGGATTCTTTTTCTCCTCTTCTATGCTCTGGTGAGGAATCTTGACGTAATAATTTATTCTACTCCTCTTCTCACTCAATTTTTTTTAGGATCACGCGGATATTTTTGGAATCTATATGATGTCGATGTGACGGAGTTCTGTCTTGGTGCCTCCTATCTGCTTTGAGTTTCAGGGGAGTTGAGCTCCAGGGGATTCTTGAGCACATCGTTATCATTCAGATTTCTTAGTATCTCAGAACGAAGGATGTTCGTAATTGCTTCAATACTAGTAGTGGTGAGATAACCCCGATGTCCCCAGTATGTTGGGGAACGTCGCATGGGAAACAAAAAATTTCCTACGCGCGCGAAGACCTATCATGGTGATGTCCATCTACGAGAGGGGATGTGTGATCTACGTACCCTTGTAGATCGTACAGCAGAAGCGTTAGTGAACGCGGTTGATGTAGTGGAACGTCCTCACGTCCCTCGATCCGCCCCGCGAACAATCCCGCGATCAGTCCCACGATCTAGTACCGAACGGACGACACCTCCGCGTTCAGCACACGTACAGCTCGACGATGATCTCGGCCTTCTTGATCCAGCAAGAGAGACGGAGAGGTAGAAGAGTTCTCCGGCAGCGTGACGGCGCTCCGGAGGTTGGTGATGACCTTGTCTCAGCAGGGCTCCGCCCGAGCTCCGCAGAAACGCGATCTAGAGGAAAAACCGTGGAGGTATGTGGTCGGGCTGCCGTGGAAAAGTCATCTCAAATCAGCCCTAAAACCTCCGTATATATAGGTGGGAGGGAGGGGACCTTGCCTTGGGTCTCAAGGAGCCCCAAGGGGGTCGGCCGAGTCCAAGGGGGGAGGACTCCCCCCCCCAAACCGAGTTGGACTTGGTTTGGTGGGAGGGAGTCCCCCTTCCTTCCCACCTCCTCCTTTTTTTTTCTTTCCTTTTGATTTTCTTCTTCTTGGCGCATAGAGCCCTTTTGGGCTGTCCCACCAGCCCACTAAGGGCTGGTGTGCCACCCTCAAGGCCTATGGGCTTCCCCGGGGTGGGTTGCCCCCCCCGGTGAACTCCCGGAACCCATTCGTCATTCCCGGTACATTCCCGGTAACTCCGAAAACCTTCCGGTAATCAAATGAGGTCATCCTATATATCAATCTTCGTTTCCGGACCATTCCGGAAACCCTCGTGATGTGCGTGATCTCATCCGGGACTCCGAACAACATTCGGTAACCAACCATATAACTCAAATACGCATAAAACAACGTCGAACCTTAAGTGTGCAGACCCTGCGGGTTCGAGAACTATGTAGACATGACCCGAGAGACTCCTCGGTTAATATCCAATAGCGGGACCTGGATGCCCATATTGGATCCTACATATTCTACGAAGATCTTATCGTTTGAACCTCAGTGCCAAGGATTCATATAATCCCGTATGTCATTCCCTTTGTCCTTCGGTATGTTACTTGCCCGAGATTCGATCGTCAGTATCCGCATACCTATTTCAATCTCGTTTACCGGCAAGTCTCTTTACTCGTTCCGTAATACAAGATCCCGCAACTTACACTAAGTTACATTGCTTGCAAGGCTTGTGTGTGATGTTGCATTACCGAGTGGGCCCCGAGATACCTCTCCGTCACACGGAGTGACAAATCCCAGTCTTGATCCATACTAACTCAACTAACACCTTCGGAGATACCTGTAGAGCATCTTTATAGTCACCCAGTTACGTTGCGACGTTTGATACACATAAAGCATTCCTCCGGTGTCAGTGAGTTATATGATCTCATGGTCATAGGAATAAATACTTGACACGCAGAAAACAGTAGCAACAAAATGACACGATCAACATGCTACGTCTATTAGTTTGGGCTAGTCCATCACGTGATTCTCCTAATGACGTGATCCAGTTATCAAGCAACAACACCTTGTTCATAATCAGAAGACACTGACTATCTTTGATCAACTGGCTAGCCAACTAGAGGCTTGCTAGGGACGGCGTTTTGTCTATGTATCCACACATGTAAATGAGTCTACATTCAATACAATTATAGCATGGATAATAAACGATTATCTTGATACAGGAATTATAATAATAACTATATTTATTATTGCCTCTAGGGCATAATGCCAACACAGTACTGGTGCAGATTGTTCAGGAGTACTGCCATACTTTGTATCGTTGTGATCACGAGGGTCTGTTGTAGATGAAGGTCCGAGATTCTGGTTATGTGTTGATAGATGTGATACATGTGACGGGTTAGTATAGGAGTTGTGTGATATTACTCCTTGTATCTGTGTACCAGATTGCATGACCAGATATTTCGAGAATTCATAGGTGGGAATTCAAGTAGTTGCTTATAGGACAATCTTCCAACAAATGCATGATGTTAGGTTGGGGTTCGACATCTAGTGGATTTCTGTCCACGAAAATATCGGACAAAATCTTTCTCATGAGTTTGTTCTGGCTAGTTTCATAAGCAGCACCCTTTGTTTTGTTGGAATATGGTAATTCAAGTTGCTTCGATGTCAACTGGTGATTTCAGATCTTTCCTAAGAGGTGTACTCATATTTTTATGGGTATGCTAATTCTTTTTCTCTGTCAATTGTCATATCAATTCTTGTCAACCGGAGTCATCGTATCAATTCCATTCAACCGGTGTGCTTCTCTGCAACTGAATCCAATCCTCTCTAATATTTGCAAGATCTTTCTCTCATTTTATTCCAGAGTTCATCTCATCTAGCCCAAGTTGTCTTTGTTTTCGCCACCCTCCCGCCCTTTTCTGAGTGATTCAATTTTCATCCAAGAGTTTTCTTTTCATTGTGCTTCCGCTGTCTGTTCTTTTCTCTCTTACCTGGTGAATTTAATTCAGTTATCCGTGTCATCTTATCCTATTCATCCTTGTAATTCTTTCCTATGTTGGGAATTGTTATGAGCCTATCTTGTTATTCATTCCTCTCTCTTTCTATCCGGAGTGTTGAAGATATTTCAGATGTCCTGATTCTCGATCCTTCAACTATTTTGACGTGCTCAACCTCATGAAGTTTTCATTTGTACGGGTGCAATATCAATCTTTCTAGCAATCTTTTCTAACGGTGGTTTCTTTGAGTGGGCCCATAACCCACAGGTTTTTGCCAGGATCTTTCCTGGCTCTTTTTTAATCTTTTCCCGGAGATCCTTAATTCTTTTCAACTATGACGTAAGTATGAATTTCATCAGTCTTATCCCTTCGTCAAGATCTATTTGAATTAATTCTCATATTGGGTCAACCTTTCATTCTTCTTTATCCCGGAGTGTCTCATTAATTTTGGTGGTGTTGTTCTCGTCATCATTCTGAGCTTGCAATTCGAAGGACTGTTTCTCTCAAATCTTGGTCCATTCTCTTGCAGATTCATCATTTCAGCTTTGTGCCATCATCTTAATTGTTGTCAGCCATGAGTATCCCTTTCTTGCTATCCGGTGCATTTCTAAGTTGTTTTCATTCTCGATCCTCCGAAGGCCATCATTTTAGAAGATTCTTCGTTCTCAGCTTTCAGCTTTCATCCTCAATTCTTCTCAATTGTTGTCTCTTCGTTCGTCTCTCAATTATTCCGGTGCCTTGTTCTAGTTTCTCTCAGGTGGATCATGATCTCTTCATTCTCATGTATCTCCATTCATTCATGGTTGCCTCATTATTTCAATTCTCACCGGTGTCTCCTTCAAGACTTCTTCTAGTTTGTGCATCTCTCTCTCTCTCTTTAAGATTCCTTCAAGAATAATAAGTTGTATGCTAATCCGTTGCTTGTCATCAATTTAACTTGATGAGGGATGAGCGTAACATAATTCTTATTCTTGTTCATATTAATCTGAATTCTTCTTCCGGAGGGCTCATGATATCAATTCTTTTCTCAAGTGCCTATCTTTCTTTTCCGGAGTTCCAAGTTCTTTTAAGTATCCCTTTGTGAGGCTTCATCTAAATTTTGGCAAGGTCATAATCTTATTCTTTTCTACCTTGTTATCTTTGCTTCATTCATTCGTATACGGAGGTTCTTCATGGTGGCTCATCAAGGTTTCAATTCATTCTCAAGTGTTCCTCAAGAATCTTATTGGAGAACCTCAAGTTTTCTTCTCTTGCATTTCCAAGTGCATTTGTTCTTCCTTTTCCTTTAAGGTGGTATTATAGCATTCTTGTTAGTGTAGGAGTTTCGAAGAGTTTTCCTTTCAAGAATGAGATAATTAAACCCACCGATTCTATGGTGTTGAGTTATTTTCAACCCATGATTCCTTCATTGAGCTATCTTGGTTTGGATTTCACCTAAAGCTTTTCCTATGGATTGTTGCTATTATGGTGCTTGTCTTTAATCTAAGTTCTCAGTGCATCCTCTTTGTGTTAGATTGTTCATATCTTGTTTCTCCCAATCAATCCTTGTTTCTTTTAGTGGTTGGTTGTCACTTCATTAGTTTGAAAAGGTTTCCATAAGCCCACTACTATCATGTTCTTTCGTTGTTGTTTTCCAACAACTACGTTCATTTCTCCTCGCAAGGGTGCTTGTCAAGTTCATTTGCGATATAGTTGTCATTCTCTCTTCATTCTCTTCTTCCGTATGAGCTAGTTCCTATTCTATTGTTCCGGAGGCATTGCGTTGTTGCTCTTTTGGGTCAATCTTGTTGTTCTATCAAGATCATGGTGTTCCCTTGTTATATTTAGTTGTTGGTTGTGAATATTGTCTATTTCTCCCACCTTTTCGAAATTTTTGTCCCATTTTCCTACCGAAGTGCTGCCGAAATTTTCCGTGAATTCTTGCTTCTTTCTCATATCATTCCTCATCTCTTTGCGACCTTCAAGGATCGTTGGTGTCACTCGTTTGTAAAAGAAGCAACTAAGTTTTTACCTCTTGTTCTTTCTCATCCTCTCCCCCTTACATTCTTGGATCTCGGGGCGAGATCTTCTTGTAGTGTAGGAGAGTTGTGACAGCCCGAGACTGACGCCCCACAAGATTCCCCCATTATTCCGTTTTCGTCGTGTGGTTATTTTAATTTGTTGCATCATCATCGCATCATGCGCATCATCTGCATTGCATCGGCATCTCCGTGCCGCCAGTTTTCAAAACTTGCATCCGATGTTAGATGTCGTTTCTCGTCGTTGTCCGTTCTGAGCCCGACCACACACGCACGCGCCCGCGGCACCGTCGAATCCATGTTTTAAAAAGTGTTCGTAAAACTTTCTCTGATCGAGGTGAAACTTGGCATGTGGTCGTGATTAGTTATAGGTAGGCCGCCTGTCAAATTTCGTCGCGATCGGAGACCGTCTGGTACCCGAACGGTCGACCGTAGCAGCACCGTATTCGGTCTATCGTCGGACGTTTTTCGATGTTTTAAAATCGCGTTGCCGCGCCGCACCGTTTCCCTCTCTTCCCCGGCTAGCCTACTCTACACATTCACTTAGCCGACCCCGCGTTCGAGTTCATACGATTCCGATCGCCTGGGCGAAAACGAGGCCGGATTCGGTTAACCCTAGCCCCCCATTTGTCTATATATAGATCCTCCTATTATTTAGACAGCAAACCCTAGCTGCCTTGATTTCCGTGCCCCCCAACGAGCCGCCGCCACCTTGTCGTGCCTGTCTCCCACCTCCCGCAACCCGCAGCAGCCCAGATTGGGGCCCGCCTAGGCCCGACCGGGACCGAATCGCCCCGCCCGAGGTCCCTCCCCATGGAGCCCCTGCCCGAGGCAGCAGCTTCTCCCGCCGCTTGCCGGCGCCCCACCTCTCGCCGGAGCGCCTCCCGCCGCCGGCCAGGTCGTCCCTCGCCCATTCCTCTCTGCCCTTTCCCCCATCTCCCTCCTCTCACCTCCCTCTCTCTCGTTCTTGGCACTGGCAGGAGCACCATGGATTCGAGCGCCCCAAGTCGTGGTACCGTTGCGAACCTCGCCGCGCCGGAATTTGGGTGGTGCCGCCCGGATCCGCCGGCCCCCTCCGCCGCCATCTCGATCCAGGCCGGACCGAGGCCCTCCGCCAGCCGCCGCCCTGGAGCCGCCGCCGCCGCCTCGCCTCTGCCCTGGAGGGGCACGAGGAGGACGAGACGCCCTAGGCAGGCCACCAACCCCGTGCGTGGGCCGATTCCCTCCTCCCAGATCGAGCCGACCCAAGAGGCCTTTGGCCCAAGGTGAGCCTCCCTTGCCCCTGTTCCCTATTCCTCGCCCAGGCACCCAATAGCTATGTTGCGCCACTGATTATGCCCGATAGTAATTTAGTAATTTCGGAATTAATATAAATTCCAGAAAATAGACATATTAGATCGACCGTATCTTTTAAACCTTAAGTCGGAACGAGGCGTATTGTATATGGATTTCGTGTAGTTTTGCGCATAGAACGTGATTTCACAACTTGCATATTTATTTGACGTTGTTTGACGTGTCGTATGCATAGATTAACGTGCTGTTCTAATAGGATAGTGCCCGCATTTATTTACCGCGCGTGTTCGAATTGCTCGGATGCCGTAGTATAAATGCCCATGTTTTAAGAACCATTATTCCATGTATTTTAGAGCGGTCATTGGTATTTTTGCGTGTAGGGATTGCCGCTAGTTTATTTTCCCGTGTATAGGTTATCTTCTCGCATTTACGTGTGGCAATATTTTTGTTGCGCAACCCCACATGTTTTATATGTTTTCGGGGTAGAAAAATCCATGGGATATTTTGCCGTGATGCCCTTTTGTTTAATTCGTAGGATTTATTCCGTGCTTTGTTT
The DNA here is from genome assembly GCF_904849725.1 of Hordeum vulgare subsp. vulgare. Taxonomy (NCBI): domain Eukaryota; kingdom Viridiplantae; phylum Streptophyta; class Magnoliopsida; order Poales; family Poaceae; genus Hordeum; species Hordeum vulgare. The sequence continues at coordinate 513,023,438 of NC_058523.1, forward strand.
GAAGGAGTTGTCAACTAGAGAGTTGATCTTGGATGTTTTCTCTAGCCCCTGGTATTTTTAGTTGCAATAGAAATGCATGTTTAGGTGTGGTTTGCTTGCTCTCAAGTTGCTAGAAATAGTGCTGATTTGGAGGTGCTGAAATATTTCTAATCTGGAATCTGTTATTTTTGTTGCTGTCTTGTCTTGCTTGTATCTTGTGATCTGTAGCTCTTTTGAGGTTGGTCCAATGGAGTAAGTTGTAGTCCTTGTGTTTCTCTAGCATGATGTGAATTTTCATGCCATTTGGGGACCTGTAGCTTATGGTTTTGCTGCTGTCAATATGCTTCAGATCGAAAACTGCAGCTTCAAAAAACTGCTATTTTCACTAAGTCTGAAATAGTGTGTGGGAAGCCATTTTGTGACTTCTTTTCCTAGTGTTCCTTGCTGCCATGCTAGTTGTTGTTAGTTGTTTGTGGTAGTGCTTCTTGCCCTCTTTCGTGTCATGCCTTGCTTGAGTTTATCGGAGTTGTGTAGCTCGTAGTTGTGGGGTGTAGAAAATGCTATGTGGCTGATTCTGGCAGATTGTAGTGTTTTCTTGTTTTGCTCGTAGTTTTTGAACCGTAGCTCCGTTTTGATCGTTTGTCCTACCTGAAACTTGCTTAGAATCTCGTGTAGTTTCATTTTCTCTTGCTGTTTGTATGTTTTGAAGTGCTCGTAGCCGTCGTTGCACACATATTGCATTCATGCCATCATATCTTGCGGTGCTTGTAACTTTTGATCCGTAGCTCTGTTGGAGATGTTCTCTATGTGTAGATTGCTTGTCTTGACGCGCAGAATCACGTGAACCTATTTGTTTTGCTGTTTAACAACTAATTAACTGTGTTAGTTCAGATATGGACAGAACTGTAAATTAACATGCGAGGTCGTTTCAGAGGTGCTATATGACATTTCCGACCTCACTTAAAATGCCTAGATAGATAGTTCAATTGCGCTTCACCTCTTGCCATGTTTAATCACATTTAACAATGCCGTGTATCTAATCGGGATAGAACTAAATAATTACGTGTGGAGTTTCGTCAATATGCAACTCGTTGCATATTGAACTTCACTTAATGTGTAGAGTTTGTTTGACGTGAATTTTCATGCCGTGTCTTGCATGTATTCAACTGCTCATGCATCATTTGTGTTGTGCATCGTGTGGTGAATATCGTGTGTTGATTCTTGTTTCCGGTTTGCTTCGTCTCGTTAGAGTTCCGCAAGCGTGTCGGATTGTGAGGACCCGTTCGACTACATCGGTTCGTCTGCTTCACGGAGTCATTCTTCTTCCAAGCGGGATCTCAGGCAAGATGACCATTTCCCCAGATACCATTACTATCATTGCCATGCTAGCATTACCGTTTCTATCGATCATGTCTCGTTGCCTACCACATGTTAAATATCAGCCTCTCAACAATGCCATGAAAACCTTCAACCTGTTCAACCTAGCAAACCACTGATTGGCTATGTTACCGCTTGCTTAACCCTGTGTTAGCGTTGCTAGTTGCAGGTGCAGTTGCTTCCATGTGATAACATGGGTTCCTGTTATATCACCATATTAAATGCTATTTAATTTAATGCACCTATATACTTGGTAAAAGGTGGAAGGCTCGGCCTTTCTAGCCTGGTGTTTTGTTCCACCTTTGCCCCCTTAGTTTCGGCTACCGGTGTTACGTTCCATAATTGAGCGCTCCTAACACGATCGGGGTTGTTATGGGGACCCCCTTGATAATTCGTTTTAGATTAAAGCTGGTCTGGCAAGGCCCAACATTGGTACTATTTGCCCAACATAATAATTCTGTTAATTTGAAATGCATAGGGAGTTAGCGCTACCCGAGGAGTAATTCTACATAATACAGGGGGGCCAGTGCTGTTGGTGCTGGTCCAAAACTAGAGCCATTTGCGGGGCCAACCCGGGGCAACTCGGGAGATTTCTATGAGGCCACCGTACGCTTTGCTTATCCGTCGTGTACTGAGAACGAGATACGCGGCTCCTCTCGGGATCGTCGACATGCCGGGCGGCCTTGCTGGATTAGTTTTACCTTTGACGAGATATCTTGTGCATCGGGATTTCGGTGATGCTTTGGGTAATCTCAGAGTTGAGGTTTTCCACTAGGGAATCCGACGAGATCGCGGGCTTCGTGATTGAGGATTTCTATGCGGCTTCTGGTAATTTGTGATGGACTAGTTGGAGCACCCCTGCAGGGTTAAATCTTTTCGGAAAGCCTGGTCCGCGGTTATGTGGCAACGTGGAAACTTTGTTTAACACCGGTTCTAGATAACTTGAAGTAACTTAATTAAAATATGCCAACTGTGTGCGTAACCGTGACTGTCTCTTTCGTGAGTTACTTCTCCGATCGAGGACACGGTGGGGTTATGTCTGACGTAGGTAGGTGTTCAGGATCATTCATTTGATCATCAGTAGTCACGTCCGCTATGCGTAGATCTTCCCCCCTCTTATTTCTTGTACTCGTAAGGATAGCCACCAAATATATGCTTAGCCGCTGCTGCAACCTCACCACTTAACCATACCTCACCCATTAAGCTTTGCTAGTCTTGATACCTTTGGAAATGAGATTGGTGAGTCCCCTGTGGCTCACAGATTACTACAACACCACTTGCATGTACAGGTAAAGGTTACTTGACGCGAGCGCGTTGATTGTTCATTTGGAGTTGCTTCTTCTTCTTCTTCATCGATCTAGGATGGGTTCCAGGCCGGCAGCCTGGGATAGCAAGGATGGACGTCGTTCTTTTTTTCTCGTTTGTTTTCGTCCGTAGTCGGACCCTGCTCTTCTTCATGATGATTATGTACTGTACTGCTGTGACTCTGATGTAGCTTGTGGCGAGTGTAAGCCAATTATATATGTTTATCTGTTCTTTTCAGTACATGTACTTGTATCGATATCCATTCTTGCGACACGACGAGATGCGCTTCTATCCCCGACGAGGCCTTCGTGCCAAATTGAGGATAGGGTCGCATCTTGGGCGTGACAGACCTTCCACATTCTTCTGCCCCCACTCGTTCGACACCCACGGGCCTAGCATGACCCTCGATTCGTCGACGCTCGCCCAGTCATGGGCATGTGGAAGTTGATCCCCGACAATCCGGAGAAGCAAGGTCGTGAGGCTGGGTCGTCTTCAGCGCTGCCCATTGCTATCTATTTCTCCATTGCATCGGGGATCCGCCTCTATGTTAAGGTGGAGGTGTGCCAACACTACTGGGAAACCTCCACCCCGCTGTCGTGGTCGGATGCCCATCTCCTGAATGGCTGGCATCTAAGCCCAGATCGGGTGCGAGTGTCGACCATTCCAACGAGCATTCGCGCCCGACTACTCGAGATCAACCGTCGGAGGGTCGTGTTGCCTCCGTACTTCGTCGACGAAGCTAGGTATGTTGTGGACTCATCTCTTTGGGACACATGGTTCCAGGATGACCACAACATGCGGCAGTAGACTTTCTTGGACGTCTGTAACCCAAAACGGCACCGACACTCTCTAGGGCATCACATGACCGTCCTTCCAGGATTCCCCATCCGTGGGGGCATGCAAGAGTGTGCGCACATACACCCCGTCACCACTAGATCCAGATCAACCCATGACATACGAAGAGAAGGAGGAGCTGATGAGGATGGTGCTAGCGGACTCGTGGATCGAGTTCGGGCGTGCCTAGTGGGGTGACCTCTAAGTGCAGATGTCAGTGTCGGTCACCGGGGACGTCGCCATCCCTGAGCTCAAGGAGATGGAGGAGCCAAACGACATGGTGGAAACCGTCGTTGGTGGGGCAGTTCTATCCGTGAACTACAACATTTCCCAATACTCCGGAGTTGGTGTCGGCGCCGCATCGTGTGGGTTGGGGTCGATACGTGGTCACCGCCCCGCGTGCATGTGTCGCCTCCCCTGTAGTGCATCTACCGCAAGAGACACCGACCCATCTGTGGCAGACGCCACCCTTCATCGACCTCAAGCGAATGAGCCAAGCATAAGCAAGGACATGTAGTGAAGACGACGTCAACGACAATCGATCTAGGGTTTCTGGTGAGGTTTTTCTTAATGTATTTTTAGTTTAAGTTCAAGTTTAATGCATGTTGGACAGCGTGGTCGTGATTTCTGGACATAATGTAATATATAGTTACCACTTAAATTGCTTTTTATGTATTTTTATATTTTGAATTTAACTTTGAATCTGGACACTTTTACCAAACGTGTCGGCCCGTTAGATGCACCCATGGGTGGACGATTTCAAGTGGACAATCATATCCGCTTTGGTGGCCCAAACTCGTAGAATCCTAACAACATGGATGTCCATTTTGGATCGTGCATTGGAGTTGGCCTAAGTTCTAAACTTGACACATGTGTGTCAACTTTTTCAATCTCAATATGACTCTCGAAGATGCTCATCAGGGTAGGATTCCGTGCGCATGTTCATAGAGGTGAGTGTGCATGTGTGTTATGAGCGTGTGTGTTTGTATTGTGTTTTTAAAATAATAAGGGTATACCAATTTCCTATTGGAAATATGCCATAGAGGCAATAATAAATTGGTTATTATCATATTTTATTTTTCATGATAATCATTTATTATCCATGCTATAATTGTATTGATTGAAAACTCAGATACATGTGTGGATATAAGTGTCCCTAGTAAGCCTCTACTAGACTAGCTCGTTGATCAAAGATGGTTAAGGTTTTCTATACATAGACAAGAGTTGTCATTTGATAACGGGGTCACATCATTAGGAGAATGATGTGATGAAGAAGACCCAAACCGTAAACATATCATTTGATCATATCACTAAGTTTATTGTTATTGCTTTCTCCATGTCAAAGTATCTGTTCCTAAGACCATGAGATCATGCAACTCCCTGACACCGGAGGAATGCCTTATGTGTATCAAACGTCACAACACAATTAGATGATCATAAAGATGCTCTACAGGTATCTCCGAGGGTGTATGTTGGGGTGGCATGGATCGACACTCAGATTTGTCACTCCGTATGGCGAAGAGGTATCTCTAGGCCCACTCGGTAATACAACATCACAGGAAGTGAAAGGACGTGGATGCTGCTTAGAGGGGGGGGGGGTGAATAGGCGCTTTAAAATAATTACGGTTTAGGCTTGAACAAATGCGGAATAAAACTAATGTTTAATATGTCAAACACAAAACCTAAAACAACTAGGCTCACCTATGTGCACCAATAACTTATGCTAAGCAAGATAAACAAATAAGTGATAGCAAGATATATGACAAGAAACAATATGGCTATGACAAAGTAAAGTGCATAAGTAAAGGGTTTGGATAAGAGATAACCGAGGCACGCGGAGACGATGATGTATCACGAAGTTCACACCCTTGCGGATGCTAATCTCCATTGGAGCGGTGTGGAGGCACAATGCTCCCCAAGATGCCACTAAGGCCGCCGTAATCTCCTCACGCCCTCGCACAATGCAAGATGCCGTGATTCCACTAAGGGACCCTTGAGGGCGGTCACCGAACCCGTACAAATGGCAAACCTTGGGGGCGGTCACCGGTACCCGTACAAATTGCTCGGGGCAATCTCCACAACCTAATTGGAGACCCCGAAACTTGCCCGTAGCTTTACACCACAATTATTGAGCTACGAGACACCACCAAGCTTCTAGGACGTCAAAGCATCCACGAAGAACAATATCTAGGGTACTAAGTACCAAAGGTAATAAGCTTCTCAAACTTCACTTCCACGTATTACCGTGGAGAACTCAAACCTATGCAACTAGTGCAATGGCAAGAACACATGAAGTAGACAAGTCCCTCACACTCAAATCCCTCCACAACAACAAAAGCTATGGAGAAATATAAGAGGAATAACAAGGAGCTCACAAAGAACTCCAAGATCTAGATCCAAGGGGTTCCCCTCACATAGAGGAGAAAGTGATTGGTGGAGATATGGATCTAGATCTCCTCTCTCTTTTCCCTCAAGAACAAGCAAGAAGCATTGGAGGGATTGAGAGTAAGCAAGCTCTAAGAAGGTCAACAATGAGGGTAGAACATGAGCTCAATGAATCAGTTAGTCCAAGGGGGAAGAAGACCCCCTTTATATAGTGGGGGAAGAAATCAGACCGTTACCCCCACTTACAGCCCGAGCACAATGGTACTACCGCTAGACCTGGCGGTATTACCGCTAGCCCTCGCGGTACTACCGCTAGACCCTGGTGGTACTACCTCTAGCCCTGGCGGTACTACCTCTAGAGAAAGTCTTCACAAAAAGTTCAACGAAGAACAACCGCTCAGCGAGAGGTACTATCGTCCCGAAGCGGTAGTACCGCCCACCCGGAGCGGTACTACCGCTCCTAGAGAGGTACTACCGCTAGGGAGCGGTAGTAAAAAATTACTACCACTCCGGGGGCGGTACTACCGCTCGCACCAGGAGCGGTACTACCGCTGGATACTGAATCTGCTCTAACTTTCGCATACGGACTCCAATTTCAACGAAACCAAGTTTGTTGGAAAGCTAACGACATGGGATAAAATAATATTGATAGAAATATCAATAAGAAGCAAGTGATAAAAGGCCCATAAGAAAATGGTGAGAACCCTTCTTCGAATAAGACCGGTAAAAACTCCCAACATCGAAAACATCATAGAAGATGCATGTGGACTCTGTTTTCGATGAACTCAAGCTTGTCATGAAGATGACCATAAGCTCTAAAACTCACAAAGAGAAACACCAAACAAGAAACAAGAAGTATGATGCAAGGATGCAAATGGTTTGAGCTCTCAACGAACGATACGATCAAGCTACTCACTTGAGAGCCCCCCTTGACAGTACAACAATCTATCGTAAAATAGAAAACCTATCAAGGGCAAACCTATACCTTGCACCTCGTCCTCTTGAGCTATATGATGATGATCTTGGCTTCCTCAAGATGGACCACCTTTCTTGATTGCGTTGGCTTGATGAAGACTAGTTGATTGCTCCCCCATACTCTCTATGGGTGAGCCACTCTTCAACATATCTTCACAAGTCCATTGCCACCACAATGGACGGCAAGCTTCAAGAATGATATATTCGTGCTGATCCACTTGAACTTGCACATCGCAATCTTGATGACGATCACCACTTGACGTCATCCTTCATGGGTTGTATGAGATCTTCCCTTTGACGCAAGCCCATGGAAACACACCTAACCCCCACATAGAACTCTCATGAAGACCATGGGTTAGTACACAAACACATAATGGACAATGCTTACCATACCATGGGATCACTTGATCCCTCTCGGTACAGCTTGCACGCTTTGTGTGTTGATCATCTTGATTTACTCTTTGTTTGACGATCTTGATCAACCTTGTGTTTCTATGACCATTCTTTGGATAATACCTTGAATACCATCTTGGTCATCATATAAAATCCTTGAACCCAACATATGGACTTCAAGAAGTGCCTATGGACAAATCCTATAAATATAACTTAAGGCTACCATTAGTCCATAGGAATTGTCATCAATTACCAAAACCACATATTGAGAAATATGCTCTAACAAGAAGCTTGCAAGCAATGTGACTAAGGAGTTAGTCACGGGATCTTGTATTACGGAACAAGTAAACAAACTTTCCGGTAACGAGATTGAACTAGGTATGGGGATATCGACGATTGAATCTCGGGCAAGTAACATACCGCTGAACAAAGTGAACTGCATACACGATTGATTGAATCCTTGGCATCGTGGTTCGACTGATAAATATCTCCATGGAATATGTAGGAACCAATATAGGAATCCAGGTCCCGCTATTGGTTATTGACCGTAGAGGTGTCCCGATCGCGTCTGCATAGTTCTTGAATCTGCAGGGTCCGCACGCTTAACGTTGGATGATGATGTAGTATTGTTGAGTTATATATGTTGGTGACCAATGGTTGTTCAGAGTCTGAGATGAGATCCTAGACATGAAGAGCAACTTTGGAATAGCTCGGAGGTAAAGATTCATATATGGGAAGTTGGTATTCAAGTTCCGGGATTTACCAAATTTGTGACGGAGGTGCCAAAAGTGTTCGGGGGGGGGGGGGGGGGGGGTCCACCTGCCCCGAAGGGCCTCATGGGCTGTGAGAGGAGGCACACTAGCCCCTCATGGGCTGGCCACCCCTCTCACCAAAGGCCCATGCGTCCAAGGGCTAGGGTTGGCCCAAGGGTGGCCGCAGCCCCCTTTCCTTGGGGGCTGATACGTCTCCAACGTATCTACAATTTTTGATTGTTCCATGATATTATATTATCTGTTTTGGATGTTTTATATGCATTAATATGCCATTTTATATTAGTTTTGGGACTAACATATTAATCTAGAGCCTAGTACCATTTTTTCCATGTTTTTGAGTATTGCAGATAAGGAATATTAAAGGGAGTCCAAACGGAATAAAATCTCCGAAATGATTTTTCTTGGACCAGAAGACATGTGCCAGACTTGGAGAAGGGGGCAGGAGACCTGCTGGGAGGCGAGAAGCCTGCAGGGCACGGGCTCCCTGCAGGTCTCCTAACCCTAATCCTTGGCCTATAAATTCCCAATTATTCCCCTATTACCGAAAGGAGCCACAAAAATACTTTTCCGCCGCCGGGAGCGTGTGTTCCCGTGAGATCCAATCAGGGAGCCTTTTCCGGTAATCTGTCGGAGAGGGAGTTGATCACGGAGGGCATCTACATCAACTCCATTGCCCCTCCGATGATGCGTGAGTAGTTCACCATAGACCTACGGGTCCATAACTAGTAGCTAGATGGCTTCTTCTCTCTCTTTGTTCTTCAATACCATGTTCTTCATGATCTTCATGGAGATCTATCCGATGTAATACTATTTTGTGGTGTGTTTGTCGAGATCCGATGAATTGTGGGTTTATGTTCAGATTATGTATGATTATTATTTGAATCTTATATGAATTATTATATGCATGATTTCATATCTTAGCAAGTCTCTTCGAGTTATTGGTTTGGTTTGGCCAACTAGATTGGTAATTCTTGCAATGGGAGAAGTGCTTAGTTTTGGGTTCAATCTTGTGGTGTCCTCACCCAGTGACAAAGTAGGGGTAGCGAGGCACGTATTGCATTATTGCCATCGAGGATAAAAAGATGGGTTTTTCATCATATTGCTTGAGTTTATCCCTATACATCATGTCATCTTACCTAATGTGTTACTCTGTTCTTCATGAACTTAATACTCTACATGCAGGCAGGAGTCGGTCGATGCGTGGAGTAATAGTAGTAGATGCAGAATCGTTTCGGTCTACTTGACACATACGTGATCCCTATATGCATAATCATTGCCTTAGATATCTTCATAATTATTCGCTTTTCCATCAATTGCTCGACAGTAATTTGTTCACCCACCGTATTATTTTCCTTCATGAGAGAAGCCTCTGGTGAAACCTATGGCCCCGGGGTCTATTTTCCATATTATATTTTCAGATCTATAAACCAAAAATACCAAAAATATATTGCTGCCATTTATTTACTTTTGTTTTTATTTTCGTTTCTGCAATCTTTTATACCTATCTCTATCAGATCTCATCTTTGCAAATAACCGTGAAGGGAGTGACAACCCCTTTGTTGCGTTGGGTGCAGGTGTTTGATAGTTTGTGGAGGTGCTAATATTGGGGCCTTGCTTGTTGCTCCTACTGGATTGATACCTTGGTTCTCAACAAACTGAGGGAAATACTTATCTACTTTGCTGCATCACCCTTTTCTCTTCAAGGGAAAACCAACACAAGCTCAAGAAGTAGCAGGGGCCAAGGCAGCCCCCTTGCCCGCCGCCCATGTAATACCTCCAAAGTCCATACTTTGTTTTCATACATGGATCATCTCTCGGATTTCATGGCCTCTAGACATTTGTTGGAATCCGGGCCCACCATCGCTTCTCCATAGCTCGTAGGTTCATCATTGTCTAACAACATGACTTCTAAGACGTGATTGCCGTACCACTCAGGAGTAGTACGTGTCCTTATTGACCTACGAGGTTAGGTAGTAACTTGATCTGAAGCTTCATGGTCACCATCATCAGCTTCCTCTTCAACTGGTGTAGGCGCCACAATAACACTTTCCTGTGCCATACTACTCGCTGGTTGAAGTGACGGTTCAATAACCTCATCAAGTTCCACCACCCTCCCACTCAACTCTTTCGAGAGAAAGTATCTGTTCTTAGCAACAAACACTTTGCCCTCGGATATGAGATAGAAGGTATACCCAACTGTTTCCTTTGGGTATCCTATGAAGACGCACTTATCCGCTTTTGGTTCGAGCTTACTAGGCCGAAGGATTTTGACATAAGCATCGCAACCCCAAACTTTAAGAAACGACAACTTAGGTTTCTTGCCAAACCATAATTCATACAATGTTATCTCAACGGATTTTGATGGTGCCTTATTTAAAGTGAATGCGTGTGTCTCCAATGCATAACCCAAAAGGATAGTGGCAAATCGGTAAGAAACATCAAAGAACGCACCATGTCTAATAAGCTACGATTATGGCGTGAGCTGTGAAACTATTCCACACTGTCTTAAGTGCATGCCAAACTCATAACTAAGATATTCTCCTCCTCGATGAGATTGTAGGAACTTAATCTTGTTGTTACGATTCTCAACTTCACTCTAAAATTTCTTGAACTTTTCAAACGTTTCACACTTGTGCTTCACCAAGTAGATATATATGTATATACTAAAATCATCGGCAAAGGTGAGAAAGTAACGATATCCACTGCACGCCTCAATACTCATTGGACGGCACACATCAGTATGTATGACCTCCAACAAGTCACTTGAACGTTCCATTGTACCAGAAAACAAGGTTTTAGTCATCTTGCCCATGAGGCATGGTTCACATGTGTCAAGTGATCCAAAATCAAGTGACTCCAAAAGTCCATCAGCATGGAGCTTCTTCATGTGCTTTACACCAATATGACCTAAGCGACACTACCACAAGAAAGTGGTACTATCATTATTCACTCTACATCTTTTGGCATTAATGTTATAAATATGTATATCATTACTATCGAGATTCAACAAGAATAAACCATTCACAATGGGTGCATGACCATAAAGATATTACTCATATAAATAGAACAACCATTATTCTCTGATTTAAATGAGTAACCGTCTCGCATTAAACAAGACCCAGATATAGTATTCATGCTCAACGCAGGCACCAAATAAGAATTATTTAGGTCCATAATTAATCCCGATGGTAATCGAAGAGGGAGCATGCCGACGGCGATCACATCAACCTTGGAACCATTTCCCACACGCATCGTCACTTCATCCTTTGCAAGCCTCCGTTTATTCTGTAGTTCCTGTTTCGAGTTACAAATATGAGCAATCGAACCGGTATCAAATACCCAGGCACCACTACGAGAGCTAGTAAGGTACACATCAATAACATGTATATCAAATATACCTTTGTTCACGTTGTCAGCCTTCTTATCGGCCAGATACTTGGGGCAGTTCCGCTTCAAGTGGCGAGTACCCTTGCAATAGAATCACTCAGTCTGAGGCTTAGGGCCATCCTTGGGTTTCTTCTTTGGATCGACAACTGACTTGTCGTTCTTCTTGAAGTTTCCCTTCTTCTTTCCCTTGACTTTCTTGGAACTAGTGGTTTTATTTACCATCAACGCTTGATGCTCCTTTTTGATTTCTACTTTTGCGACTTTCATCATCGCGAATAGCTCGGAGGTTGAATTGTTCATCCCTTGCATATTATAGCTCATTATGAAGCTCTTGTAGCTAGGTGGCAGTTATTGAAGAACTTTGTCGGTGGCCATCTCGGGCGGAAGCTCAACTCCCAGCTGAGTCAAACGGTTGTAGTACCCAGACATTCTGAGTGTGTTCAGTGACATAATTGTTCTCCTCCATCTTGCACGTAAAGAATTTATCGGAGGTATCATACCTCTCGATTCGGGCATTAGCTTAAAAAACTAACTTCAACTCGTGCAACATCTCATATGCTCAATGGCATTCAAAATGCCTTTGAAGTCCCGATTCCAAGCCATACAACATGGTGCACTGAACTATTGAGTAGTCATCTGCACGCGCCTGCTAGACGTTCACAACATCTGCAGATGCCGCTAGAGGGGGTGCTGCCTCAAGCGGTGCATCTAGGACATACGCCTTTTGCGAAACCGTGAGGATAATCCTCACATTACAGAACCACTCCGCATATTTTCTTCCATCATCTTTCAGCTTAGCTTTCTCTAGGAATGCATTAAAATTCACGGGAACTACTGCGCGAGCCATTGATCTACAACATAATTTGCAAAGACAACTTAGACTATGTTCATGATAATGGGTTCAATTAATCATATTACTTAAGAACTCCCACTCAAATTGACATCCCTCGGGTTGTTTGAGTGTGACATGATCCAAATTCACCAACTCAAGTCCAATCATCACGTGAGATGAGGTGGTTTCAATGGTGAACATTTCCATGTTGATCATATCTACTATATGACTCATGTTCGACCTTTTGGTCTCCTGTGTTCTGAGGCCATGTTTGTACATGCTAGGCTCGTCAAGTTTATCCCAAGTGTTCAACATGTGTGCAAAACTGGCTTACACCCGTTGTATGTGAACGTAGAGTCTATCACACCAGGTCATCACGTGGTGCTTTGAAACGAGGAACCTTTGCAACAGTGCACACTTGGGGAGAACACAATTTTTATCTTCAAATTTTAGTGAGGGATCATCTTAAAATGCTACCATCGTCCTAAGCAAAATAAGATGCATAAAAGGATTAACATTACATGCAAATCATAATACTGACATGATATGGCCATCATCATCTTGTGCTTTTGATCTCCATGTTAAAAGCACCAATATGATCTCCATTGTCACCGTCATGACACCATGATCCCCATCATCATGATCTCCATCATCGTGTCTCCATAGGGGTTGTTGCACCAACTATGCTTCTACCACTATTGCTAACTCATAGCGATCAAGTAAAGCAAAAAGACACAAATAATTAAAGACAACCCTATGGATCCTGCCGGTTGTCGTACTCATCGACATGCAAGTCGTGATAATTCTATACAAAACATGATCATCTCATACATCACATATATCTCATCATGTCATTGGCCATATCACATCACAACATACCCTGCAAAAACAAGTTAGACGTCCTCTACTTGTTCTTGCATGTTTTACGTGGCTGTTATGGGTAACTAGAAAGAATCGTTCTTACCTACGCAAAGCCACAATGGTGATATTCAAGTTGCTATTTAACCTTCTACAAGGATCGCCTCTGTTGAATCCGATTCAAATAAAGTGGGAGAGACAGACACCAGCCAGCCATCTTTATGCAATGATACGTCCATTTTGTATCATGCTTTTATGTTGATATTTATCTCTTTATGGGCTGTTATTACACTTTACGGTATAATACTTATGCCTTTTCTCTCTTATTTTATAAGGTTTACATGAAGAGGGAGAATGCCGACAGCTGGAATTCTGGTATGAAAAAGGAACAAGTTTGAGATACCTATTCTTCGCAACTCCAAAAGCCATGAAAATCAACGAGGAATTATTTTGGATTTTACAAAAAATACTGGGCGGAAGAAGTACCGGAGGGGAGCCACGAGGAGGCCACAAGCCTGCCAGGCGCGACCTACCCCCTGGCCGCACCTAGGTGGCTTGTGGGCCCCCTGTTGCCCCTCTGGCTCCCATCTTTTGCTATAAGGAGGGTTTCGTTCCAGAAAAAATTAGGAGGAGGCTTTCGGGAAGATACGCCAACGCCACGAGGCGGAACTTGAGCAGAACCAGTCTAGAGCTCCGGTAGGGCCGTCTTGCCGGGGAAACTTCCCTCTCGGAGGGGGAAATCGTCGCCATCGTCATCACCAACACTCCTCTTATCGGAGGGGACTCATCTCCATCAACATCTTCATCAGCACCATCTCATCTCCAAATCCTAGTTCATCTCTTGTAACCAATCTCCGTCTCGCGTCTCCGATTGGTACTCGTAAGGTTGCTAGTAGTGTTAATTACTCTTTGTAGTTGATGCTAGTTGGATTACTCGGTGGAAGATCATATGTTCAGATCCTTAATGCTATTCAATACCTCTCTGGTCATGAACATAATTATTCTTTGTGAGTAGTCACTTTTGTTCCCGAGGACATGGGATAAGTCTTGCTATAAGTAGTCATGTGAATTTGGTATTCGTTCGATATTTTGATGCGATGTATGTTGTCTTTCCTCTAGTGGTGTTATGTGAACGTAGACTACATGACACTTCACCATTATTTGGGCCTAGAGGAAGGCATTGAGAAGTAATAAGTAGATGATGGGTTCCTAGAGTGACAGAAGCTTAAACCCTTGTTTATGCGTTGCTTCGTAAGGGGCTGATTTGGATCCACTAGTTTAATGCTATGGTTAGACTTTGTCTTAATTCTTCTTTCGTAGTTGCAGATTCTTGCGAGAGGGGTTAATCATAAGTGGGATGTTTTTCCAAGTAAGGGCAGCACCCAAGCACCAGTCCACCCACATATCAAATTATCAAAGTAGCGAACGTGAATCATATGAACATGATGAAAGCTAGCTTGACAGAAATTCCCATGTGTCCTCGGGAGCGGTTTACCTCACATAAGAGTTTGTCCAGGCTTGTCCCTTGCTACAAAATGGATTGGGACATCTTTCTTCACCTTTGTTACTATTGTTACTTGCTACTTGCTATGAATTATCATATCACACAACTATCTGTTACCAATAATTTCAGTGCCTACAGAGAACACCTTGCTGAAAACCACTTGTCAGTTCCTTCTACTCCTCGTTGGGTTCGATACTCTTACTTATCAAAAGGACTACGATAGCCCCCTACACTTGTGGGTCATCAAGACTCTTTTCTGGCGCCGTTGCCGGGGAGTGAAGCGCCTTTGGTAAGTGGAAATTGGTAAGGAAACATTTATATAGTGTGCTGAAATTTATTGTCACTTGTCACTATGGAAACTAATCCTTTGTGGAGCTTGTTTGGGGTATCTTCACCTCGAACGGATGCACAAGGAGTTGCTCCTCAACCTACTGCACCTACTGAAAATATTTGTTATGAAATTCCTTCGGGTATGCTAGAGAAACTGTTGGCTAATCCTTTTATAGGAGATGGAACATCACATCCCGACCTGCATCTAATCTATGTAGATGAAGTTTGTGGTTTATTTAAGTTTGTAGGTTTGCCCGAGGATGAGGTCAAGAAGAAGGTCTTTCCCTTATCTTTGAGGGATAAAGCATTGACATGGTATAGGCTATGTGATGATACTGGATCATGGAACTACAACCGATTGAAATTGGAATTTCATCAAAAGTTTTATCCTATGCATTTGGTACATCGTGATCGGATTTATATCTATAATTTTTGGCCTCGTGATATAGAAAGTATCGCTCAAGCTTGGAGGAGGCTTAAATCAATGTTATATTCATGCCCCAACCATGAGCTCTCGAGAGAAATTATTATTCAGAACTTCTATGCTCGTCTTTCTCATGATAATCGCACCATGCTTGACACTTCTTGTACCGGTTCTTTTATGAAGAGAGATATTGACTTCAAATGGAATTTATTGTAAATAATTAAACACAACTCTAAAGATTGGGAGTTTGATGAAGGTAAGGAGTCAGGTATGAATCTTAAGTTCGATTCCGTTAAATCCTTCGTTGAAACAAATACTTTTTGTGATTTTAGCGCTAAATATGGACTTGTCTCTCACATAGTAGCTTCATTATGTGAATCATTTGTTGCTCATATTAATATCCCTAAAGATAAGTGGTTTAAATATCATCCTCCCATAGAAGTCAATGTAGTTAAACCCAATACAGTTGAAGAGAAAGTTATTGCTTGTAATGATCCTATTGTTCCTAGTGCTTACATTGAGAAACCACCCTTCCCTGTTAGAATAAAGGATCATGCTAAAGCTCTAACTGTGATACGTAAGAACTACCTTAGAACACCTACACCCCCTGAGCAAATTAGAGTTGAGCCTGGCATTGCTATTATGAAAGATCTCCTGTCCGACAATGTTGATGGGCATGATATTCACTTCTGTGAAGATGCTGCTAGAATTGCTAAACCTCATGCTAGAGACAAACATAGGCCTGTTGTTGGCATGCATGTTGTTTCTGTTAAGATAGGAGATCATTGTTATCATGGTTTATGTGACGTGGGTGCTAGTGTTAGTGCACTACCTTGATCTTTATATGATGAAATTAAAGACGAGATTGCACCTGTCGAGATGGAACCTATTGATGTTACCATTCAGCTTGCCAATAGAGATACTATCTGCCCTTTGGTAATTGTTAGAGATGTTGAAGTCTTGTGTGGTAAAACTAAGTATCCTGCTGATTTTCTCGTTCTTGCTACCACACAAGATAGCTTTTGTCCCATCATATTTGGCAGACCTTTCCTCAATATTGTCAACGCTCATATTGACTGCGAGAAGCAAACTATCACTGTTGGCTTTGAAGGTGTGTCACATGAATTAAATTTCTCCAAGTTTGGTAGACAACCTCATGAAAAAGAATTGTCTAGTAAGGATGAAATTATTGCCCTAGCTTCTATTGCTGTGCCTCCTACTGATCCTTTAGAGCAATACTTGCTTGAGCATGAAAATGATATGCATATGGATGAAAGGAATGAGATAGATAGAGTTATCTTTGAACAACATCCTATCCTTAAGAATAATTTGCCTATTGAACTACTTGGAGATCCACGCCCACCAAAGGGTGATCCTGTGTTTGAGCTTAAACAGTTACTTGATACTCTTAAGTATGCTTATCTTGATTAAAAAGAGATATATCCTGTTATTATTAGTGCTAGCCTTTCAGAGCATGAAGAAAAGAAATTATTGAAAACTCTGAGGAAGCACCGTGTTGTTATTGGATATACTCTTGATGATCTTAAGGGCATTAGTCCCACTCTATGCCAGCATAAAATTAAAACCGATCCTGATTCCAGACCATTTGACGATCATCAACGGAGATCAAATCCTAAGATGAAAGAGGTAGTAAGGAAAGAAATACTAAAGCTCCTGGAAGCAGGTATTATCTATCCTATTGCTCATAGTGATTAGGTAAGTCCGATGCATTGCGTCCCTAAGAAGGGAGGTATTACCGTTATCCCTAATGATAAAGATGAATTGATCCCACACAGAATTATTACTGGCTATAGGATGGTAATTGATTTTAGGAAATTGAATAAAGCCACTAGGAAAGATAATTACCCTTTGCCTTTTATTGACCAAATGCTAGAAATATTGTCTAAACACACACACTTCTGCTTTCTAGATGGTTATTCTGGTTTCTCCCAAATACCCGTTGCACAATCTGATCAGGAGACAACCACTTTTACCTGCCCTTTCGGTACCTTTGCTTATAGACGTATGCCTTTTGGCTTATGTAATGCACCTGCTACCTTTCAAAGATGTATGATGGCTATATTCTCTGACTTTTGTGAAAAGATTGTTGAGGTTTTCATGGATGACTTCTCCGTTTATGAGTCTTCTTTTGATGATTGCCTCAGCAACCTCGATCGAGTTTTGCAGAGATGTAAAGATACCAACCTTGTCTTGAATTGGGAGAAGTGCCACTTTATGGTTAATGAAGGCATCGTCTTAGGACATAAAATTTCTGAAAAAGGTATTGAAGTCGATAAGGCTAAAGTTGATGCGATCGAGAAAATACCATGCCCTACATACATTAAAGTTATAAGAAGTTTCCTTGGTCATGCTGGTTTCTATAGAAGGTTCATTAAGGACTTCTCTAAGATTTCTAGGCCTCTTACCAATCTCTTGCAAAAGGATATTCCTTTTTGTTTTTGACGATGATTGTGAGGAAGCATTTGAAATACTTAAGAAGGCCTTGATAACTGCACCTATTGTTCAACCACTTGATTGGAACCTACCTTTTGAAATTATGTGTGATGATAGTTATTATGCTGTTGGTGATGTTCGAGGACAAAGAGTTGATAAGAAATTGAATGTTATTCATTATGCTAGTAAAACTCTAGACAGTGCCCAAAGAAACTATGCTACTACTGAAAAGGAATTTTTAGCAGTCGTGTTTGCATGTGAAAAGTTCAGATCTTACATTGTTGATTCCAAAATTACTATTCACACTGATCATGCTGCTATTAAGTATCTTATGGAAAAGAAAGATGCTAAACCTAGACTTATCAGATGGGTTCTCTTGCTACAAGAATTTGATTTGCATGTTGTTGATAGGAAGGGTGCTGAGAACCCCGTAGCAGAGAACTTGTCTAGGTTGGAGAATGTTCTTGATGACCCACAACCTATTGATGATAGCTTTCCAGATGAACAATTGAATGTCATCAATGCTTCACGTAGTATACCTTGGTATGCTGATTACGCAAATTATATTGTTGCCAAATATATACCACCTAGTTTCACATACCAACAAAAGAAGAAATTATTCTTTGATTTGAGACATTACTTTTGGGATGATCCTCACCTTTATAAAGAAGGAGTAGATGGTGTTATTAGACGTTGTGTACCTGAGCATGAACAGGGATAGATCCTACTTAAGTGTCACTCCGAGGCTTATGGAGGACACCATGTAGGAGATAGAACTGCACACAAGGTATTGCAATCCGAATTTTATTGGCCTACTCTCTTCAAGGATGCCCGTAAGTTTGTCTTGTCTTGTGATGAATGTCAAAGAATAGGTAATATAAGTAAACGTCAGGAAATGCCTATGAATTATTCACTTGTCATTGAACCATTTGATGTTTGGGGTTTTGATTATATGGGACCTTTTCCAAAGTCCAACGGGTATACTCATATCCTAGTTGCTGTTGATTACGTTACTAAGTGGGTAGAAGCTATCCCAACTAGTAGTGCTGATCACAACACCTCTATTAGGATGCTTAAAGAAGTTATTTTTCCTAGATTTGGAGTCCCTAGATATTTAATGACTAATGGTGGTTCACATTTTATTCATGATGCTTTCCGTAAAACGCTTGCTAAGTATGATGTCAACCATAGAATTGCATCTCCCTATCACCCTCAGTCGAGTGGTCAAGTAGAGCTAACTAATAGAGAAATTAAACTAATTCTGCAAAAGACTATTAATAGGTCTAGAAAGAATTGGTCTAAGAAGCTTGATGATGCACTGTGGGCTTATAGAACTGCTTATAAGAATCCCATGGGCATGTCTCCGTACAAAATGGTTTACGGTAAAGCATGTCATTTACCTCTTGAGCTAGAGCATAAGGCTTATTTGGCAATCAAAGACCTCAACTTTGATTTGAAACTTGCTGGTGAGAAGAGGTTATTTGATATTAGCTCACTTGATGAATGGAGAACTCAGGCATATGAAAATGCCAAGTTGTTTAAAGAAAAGGTTAAGACGTGGCATGATAAAAGGATACAAAACGTGAGTTCAATGTAGGTGATTATGTCTTGCTATACAATTCTCGTTTAAGATTTTTTATACGCAAGCTTCTCTCTAAATGGGAAGGTCCTTACATTGTTGAGGAAGTATATCGTTCCGGTGCCATAAAGATCAACAACACGGAAGGTTATTTTCCGAGAGTTGTAAATGGGCAAAGAATCAAGAATTATATCTCAGGTACTCCCATAAATGTTGAAAGCAATATTATTAATACCATAACTCCGGAGGAGTACATAAGGGATATTTATCAGCCTGTTTCAGACTCCAAAAATGAATAGGTATGTGATTCGGTAAGTAAACCGACTCCAAAACTTTTCCAGTAGCAATTTTTCTCCGTTCTGGAATTTTTAGAAAAATAGAAAAATTTAAAGTAGTCCGGAAAGCGCACGAGGAGGCGACAAGCCTACCAGGCGCGACCTACCCCCCTGACCGCACGTGGGTGGCTTGTGGGCACCTCGTGTGCCTCTCGGACTCCGTTTTATGGTGGAATACTTCTTTCGGTCGGTAAAAATTCATTATATATTCTCCCGAAAGGTCTGACCCTCGTATCACGCAATTATCCTCTGTTTTCGTTTCGAGCTACTGTGCAGACAGATGTAGATCGCTATGGCATCCCCAAAAGTTCCGAAGGACAAGTTCTTCGAGAAGGTCATCAATCCTTACCTCGCGGGAGTGCTGCAACACCCTCAATCTATCGAGATGCATGAGGGGGTGCTGCAAATCCGTGATGTTGAGAGTCCCAAGAAGACCGGAAGCGTGAAGGCGAGGCTCGAAGCAATGGAGCAGCAAGTCTTCAAGTGCCAAGGGATGGTGGAACGCGGACTCAACGCCAATCACATGATGATCACGGAGTTCACCAACAAGCACAAGATCGATGCCAATGGCATCGGGAAGCACCTCTCCAGGCTCTATGACAGAATTGATCACCTCCAAGCCCAGATCTACGACCTGCAGAACCAAAACTGTGAGTATGAGTATAGATTTAAATCAATACGGTTGCCTGCATATTTGAGGATTCCGGAGACTCGATCATCTTTCCATGATGGAGGACCTATGCCTTGGAAGACGGAGAATCAACCCCAGATTGCAACAACCCCACCACCATCACCTTCGAAGGAAGACAATTAAGCACGTGTATGGGCACTCCTCTTGGCTTGTGCCAAGCTTAGGGGAGTTGCCCCGGTATCGTATCACCATCACATCTTTTGCCTTTACCTTTTTCTTAGTTCGATCCTTTTTGGTTTTATCTTTCTCTAGTAGAATAAAGTTTTTAGTATGATCTAGGCTTGAGTTTTGCTTTGTGTCACCCCCAATGTATTCGAGTCCGTGAGTCATATAATAAAAAGTGTTTTAGTTAAGGGCCTTGCCTCATGCTATGATCTAAAGAAAAGAATAATAAAAGAACAAAAGCATGAAGATCATGTAATGATCTTATGGGAAGTGATGAGTTCACATATAAAAAGAATGTTGATTGAAACTTCTTGTGGGTGGACAAACGTAGACCTTGGTCATTGTTGCAATTAATATGAAGTAATAAAGAAGGAGAGGTTCACATATAAATATATCATCTTGGGTACCATCTATGATTGTGAACACTCATTAAACTAATACATGCTTAGAAGTAGATGTTGGACAAGGAAGACAACATAATGAATTATGTTTGCTTGGTTCCGAACAATGTTATATGACTAGAGATCCCTTAACATATGACGATTGCTTCCACCTCATATCAGCCAAAACATCCGCACTAAGTAGGGATACTACTTGTGCATCCATAAACCTTCAACCCAGTTTTTCCATAAGAGTCCACCATACCTACCTATGGATTAAATAAGATCCCTCAAGTAAGTTGTCATCGGTGCAAGCAATAAAAATTGCTCCCTAAATATGTTTGGTCTATTAGTCTGTGGAAAATAAGCTTTATACGAACCTGTGACGAGGAAGACATAAAAGCGTGAGACTGCATAAAAAAGTTCTTTATCACAGGAGGCAATATAAAGTGTCGTTCCTTCACACTAAGAGGTCACGCATCCAAACCTCAAATGCGCATGACAACCTCTGCTTCCCTCTGCGAAGGGCCTATCTTGTACCTTTACTTTTTATCCTTGAAAGAGTCATGGTGATCGACACCAATTCCTTATTTCGCCATTATCTTGGCAAGCGTCATGTGATAGGGAAAGATCTATATTGATATGTCAACTTGGAAGTAAGTATTCATGAATTATTATTGTTGACATTACCCTTGAGGTAAATAGTTGGGAGGCGAAACTATACGTCCCTATCTTTCTCTGTGTCCAACTGAAACTTTGATCTCATGGGTACCACGTGAGTTTTAGCAATTGTAGAAGACGAAAGGATGATTGAGTATGTGGATTTGTGATATGTCCATTTTGCATCATGTTTTCATGTTGATATTTATCGCTACTTGGGCTGTTATTTCACTTCACGATACAATACTTATGCCTTTTCTCTCTTATTTTGCAAGGTTTACATGAAGAGGGAGAATGCCGACAACTGGAATTCTGGCCTGAAAGTGGAGCAAAGTTGAGATACCTATTCTGTGCAACTCCAAACGCTGTAAAAATCAATGAGGATTTTTTCCGGATTTATAAAAAATACTGGGCCAAAGAAGCGCCAGAGGGGCGCCAGCACGTGTCCACAAGCCTGCACGGCGCGGCCACCCCCAGGTCGCGCCATGAGGGCTTGTGGGCAGCCCGCTGGCCCATTGGCCCCCCTCTTCTGCGATATGAAGGGCTTCGTCTAGAAAAAAATATATCGAGGAGGAGCTTTTTCGTGGATTCGCCGACGCCACGAGGCGGAACTTGAGCAGAACTAATCTAGAGCTCCGACAGGACGATCCTGTCGGGGAAACTTCCCTCCCAGAGGGGGAAACCGTCGCCCTCATCATCACCAACACTCCTCTCATCGAAGGGGACTCGTCACCATCAACATCTTCATCAGCACCATCTCATCTCCAAACCCTAGTTCATCACTTGTAACCAATCTCCGTCTCGCGACTCCGATTGGTACTTGTAAGGTTGCTAGTAGTGTTGATTACTCTTTGTAGTTGATGCTAGTTGGATTACTTGGTGGAAGAGTTTATGTTCAGATCCTTGATGCTACTCATTACCTCTTTGGTCATGAATATGATTATGCTTTGTGAGTAGTTACTTTTGTTCCTGAGGACATGGGATAAGTCATGCTAATAGTAGTCATGTGAATTTGGTATTCGTTCGGTAATTTGATATGTTGTATGTTGTTTTTCCTCTAGTGGTGTTATGTGAACGTCAACTACATAACACTTCACCATTATTTGGGCCTAGAGGAAGGCATTGGAAAGTAGTAAGTAGATGATGGGTTGCTAGAGTGACAGAAGCTTAAACCCTAGTTTATGCGTTGCTTCGTAAGGGGCTGATTTGGATCAACTAGTTTAATGCTATAGTTAGACTTTGTCTTAATTCTTCTTTAGTAGTTGCATATGCTTGCAAGAGGGGTTAATAATAAGTGGGATGCTTGTCCAAGTAAGGGCAGTACCCAAGCGCCGGTGCACCCACATATCAAACTATCAAAGTAACGAACGCGAATCATATGAACATGATGAAATCTAGCATTACAGAAATTCCCGTGTGTCCTCGGGAGCGTTTTTCCTCCTATAAGACTTTGTCCAGGCTTGTCCCTTGCTACAAAAGGGATTGGGACACTTTGCTACACCGTTGCTATTTTTCTTACTTGTTGCTTGCTACGAATCATCTCACCACACAATCACTTGTTACCGACAATTTCAGTGCCTGCAGATTTTACCTTGCCGAAAACCACTTGTGAGATCCTTCTGCTCCTCGTTGGGTTCGACACTCTTACTTATCGAAAGGACCACGGTTGATCCCCTATACTTTCGGGTCATCAAGACTCTTTTCTGGCGCCGTTGCCGGGGAGTGAAGCGCCTTTGGTAAGTGGAAATTGGTAAGGAAACATTCATATAGTGTGCTGAAATTTATTGTCACTTGTCACTATGGATACTAATCCTTTGAGGGGCTTGTTCGGGGTATCTTCACCTCAAACGGAAGCACAAATAGTTGCTCCTCAACCTGCTGCACCTACTGAAAATATTTGCTTTGAATTTCCTTCGGGTATGCTTGAGAAACTGCTGGCTAATCCTTTTACACGAGATGGAACATCACATCCAGACTTGCATCTAATCTATGTAGATGAAGTTTGTGGTTTATTTAAGCTTGCAGGTTTGCCCGAGGATGAGGTCAAGAAGAAGTTCTTTCCTTCTTCTTTGAAGGATAATGCGTTGACATGGTATAGGCTATGTGATGATACTGGATCATGGGACTACAATCGGTTGAAATTGGAATTTCATCAAAAGTTTATTCCTATGCATTTAGTACATCGTGATCGGAATTATATTTATAATTTTTTGGCCTCGTGATAGAGGAAGCATCGCTCAAGCTTGGGGGAGGCTTAAATCAATGTTATATTCATGCCCCATTCATGATCTCTCGAGAGAAGTTATCATTCGGAACTTCTATGCTGGGCTTCATGATGATCGCACCATGCTTGACACTTCTTGAACCGGTTCTTTTATGAAGAGAGATATTGACTTCAAATGGAATTTATTGGAGAGAATTAGACGCAACTCTGAAGATTGGGAGCTGGAAGAAGGTAAGGAGTCAGGTATGAATTTCCAGTTTGATTGCGTTAAATCCTTTGTTGAAACAAATACCTTTAGTGATTTTAGCGCTAAGTATGGACTTGACTCTAAGATAGTAGCTTCATTGTGTGAATCATTTGCTGCTCATATTGATCTCCCAAAATAAAAGTGGTTTAAATATCATCCTCATGTAGAAGTCAATGTAGTTAAACCCAATCCAGTTGAAGAGAGAGTCATTTCCTATAATGATCCTGTTGTTCCCAGTGCTTACATTGAGAAACCACCTTTCCCTGTTAGGATAAAGGATCATTCTAAAGCTTCTACTGTGATACGTAGAGGCTATATTAGAACACCTACACCCCCTGAGCAAATTAGAGTTGAACCTAGCATTGCTATTATCAAAGATCTTATGTCCGACGATGTTGAGGGACATAATATTCACTTATGTGAAGATGCTGCTAGAATTGCTAAACCTCACGTTAGAGACAAACATAGGCATGTTGTTGGCATGCGTGTGATTTCTGTTAAGATAGGAGATCATTGTTATCATGGCTTATGTGACGTGGGTGCTAGTGTTAGTGCAATACCTCAATCCTTATACGATGAAATCAAAGATGAGATTGCACCTGTTGAGATAGAGTCTATTGATGTCACTATTCAGCTTGCCAATAGAGATACTATCTGCCATGTGGTAATTGTTAGGGATGTTGAAGTCTTGTGTGGTAAAACAAAGTATCCTACCGATTTTCTCGTTCTTCCTACTGCACAAGATAGCTTTTGTCCCATCATATTTGGCAGACCTTTTCTCAATACCGTCAATGCTCATATTGATTGTGAGAAGCAAACTGTCACTCTTAGCTTCGAAGGCGTGTCACATGAGTTCAATTTCTCTAAGTTTGGTAGACAACGTCATGAAAAGGAGTTGCCTAGTAGGGATGAAGCTATCGCTTTAGCTTCTATTGCCGTGCCTCCTACTGATCCCTTAGAGCAATACTTGCTTAAGCATGAAAATGATATGCATATGGATGAAAGGGATGAGATAGATAGAGTTGTCTTACAACAATATCCTATCCTTAAGAATAATCTGCCTGTTGAACTACTTGGGGATCCACCCCCACCAAAGGGTGATCCTGTGTTCGAGCTTAAACATTTGCGTGATACTCTTAAGTATGCTTATCTTGATGAAAAGGAGATATATCCTGTTATTATTAGTGCTAGTCTCTCAGAGCAAGAAGAAAAGAAGTTACTAAAAACTCTGAGGAAGCACCGTGTTGCTATTGGATATACTCTTGATGATCTTAAGGGCATTAGTCCTACTCTATGCCAGCACAAGATTAAAACTGATCCTGATTCTAAACCAGTTGCTGATCATGAAAGGAGATTAAATCCTAAGATGAAAGAGGTAGTAAGAAAAGAAATACTAAAGCTCCTGGAAGCAGGTATCATGTATCCTGTTGCTCATAGCGATTGGGTGAGTCCCGTGCATTGCGTCCCTAAGAAGGGAGGCATTACCATTGTCCCTAATGATAAGGATGAATTGATCCCACAGAGGATTATTACTGGCTATAGGATGGTGATCGATTTTAGGAAACTGAATAAAGCCACTAGGAAAGATCATTACCCTTTGCCATTTATCGACCAAATGCTAGAAAGGCTATCCAAACACACACACTTCTGTTTTCTAGATGGTTATTCTGGTTTGTCCCAAATACCAGTTGCACAATCTGATCAGGAGAAAACCACTTTCACCTGCCCTTTCGGTACCTTTGCTTATAGACGTATGCCTTTTGGCTTATGTAATGACCCTCCCACTTTTCAAAGATGTATGATGGCTATATTCTCTGACTTTTGTGAAAAGATTGTTGAGGTTTTCATGGATGACTTCTCTATTTACGGGTCTTCCTTTGATGATTGCCTCAGCAACCTTGATCGAGTCTTGCAGAGATGTAAAGACACCAATCTTGTCTTGAATTGGGAGAAGTGCCACTTTATGGTTAATGAAGGCATCGTCTTAGGACATAAATTTTTTGAAAGAGGTATTGAAGTTGATAAGGATAAGGTTGATGCAATCGAGAAAATGCCATACCCCACATATATAAAAGCATAAGAAGTTTCCTTGGTCATGTTGGTTTCTATAGAAGGTTCATTAAAGACTTCTCTAAGATTTCTAGCCCTCTTACCAATCTCTTGCAAAAGGATATTCCTTTTGTCTTTGACGATGATTGTGATGAAGCCTTCGAAATACTTAAGAGGGCTTTGATAACTGCACCTATTGTTCAACCACCTGATTGGAACTTACCTTTTGAGATCATGTGTGATGCTTGTGATTATGCTGTTGGTGCTGTTCTAGGGCAAAGAGTCGATAAGAAGTTGAATGTTATTCACTACGCTAGTAAAACTCTAGACAGTGCCCAGAGAAACGATGCCACTACGGAGAAGGAATTTTTAGGAGTCGTGTTTGCATGTGAAAAGTTCAGGTCTTACATAGTTGATTCCAAAGTCACTATTCACACTGATCATTCTGCTATTAAGTACCTCATGGAGAAGAAGGACGCTAAACCTAGACTTATCAGATGGGTTCTCTTGCTACAAGAGTTTGATTTGCACGTTGTCGACAGAAAGGGTGCTGATAACCCCGTAGCAGATAACTTGTCTAGGTTGGAGAACGTTCTTGATGACCCACAACCTATCTATTATAGCTTTCCCGGTGAGCAACTGAGTGTCATCAATGCTTCATGTAGTGCATCGTGGTATGCTGATTATGCAAACTATATCGTTGCCAAATATATACCACCTAGTTTCACGTACCAGCAAAAGAAGAAATTCTTCTTTGACTTGAGACATTACTTTTGGGATGATCCTCACCTTTATAAGGAAGGAGTAGATGGTGTTATTAGATGTTGTGTACCTGAACATGAAAGGGACAGATCCTACAGAAGTGTCACTCCGAGGCCTATGGAGGACACCATGCGGGAGATAGAACTGCACACAAGGTATTGCAATCAAGTTTCTATTGGCCCACTCTCTTCAAGGATGCCCGTAAGTTTGTCTTGTCTTGTGACGAATGTCAAAGAATAGGTAATATCAGTAAACGTGAGGAAATGCCTATGAACTATTCACTTGTCATTGAACCATTTGATGTCTGGGCTTTCATTATATGGGACCTTTTCCAAAATCCAATGGGTATACTCATATCCTAGTTGCTGTTGGTTACGTCACTAAGTGGGTAGAAGCTATCCCCATCTCACGCCCAAAATGCGACCCTATCCTCAATTTGGCAAGAGGGCCTCGTCAGGGATAGAAGCACACCTCGTCGTGTCGCAAGAATGGATATCGTTACAAGTACATGTACTGAAAAGAAGATATATATATATATATATATATATATATATAATGAATTGGCTTACACTAGCCACAAGCTACATCAGAGTCACAACAGTGCAATACATAATTATCATGAAGAAGAGCAGGGTCCGACTACGGACGAA
This sequence comes from Hordeum vulgare subsp. vulgare, assembly GCF_904849725.1. Taxonomy (NCBI): domain Eukaryota; kingdom Viridiplantae; phylum Streptophyta; class Magnoliopsida; order Poales; family Poaceae; genus Hordeum; species Hordeum vulgare. The sequence continues at coordinate 513,050,990 of NC_058523.1, forward strand.
AACAAACGAGAAAAGAAGAACGATGTCCATCCTTGCTATCCCAGGCTGCCGGCCTGGAACCCATCCTAGATCGATGAAGAAGAAGAAGAAGAAGCAACTCCAAATGAACAATCAACGCGCTCGCGTCAAGTAACCTTTACCTGTACCTGCAACTGGTGTTGTAGTAATCTGTGAGCCACAGGGGACTCAACAATCTCATTTCCAAAGGTATCAAGACAATCAAAGCTTAATGGGTGAGGCATGGTTAAGTGGTGAGGCTGCAGCAAGCGACTAAGCAATGTATGAGGTGGCTAATTTACGAGTACAAGAATAAGAGGGAGGAAATCTATGCATAACAGACGTAAACTACTAATGATCAATTGAATGATCCTGAACACCTACCTACGTCAGGCATAACCCCACCATGTCCTCGATCGGAGCAGGAACTCACGAAAGAGACAGTCACGATTACACACTCAGTTGGCATGTTTTAATTAAGTTAACTTCAAGTTATCTAGAACCAGTGTTAAACAAAGTTTCCACGTTGCCACATAACCGCGGGCACGGCTTTCCAAAAGATTTAACCCTGCAGGGGTGCTCCAACTAGTCCATCACAAATTACCACAAGCCGCATAGGAATCCTCGATCATGAAGCTCGCAATCTCATCGGACTCCTTAGTGGAAAACCTCAACTATGAGATTACCCAAAGCATCACCGGAATCCCGATGCACAAGATATCTCGTGAAAGGTAAAACTAATCCAGCAAGGGCGCCCGACGTGTGGACGATCCCGAGAGGAGCCGCATATCTCGTTCTCAGGACACAACGGATGAGCTAGACGTCGGGATCGCTAAAACCCTGGGTGACCCGGGTGGCACCGGACATCGCTCACGTGGACCAACACTCATGAGGAGGAGTGGCCCGGGGGTTGATTAATTATCCTCGGGGTCCGGAAAGTCCCTATGCAATTTTATTAGGTTATTAGGCAAATGTAGTACCAAAGTTGGGCCTTGCCAGACCAGCGTTAATCTAAAACGAGTTATCAAGGGGGTTCCCATAACAACCCCGATCGTGTTAGGAGCGCTCAATTATGCAACATAACACCGGTAGCCGAAACTAAGGGGGCAAAGGTGGAACAAAACACCAGGCTAGAAAGACCGAGCCTTCCACCTTTTACCAAGTATATAGTTGCATTAAATTAAATAGCATTTAATATGGTGATATAACAAGGAACCCATGCTTTCACATGGAAGCAATGCACCTGCAACTAGCAATGCTAACACAGGGTTAAGCAAGCGATAACATAGCCAATCGGTGGTTTGCTAGGTTGAACATGTTGGAGGTTTTCATGGCATTGTTGAGAGGCAGATATTTAACATATGGTAGGCAACGTGACATAACGACAGAAACGATAATACTAGCATGGAAATGATAGTAATGGTATCTGGGGAAATGGTCATCTTGCCTGAGATTCCGCTTGGAAGAAGAATGACTCCGTGAAGCAGACGAACCGATGTAGTCGAACAGGTCCTCACAATCCGACACGCTTGCGGAACTCTATCGAGACGAAGAAAACGGGAAGCACAAATCAACACACGATATTCACCACACAATGTACAACACATATGATGCATGAGCAACTGAATACATGCAAGTCACGACATGGCAAATCACAACAACCAAATACTACACATTAAGTGAAGTTCAATATGCAACGAGTTGCATATTGATGAAACTCCACATTCGAGTTATTTAGTTCTATCCCGATTAGATACCCGACAATATTAAATGTGGTTAAACATGGCAAGAGGTGAAGCGTGATTAATCTACCTATCTAGGCATTTTAAATGAGGTCGAAAATGACATATAGCATCTCCGAAACGACCTCACATGTTAATTTACAATTCTGTCCAGATCTGAACTAACACATTTAGTTAGTTGTTAAACATAAAAACAAATAGGTTCACGTGATTCTACGCATCGTTACAAGCAATTTACACATAGAGAACATCTCCAACGGAGCTACGGATCAAAAGATACAAGCACCGCAAGATATGATGGCATGAATGCAATATGTGTGCAACGACAGTCACGAGCACTTCAAAACATACAACCAGCAAGAAAATATGAAACTACACAAGATAGTAAGCAAGTTTCATATAGGACACGATCAAATCGGAGCTACGGTTCAAAAACTACGAGCTAAACAAGAAATCACTACAAACTGCCAAAAACAGCCACATAACATTTTCTACGCCCCACAACTACGAGCTACAAAATCCCAACATGCTTAACCAAGGCATGAGATGATAGATGGCAAGAAGCACTACAACATACAACTGATAACACCTAGCATGGAAGCATGGATCACTAGGAAAAGAAGTCACAAAATGGCTTCTCACACACGTTTTCAGACTTAGTGAAAATAACACTTCATGAAAGTGCAGCTTTCGATCTGAAGGCATATTGACAGCAGAAAAACCATAAGCTACAGGACTCCAAATGGCATGCAAGTTCACAACATGCTAGAGAATTCTAAAGTCTACAACTAACTCCATTGCACCAACCTCAAAAGAGCTACATATCACAAGATAGAAGCAAGACAAAACAACAACACAATATAACAGATTCAGACTTAGAAATATTTCAGCATACCTAAAACAACACTATTTCCTAGCAAGTAAAGAACAAGCAAACCACACCTAAACATGGATTTCTATTGCAACCAAAATTACCAGGGGCTAGACAAATCATCTAAGGGCAAAACTCTAGTTGACAACTAACTCATATCACGCACGGAATAAATCCTACGAAATAGACAAGAGGGTAACATGGCAAAATATCGCACATACTAACTTACTCAAAAGCTAAAACTAAATGCACAGAAAAATCCTATGGATTTTTCTACCCCGAAAACATATAAAACATGTGGGGTTGCACAACAAAAATATTGCCACACGTAAATGCGAGATAATAACCTAAACACGGTAAAATAAACTAGCGTCGGAAACATACATGCAAAAATACCAACGACTACTCTAAAATACATGGCAAAGGGGTTCCTAAAATATGAACATTTCTACTACGGCATTCGAGCAACCCGGACACGCGCAAAAAATAACTACGGGACGAATCCTATTGGGACATCACGTAAAACTATGCATTTGGCACGTCAAACTAAGTCAAACAATTATGCAAGTTATCAATTTGTGATCTACGCGAAAAGTTACACAAGATACATATGCTACACGTCGCGATCCGACACACGAGTTGAAAACTACGGGCGTTTTATTATCGTCATTTTTCTGGAATTTAATAATTCTGAAAAATAACCTAATAACTAATGGGCCGAACAGCATGGGCGCAAAATAGCATAACTGGCCACGGGCGGGGGATAGCTCACCTTGGGGGGCCTCTTGGGCCGGTTGGAGGGGTGCAACAGAGGGGATGTGGCCGACCGGGCCTTGGGCCGGCCTGGCCGAGGCGAGGAGGAAGCCGGCGCTGGTCGCTGGGGGGCCCCGGCTGGGCCTTGGGCCTGGCGCGCTGCGGGGATGGCGCGGACCAAGCGAGGCAGGCTCCCGTTCACGCGGGGCGGCTACTGCGCTCCCGATCCCGCATGGATCGAGGAGGCAGGCCGGCGGCGCGCAGGGCGGCGAGGCTGCAGCCGGCGGCGGAGCACGACGAAGCTGCGGGGCAGCGCTGCACGGCTCCCTGGGTGGCGGCGGATGCAGATCCGGCCGGGACCGAAGTTGCGGCGATGGGCGAGGGAGGTCCTGGGCGACGGAACCGACGGGAACGGGCACGCCGGCGGGCAGAAGGCGGGCGGTGGAGGCTTGCAGGGTTCGGGGCTGGCGAGCTATCGGCGGGGGCTGTGGCGAGTCACTCCGGCCGGGAGACGCTTCAGCGGCTGGAGTCCGGGAGGAGGCCGACGGGGCACGTGAGCTGCTCGGCTCGGGAGGAGCCCCTTGGCCAGGGAGATGCAGGGCGCCGGCGGCGACGGATGGGCCTACCCGGGCCCGATCTGGGCTCGGTGGCTGCACAAAGGAGGGAGGTTGGAGAGAGAGAGTGGGAGGATTAGGGTTTCAGGGTAGGTGGGGGCGGTTCCCGAGGCAAAGGGTGGCTGTCCAAAAAATGCACAAGGGAACTATATATAGACAAATGGGGGGCTAGATATAGTGAAATTCCGCCCCGGTTTGAACCGCGCGGTCGGATTCGAATAATTCCGAACACGGGAACGGGTAAGTGGCCGTGTAGAGTAGTTATCCAGAGACGAGAGGGAAAATGGGCGGCGCGACAATGCTATTTGAAAACACCGATAACCGTTCGACGGTAGACCGAATACGGTGCCGCTACGGTCGACCGTTCGGGTACGAGACGGACTCCGATTGCGTCGAAACTTGACAGGCGACCTACCTATATTAAAATAAGACCGCACGTCAAATCTCAACCCAATCAGAGGAAGTTTTAAACACACTTTTGAAAACAAGATTTAAACGATGCCGCGGGCGCGTGCGGGTGCAGTCGGGCTCAGAACGGACAACGACGAGAACCCGCAACAAATAACGGATGCAAGTTTTGAAAACCGACGGCAACAGAATGCCGATGCAATGCTGATGATGCGCATGATGCGATGATGATTCTACAAATAAAAATTGACACATGATGAAAACGGAACAAAGGGGGGAATCTTATGGAACGTCGGTCTCGGGCTGTCACACCCCACTAGTAGTGCTGATCACAACACCTCTATCAGGATGCTGAAAGAAGTTATCTTCCCTAGATTTGGAGTCCCTAGATATCTAATGACCGACGGTGGTTCACACTTCATTCATGGTGCTTTCCGTAAAACACTTGCTAAGTATGATGTCAACCATAGAATTGCGTTTCCCTATCACCCTCAGTCCAGTGGTCAAGTAGAGCTAAGTAATAGAGAGATTAAACTGATTCTGCAAAAGACTGTCAACAAGTCTAGAAAGAATTGGTCTAAGAAGATCAATGATGCACTGTGGGCTTATAGAACTGCCTATAAGAATCCCATGGGCATGTCTCCGTACAAAATGGTGTACGGTAAAGCATGTCATTTACCTCTTGAGCTAGAGCACAAAGCTTATTGGGCAATCAAAGAGCTCAACTTTGATTTCAAACTTACCGGTGAGAAGAGGTTATTTGATATTAGCTCGCTTGATGAGTGGAGAACTCAGGCATATGAGAATGCCAAGGTGTTGAAAGAGAAGGTTAAGAGGTGGCATGATAAGAGGATACAAAAGCGTGAGTTCAATGTAGGTGATTATGTCTTGCTATATAACTCTCGTTTAAGATTCTTTGCAGGCAAGCTTCTCTCTAAATGGGAAGGTCCCTATGTTGTTGAGGAAGTATACCGTTCCAGTGCTATCAAGATCAACAACACGGAAGCTAATTGTCCGAGAGTGGTAAATGGGCAGAGAATCAAGCATTATATCTCAGGTACTCTCATAAATGTTGAAAGTAATATTATCAATACAATAACTCCGGAAGAATACCTAAGGGATATTTATCAGCCGGTTTCAGACTCTGAAAACGAAGAGGTATGTGATTCGGTAAGAAAACATAGTCCAAAACTTTTCCAGTAGGAAATTTTCTCCGTTTTGGAATATTTGAAAAATACAAAAAATAGTGCGCGAGGAGGCGACAAGCCTGCACGGCGCGGGCCCACCCCCTAGTCGCGCCGTGAGGGCTTGTGGCCACCTCGTGCGCCTCCCGGACTCCGTTTTCATGCGGGGTACTCCTTCTGGTGTGAAAAAATCATTATATATACTCCCGTTTGGTCTGACCCCTGCATCACTGTAATGCCCAAGTGTAGGACTTTCCCTTTTTGTAACCTTCCATGTGGGACCACCTTGACTTTGTCATGAGAGTTTCTATGCATGTATGAATTCATGTGTCACCTTCTATTCTTCTTTTGCATGCATGCATCCATGCCATACCATCCTTGCCATACCTTATGATTCTATGTCCTGTTATGATTGCATGTGATCTTGCTAGGTGTGATGTTGTGGTATGGTAATTTCTTGTGTTGATGCATAGGTGATGTTGGAGTGTGGTGTGTAGAAGTGATGGTTTGGAATTTCAAATCTCCTTGCTATTTCAAACCTTTTTCCTTTCCTTTTATCTCATGTTCAAATTCCATCTTCCCAAAAGTTGTTCTAAAATGTCTTGTGATTAGAGTTTATTGTGGGAATGATGATGTGTGTATTTGCTGTACTGAACCTTGATTTTTAAAGGTGCAAATAAACCCAAAACAGTAAATTAATACTGTTTTGCATTTATTCCAATGGCTCCAAATATTGTTTTCCTATTTTATTCTATTAGGCCATAATTCCTTATGGCCAGGGGCATTTTTGCTTTGATTTTTACCCCAACAGAACTGCTAGTGGATTTAATCCTAGCTGTGTTTATTTTTAAATAGATTCAAATCCCTCTCAGCCCCTCTCCTCTAACTGACGCCAGTGGCAAGCAGACCAGCGCGGCCCAGCCCACTCCTTCCCAGCTCACGCGCGCGGGCGTCGTCCTCCTCCCCTTTCCAGCGAGGCAGACGGCCCCACAAGTCAGCCTCTCTTCTTCTCCCCTCTGTTCCACCGGAGAGAGCACGCATGCTGGCCACCGCTGCGCGTCCCTCGCTTCCCCTCTCGCCCTATAAAAGCCCTTGGCGTCCGTGCCTTGGCTAGGGTTTCCCCTTCCGCCGCCGCTCCACCCAGATCCCTCCTCCCTCCTTTCTCTCTCGTCGCGGTAAGGTAAGCTGACGGATCCGCCATGGCCGACGGGTGAAGGAGATCACCGTCGTCGCTGTGGTACCTTCTCCTCCACATCGAGGGGTCCAGGAGCACGCGGGCCTCTCCACGGGCTCGTTCCCGCCGCTAGATCGACGTCCCCGACTCTGCATCATCTTCCTCCCGGAGGCCCTTCTTCTCCGACGAGCTCCGCCGCTGCGCGTCCTTCTTCCTGCTACTTCCTCTTCGGCCACTCCTTCATCGTCCCGTACGTAAGCCAGCACTTCTCCTCCCTCCTGCCTGTGCTGATTCATGCACCGTAGCAGTAGTTTCGTTGCGCGCGTGCCTCTGTCGCCGGAGCCGCTGGTCACCGTCGTCACGCCGGTGTAGCTCCCCTCGGTAGTAGATAGGTTTAGGAATGGGTTTAGGTGGGTGTGGGCTTCCTCCCCTCCACGAGCCGGAGTTGAATTCGACTCGCAGCGCCGGCGAGACACCTCCCCTGTTCCGGTCAGTCGCCGGTAGCAGATGAGCAGGGGGTGTCCTCTTCTGTTTTGCAGCGTATAGAAGTTCAGACGTCGATCCGTAGTGCAGTGGTAGCGCGTGGTTGTGCCTGATGAGAGGGCGCGGGTTCGATCCCCCCTCGGCCCCCTTTTGTTTTGCTGTTTTATTGCGCAGTGACCACAGTAACAGATTACCCTGTTACTTCCTCTATCCTGTCGACTAAGTGACAGTAGTGTGATGGATTGGTGTTGTTGCTGGTAACCAGAGGCTCTGGGTTCGATTCCCAGGAGCCCCTGTTTCATTTTTTTGTTGTCTTTTCTTTTACTACCTATTTTTTTTTTTCTGTTTTTCTAACCCTTAGACAAAGTGGTGTTTTAGTTCTTTTTCCTCCTAGTATAGTTAGGTGCAGATTTCTTTGTGTGTTTGTTTTGCACACTAGTGAGTGATAGATGATGTTTTCTAGCCTTGTGAACTTATGATGTTTGCACTTTAGTGGTGTGAATATACCCTTGGTAGAAGTTTGTGTAATTTGTCTTGGTTACTTGTAAGTGGTGTGCCTTAAGGTGTGAGAGATTGCACTAGTTAAGCATGTGTAGCCCTATCTTATGAGCTTTAGATGGGCTATGTTGTGTTTGCAGTTTATTTGCATGTTCAGATTTTGTGGAGTGTTATTATGGGTGTGGATTACTCCCCCTCACCACAAGTATTTGGTGTGTATGTGATGCACTAGGTTGCTAGCTGTGATAAGCATGTGTAGGTGGAGTTTACTAGTTAAGCATGGGTAGATTCTTGTGGGGTTTCACCTTGAGGGTGACATGACTCCAAGGGTGTTCCTTGTGGTGCATGTGAGAGTGTGTACCATCACATGCCCATATGTGAGGGTGTGCATACTCTCTTGTTAGCATAGGAGTTATATTTTGTTGTGCTTGATGCTAGTGATAGTGTGGTATATGTGTTGGTGTTGTTGATGTGCATGACACAAACATGGGGTTAAAACCCCCATGTCACTTTGTCATTGTGCACATGAAACTCAACCTATGTAGTTTTCATCTTAGAAGAATACCTTATGGAGTTGCATTTACAGTTTTGTTGAAAGTTTGGTCCTTGATTCCATGGTATAGGTGGAGCCCAAGGGTATGGGTTTTTGTGTGTTAATAGTAGGGGTTTTGCTTTACACCATAGTGGTGTATATTACCTCTTGGTGTCATGTGTGTGCAAACTATGCCTAGACAAAGTGGGCATGTGGCTGGAAAATTCCAGATTTTTGAACTCTGAAAATTTCACTAAGTCTGGGATGCTGGAAACATGTTCTTCCCCTATAGATGAGAATGTGCTGGTCATTCTGTTGAGAACTGGCCTTAGTTCAGTGCTAGTATTTTGAACCTGATATGTTTGTGAAGCTTCCTGTCAATTTTAAAATCATTTGGAGTCCAGTATCTTGTGTTTTGATTGCTGTCAAAAAGCTTCAAAACAGAAACAGAAACTCAGGTGCAGGAATTTTCACCAAGTCCCTGAGATCTGATGGTTTTGGGAAAGTTTGTGGCCTTGTATCTTCTAAAGTTTAATTCCTTTTGCTGTGATTCTTGCTGGTGCTTGTAGTGTTCTTGGTTAGCAACAGCCACATGTATTATTTGTCATGTTTGAAGACCTGTAGCTATGTTGCATGTTGCTCCCAAACAGCTAAGATGCAGATTCTGGCAGATTATGTAGTTTTGCCATTTTGTTCAAAGTATGTGCTTAATTGATGTTGTGGTGTTCTACCTTGCCCCAATTCATTCATGTTGGGTTGATACATGTCTTGGCAACCTGGGAATACCAGATTTGTGCCAATTGGGAGTGTGGTGTTGAATCTTTCACGTAGAGCTTCATATCTTGTTTCGTTGATTCCCGTTGATCCGTAGCTCCGTTTGCAACGTTCTTTATATGGTTTTGTACTGTTTTCACGAGCCGCATCTGTTCATGTCATTCTCATGCATGTCAAAATAGATTAGTGCACAGTTCTGTCCAGAAACTTGCTGTAGTTCATTTTGCTTGTGCTAGTGATAGAAATAGTGGTGCATGCTCAACTTTCATCTCATGCATCATGTGATTGTTGCATCTTGTGGTGCTGCTGTTCATTGGCTGTCATTCTTGTGTTGGGTAGCACCGGGAGCGGAGAACGAATACGTGGAGTCAGGAGAGTACGTGCAGAACGATCCAAAACCATTCCAAGCTGAGGATATCACAGGCAAGATGATATGACCTTGATTCCATCTCTAGACTTGTTATGTTAGTTCGTTCCCATGTCATATTGCTTGCTGCTTACCACTGAAATTAAATTGCCTATTCATATGCCATGAGCCCAAACACCGTACTCTTTCCTAGCAAACTTGTATGGCTAGGTAGGCTTGCTCAGCTACTAATGTTAGCATTGTTAGTTGCAGGTGTTTTAAACTCATGTGATGACATGAGCTTGATATCATTACATTAAATTCCGTTGTTTATTTAATGCACCTATATACTTGGTAAATGACGGGAGGCCTAGCCTTTTGCCGGGTGCTTTGTTCCGTTATTGCCGCCTTAGTTACCGGTTACCGGTGTTTGATTCCATAATGATCGCTCCTAACACATTCGGGGTTGTTATGTGGACCCCTTGATAAATCGCGTAGTGTTAAGGCTTGTCCGGCAGGACCCAACTTTGGTGTTAATTTGCTAATCACTTAATACTAATCTGCATAGGGAGTAGCTACCCCGAGGTTTCTTAATCAACAACCCGGGCCAGTGCTCCTCATGAGTGTTGGTCCAAACTGGTCTGCCTGCGGGGCCACCACAAGGAAACTTGAGGTTTGGTACCTGTAGCTAGTTCCATCCGGCGTGTCCTGAGACTGAGATACGCGGCTCTTATCGGGGTCGTCGACACGTCGGGAGGTCCTGCTAGCCTTGTCTTACCTTAGCGGTATATCTTGCGTATAGGAATCCCAGTGAAGCTTTGGTTTCACCCAGAGTTGAGGTTTTCCTCTAAGGAATCCGACGAGATCACGAGATTCGTGATAGAGGATGCCTTTGCGGCCTGTGTTCGTTTGTGACGGACTAGTTGGAGCACCCCTGCAGGGTTTAATCTTTCGGAAAGCCGTGCTCGTGGTTATGTGGCAACTTGGAATATTTTGTTAACATCCGGTATTAGAGAACTTAAACATAAACTAATAAAACTGCCAACTGTGTGCGTAACCGTGACTGTCCCTTCGAAGATCTCACTTCGATCGGGAACACGGTGGGGTTATGAATGCCGTAGGTAGGTGTTCAGGATCACATACTGATCAAGTACTCCCGACCGTTAGCGTAGTCCACCTTCACTTCTCTTTTGCGTAAGTTAGCCACTTATTCAATCATAGGATGCAGCAGCCTGATACACCTCATCCCTTCCTTACCCAATAACATGACTAGTTCTGGCACCAAGGTCTTAGATTGCTGAGTCCCCGTGGCTCACGGATACCTCCAAAACTCCCAGCAGGTACAGGTACCCCAGAGGCAGACGATCCCGACGGCACCCAGCTGGCGTGGCAGTACGACGAGGAGACAGACCGCCTTTGCGTGAACTATCCAGAGGACTGAGCTGTGGTCGTGATCGTGGGCCTGCAGCGGGTAGCATAGCATTTTCCTTGTTTTGTAGTCCGTACCGGAACTACCTTGTTTGTATCTGCGTTGTACTCTGATTTATTAATAAGAAGACAGTTGAATCCCAAATTGTCTACTTGTAATATTATTTTGTGCTATGTCACTTGCTTGCGAAATGCTTAGATGCGCTTCTTTCCTGTTCGGGGGCCTCGACCCCCAGATCGGAAAGGACCGCATCTTGGTCGTTACAATCACGCAGATTTCCTGTGTTTTTCGTTTCGAGCCTGTTTTCTGCCGCATATCTAGGTCAAAATGTCTTCTCACGATTCAGAGGGGGAGAGCTACGTGGCTGATTACCTTGCTAACCCCAAGATCTATGGGGACTTTGATCCTTATGGCTGGACCTGTGATGAGAAAGAAGATTATGATCCCAAGCGGAAGGAACAAATGAGTTCCGACGAAGAGGAGGCTCCTCTACCTCAACCTGGATGCACACATGTGGAGTTCAAGAAGTCAAGCCTCCCTGACTCAAGGAAGAAGCCTAAGACCTTGTTTATCCCTTCTCGTTTCTTGCAGGAGAGTAAGCAGGAATTATGCCAAAGGGTGTTGAAGCTTGAATAGGAAAATGATGATCTGAGGGAGCAGAATTTTATGCTCAAGTGGAAATTAAACAAGCTCAAGACCTGTGCAACAACTCCTCCACCACCACCAAAGGAAGACAACTGAGCATTGGTATGTGCAATCCCCTTGGCTTGTGCCAAGCTTGGGGGAGTTGCCCCGGTATCGTATCACCATCACATCTTTTGCCTTTACCTTTGTTTTAGTTTTCCTTCTCAGTTTTCTCTTTCTCTAGTAGTTTAAAAGTCTTAGTGTTTTCTTCTTGAGTTTTGCTTTGTGTCACCTCCGATGTATTCGAGCTCGTGAGCCATATAATAACGAGTGTCTTAGTTGAAGGGCTTTGCCTCTTGCCATGATCAAAAGAGTGAGAATAGAAAAAAAGCATGAAAGATCATGTAATGATCTTATGGGAAGTGATGGCTTCACATATAAAAAGAATGAGGATTGAAACTTGTTGAGGGTAGGCAAACGTAGACCTTGGTCATGGTTGCAATTAACAGGAAGTGATAAAGAAGGAGAGGTTCACATATAAATTCATCTCTGACACCATCTATGATTGTGAACACTCACTAAACTATTACATGCCTAGAAGTAGATGTTGGACAAGGAAGACAACATAATGAATTGTGTTTGCTTGGCTCGAACAATGTTATATGATTAGAGATCCCTTAGCATGTGACGATTGCTTCCACGTCACATTAGCCAAACCTCCCGCACTAAGTAGAGATACTACTTGTGCATCCATAAACCTTCAACCCAGTTTTTCCATGAGTGTCCACCATACCTACCTATGGATTGAATAAGATCCCTCAAGTAAGTTGTCATCGGTGCAAGCAATAAAGATTGCTCTCTAATATGTATGATCTATTAGTGTGTGGAAAATAAGCTTTGTACAAACCTGTGATGAGGAAGACATAAAAGCGACAGACTGCATAATAAAGTTCTTTATCACATGAGGCAATATAAAGTGACGTTCCTCCGCACTAAGAGGTCACGCATCCAAACCTCAAAAGCACATGACAACTGATACATCTCGAACGTATCTATAATTTTTGATGGTTTCAAGCTGTTATCTTGCCAACTTTGGATGTTTTGTATACTTTTTATATATTTTTTGGGACTAACTTATTAATTCAGTGCCAAGTGCCAGTTCCTGTTTTTTTCTGTGTTTTTGACTCTTTTCAGATCTGATTTTGGAACAGAGTCCAAACGGAATAAAATCCCCGAAATAAATTTTTCCAGAACAGAAGAAGATCGGGAGGCTTGAGGGCCAAGGCAAGGGGACCACATGGAGCCCACAAGCCCTATTGCCGCGGCCAGGGGAGGGGGCGGCAACCAGGCTTGTGGCCTCCCTGGCGCTCCCGTGCCCTAGCTCTTTGGCCTATAAATTCCCTAAAATCGCACAAAAAATCAGGGCATCCACGAAAACACTTTTCCGCCGCCGCAAGGTTCCGTTTTCGAGAGATCTCATCTGGAGACCCTTCCCGGTGCCCTGCCGGAGGGGACTTTGGAGTTGGAGGGCTTCTACATCAACATCATCGCCTCTCCAATGACTCGTGAGTAGTCCACTTCAGACCTACGGGTCCGTAGTTAGTAGCTAGATGGCTTCTTATCTCTCTTGGATCTTCAATACAAAGTTCTCCATGATCTTCATGAAGATCTATCCGATGTAATCCTCTTTGGTGGTGTGTTTGTCGAGATCCGATGAATTGTGGATTTGTGATCAGAATATATATGAATTATATTTGAGTCTTTGTTGATTTCTTATATGCATGAGTTGATGTCCTTGTAAGTCTCTCCGAGTCTTGGGTTTTCTTTGGCCAACTAGATCTATGATTCTTGCAATGGGAGAAGTGCTTTGTTTTGGGTTCATACCGTGCGGTGACCTTTCCGAGTGACAGAAGGGGCAGCAACGCACACATCATGTTGTTGCCATCAAGGGTAACAAGATGGGCTTTCATCATAAATTTGAGATTGTTCATCTACATCATGTCATCTTGCTTAAGGCGTTACTATGTTCTTTTGGATTTAATACACTAGATGCATGCTGGATAGCGGTCGACGTGTGGAGTAATAGTAGTAGATGCAGAAAGTATCGGTCTACTTGTTTTGGACGTGATGCCTATAGATACAATCATTGCCATAGATAACGTCACGACTTTGCGCGGTTCTATCAATTGCTCGACAGTAATTCGTTCACCCACCGTCTACTTGCTTTCATGAGAGAAGCCAGTAGTGAACACTACGGCCCCCGGGTCTATTCACAACTATCGTCTCCACTTTCACTTTTACTTTGCTTTGTTTACTTTTTGCTTTCAGTTCTCACTTTGCAAACAATCTATAAGGGATTGACAACCCCTTCATAGCGTTGGGTGCAAGCTCTTTGTGTTTGTGCAGGTACTTGTGACTTGACGCGATCCTCCCACTAGATCGATACCTTGGTTCTCAAAACTGAGGGAAATACTTACCGCCGCTGTGCTACATCACCCTTTCCTCTTCAAGGGAACACCAATGCAAGGCTCCAAGGCCGCGGGGGAATCCTTTGAATATTTGCCAAGGAAGTCCCTATAGGCGTAGCCCGTAGTAGCAGGATTCTTGGCGCCGTTGTCAGGGAAGGTCTATTGTCGCATAGGAGAAGGATTTCTGGCGCCGTTGCCGGGGAGGAGAGATGAAGTCAAGATCTATCCAAGTAGGTGTCACAAACTCATCTCTTGCATTTACTTTTTTTGCCAGTTGCCTCTCGTTTTCCTCTCCCCCACTTCACATTTGCCGTTTTCATTTGCCTTTCTCCCTTGCCGTTTTCATTTGCCTTTTTGCCGTTTTCCTTTGCCGTTTTCTTTTGCCTTTTTGCCTTTCTCCTTTGCCCGTTTCACTCGCTTACTGCCTGCTCGTTTGTGTGTGGGATAGTCCATCAATGGCTAGACCCACCACTCCAAACGATACCCCTGAGAATGAAGTTCTCAATTTGAAGCAGATTGAGGAAGAAAATTTAAAGGACGCTTGGTACAGGATTTGCAATGCTCAAAGTAGATCTACTCGTAAGCAATCCACTGCCGTTCTACTTTGCAGTTTTTATGTCGGAATCTCTCCTCGGAATAGGTATATTCTTGATACCATCGTAGGCGGGAATTTTTTGGGGAGTCATACTGTTGACTCCTATGGAGCTATCATGAATTTGGTAGGCTCACCCCCGCTCATGGTTAATGGATCTTCCTTGACCTTGGAACACGTGATGCAAAGGCTTGACGCTATTGAAAACAAAATTGCCACAGTTGAACTTATTGAGGGTTTGAATAGAAAGATCCACAATCAAATTACTCAGTACGGATACAAAGTGGGAATGGTTTTGAAAAATTTAAGGGGGAAGGAACCTATAGTTAATGATTCCTCTAGAATTGGCAAACTAGAAGATGTCATAACCAACTTGGGTTCCGCTTTTGCCGCTGTGCAAAATACTCCAAATCTCACTCTTAAAAAGACCGTCAAGTCTGTTTTTGTTCCTAAAGCTAGTGGTGAGTCATCCAATAAATATGAAGATCTTAAGATGATAAATGATCACACTACTTATGGTTTGAGCACCAAAGATGACTATACGTGATTCCATCACCTTTTGCCTAGCTAAGGGCGTTAAACAATAGCGCTTGTTGGGAGGCAACCCAACGAATCTATCCTTTTTCTTTCTGTTTTGTGATTTCCACACTTTCACAATTGTGTTATGATTGTGTTTTTTTGTGTTTCTTTTTGCGTTTGTTCCAAGCAAAACCGTTATGATTAGTCTTGGGGATGATCGTTTGGTCATGCTGGAAAAGAGAGAAACTTTCTGCTCACGAAAAGAATTTTAGTTTTTTTTGTAAGAGCTTTTGAGTTGATTCTTTTTGTTTCTGATTTCTATGCAAATTCTTCAGACTGTCGTAATTTTTCAGAATTTTTGAAGTACCAGAAGTATACGAAGTATACAGATTGCTACAGACTGGTCTGCTGTTAACATATTCTGTTTTTGTTGAGTTGGTTGCTTATTTTGGTGAAACTATGGATAGTATCGGGGGGTACTAGCCATGGAAGATTGAAAATACAGTAATCCAACATAAACTTAAGTAGAATTTAAATTTGCTACAGTACCTAAGGAAGTGGTGGTTTGCTTTCTTATACTAATGTTATCACGAGTTTTTGTTTAAGTTTCGTGTTGTGAAGTTTTCAAGTTTTGGGTGAAGTTCTTATGGAAAAAAGATAAAGAGTGGCAAGATCTCAAGCTTGGGGATGCCCAAGGCACCCCAAGTTGATTCAAGGATGCCGTAAAAGCCTAAGCTTGGGGATGCCCCGGGAAGGCATCCCCTCTTTCGTCTTCAATCCATCGGTAACGTTACTTGGGGCTAAATTTTTATTCACCACATGTTATGTGTTTTGCTTGGAGCGTCTTGTATCGTAGGAGTCTTTTATTTTTGTTGTGTCACAATCATCCTTGCTGCACACCTAGAGAGAGAGACATGCACTCATCATGATTTTGTCGAGCTTCACTTTTATGCTTTGGTTAGACAATTCAGCTCACATGTGTTTCACTTATATCTTTTGAGCTAGTTGATTTTGCTCTGTGTGCTTCACTTATATCTTTTAGAGAACAGTGGTGCGTGGCTTGGTAGTTGATCTATTCTATGATAGTAATCTCAAAAGGGGTAGTTATCCAAAGGGATATGAAAACTTCCACCTTCATGTGCATTGAGTAGTTGGAGAAGTTTGATTCATCTCAATTAGTTTTGAGTTGTGGTTGTGGTAATATTGAAGTTATACTAGTAAGGTGTTGTGGATCTAGAAGTACTTGTGTTGAAGTTAGTGATTCCTGTAGCATGCACGTATGGTGAACCGCTGTGTGATGAAGTCTGAGCATGATTAGTCTATTGATTGTCATCTTTGTGTGGCGGTCGGGATCGCGCGATGGTTTATACCTAGCTACCCTTCCCCTAGGAGTATGCGTTGAATGCTTTGTTTTGATTACTACTAAATATTTTGCAACAAGTATATGAGTTCTTCATGACTAATGTTGAGTCCATGGTTTAGATGCACTTTCACCTTGCACCATCACTATCTTCTTTAGTGCCGTGCAACTTTCGCCGGTGCACAAAACCACCCATATAGCCTCCCTCAAAACAGCCACCATACCTACCTACTATGGCTTTTTCAAAGCTATTCCGAGATATATTGCCATACAACTACCACCATGACATGTGCCACCACTTCTACATTGCCATTGCATGATCATAAGATAGCTAGCATGATTTTTCCATTGATGTCTATTGCATGCTAGATCATTGTCATGGTACACTACCGAAGGCATTCCATATAGAGTCATCATTGCTCTAAGTTTTGAGTTGTAAGTGTGATGATCATCATTTTTTTTGACCAGCTACTGTAGGGAAAACCCCCCATAGCCATTTTCTGTATTGCAACTATGAAAACTGTATGTACAAGAGAGGTTGTAGAATGTACAGAGGGGGGAGGAGCAGAGGGATACATACCTCAAGGAGGCAAAAAGGAAATCCACTTAAGGAGATCATCCCTGAAGCTAGCCTTAATTCTATGAGCTAACAAAGAAATGTCATGAATAAATCCAGCTCTCCATTTCCTGAACTTTGGCTGTTCCTGGTTGAAGACCTTTGCATTTCTGGTGATCCAGATGTTCCAACAGGCAGTGAAAACAACCTCAGCAAAGAATGGATGAGGGAAGTTCTTTCTAGCTGCAGCAGTAGCAGTCCACATAGATGACCCCTGCCAAGTGATCTGTAGGTAGTTCCAAACCCTGTTGCTAAACAGGCATGTGAAGAATAAATGGTCTCTGTCTTCCTTGACTCGGGCATGGCATAACACACAGAGATTAGAATCAGAAACCTTCCAGTGACGCCTTTCCAGCATGTCCTGTGTGTTCAGCCTGTCCATAATGAGCATCCAGGCAAACATCTTAACTTTCATGGTACAACAGCTTTTCCAGATCCAGTTAAGCAAAGGGTTAGGTACAATACTGCTATGAACATGAACATAGTAGGCCTTAGGTGTGTAGACCTTAGCATCCTTACGCCATACCCATCTGTCAAAGGCCTGATGATCAAGGTCCAGGTCCAGAAGTAAAGATTGGACAGCTGTCAGTTCCTGATAAGCTTGAGCAGACAGTGGGAGGTGAAACATAGATAGCATACGGTCCTCAGAAAAAGCAGCAAAGACTTCTTGAGCTGTGCAGAAAGGGTCAGCCACAAATGAGAACAATCGTTGGAATCTAGCTGCCAATGGCATAGTGGATTTGCCAAGTAACCAGGAATCAGACCAAAACAAGAAGGAATCACCCTTATTAGGCAAAACATAGGTAACAGATCTGAATTGGTCAAGACGTTTGCATATGTCTTTCCACCAAAAGGAGCCACAAAGTGCAGTACCCTGAGGTACAGTGTTATGATAGTAAGTGTTCCAAATCAGATGAACCCAAGGGATATCAGCATGATTAAGGAATTTATCAGCATGTTTGAGCAGGAGAGCTTCATTCTGAACGGCTAAATTCACAATCCCTAACCCCCTTTATTTTTGGGCCTGCACACCAGGGGCCAAGCAGCAAGAGAGGGTGCATGATCATTCCCATTTCTTCTCCATAGACATTGCCGTTGAATCCGTTCCAATTGCTTCAGTATACCTGGTGGTTTATCCAGGCTACATAGGAAGAAAAGGGGAACAACAGACAGTGCTGAGTTTACATATTGCAGTCTGCCCCCCTGAGCAAGAAATGAGGAACTAGCACTGAGCCTTCTTTCCATTTTATCCACCAGAGGCATGAGATCAATGATGCGAGGTTTAGTTGTTCCAACAGGCAGTCCCAGATATGTGAAGGGTAGAGATCCCACTTTACAACCAATGGAGTCTGCCAGGTCCTGCAGATGCTGAGAAGGAGTGTTGACAGGTAGGAGTGCAGACTTGTGATAATTCACCTGTAATCCACTGGACTGAGAGAAAAGCAAAAGCATTTTCTTAAGCTGCAACAACTGTGATTTGTCCGCTGGTAGGATGATGAGAGTATCATCAGCATATTGCACTATAGGGTAATCTTTATCATGGGTAGGTATAGGCAACTGGATCAGTCCATCCACCAGCAGTTGATTCACCAGAGTTTGTAGAAAGTCAGCAGCAATAGCAAACAGCAATGGGGACAAAGGATCTCCTTGTCTGACACCTTTTTTACACATGAACTTCTTCCGAGGCACACCATTGATTAGTACTGAAGAAGATCCCGAGGCTAGAAGCTGCCGAACCCAAAGGATCCATCGATCATTGAAGCCCTTGGCTTTAAGAATCTGGAAGATGAATTCATGCTCCACAGAATCAAATGCCTTTTCAAAATCCAGCTTAAGGATAACTATAGGCTTCTTGGATTGATGACATTGGTGCAGACATTCAAGAGTCCAGCCCACACAATCCTGAATAGTCCTAGACTTGATAAAACCGTACTGATTCTTGTGAAGACATTTAACAATCTGCAATTGTAACCGATTGGCAAGCATTTTTGACAAAAATTTAAGACCCATTCCAGTAAGAGATATTGGCCTGTAATCTCCCACATGTTCAGGTGACCTAATTTTGGGAATGAGTGTAATATAGGAAGAATTCAAGTTTACCAGCTGGGCATGGCCAGCATGAAATTCAGCAGCAAGCTGATAAAACTCAGGGGAGATAATGTGCCAGCATTTCTTGAAAAAAAGCCCATTGAAACCATCAGGCCCTGGAGCTTTGTCAGTAGGCATATCATGCACAGTTTTATCCATCTCAGACTTGGAAAAAGGTTCTGTGAGAATATCTAGTCCCTGAACTTCATCTAGTAGGGATTGTAAGTCAAATGCCATATTAATGCCAAGAGAAGTTCCCATTCGATCTTTGAAAGATGCCCAGAAGCATGCAACAATTTGATCATGATCAGAGATAATAGAACCATCATTTAACTTGAGAGAGGCAATGGAATTCTTCCTATACCGTTCAGTGGCCATAGCATGAAAGAACTTAGTGTTTTCCTCACCAACTTTAACAAAACGAATAGTGGCCCTCTTCTTCCAGTATAAACACTGAAGGTGTAGCAGATGTTCCAAATGCAATTTGACAATTTTCCTGAAATTAGCTTCCGGCCTGAATAAGTACCTCAGCTCTTCAAGCTCATCCAAGCATAGCACCACTTGATTGCATCTGGAAATAAGGTGTTTTAACTGAGACAGAGACGTCTGCCATTTCTTCAGAGCCTGCCTAAGATGCTTCATCTTATCCATGATAATAGCAGAGATGTGAGTCTTTCTTGAAGGAATGAGCCATGATTGTTGCACACATTCGATGAAGCCCTCCATTTCAACCCAGTAGTTCTCAAAACGAAATAAGTTGCATTTGGGGATGGAGGTGTTAACAGTGACCACACAAGGCACATGATCAGATGCAGTCTTTGCCAGAGGGAGCACTTGGGTGAGAGGATAAGAGGAGATCCAGTTGGTGGATGTAAAGAACCAGTCCAGCTGCTCCAGAAGAGGGGTGTCCTGCATATTGGACCAAGTGTAGGATCTACCTTTGATGGGAAGCTCCAATAATCCCAAATGCCCAATAATTTCATTGAAGATGAACATGTCATTTACATCAACCCCACGGAGGTTTCTATTGTCAGGGGATCTAATGAAATTAAAGTCCCCAAGGAGTAGCCAGTTAGCCCCAGTGGGGATATGAAGATTGTAAAGCCAGCTCACAAAAAGATCACGGGCCTCCCCTTGACATGGTCCGTAGACATTAACCAAAGTCCATGATTCACCTGTGTGATTTGAGGTAAAGGAGGTGATCAAGCCATATGGGGTGCACTGTACTAAGTGACCAGTGAGAATGGAAGAGTTCCAAAGGGTGATGAGCCCTCCTGATGCACCCCTGGAAGGGGAGTAAGCAAATTGATCAAAACGTTTGGGGCAGAAACCTTTAACTGCTCGAAACTCGATAGACTACATCTTTGTTTCCTGCAAGCAGACCACCGCAGCAAGTCTCTCATCGATTTTGTTACGGACTGCCCGTTGTCTATGATCTGAATTGAGGCCACGCACATTCCAGCACAACACACGCCAACTCCTCGTGGAACGACTATCCATTGCAAATTAGAGATATAGCAAAAGCAAGGCTATGTAATAGCCACTGCAACCGAAGTTTCAAGCACCAAACGACAGCAGAAGTTCGACAATACATAAAACCAGTACAGTAACAGCTTAACATGGGCGGATTAAACATCATAAGATGTGGGCGTAGAGTCAGCAGGATCTTCCATAAGTCGATCCACCGTGAGCTTCTCCGGGGCTATGCCCAATGACTGCCCTACCTCTTGGATCACTGGGATAGGTGTGGCAGGAGGTACATCTTCAGACTCCTGTGACGATGAGGACATAGGCTTGGCTTTCGGCTTCCTTTTCTTGGGGATGTGTGCAGGTAGCTCTTGCAGAATTGGCTTGAAGCCGTCGCGCTTGATTGAGCCACGAGTACACCGCCTCACCGAGGAGTCCACCACCGGGGTGGCCTTCTTGCGGGACCCCTTCTTGGATGGAGCAGGAGAGCGGAAGGATAAGTCCTTTGAAGAAGAAGCTGGGCTGATAGGGGTTACCTCCTGTAGTGAGAGCGAGGCAGAAGCAGGGTCCGACAGTGAAGGTCCTGGAGTATTAGCATCAAAAGCCACGTCCCAGGATCGCTTGGGGATCAGGATGGGCTCAAGGATTGGCAGCTGGAACTGACGAGGTATATGCATAGCAGCAGCAGGGCCCATCAGATTATCAAAAGTGCGTGCCCAGGACATCACTGGGGGCAACGGAGGCCCATATAAAACCCTAGACACCCGACAAGAAGGTTGGACTGAGCGGGTGGAGGGGCTTTGTAGAGAACCATCGCCAGAGGGTTTGTATCGTGCACCTCCTCCAGCCTAGGCTCTTCTTCCTCCAGCTCAGCCCCATTGTCCCGACCAGCATCACGACCAGCAGCACCAGCCTCCAGCACAGCAGCATTGTCCGGGGCATCAGCGAGAGCAGTAGCATCAGCATCATCAATAGCAACATGAGCGGCATCAGGAAGATGCACTGGCGGTTCTGGAACGACCGATTCATCTGCCCTCTGACCCTGCTGTGGATCAAGGTCCACCAATTCATGCACCGAGTCCGAGGAGGGACTCGGCTGATCAATCACCATTGATTCCTAGTCTTGAACTGGATCAACAGCAGGCGCATCGGCGGGCGCAGCAGGTGCCGCAGCCTGATCCTAGCCTCCTCCATCAGCAGGCGGTTGACCCCAGCCTCCTGCCTCAATGTCGACGGGCGGCAGCCCCCAGCCACCGTCTTCAGCATCTGCAGCGGCAGGCCCAGGATCCCCAGGGGCGAGTGGCACCGCATTCCATCCTAGTGCAAGATATGGGGGCAAAGCAAATTGCAGATTGTCATGAACAAGCTGTCCGGGGAGTGGATGAGGGTTGCCATTGAGAGGCATCGGATCCTCATCATTGGGGAGAATCTCTGCCGCCGCCGTACCCAAAATGTACACAGGAGCAGACCAGGATACCTTTGCGCCACCCCAGGAAGAATATTCTGAGAAACTGATACTGCGAGGTACTAACCGGTCTTCTGGGAAAGCGGCAAAAACAATAGAACGAACCAAATATGGGTCGTCATGGACCCAATGAAACTCCCCAAAGGTGTTAACAGCCGCCCTGAGATCTTCGGTGTTGCAGAAATCCAATGGTACCCCCAGAAGCATGAGGCATCCCTGACGAAAACCCTCTTGGCCGCGGAAGCTGAGACCATGATCATGACGTATGAAGCGCACCACCGAGTTTGCAAGAGGCTACGACACCATGTGGACTGTAGCATAACTCTCCGCCGCATCCCGGAGCTCAAACAAACCCACTCCCTCCATCCAGGGTTGAGCAGACCGGACATGGAATCCTTGATGCAGGAGAAGGGCAGTGACTTCTTGTCGTACCTGAATCACCTCGTCAACAGGCGGCGCAGGATGAACTATGGCGATGACGAAGCGCTCGTGGCGCCTGGTGATGGGTACTGCCGGCGTGGTGTAGGTCCGCGGCAGCCGGTCAACCCCTCCATCAATGATGTTGTGACCAGGCGGGAGGAAGAACTCTAGATCAAGCTCGAAGTTTGCCATTGCTGGTGGCGGTGGCGGAGTGACCGGTGGTGTCGCCGAGGGAGTTCGAGGAGGTGATGGCGATGAGACAGGACGGAACTGCTTCGCAGGGGTTGCTGTTTCGCCAAGGGTATCAGCAGTTCCCGAGATATCAGCGACAGGGGAGGTGATGGGTCTCTTACAGTTCCAAGTAAGACAATTATTACGCATAAAAGAGGCTCCTCTAGATCGTGCGTGGCCCACCGTGCTGTCAGAGTAACCAGGCGAAGCCGTACAGTTTGCGGCTAGATGGCCCCGAGCGTTGCAAATAGAGCAAGAAAAGATATCCTCGACCATACTATTAATAAGCTCGTCAAAGGCCGTATGGGCCTCCTGAGAAGAAGGAATATCCATCATGGAGTGAGTATCGGGCCCAGAGGATGAAAAATCCTTAGCAGACTCATTAATAAGAGAGGAGATTTGTCCAGAATCCAAGCTTGCCCCCGACAATTGATTCCCACTATTGAAAGAGCCCTGAATCTCGGCTGGATTAGCTGTATCCTTTTGCTGCACGTGGGAAGTTCCGAAAATTTTGGCAGTTTGAAAATTTTCGCCGGGAGAACTGGGGGGTGAAACTTGGCAAGGAACTGTGCCAAACGTAATGTGCGGCGTGGCTACCGTCCACCGGAGCTCCGCCGGTGGTGGTGCAGAGATGATGACACGTTCAGGGGTAGGCACCGAATAACCAGCTTGCTCAAGAGTGACTAGCTCATCATGGGAAACAGGGTACCTATAGCCCTTGCAAACCTCATATTGTTGAAGGGATGCAAAAGATAGCTTCTTTCGAACAGAAGATCCAGATTTAAGAGAAGACTTAAGTGGTCTGGAATGCATGGCCATCAGACCTAGAGAAGCCCTCCGCTTGGAGGGGCTCACAATAATCCACTCGGCATCACATTGCTTCTTCCAGAGAGCAAATTCCCGACGCCAATTAGGACCTCCATGTCCCCAAAGATGGAAGAAGCACTTAAAATTTGAGCACTTGAAAGAACGCAATTCCAGAATATGAAAACGAACTTGCATGCATGAGACCTTGAAAGAGAAAACCGAATCTGTGATTTGAGAAACTCGAAACTCGATAGCCGAACCAGCAATCACCGATTCCAGTGCTGCAGCCACTGTGTCAGGCGATAGCCGGAACACGTGACGACCAAAAGAAATCACCATAATGAAGGGGCGACGATGCTTCATAGGGTGGACCGTAAAACCCGAGTGGCGATAAACCTCATGAGAGAAAGCCAATCCATGCGAGAAATCCAGATCCAACGTGGAACCCCCCATGCAGGCCATGACTAGCCGCGAGAGAAGGGTAGAGAAGGTTCACCTGAGCAGAGGGGCGGCAAGGGTGGATGAGATTCCGGCTAGAATTCCAGATCACCATTGGGTCGCCGCCCGGGGAGGTGGGAGGGGGATGCCATCGAGTGTTGGTTTGTTGAGTAGTTAAGTTTTGACAATCGTGATGATCATCATTGATGGAGCATTGTCCCATGTGAGGAAATAAAAGAGGCCAAATATGCCCACCATAATAATAATAATAATAATAAAAGAGGCCAAAGAGCCCACAAAAAAATGAGAGAAAAAGAGAGAAGGGACAATGCTACTACCTTTCCACACTTGTGCATATTAAGCACCATGATCTTCATGATTGAGAGTCTCTCGTTTTGTCACCACCATATAGCTAGTGGGAAATTTTCATTATATAACTTGGCTTGTATATTCCAATGACAGGCTTCCTCAAAATTGCCTTATGTCTTCGTGAGCAAGCAAGTTGGATGCACACCCACTAGTTTTCTTTAAGAGCTTTCACATACTCTTAGCTCTAGTGCATCATTTGTATGGAAATCCCTACTCAATCACGTTGATATCTATTGATGAGCATCTCCACATCTCATTGATATGCCTAGTTAATGTGACCATCTTCTCCTTGTTTGCCTTGCAACCTCCACCACACTCCATTCCACTTATAGTGCTAAAACCATGGCTCACGCTCATGTATTGCGTGAGAGTTGAAAAGGTTTGAGAAAGTAAAGGTGTGAAAACAATTACTTGGCCAATACCGAGGTTGTGCATGATTTAAATTCGTTGTGCAAGAATGATAGAGCATAGCCAGACTATATGATTTTGTAGGGATAACTTTCTTTTGGCCTTGTTATTTTGAAAGTTCATGATTACCTTGCTAGTTTGCTTGAAGTATTATTGTCTCCACGTCAATATCAAACTATTGTTTTGAATCTAATGGATCTGAACATTCACGTCACATAAGAGGAGTTACAAAGGACATCTATGCTAGGTAGCATGAAAGCATCGAAAATTCATTCTTTATCACTTCCGTACTCGAGGACGAGCAGGAGTTAAGCTTGGGGATGCTTGATACGTCTCAAACATATCTATATTTTTGGATGGTTTCATGCTGTTATCTTGCCAACTTTGGATGTTTTGTATACCTTTTATATCTTTTTTGGGACTAACTTATTAATTCAGTGCCAAGTGTCAGTTCCTGTTTTTTGTGTGTTTCTGACTCTTTTCAAATCTGATTTTGAACGGAGTCCAAATGGAATAAAATCCCCGAAATAAATTTTTCCAGAACAGAAGAAGATCGGGAGGCTTGAGGGCCAAGGTAGGGGGCCCACAGGGAGCCCACAAGCCCTGTTGCCGCGACCAGGGGGGCGCGACAACCAGGCTTGTGGCCTCCCTGGTGCTCCCTTGCCCTAGCTCTTTGGACTATAAATTCCCTAAAATCGCAGAAAAAATCAGGGCATCCACGAAAACACTTTTCCGCCACCGCAAGCTTTCGTTTCCGAGAGATCTCGTTTGGAGACCCTTCCGGTGCCCTGCCGGAGGGGACTTTGGAGTTGGAGGGCTTCTACATCAACATCATCGCCTCTCCAATGACTCGTGAGTAGTCCACTTCAGACCTACGGGTCCGTAGTTAGTAGCTAGATGGCTTCTTCTCTCTCTTTGATCTTCAATACAAAGTTCTCCATGATCTTCATGGAGATCTATCTGATGTAATCCTCTTTGGCGGTGTGTTTGTCGAGATCCGATGAATTGTGGATTTGTGATCAGATTATCTATGAACTATATTTGAGTCTTTGCTGATTTCTTATATGCATGATTTGATATCCTTGTAAGTCTCTCTGCATCTTGGGTTTTGTTTGGCCAACTAGATCTATGATTCTTGGAATGGGAGAAGTGCTTGGTTTTGGATTCATACCATGCGGTGACCTTTCCGAGTGACAGAGGGGGCAGCAAGGCACACATCGTGTTGTTGCCATCAAGGGTAACAAGATGGGCTTTCATCATAAATTTGAGATTGTTCATCTATGTCATGTCATCTTGCTTAAGGCGTTACTCTGTTCTTTTGGACTTAATACACTAGATGCATGCTGGATAGCGGTCGACGTGTGGAGTAATAGTAGTAGATGTAGAAAGTATCGGTCTACTTGGTTTGGACATGATGCCTATAGATACAATCATTTTCATAGATAACGTCACGACTTTGCGCGGTTCTATCAATTGCTCGACAATAATTCGTTCACCCACCGTCTACTTGCTTTCATGAGAGAAGCCACTAGTGAACACTAAGGCCCCCGGGTCTATTCACAACTATCGTGTCCACTTTCTCTTTTACTTTGCTTTGTTTACTTTTTGCTTTCAGTTCTCACTTTGCAAACAATCTATAATGGATTGAAAACCCCTTCATAGTGTTGGGTGCAAGCTCTTTGTGTTTGTGCAGGTATTTGTGACTTGACACGATCCTCCCACTGGATCGATACCTTGGTTCTCAAAACTGAGGGAAATACTTACCGCCGCTGTGCTACATCACCCTTTCCTCTTCAAGGGAACACCAACGCAAGGCTCCAAGGCCACGGGGAAATCCTTTGCATATTTGCCAAGGAAGTCCCTATAGGCGTAGCTCGTAGCAGCAGGATTCCTGGCGCCGTTGTTAGGGAAGGTCTGTTGTCGCAGTAGCAACAACATGTGCTTCCCTCTGCGAAGGGCCTATCTTGTACCTTTACTTTTTGCCCTTGAAAGAGTCATGGTGATCTTCACCAATTCCCTATTTCACCTTTGTCTTGGATAATGTCATATGCTTGGGAATGATCTATATTCATATGTCAACTTGGAGGTAAGTATTCATGAATTATTATTGTTGACATTACCCTTGAGGTAAGCAGTTGGGAGGCAAAACTATAAGCCCCTATCTTTCTCTGTGTCCAGCTGAAACTTTGATCTCATGAGTACCACGTGAATTGTAGCAATTGTAGAGAACGAAAGGATGATTGCGTATGTGGATTTGCTTTACAAGCTCTTATTTGAATGTTTCTGATGTTGCGATAAATTGCAATTGCTTCAATGACTAAAGGCTATCGGTTCTTGCTTCTCGGTAAGGTTCTTGATCCATGCTTTACTTTGTGAAGGATTCATGACTTTAGCATGATAGATTATATGTTGGTAGCTGTTCTGATCTTGATCATGATGCATGCATGTTCGTATCTTGTTTTGTCGACACCTCTCTCCATAAACATGTGGACATATTTATTGAGCTAGGCTTTCGCTTGAGGACAAGCGAGGTCTAAGCATGGGGGAGTTGATACGTCCATTTTGCATCATGTTTTCATGTTGATATTTATCGCTTCTTGGGCTGTTATTTCACTTCACGTTACAATACTTATGCCTTTTCTCTCTTATTTTGCAAGGTTTACATGAAGAGAGATAATGTCGTCAATTGGAATTCTGGCCTGAAAGTGGAGCAAAGTTGAGATACCTATTCTGCGCAACTCCAAACGCCGTAAAAATCAACGAGGATTTTTTTCCGGATTTATAAAAAATACTAGACCGAAGAAGCGCCAGAGGGGCGCCAGCAGGTGGCCACAAGACTGCACGGCGCGGCCACCCCCAAGGCCGCGCCATGAGGGCTTGTAGGCAGCCTGCTGGCCCACTGGCCCCCTCTTCTGCTATATGAAGGGTTTCGTCCAGAAAAAAATCGAGGAGGAGATTTTTCGTGGATTCGCCGCCGCCACGAGGCGGAACTTGAGCAGAACTAATCTAGAGCTTCGGCAGGACGATCCTGCCGGGGAAACTTCCCTTCCGGAGGGGGAAATCGTCGCCATCGTCATCACCAACAGTCCTCTCATCGGAGGGGACTCGTCACCATCAACATCTTCATCATGACCATCTCATCTCCAAACCCTAGTTCATCACTTGTAACCAATCTCCATCTCGCGACTCCGATTGGTACTTGTAAGGTTGCTAGTAGTGTTGATTACTCTTTGTAGTTGATGCTAGTTGGATTACTTGGTGGAAGAGTTTATGTTCAGATCCATGATGCTACTCATTACCTCTCTGGTCATGAATATGATTATGCTTTGTGAGTAGTTACTTTTGTTCCTGAGGACATGGGATAAGTCATGCTAATAGTAGTCATGTGAATTTGGTATTCGTTTGGTAATTTGATATGTTGTATGTTGTTTTTCCTCTAGTGGTGTTATGTTAAGATCGACTACATAACACTTCACCATTATTTGGTCCTAGAGGAAGGCATTGGGAAGTAGTAAGTAGATGATGGGTTGCTAGAGTGACAAAAGCTTAAACCCTAGTTTATGTGTTGCTTCGTAAGGGGCTGATTTGGATCTACTAGTTTAATGCTATGGTTGGACTTTGTCTTAATTCTTCTTTCGTAGTTGCGTATGCTTGTGAGAGGGGTCAATCATAAGTGGGATGCTTGTCCAAGTAAGGGCAGTACCCAAGCGCCGGTCCACCCACATATCAAACTATCAAAGTAACGAACGCGAATCATATGAACATGATGAAAACTAGCATGACAGAAATTCCCGTGTCTCCTCGGGAGCGTTTTTCCTCCTATAAGACTTTGTCTAGGCTTGTCCCTTGCTACAAAAGGGATTGGTACACTTTTCTGCACCGTTGCTATTTTTGTTACTTGTTGCTTTCTACGAATCATCTCACCACACAATCACTTGTGACCGACAATTTTAGTGCGTGCAGATTTGACCTTGCTGAAAACCACTTGTTAGATCCTTCTGCTCCTCGTTGGGTTCGACACTCTTACTTATCAAAAGGACTACGATTGATCCCCTATACTTGTGGGTCATCAATTTGCTTTACAAGCTCTTATTCGGCTCTTTCCGATGTTATGATAAATTGCAATTGCTTCAATGACTAAAGGCTATTGGTTGTTAATTCTCAATAAGGTTCTTGACCCATACTTTACATTGGGAAGGAATTTTCACTTTAGCACAAGAGATTATATGACGATATTGCTGTTCTAAATATGATCATGACGCTTGCATGTCCGTATCTTGTTTTATCTACACCTCTATCTCTGAAAATGTGGGCATATTTATTGATCTCGGCTTCCGCTTGAGGACAAGCGAGGTCTAAGCTTGGGGGAGTTGATACGTCCATTTTGCATCATGCTTTTATGTTGATATTTATCGCTTTATGGGCTGTTATTACACTTTACGGTACAATACTCATGCCTTTTCTCTCTTATTTTATAAGGTTTACATGAAGAGGGAGAATGTCGGCAGCTGGAATTCTGGTCTGAAAAAGGAAAAAGTTTGAGATACCTATTCCACGCAACTCCAAAAGCCATGATAATCAACGAGGAATTATTTTGGATTTTATAAAAAATATTGGGCGGAAGAAGTACCAGAGGGGAGCCACCACGAGGCCACAAGCTTGCCAGGCGCGGCCTACCCCCCTGGCCGCGTCTGGGTGGCTTGTGGGCCCCCTGTTGCCCCTTTGGCCGCGCCTGGGTGGCTTGTGGGCTTGCTCTAAGAAGGGTCCCGTTCCAGAAAAAATCAGGAGGAGGCTTTCGGGAAGAGACGCCGCCGCCACGAGGCGGAACTTGAGCAGAACCAGTCTAGAGCTCCGGCAGGGCTGTCCTGTGATGAACCACAAGTGTAGGCGATCTATCGTAGTCCTTTCAATAAGTAAGAGTGTCGAACCCAACGAGGAGCACAAGGACCTGACAAGTGGTTTTCAGCAAGGTATTCTCTGCAACCACTGAAATTGTCGGTAACAGATAGTTGTGTGATAAGATAATTAGTAGCGAGTAGCAAGTAACAATAGTGGCAAAGGTGCAGCAAGATGGCCCAATCCCTTTTGTAGCAAGAGACAAGCCTGGACAAACTCTTATATGAGGTAAAACGCTCCCGAGGACACATGGGAATTTCTATCAAGCTAGTTTTCATCATGTTCATATGATTCGCGTTCGCTACTTTGATAGTTTGATATGTGAGTGGACCGGGCTTGGGTGCTGCCCTTACTTGCACAAACATCCCACTTATGATTAACCCCTCTCGCAAGCATCCGCAACTATGAAAGAATAATTAAGACTAAGTCTAACCATAGCATTAAACTATTGGATCCAAATCAGCCCCTTATGAAGCAACGCATAAACTAGGGTTTAAGCTTTTGTCACTCTAGCAACCCATCATCTACTTATTACTTCCCAATGCCTTCCTCTAGGCCCAAATAATGGTGAAGTGTTATGTAGTCGACGTTCACATAACACCACTAGAGGAAAGACAACATACAACACATCATAAATATCGAACGAATACCAAATTCACATGACTACTTATAGCAAGACTTATCCCATGCCCTCATGAACAAAAGTGACTACTCACAAAGCATAATTATGTTCATGACCAGAGAGGTATTGAATAACATTAAGGATCTGAACATATAATCTTCCACCGAGTAATCCAACTCGCGTCAACTACAAAGACTAATTAACACTACTAGCAACCTTACAAGTACCAATCGGAGTCGCGAGACGGAGATTGGTTACAAGAGATGAACTAGGGTTTGGAAATGAGATGGTGCTGATGAAGAAGTTGATGGAGATGAGTCCCCTCTGACGAGAGGAGTGTTGGTGATGACGATGGCGACGATTTCCCCCTCCGGGAGGGAAGTTTCCCCGGCAGGACGGCGCTGCGGGAGCTCTAGATTGGTTCTGCTCAAGTTCCGCCTCGTGGCGGCGGCGATTCCTCCCGAAAGCCTCCTTATGATGTTTTCTGGGACGAAACCCTCCATATAGCAAAAGATGAGCGCCGGAGGGGTAACAGGGGGCCCACAAGCCACCTAGGCCCGGGCAGAGGGGTAGCCCGGGCCTGGCAGGCTTGTGGCCTCCCGGTGGCTCCCCTCCGGTACTTCTTCTGCCCAGTATTTTTTATAAAATCCAAAATAATTCCTCATTGATTTTCACGGCTTTTGGAGTTGCGCAGAATAGGTGTCTCAAACTTGCTCCCTTTTCAAACCAGAATTCCAGCTGCCGGCTGATACTTCTCCATCGTATCTACTTTTCCAAACTCTTTTGCCCTTGTTTTGGACTCTAATTTGCATGATTTGAATGGAACTAATCCGGACTAACGCTATTTTCAGCAGAATTGCCGTGGTGTTGTTTTTGCGCAGAACTAAAAGTTCTCGGAATGACCTGTTAATTTACGAGGATTTTTTGTGGAATATATAAAAAATACTGGCGCAAGAATCAATCGGAGGCGTGGAGCAAGGAGCCCACAAGCCCAGGAGGCGCGGGCCCCCTGGCCGTGCCTAGCAGGCTTGTGGCGCCCTCGAGGCTCCATCGCCTCCAACTCCAGCTCTATTTAGTCCCTTTCATCCAGAAAAAAATCAAGGAGAAGAGTTCATCGCGTTTTACGATACGGAGGCGCCGCCACCCCTTGCTCTTTCTCTGGAGGGCAGATCTGGAGTCCGTTCTAGGCTCCGGAAAGGGGAGATCGTCGCCATCGTCATCACCAACCTTCCTTCATCGTCAATTCCATGATGCTCTTCATCGTTCGTGAGTAATCTCATCGTAGGCTTGCTGGACAGTGATGGGTTGGATGAGATCTATCATGTAATCGAGTTAGTTTTGATGGGGATTGATCCCTACTATACACTATGTTCTGAGATTGATGTTGCTACTACTTTGCCATGCTTAATGCTTGTCACTAGGGCCCGAGTGCCATGATTTCAGATCTGAACCTATTATATTGTCGTTAATATATGTGTGTTCTTGATCCTATCTTGCAAGTTGTAGTCACCTACTATGTGTTATGACCCGGCAACCCCAGAGTGATAATAGCTGGAACCACTCCGGGAGATGACCATAGTATGAGGAGTTCATGTATTCACTAAGTTCCAATGCTATGTTCCAGTTCTCTATTAAAAGGAGAACCTTAATATCCCGTAGTTTCCATTAGGACCCCGCTGCCACGTGAGGGATGGATAATAGATGTCATGCAAGTTCTTTTCCCTAAGCACGTATGACTATATACGGAATACATGCCTACGTTACATTGGCGAACTGGAGCTAGTTACATATCTCCCCATGTTATAACGGTTGCATGATGAATGTCATCCGGCATAATTATCCATCACCGATCCAATGCCTAAGAGTTTTTCCTACTGGTCCTTGTTAAGTTACTTTTCCACTACTGCTGTCACTGCTGCTACTATTACCGCTACTGTTGTCACTACTGCTACTCTTGCTATCACACTACTTTGCTACTGAAACTTTGCTGCAGATACTAAGTCTTTCAGGTGTGGTTGAATTGACAACTCAACTGCTAATACTCGAGAATATTCTTTGGCTTCCCCTTGTGTCGAATCAACAAATTTGGGTTGAATACTCTACCCTCGAAAACTGTTGCGATCCCCTATACTTGTGGGTTATCACCGGCATTCTCCCTCTTCATGTAAACCTTATAAAATAAGAGAGAAAAGGCATAAGTATTGTACCGTAAAGTGTAATAACAGCCCATAAAGCGATAAATATCAACATAAAAGCATGATGCAAAATGGACGTATCAACTCCCCCAAGCTTAGACCTCGTTTGTCCTCAAGCGGAAGCCGAGATCAACAAATATGCCCACATGTTTAGAGATAGAGGTGCCAATAAAACAAAATACGGACATGCAGGCATCATGATCATAATTAGAACAACAAAATCGTCATATAATCTCTTATGCTAAAGTGACAATTCCTTCACAAAGTAAAGTATGGATCAAGAACCTTATTGAGAATTAACAACCGACAGCCTTTAATCATTGAAGCAATTGCAATTTATCATAACATCGGAAAGAGTCAAATAAGAGCTTGTAAAGCAAATCCACATACTCTATCATCCTTTCGTCTTCTACAATTGCTAAAACTTACGTGGTACACATGAGATCAAAGTTTTAGTTGGACACAGAGAAAGATAGGGGCTTATAGTTTCGCCTCCCAACTACTTACCTCAAGGGTGATGTCAACAATAATAATTCATGACTACTTACTTCCAAGTTGACATATGAATATAGATCTTTCCTTAGCACATGACGTTAGCCAAGATAAAGGCGAAATAAGGAATTGGTGTCGATCACAATGACTCTTTTAAGGATAAAAAGTAAACGTACAAGATAGGCCCTTCGCAGAGGGAAGTAGAGGTTGTCATGCGCTTTTGAGGTTTGGATGTGTGATCTCTTAGTGTGGAGGAACGTCACTTTATATTGCCTCCTATGATAAATAACTTTATTACGCAGTCTGTCGCTTTTATGTCTTCCTCATCACAGGTTCGTACAAAGCTTATTTTCCACATACTAATAGATCATACATATTTAGGGAGCAATTTTTATTGCTTGCACCGATGACAACTTACTTGAATGATCTTATTCAATCCATAGGTAGGTATGGTGGACTCTCATGGCAAAACTGGGTTGAATGTTTATGGATGCACAAGTAGTATCTCTACTTAGTGCGGAAGTTTTGGCTAATATGAGGTGGAAGCAAGCGTCACATGCTAAGGGATCTCTAGTCATATAACATTTTTCGGAACCAAGCAAACATAATTCATTATGTTGTCTTCCTTGTCCAACATCTACTTCTAAGCATGTAATAGTTTAATGAGTGTTCACAATCATAGATGGTGCCCAAGATGATATATTTATATGTGAACCTCTCTTTCTTAATTACTTCCTATTAATTGCAACAATGACTAAGGTCTATGTTTGTCCACCCGCAACAAGTTTCAATCAATATTCTTTTTATATGTGAAGTCATCACTTCCCATAAGATCATTACATGATCTTTTCATGCTAATGTTCTTTTATTATTCTTTTCTTTAGATCATGGCATGAGGCAAGGCCCTTAACTAAAATAATTTTTATTATATGACTCATGGACTCGATTACATCGGGGGTGACACAAAGCAAAACTCAAGCCTAGAACATAGTAAGAACTTTATTCTACTAGAAAAAGATAAAATCAAAAAGGATCGAACTAAGAAAAAGGTAAAGACAAAAGATGTGATGGTGACACGATACCGGGGCAACTCCCCCAAGCTTGGCACAAGCCAAGGGGAGTGCCCTTACCCGTGCTTAATTGTCTTCCTTCAAAGGTGATGGTGGTGGAGTTGTTGCAATATGGGGTTGATTCTCCGTCTTCCAAGGCATAGGTCCTCCATCATGGAAAGATAACTGAGTCTCCGAAATCCTCAAATCTGCAGCCAACCGTATTGATTTAAATCTATACTCATACTCACAGTTTTGGTTCTGCAGGTCATAGATCTGGGCTTGGAGGTGATCAATTCTGTCATAGAGCCTGGAGAGGTGCTTCCCGATGTCATTGGCATCGATCTGGTGCTTGTTGGTGAACTCCATGATCATCATGTGATTGGCGTTGAGTCCGCGTTCCACCATCCCTTGGCACTTGAAGACTTGCTGCTCCATTGCTTCGAGCCTTGCATCCACGCTTCCGGTCTTCTTGGGCCCCTCAACATCACGGATGTGCAGCACCCCCTCATGCATCTCGATAGATTGAGGGTGTTGCAGCACTCCCGCGAGGTAGGGATTGATGACCTTCTCGAAGAACTTGTCCTTCAGAACTTTTGGGGACTCCATAGCGATCTAGATCTGTCTACACAACAGCTCGAAATGAAAACAGAGGAAATTTGTGTGATACGAGGGTCAGACCTTTCGAGAGAATATATAATGAATTTTTCCCGACCAAAAGGACTACTCTGCAAGAAAACGGAGTCCGGGAGGCACACGAGGTGCCCACAAGACCCCCAGGCCCGACCAGGGGGGTAGGCCGGGCCTGGCAGGCTTGTCGCCTCCTCGTGCGCTTTCCGGACTACTTTAATTTTTTCTATTTTTCTAAAAATTCCAAAACGGAGAAAAATTGCTACTGGAAAAGTTTTGGAGTCGGTTTACTTACCGAATCACATGCCTCTTCGTTTTCGGAGTCTGAAACAGGCTGATAAATATCCCTTATGTACTCCTCCGCAGTTATGGTATTAATGATATTGCTTTCAACATTTATGGGAGTACCTGAGATATAATGCTTGATTCTTTGCCCATTTACAACTCTCGGAAAATAACCTTCCGTGTTGTTGATCTTTATGGCACCGGAACGATATACTTCCTCAACAATGTAAGGACCTTCCCATTTAGAGAGAAGCTTGCTTGCAAAAAATCTTAAACGAGAATTATATAGCAAGACATAATCACCTACATTGAACTCATGTTTCTATATCCTTTTATCATGCCACCTCTTAACTGTTTCTTTAAACACCTTGGCATTTTCATATGCCTGAGTTCTGTATTCATCAAGTGAGCTAATGTTAAATAACCTCTTCTCAGCAGCAAGTTTGAAATCAAAGTTGAGCTCTTTGATTGTCCAATAAGCCTTATGCTCTAGCTCAATAGGTAAATGACATGCTTTATCGTAAACCATTTTGTACGGAGACATGCGCATGGGATTCTTATAAGCAATTCTATAAGACCACAGTGCATCATCAAGCTTCTTAGACCAATTCTTTCTAGACCTATTAACAGTCTTTTGCAGAATTAGTTTAATCTCTCTATTACTTAGCTCTACTAGACCACTGGACTGAGGATGATAGGGCGATGCAATTCTATGGTTCACATCATACTTAGCAAGCATTTTACGGAAAGCACCATGAATAAAATGTGAACCACCATCAGTCATTAGATATCTAGGGACCCCAAATCTAGGGAAAATAACTTCTTTAAGCATCCTAATATAGGTGTTATGATCAGCACTACTAGTTGGGATAGCTTCTACCCACTTAGTAACGTAATCAACAACAACTAGGATATGAGTATATCCGTTGGACTTTGGAAAAGATCCCATATAATCAAAACCCCAAACATCAAATGGTCCAATAACAACTAAATTATTCTTGGGCATTTCCTGACGTTTACTGATATTACCTATTCTTTGACATTCATCACAAGATAAAACAAACTTACGGGCATCCTTGAACAGGGTAGGCCAATAGAAACCGGATTGCAATACCTTGTGTGAAGTTCTATCTCCCGCATGGTGTCCTCCGTAAGCCTCAGAGTGACACTTTTGTAGGACCTGTCCCTGTTCATGCTCAGGTGCACAACGTCTAATAACACCATCTACACCTTCTTTATAAAGGTTAGGATCATCCCAAAAGTAATGTCTCAAATCAAAGAAGAATTTCTTCTTTTTGCTGGTATGTGAAACTAGGTGGTATATATTTGGCAACAATATAATTTGCATAATCAGCATACGACGGTGTACTACGTGAAGCATTGATGACATTCAGTTGCTCATCAGGAAAGCTATCATCAATAGGTTGTGGGTCATCAAGAACATTCTCCAACCTAGACAAGTTATCTGCTTAGGGGTTCTCACCACCCTTCCTATCAACAACATGCAAATCAAATTCTTGTAGCAAGAGGACCCATCTCATAAGTCTAGGTTTAGCATCTTTCTTTTCCATGAGATACTTAATAGCAGCATGATCAGTGTGAATAGTAACCTTGGAATCAACAATGTAAGATCTGAACTTTTCACATGCAAACACGACTGCTAAAAATTCCTTTTCAGTAGTAGCATAGTTTCTTTGGGCACTGTCTAGATTTTTACGAGCATAATGAATAACATTCAATTTCTTAGTAACTCTTTGTCCTAGAATAGCACCAATAGCATAATCGCTAGCATCACACATAATTTCAAAAGGTAGGTTCCAATCAGGTGGTTGAACAATAGGTGCAGTTATCAAAGCCTTCTTAAGTATTTCAAATGCTTCCTCAAATCATCATAAAAAACAAATGGAATATCCTTTTGCAAGAAATTGGTGAGAGGCCTAGAAATCTTAGAGAAGTCTTTAATGAACCTTCTATAGAAACCAGCATGGCGAAGGAAACTTATTATACCTCTGATGTTTGTAGGGCATGGATTTCCTCGATCGCATCAACCTAGCCTTATCGATTTCAATACCTCTTTCAGAAAATTTATGTCCTAAGATGATGCCTTCATTAACCATAAAGTGGCACTTCTCCCAATTTGAGACAAGGTTGGTATCTTTACATCTCTGCAAAACTCGATCAAGGTTGCTGAGGCAATAATCAAAAGAAGACCCGTAAATAGAGAAGTCATCCATGAAAACCTCAACAATCTTTTCACAAAAGTCAGAGAATATAGCCATCATACATCTTTGGAAGGTAGAAGGTGCATTACATAAGCCAAAAGGCATACGTATGTAAGCAAAGGTACCGAAAGGGCAGGCAAAAGTGGTTTTCTGCTGATCAGATTGCACAACAGGTATTTGGGAGAACCCAGAATAACCATCTAAAAAGCAAAAGTATGTGTGTTTAGACAATCTTTCTAGCATTTGGTCGAGAAAAGGCAAAGGATAATGATCCTTCCTAGTGGCTTTATTCAATTTTATAAAATCAATTACCATCCTATAGCCAGTAATAATCCTCTGTGGGATCAATTCATCTTTGTCATTAGGGACAACGGTAATACCTCCCTTCTTAGGGACACAATGCACCAGACTTACCCAATCACTATGAGCAACAGGATAGATAATACCTGCTTCCAGGAGCTTTATTATTTCTTTTCTTACTACCTCTTTCAACTTAGGATTTTATCTCCGTTGATGATCTGCAACTGGTTTGGAATCAGGATCGGTTTTAATTTTGTGCTGGCATAGAGTGGGACTAATGCCCTTACGATCATCAAGAGTATATCCAATAGCAGCACAGTGCTTCCTCAGAGTTTTCAATAATTTCTTTTCTTCATGCTCTGAAAGGCTAGCACTAATAATAACAGGATATATCTCTTTTTCATCAAGATAAGCATACTTAAGAGTATCAGGTAACTGTTTAAGCTCAAACACAGGACCACCCTTTGGTGGGGGTGGATCTCCAATCAGTTCAAGAGGCAAATTATTCTTAAGGATAGGATGTTGTTCAAAGATAACTCTATCTATCTCATTCCTTTCATCCATATGCATATCATTTTCATGCTCAAGCAAGTATTGCTCTAAAGGATCAATAGGAGGCACAACAATAGAAGCTAGGGCAATAATTTCATCCTTACTAGACAACTCTTTTTCATGAGGTTGTCTACCAAACTTGGAGAAATTGAATTCATGTGACACACCTTCAAAGCCAACAGTGACAGTTTGCTTCTCACAGTCAATATGAGCATTGACAGTATTGAGGAAAGGTCTGCCAAATATGATGGGACAAAAGCTATCTTGTGTGGTAGCAAGAACGAGAAAATCAGTAGGATACTTAGTTTTACCACAGAAGACTTCAACATTTCTAACAATTCCCAAAGGGAAGATAGTATCTCTATTGGCAAGCTGAATAGTGACATCAATAGGTTCCATCTCGACAGGTGCAATCTCGTCTTTAATTTCATCATATAAAGATTGAGGTATTGCACTAACACCAGCACCCACGTCACATAAACCATGATAACAATGATCTCCTATCTGAACGGAAACAACACGCATGCCAACAACAGGCCAATGTTTTTCTCTAGTATGAGGTTTAGCAATTCTAGCAGCATCTTCACAGAAGTGAATATCATGCCCATCAACATTGTCGGACAGGAGATCTTTGATAATAGCAATGCTAGGTTCAATTCTAATTTTCTCAGGGGGTGTAGGTGTTCTAATGTAGCCCTTACGTATCACAGTTGAAGCTTTAGAATGATCCTTTATTCTAACAGGAAAGGTGGTTTCTCAATGTAAGCACTAG
Source organism: Hordeum vulgare subsp. vulgare (assembly GCF_904849725.1). Lineage (NCBI taxonomy): Eukaryota > Viridiplantae > Streptophyta > Magnoliopsida > Poales > Poaceae > Hordeum > Hordeum vulgare. The sequence continues at coordinate 513,089,682 of NC_058523.1, forward strand.
GAACAATAGGATCATTATAAGCAATGACTTTCTCTTCAACTAGATTGGATTTAACCACATTGACTTCTAAGGTAGGATGATATTTAAACCACTTCTCTTTAGGGAGATTAATATGAGCAACAAATGATTCACATAATGAAACGACTATCTCACAGTCAAGTCCTTGTTTAGCGCTAAAATCACAAAAAGTATTTGTTTCAACAAAGGATTTAACGCAATCGAACTTGAGATTCATACCTGACTCCTTACCTTCATCGAACTCCCAATCTTCAGAGTTGCGTTTAATTCTTTCCAATAAATTCCATTTGAAGTCAATATCTCTCTTCATAAAAGAATCGGTACAAGAAGTGTCAAGCATGGTGCGATTATCATGAGAAAGCCGAGCATAGAAGTTCTGAATAATAATTTCTCTTGAGAGCTCATGGTTGGGGCATGAATATAGCATTGACTTAAGCTCCCCCAAGTTTGAGCTAGACTTTCTCTGTCACGAGGCCAAAAAACATAAATATAATTCCGATCACGATGTACTAGATGCATAGGATAAAACTTTTGATGAAATTCCAATTTCAATCGGTTGTAGTTCCATGATCCAGTATCATCACATACCCTATAGCATGTTAATGCTTTATCCCTCAAAGATAAGGGAAAGACCTTCTTCTTGACCTCATCCTCGGGCAAACCTGCAAGCTTAAATAAACCACAAACTTCATCTACATAGATTAGATGCAAGTTGGGATGTGATGTTCCATCTCCTGTAAAAGGATTAGCTAACAGTTTCTCTAGCATACCCGAAGGAATTTCATAACAAATATTTTCAGTAGGTGCAGCAGGTTGAGGAGCAACTCCTTGTGCTTCCATTTGAGGTGAAGATACCCTGAACAAGCTCCTCAAAGATTAGTTTCCATAGTGACGAGTGACAATAAATTTCAGCACACTATATAAATGTTTCCTTACCAAATTCCACTTACCAAAGGCGCTTCACTCCCCGGTAACGGCACCAGAAAAGAGTCTTGATGACCCACAAGTGTAGGGGATCTATGGTAGTCCTTTAGATAAGTAAGAGTGTTGAATCCAACGAGGAGCAGAAGGAACTGACAAGTGGTTTTCAGCAAGGTATTCTCTGCAAGCACTGAAATTGTCGGTAACACATAGTTGTGTGATAAGATAATTAGTAGCGAGTAGCAAGTAACAATAGTACCAAAGGTGCAGCAAGATGGACCAATCCCTTTTGAAGCAAGGGACAAGCCTGGACAAACTCTTATATGAGGTTAAACGCTCCCGAGGACACATGGGAATTTCTATCAAGCTAGTTTTCATCATGTTCATATGATTCACGTTCGCTACTTTGATAGTTTGATATGTGGGTGGACCGGTTCTTGGGTGCTGCCCTTACTTGGACAAACATCCCACTTATGATTAACCCCTCTCGCAAGCATCCGCAACTATGAAAGAAGAATTAAGACTAAGTCTAACCATAGCATTAAACTAGTGGATCCAAATCATCCCCTTACGAAGCAACGCATAAACTAGGGTTTAAGCTTCTGTCACTCTAGCAACCCATCATCTACTTATTACTTCCCAATGCCTTCCTCTAGGACCAAATAATGTTGAAGTGTTATGTAGTCGACGTTCACATAACACCACAAGAGGAAAGACAACATACAACGCATCAAAATATCGAACGAATACCAAATTCACATGACTACTTATGGCAAGACTTATCCCATGTCCTGAGGAACAAAAGTGACTACTCACAAAGCATAATTATGTTCATGACTAGAGAGATATTGAATAGCATTAAGGATCTGAACATATAATCTTCCACCGAGTAATCCAACTAGCATCAACTACAAAGAGTAATTAAGACTACTAACAACCTTACAAGTACCAATCGGAGTCGCGAGATGGAGATTGGTTACAAGAGATGAACTAGGGTTTGGAGATGAGATGGTGCTGATGAAGATTTTGATGGAGATGAGTCCCCTCCGACAAGGGGAGTGTTGGTGATGACGATGACAATGATTTCCCCCTCTGGGAGGGAAGTTTCCCCGGCAGGACGGCCCTGCCGGAGCTCTAGATTGGTTCTGCTCAAGTTCCGCCTTGTGGCGGCGGCGATTCCTCCCGAAAGCCTCCTTATGATTTTTTCTCGGACGAAACCCTCCATATAGCAAAATATGAGCGTCGAAGGGGCAACAGGGGGCCCACAAGCCGCCCAGGCTGGCCAGGGGGGTAGGCCGAGCCTGGCGGGCTTGTGGCCTCCTGGTGGCTCCCCTCCGGTACTTCTTCCACCCAGTATTTTTTATAAAATCCAAAATAGTTCCTCATTGATTTTCACGTCTTTTGGAGTTGCACAGAATAGGTGTCTCAAACTTGCTCCTTTTTCAAACCAGAATACCAGCTGTCGGCATTCTCCCTCTTCATGTAAACCTTATAAAATAAGAGAGAAAATGCATAAGTATTGTACCGTAAAGTGTAATAATATCCCATAAAGCGATAAATATCAACATGAAAGCATGATGCAAAATGGACGTCCATCCTGCTGGGGAAACTTCCCTCCCGGAGGGGGAAATCGTCGCCATCGTCATCACCAACACTCCTCTCATCGGAGGGGACTCATCTCCATCAACATCTTCACCAACACCATCTCATATCCAAACCCTACTTCATCTCTTGTAACCAATCTCTGTCTCGTGACCCCGATTGGTACTTGTAAGGTTGCTAGTAATGTTAATTACTCTTTGTAGTTGATGCTAGTTGGATTACTCGGTGGAAGATCATATGTTCAGATCCTTAATTCTATTCAATACCTCTCTGGTCATGAACATAATTATGCTTTGTGAGTAGTCACTTTTGTTCCTGAGGACATGGGATAAGTCTTGCTATAAGTAGTCATGTGAATTTTGTATTCGTTCGATATTTTGATGCGATGTATGTTGTCTTTTCTCTAGTGGTGTTATGTGAATGTCGACTACATGACACTTCACCATTATTTGGGCCGAGAGGAAGGCATTGGGAAGTAATAAGTAGATGATGGGTTGCTAGAGTGACAGAAGCTTAAACCCTAGTTTATGCGTTGCTTCGTAAGGGCTGATTTGGATCCACTAGTTTAATGCTATGATTAGACTTTGTGTTAATTCTTCTTTCGTAGTCGTGGATGCTTGCGAGAGGGGTTAATCATAAGTGGGATGTTTGTCCAAGTAAGGGCAGAATCCAAGCACCGGTCCACCCACATATCAAATTATCAAAGTAGCGAACGCGAATCATATGAACACGATGAAAGCTAGCTTGACAGAAATTCCCATGTGTCCTCGGGAGTGCTTTACCTGACATAAGAGTTCGTCCAGGCTTGTCCCTTGCTACAAAAGGGATTGGGCCATCTTGTTGCACCTTTGTTACTATTGTTACTTGCTACTTGCTACGAATTATCTTATCACACAACTATCCGTTACCGATAATTTCAGTGCCTGCACAGAACACCTTGCTGAAAACCACTTGTCAGTTCCTTCTGCTCCTCGTTGGGTTCGACACTCTTACTTATCGAAAGCACTACGATAGATGCCTTACACTTGTGGTGTTGGAAATGTTCCCTACAGGCAATGATAAATAGTTATTATTATATTTCCTGTTTAAAGATAATCGTTTATTATCCATGCTATAATTGTATTGAATGAAAACATAAATACATGTGTGGATAAATAGACACAACAATGTCCCTAGCAAGCCTCTAGTTGGCTAGCCAGTTGATCAAGGATAGGCAAGGTTTTCTGACTATGTGCAAAGTGCTGTTGCTTGATAACTAGATCACATCATTAGGGGAATCATGTGATGGACTAGACCCAAACTATGAACGTAGCATATTGATCGTGTCGTTTTATTGCTATTGTTTTTTGCATGTCAAGTATTTGTTCCTATGACCATGAGATCATACAACCCACTGGCACCGGAGGGATACCTTGTGTGTATCAAACGTCACAATGTAACTGGGTGACTATAAAGGTGCTCTAAAGGTATCTCCGAAGGTGTCCGTTGGGTTAGTATGGATCAAGACTGGGATTTGTCACTCTGTGTGACGGAGAGGTATCTCGGGGCTCACTCGGTAATACAACATCATACACAAGCCTTGCAAGCAACGTGACTAACTATAAGTCACGGGATCTTGTATTACGGAACGAGAAAAGACACTTGCCGGTAACGAGATTGAAATAGGTATGCAGATACCGACGATCGAATCTCGGACAAGTAACATACCGAAGGACAAAGGGAATGACATACGGGATTGCCTGAATCCTTGACACTGAGGTTCAAATGATAAGTTATTCGGAGAATATGTAGGATCCAATATGGGCATCCAGGTCCCGCTATTGGATATTGACCGAGGAGTACCTCGGGGCATGTCTGCATAGTTCTCGAACCCGCAGGGTCTGCACACTTAAGGTTCGGCGATGTTTTAGTATATTTGAGTTATATGTGTGGTTATCGAATGTTGTTTTGAGTCCCGGATGAGATCACAGACGTCACGAGGGTTTCTGGAATGGTCCGGAGACGAATATTGACATATAGGATGACCTCATTTGATTGCCGGAATGTTTTCGGGCATTACCGGGAATGTACCGGGAGTGACGAATGGGTTCCGGATATTCACCGGGAGGGGGCCAACCCACCCGGGGAAGCCCATATGCCCTAGTGGTGGCGCACCAGCCATTGGTGAGCTGGTGGGACAGCCCAATAAGGCCTATGCGCAAGAGATAAGAAAATCAAAGAGAAAAAAATAGGTGGGAAGGAAGGGAAGGACTCCACCTTCCAATCCTAGTTGGACTAGGATTGGAGGTGGACTCCTCCACCTCCTTGGCGGCGCACCCTTGGGGTCTTGGACCCCAAGGCAAGCCTCCCCTCCCCTCCTCCTATATATAGTGGAGTTTTAGGGCTGATTTTAGACAACTTTTTCCACGGTAGCTCGACCACAAACACCACAGTTTTTCCTCTAGATCGTATTTCTGCGGAGCTCGGGCGGAGCCTTGCACGAGTAGATCCTTCACCACCATCGGAGCGCCGTTCCGCTGCCGTAGAACTCATCTACTTCTCCGTCTTGCTTGATGGATCAAGAAGGCCGAGATCATCGTCGAGCTGTACGTGTGCTGAACGCGGAGGTGCCGTCCGTTCGGCACTAGATCGGAGCGGATTGTGGGACGGATCGCGGGACGGTTCGTGGGATGGTTCGCGGGGAGGATCAAGGGACATGAGGACGTTCCACTACATCAACCGCGTTTCTTAACGCTTCCTGCTATGCGATCTACAAGGGTACGTAGATCTAAATCTCCTCTCGAAGATGGACATCACCATGATAGGTCTTCGTGCGCGTAGGAAATTTTTTGTTTCCCATGCGACGTTGCCCATCAGTGGCATCATGAGCTAGGTTCATGCATAGATGTAATCTCGAGTAGAACACAAAGGGTTTTGTGGACGATGATGTTCGATTTGCTGCCCTCCTTAGTCTTTTCTCAATTCGGCGGTATTGTTGGATTGAAGCGGCCCGCACCGACATTATTCGTACGCTTACGAAAGACTAGTTTCATTGCTTGACATACAACCTCGTTGCATAAGGATGACTGACGGGTGTTGGTTTCTTCAACTTTAGTTGAATTGGTTTTGACCGAGGCGGTCCTTGGAGAGGTTAAATAGCAATTTGCACATCTCCGTTGTGGTTTTTGCGTAAGTAAGATGCGATCTACTAGATACCCATTGCAACCACGTAAAACATGCAACAACAATTAGAGGACGTCTAACTTGTTTTTGCAGGGTATGCTTGTGATATGATATAGCCCATGACGTGATATGATATATTGGATGTATGAGATGATCATGTTGTAATAGTTAATATCGACTTGCACGTCGATGGTACGGCAACCGGCAGGAGCCATATGGTTGTCTTTAAATTAACGTTTGTGCTTGTAGATGTGTTTACTATATTGCCAGGACGTAGCTTTAGTAGTAATAGCATGACAAACGCGATGGTGACACATTGATGGAGATCATGATGATGGAGATCATGGTGTGGCGCCGGTGACAAGAAGATCGTGCCGGTGCTTTGGTGTTGGAGATCAAGAAGCACATGATGATGGCCATATCATGTCACTTATGAATTGCATGTGATGTTAATCCTTTTATGCACCTTATTTTGCTTAGAATGACGGTAGCATTATGAGGTGATCTCTCACTAAAATTTCAAGATGGAATTGTGTTCTCCCCGACTGTGCACCGTTGCTACAGTTATTCGTTTCGAGACACCACGTGATGATCGGGTGTGATAGACTCAACGTTCACATACAACGGGTGCAAAACAGTTGCACACGCGGAACAGTCGGGTTAAGCTTGACGAGCCTAGCATGTGCAGACATGGCCTCGGAACACATGAGACCGAAAGGTCGATCATGAATCATATAGTCGATATGATTAGCATATGGATGCTTACCACTGAAACTATCCTCAACTCACGTGATGATCGGACTTGAGCTAGTGGAAATTGGATCATGTACCACTCAAATGACTAGAGAGATGTACTTTTTGAGTGGGAGTTTAGCAAGTAATTTTATTAGTTAAACCCTAATTATATTGAACATAGTCTAAGACCACTTTGAAAATATTTGTGTTGTTGATCAATGGCTCACGCGACAGTCACCCTGAATTTTAATACGTTCCTAGAGAAAGCTAAGTTGAAAGATGATGGAAGCAACTTTGTAGACTGGACTCATAATCTTAAGTTGCTCCTGCAAGCTGGGAAGAAGGATTATGTCCTTAATGCTGCGCTAGGAGATGAACCACCCGCCGCGGTTGACCAAGATGCTAAGAATGCTTGGTTAGCACGCAAGGAGGACTACTTAGTAGTTCAATGTGCAATGTTGTATGGCTCAGAGCCGGGACTTCAATGTTGCTTTGAGCGTCATGGAGCATATGAGATGTTCCAGAAGTTGAAGTTTATCTTTCAGAAGAACGACCGGATCGAGAGGTATGAGACCTCTGATAAATTCTATGCTTGCAAAATGGAGGAGAATTCGTCTGTCAGTGAACATGTGCTCAAAATGTGTGGGTACTCAAACCGTCTAGCTGAGCTGGGGATTGAACTCCCGCAAGAGGCTATCACTGACATAATTCTTCAATCACCGCCACCAAGCTATAAGAGCTTTGTGTTGAACTATAACATGCATTGGATGAACAAATAACCCGACGAGTTATTCGCGATGCTGAAAGTCGCAGAGTCAGAACTCCGTAAAGAGCATCAAGTGTTGATGGTGAATAAGACCACTAGTTTCAAGAGAAACGACAAAGGAAAGAAGGGTAATTCAAAGAAGAGCGGCAAGCCTGTTGCAAATCCGACGAAGAAACCCAAAGATGGACCTAAGCATGAAACAGAGTGCTATTATTGCAAGGGTATGGGTCACTAGAAGCGCAACTGCCCCAAGTATCTGGCTGATAAGAAGGCGGCCAAGGAAAAATCAGGTATATTCGATATACATGTTATTGATGTGTACTTAACCAACTCTCATAGTAGTGCGTGGGTATTCGATACCGGTTCTGTTGCTCATATTTGCAACTCGAAACAGGAACTGCGGAATAAGCGAAGGCTGGTGAAGGATGAAGTGACGATGCCCGTGGGAAATGGTTCCAAGGCTGATGCAATTGCCGTCGGCATAGTTTCACTTCAGTTACCATCAGGATTAGTTATGAACTTAAATAAATGTTATTTAGTGTCTGCTTTAAGCATGGACATTATATCTGGATCTTGTTTATTGCAAGACGGTTACTCGTTTAAGTTAGAGAATAATGGTTGTTCTATTTCTATGAGTAATATCTTTTATGGTCATGCACCCAATGTGAGAGGATTGTTCATATTGAATCTTGATAGTGATAATAGACATATACATAACATTGAGACCAAAAGAGTTAGAGTTAACAATGATAGCGCCATGTTTTTATGGCACTGCCGCTTAGCTCATATTGGTGTAAAGCGCATGAAGAAACTCCATACCGATGGACTTTTGGAGTCACTTGACTTTGATTCACTTGACACGTGCGAACCATGCCTCATGGGCAAGATGATTAAAACTCCGTTCTCCGGAACAATGGAGCGTGCAAGTGACTTGTTGGAAATCATACATACCGATGTGTGTGGTCCGATGAGTGTGGAGGCACGCGACAAATATCGTTATTTTCTCACCTTCACTGACGATTTGAGTAGATATGGTTATGTCTACTTGATGAAGCACAAGTCTGAGACGTTTGAAAAGTTCAAACAATTTCAGAGTGAAGGCAAAAATCATCGTAACAAGAAGATCAAGTTCCTACGGTCTAATCGTGGGGTGAATATGTGAGTTTCGAGTTTGGTGCTCACTTAAGACAATGTGGAATTGTTTCACAGTTGACACCACCTGGAACACCACAGCGAAATGGTGTGTCCGAACATCGTAATCGTACTTTATTTGAGATGGTGCGATCTATGATGTCTCTGACCAATTTGCCGTTATCGTTTTGGGGTTATGCATTAGAAACATCTGCATTCACTTTAAACAGGGCACCATCAAAATCCGTTGAGACGACGCCATACGAACTATGGTATGGAAAAAGACCAAAGTTGTCGTTTCTTAAAGTTTGGGGATGTGATGCTTATGTCAAAAAGCTTCAGCCTGAAAAGCTGGAACCCAAAGCAGAAAAGTGCGTCTTCATAGGTTACCCAAAGGAGACAGTTGGGTACACCTTCTATCTCAAATCCGAGGGCAAAGTGTTTGTTGCTAAAAAGAGAGCTTTTCTTGAGAAGGAGTTTCTCTCAAAAGAATTGAGTGGGAGGAAGATAGAACTTGATGAGGTTGTCGAACCTCTAATTCCTCTTGATGGTGGCGCAGGGCAAGGGGAAACCCCTGTTGCTGCGGCACTGGTTGAGGAACAAGTTGTTGATGATGATCATGAAACTTTGGATCAAGTTACTGTCGGACTTCGCAGGTCGACAAGATCACGTACTGCTCCCGAGTGGTACAGTAATCCTGTATTGACGATTATGTTGTTGGACAACAATGAACCTGCGAATTATGAAGAAGCAATGGTGGGCCCGGATTCCAACAAATGGCTGGAGGCCATGAAGTCTGAGATAGGATCCATGTACGAGAACAAAGTGTGGACTTTAGAAGTACTACCTGAAGGCCGCAAGGCTCTTCAGAACAAATGGATCTATAAGAAGAAGACGGACGCATACGGTAATGTGACCGTTTATAAAGCTCGACTTGTGGCAAAGGGTTTTTCACAAGTTCAAGGAATTGACTACGACGAGACTTTCTCACCGGTAGCGATGCTTAAGTCTGTCCGAATCATGTTAGAAATAGCTGCCTTTTACGATTATGAAATCTGGCAGATGGATGTCAAAACGGTGTTCCTTAACAGTTTTCTTAAGGAAGAGTTGTATATGATGCAACCCGAAGGTTTTGTCGATCCTAAGAATGCTGACAAAGTGTGCAAGCTCCAGCGATCCATTTATGGATTGGTACAAGCATCTCGGAGTTGGAATAAGCGTTTTGATCAGGTGATCAAAGCATTTGGGTTTATACAAGTGGTTGGAGAATCTTGTATTTACAAGAAAGTGAGTGGGAGCTCTGCGGCGTTTATAATATTATATGTGGACAACATATTGCTGATTGGAAACAACATGGAGCCTTTGGAGAGCATAAAAGGTTACTTGAATAAAAGTTTCTCTATGAAGGACCTAGGAGAAGCTGCTTACATTCTAGGCATTAAGATCTATAGGGATAGATCAAAACGCCTGATAGGACTTTCACAAAGCACATACCTTGATAAAGTTTTGAAGAAGTTCAAAATGGATCAGTCCAAGAAAGGGTTCTTGCCAGTGTTACAAGGTATAAAATTGAGTAAGACTCAGTGCCCAGCAACTGCGGAAGATAGAAAGACAATGACTTCCGTCACCTACGCTTCAGCCGTAGGTTCTATCATGTATGCAATGTTGTGCACTAGACCAGACGTCAACTTGGACATAAGTATGGCAGGCAGGTTTCAGAGTAATCCAGGAGTGGATCACTGGACGACGGTCAAGAATATTCTGAAGTACCTGAAAAGGACTAAGGAAATGTTTCTCCTATATGGAGGTGACAAGGAGCTCGTCGTAAAAGGTTACATCGACGCAAGTTTTGACACCGATCCGGATGGCTCTAAGTCACAAACCGGATACGTATTTATTCTTAATGGGGGTGCAGAAAGCTGGTGCAGTTCCAAGCAGAGTGTCGTAGCAGATTCTACATGTGAAGCGGAGTACATGGCTGCCTCTGAGGCGGCAAAGGAGGGTGTCTGGATGAAGCATTTCATGACAGATCTTGGAGTTGTGTCGAGTGCACTAGATCCATTAACTCTGTTATGTGACAACACTCATGCCATTGCCTTAGCAGAGGAACCAAGGTTTCACAAGAAGATCAGACACATCAAACGACGCTTCAACCTCATCCGCGACTACCTCGAGTTAGAGGACGTGAATATTTGCAAAGTGCACACGGATCTGAATGTAGCACACCCGCTAACTAAACCTCTTCCACGGGAAAAACATGATCAACACCAGAATTGTATGGGTGTTCGATTTATTACAATGTAAGTCGCATGGCGATGTGAGGACTAGATTATTGACTCTAGTGCAAGTGGGAGACTGTTGGAAATGTGCCCTAGAGGCAATGATAAATAGTTATTATTATATTTCCTGTTTAAAGATAATCGTTTATTATCCATGCTATAATTGTATTGAATGAAAACATAAATACATGTGTGGATAAATAGACACAACAATGTCCCTAGCAAGCCACTAGTTGGCTAGCCAGTTGATCAAGGATAGTCAAGGTTTTCTGGCTATGTGCAAAGTGTTGTTGCTTGATAACTCCATCACATCATTAGTGGTATCATGTGATGGACTAGACCCAAACTATGAACGTAGCATATTGATCGTGTCGTTTTATTGGTATTGTTTTCTGCGTGTCAAGTATTTGTTCCTATGACCATGAGATCATATAACCCACTGGCATCGGAGGGATACCTTGTGTGTATCAAACGTCACAACATAACTGGGTGACTATAAAGGTGCTCTACAGGTATCTCTGAAGGTGTCCGTTGGGTTAGTATGGATCAAGACTGGGATTTGTCACTCCGTGTGACAGAGAGGTATCTCGGGGCCCACTCGGTAATACAACATCACACACAAGCCTTGCAAGCAATGTGACTAAGTGTAAGTCACGGGATCTTGTATTACGGAACGAGAAAAGACACTTGCCGGTAATGATATTGAAATAGGTATGCGGATGCCGACGATCAAATCTCGGGCAAGTAACTTACCGAAGGACAAAGGGAATGACATACGTGAGTGCCTGAATCCTTGACACCGAGGTCCAACCATTAAGTTATTCGGAGAATATGTAGGATCCAATATGGGCATCCAAGTCCCGCTATTGGATATTGACCAAATAGTACCTCGGGGCATGTCTGAATAGTTCTCGTACCCGCAGGGTCTGCACACTTAAGGTTCGGCGATGTTTTAGTATAACTGAGTTATATGTGTGGTTACCGAATGTTTTTCGGAGTCCCGGATGATATCACGAACGTCACGAGGGTTTCCGAAATGGTCCGGAGATGAAGATTGATATATAGGATTACCTCATTTGATTGCCGGAAGGGTTTCGGGCATTACCGGGAATGTACCGGGAGTGATGAATGGGTTCCGGATATTCACCGGGAGGGGCCCAACCCACCCGGGGAAGCCCATAGGCCCTAGGGGTGGCTCACTAGCCCTTGGTGGGCTGGTGGGACAGCCCAATAAGGCCTATGCACAAGAGATAAGAATATCAAAGAGAAAAAAAGAGGTTGGAAGGAAGGGAAGGACTCCACCTTCCAATCCTAGTTGGACTAGGATTAGAGGTGGACTCCTCCACCTCCTTGGCCAGCGCACACTTGGGGTCTTGGACCCCAAGCTAAGCCTCCCATCCCCTCCTCCTGTACACAGTGGAGTTTTAGGGTTGATTTGCGACAACTTTTGCCACGGCAGCTCGACCACAAACACCACGGTTTTCCCTCTAGATCTTATTTTTGCGGAGCTCGGGAGGAGCCCTGCAGGAGTAGATCCTTCACCACCACCGGAGTGCCATCACTCTGTCGGAGAACTCATCTACTTCTCCGTCTTTATTGCTGGATCAAGAAGGCCGAGATCATCGTCGAGCTGTACGTGTGCTGAACGCGGAGGTGCCGTCCGTTCGGCACTAGATCGGAGCGGATCGTGGGACGGATCGCGGGACGGTTCGTGGGACGGTTCGCGGGGCGGATCGAGGGACGTGAGGACGTTCCACTACATCAACCGCGTTTCTTAACGCTTCCTGCTGTGCGATCTACAAGGGTACGTAGATCCAAATCTCCTCTCGTAGATGGACATCACCATGATAGGTCTTCGTGCGCGTAGGAAATTTTTTTGTTTCCCAGGCGACGTTCCCCATCATGTGGGTCATCATGCAACAAGTTGCATGCCACTCGATGGAACCGGTCTCTCATACGTGGACGAGTAAGGTTGGTTCGGGGCGCTTCATCCCACAATACCGTCGAATCAAAATAAGACTAAGGAATTAAGCAATCTGAATATCAATGCCCACAAACTCTTTTGTGTTCTACTCGTGCATGTTATCTACGCATAGACCTTGCTCTGATACCACTGTTGGGGAACAACACATGGGAAACAAATTTTTTCCTATGGTCATCAAGATCAACCTATGGAGATCAACATCTACGAGAAGGGGAGTGCATCTACATACCCTTGTTGATCATTAAGCGGAAGCGCTGGGAAACGTGGTTGATATAGTCGAACGTCTTCATGATCCGATCACGATTCGTCCCGCGATCCAATCACGAACGTCCCGATCAAGCGTTGAACGGATGACACCTTCACTTTCAGCACATGTACAACTCGATGACACCATCTCCTCCTCGATCTAGTGAGTGAGGATGAAGTAGTAGTTGAGTTCTCTGGTATCACAACAACATGGTGGCGGTGGTGGTGGTGCGATCTTGGCAGGGTTTCGTCAAGCATTGTTGCGGTCACGAACCACAAGAGAGAGAGAGAGAGAGGTATGGCGTGGCCAAGCAATTGTGTGTTGGTTGTCTCCCTATCCCTCTCAATTTATAGGAGGAAGGGGTAGGTAGGGCTCGGCCTTGGCCCCTCCTCCAAGGAGGGCTGGTCGGCCGAAGTGGAGAGGAGTCCACCTCCAACAAGGGAGGTGGACACCCTAGGAAGGACTCCTCCTCCACCAAGGCACCTCCTCCACCAAACCCTCGGGAGCATGGGCCTTTGGTGGGAGGGGTGGCCAGCCTACGAGGGGCTAGTGAGCCACCTCTTAGGCCCATCCGCCCATGTGCCCCCGGGATGCGAGGGCCCTGTTGGAAATATGCCCTAGAGGCAATAATAAATTAGTTATCATTATATTTCTTTGTTCGTGATAATCAATTATTATCCATGCTATAATTTTATTGAATGAAAACATAGATACATGTGTGGATACATAGACATAACAATGTCCCTAGCAAGTCTCTAGTTGGCTAGCCAGTTGATCAATGATAGTCAAGGTTTTCTGGCTATGTGCAAAGTGTTGTTGCTTGATAACTGGATCACATCATTAGGAGAATCATGTGATGGACTAGACCCAAACTATGAACGTAGCATATTGATCGTGTCATTTTATTGCTATAGTTTTCTGCGTGTCAAGTATTTGTTCCTATGACCATGAGATCATATAACTCACCGACACCGGAGGAATGCCTTGTGTGTATCAAACGTCACAACGTAACTGGGTGACTATAAAGGTGCTCTACAGGTATCTCCGGAGGTGTCCGTTGAGTTAGTATGGATCAAGACTGGGATTTGTCACTCCGTGTGACGGAGAGGTATCTCGGGGCCCACTCGGTAATACAACATCACACACAAGCCTTGCAAGCAATGTGACTAAGTGTAAGTCACGGGATCTTGTATTACAGAATGAGTAAAGAGACTTGCGGGTAACGAGATTGAAATAGGTATACAGATACCGACGATCAAATCTCGCGCAAGTAACATACCGAAGGACAAAGGGAATGACATACGGGATTATATGAATCCTTGACATTGAGGTTCAACCGATAAGATCTTCAGAGAATATGTAGGATCCAATATGGGCATCCAGGTACCGCTGTTGGATATTGACCGAGGAGTACCTCGGGGCATGTCTACATTGTTCTCGAACCCGCAGTGTCTGCACACTTAAGGTTCGTCGATGTTTTAGTATAGTTGAGTTATATGTGTGGTTACCGAATGTTGTTTGGAGTCCCAGATGAGATCACGGACGTCACGAGGGTCTACGGAATGGTCCGGAGACGAAGATTGATATATAGGATGACTTCATTTGGTTACCGGAAAGTTTTCGGGCATTACCGGGAATGTACCGGGAGTGACGAATGGGTTCGAGAAGTTCACCGGGAGGGGGGCAACCCTCCCGGAGGAAGCCCAAAAGAGTTATGGGTCGCGCACCAGCCCATAGTGGGCTGGTGGGACAGCACAATCTTTCCCTAATAATAAAGCAGCTACTACTTCTGCCGTACGTCGCAACATTTTTTCAAAAAAGCCCTTGCTATTTTAGTTAATTAACCCGCGGTCGTCCAAATAAGTCATTGAACGGGTGCATGCGAGAGAAAGGAATCCACCCGTGCCTCCCGATCCCATCTCCAGCCCGCCGCCACCTCCGACCACGCCCAACCCCACCCCGCCTCACCGCGCCCCGCCGCCACCTACCCCGCCGGCGCTCGCGACCTTCCACCGTTGGTGCGTTCCTGCCATGCCCTGTCCCTCCCCGCCTCACCACGCGCCACCACCGCCTGCCCCGTCGGCGCGCCTACCCCTATCTCCGGATCAAGTTGGGTCAAAGAGCGGGGAGACTTTTGTTGCAAACCCGTGCGGCAGCGGCGGGGCTCGCCGGTGGCAAGGCGGAGAAGGAGCGCGACAACAGGGTGGCTTGAGGCTCGTGGTGGACCGGATCCAACGAGGGGAAGGTCAGATTCGTCGGCTGGCGGCGCCGGCAAGGGGTTCAACAATGGCCAGAGGCAGTGGCGGATTGCTCTCATATCTTGCTCCCAATTCCTCTGTTTATAGGGAAAAAAGTAGTATGCCTGACCACGGTGGAATTTAGTACGTGCTCTCCCCTCAGTTTCATCTTACTTATGTTTTTCAATTGCAGTGTGTTGCTTCACACCCTGAGACCAGGATCCCGTTCTTGAATGGTACTGAGCGCGACTGTTTCTATGTTAAGTCTTAAATATTTTCGTTGTTTATTGTTGAAAATGTTTCCTCATTTGTTCTGACCTTACCAAATAAGTAAATCTTAATTAGCAGTGGTTAACAAATGAGTCTTCTTCCTTTTCCTTTACAGCTCACATCCCACTGTACATGTACCCGTTCCTGAATACTACCAGCAAGACAAGACCTTTTGAGTACTTGAGGCTTACCAGCTTGGGTGTTATTGGTATAACGAGTTGTCCTTTGTGTTGTTTTTTGTTGTCAATTTAAAGTAAATGTCAATGAGTTTGCCCATATCGTTTAGTTGCGAATTTGCTTGAGTTGGAACTGAATGAAATTCTTTAGGAAACTGCTGGATGTTGAGTGTGAAGCGACCAAAGAGACCAAATTGTCTGAAGCGACAGGGGCCTAAGTGGAGGAGTAGATCAGCTGAAGTCCATAACCAGTAAGAGAATGTGAGATTAGGATCATATGCTATCTGTGGTGTAATGTTACAACTAAGCAAGGGGGATTGTTTCTTCTTTAGTTGGACAAGGTAGTTCTCTAGATTATAATCTTAATAATTACTTGCAAATTCTCAAGAAATATTTGTTCTGCAACTATAACAAACATGGTCAGACCGACTCAAGTGTATAGCTTGTAATATGACGCCAATTCTTGAATTGGCTGTTTCATGCCATTTGAAATTTTTACACAACACACTGAAGAATATGCATAGATGTGTCTTGCTCTACTGCTTTTCTAAAACGATACAATGTCGATCTTTCTTTTTTTGCATAGATCTAGATCTCGATCTCTGCTAGCATACAATTTACTTGGCTGTTGTTTAAGCCTACCATATCTTAATCTTAATTATGAATACAGTAGTAGTTAGAGTACTTCAAAGACGTGTGACTGAGATATTGGAAAGATTTGTTCAAAAAAATATTGGAAAGAAATACTATTTCTTAAGGGAAAAGATATTTAGGGCTCACCTATGGACTATCCGATCATCAATATATTCCTCTGAGTCAGGATGTTCGTGATACCGTTGATGAGATAGAGAGGAGGAATGGACGAAGAGTTGAGAGAGTACGAAAAAATGATGCATCTTGCTCGAACTGGGACTAGAGGAGGGGATGCGTCTTATTTTGCCCCGCACGCCGGCTATAGATCAAGTAGCCGAATTTATTTCATACATATTGCTACACACGAGCTCTTTTGCTAAAACATTAACTTTTATACCATATTATGAACGTTTATTAAAAATGGATATAAAAATGATGAACAATGACACATAAAGCAGGTTAAGTCTTTTTTTCGCCCGGTGCAAAGCACGGGCATATGTACTAGTAAAGGCCTATGCGTCGTAGAGAAAAAACCAAAGAAACAAAAAAAGAAAAGGTGGGAAGGAAGGGAAGGACTCCACTTTCCAATCCTAGTTGGACTAGGATTGGAGTAGGACTCCTCCTCCTCCTCTTGGCCGGCGCACCTTGGAGGCTTGTCTCTCTAGGCAAGTCCCTCCCCCTCCCTCCTATATATACTCGTGATTTAGGGATGATTTGAGACAACTTTTGCCACGTGCAACTCAGATCTAGACACCATAGTTTTACCTCTAGATCGTATTTCTACGAAGCTTGGGCGGAGCCCTACAGGAGTATATCCTTCACCACCACCAGAGCACCGTCACCCTGCCTGAGAACTCATCTACTTCTCCGTCTTGCTTGCTGGATCAAGAAGGCCGAGATCATCGTCGAGCTGTATGTGTGCTGAACGCGGAGGTGCCGCCCGTTAGGCACTAGATCGGAGCGGATCGTGGGACGGATCGTGGGACGGTTCGCGGGGTGGATCGAGGGACGTGAGGACGTTCCACTACATCAACCGCGTTTCTTAACGTTTCCTTCTTTGCGATCTACAAGGGTACGTAGATCCAAATCTCCTCTCGTAGATGGACATCACCATGATAGGTCTTCATGCGCGTAGGATTTTTTTCCCCATGCGACGTTCCCCAACAGTGGCATCATGAGCTAGGTTCATGCGTAGATGTTGTCTCAAGTAGAACACAAAGGGTTTTGTGGACGGTGATGTTCGATTTGCTGCCCTCCTTAGTCTTTTCTCGATTCGGCGGCATTGTTGGATTGAAGCGGCCCGGACCGACATTATTCGTACGCTTATGAAAGACTGGCTTCATCGCTTGACATGCAACCTCATTGCATAAAGATGACTGGCGGGTGTCGGTTTATTCAACCTTAGTTGAATTGGTTTTGACTGAGGCGGTCCTTGGAGAGGTTTAATAGAAATTTGCACATCTCCATTGTGGTTTTTGCATAAGTAAGATGCGATCTACTAGATACCCATAGCAGCCACGTAAAACATGCACCAACAATTAGATGACGTCTAACTTGTTTTTGCAGGGTATGCTTGTGATATGATATGGCCAATGACGTGATGTGATATATTGGATGTATGAGATGATCATGTTGTAATAGTTAATATCGACTTGCACGTCAATGGTACGGCAACCGGCAGGAGCCATAGGGTTGTCTTTAAACTAACGTTTGTGTTTGCAAATTACGATGATGATCGGACTTGAGATAGTGGATTTGGATCATGTACCACTCAAATGACTAGAGAGATGTACTTTTTGAGTGGGAGTTCTTAAGTAATATGATTAATTGAACTAATTATCATGAACATGGTCTAATGGTCTTTGCAAATTACGATGTAGCTTGCGCTATCGCTCTACTGTTTTTATATGTTTCTAGAGAAAATTTAGTTGAAAGTTGATAGTAGCAGACCGAGTCCGTAAAACTGAGGATTGTCCTGATTGCTGCGCATAAGGCTTATGTCCTTAATTCACCACTCGGTGTGCTGCACCTCGAGCGTCGTCTGTGGATGTTGCGAACATCTGACTTACACGTTTTTGATGACTACATGATAGTTCAGTACACAATACTTAAAGGCTTAGAAGCAAGACGCCGGAGACGTTTTGAAAACGTCGCGGAACATAAGAGATGTTCTAAGAGATGAAATTGAGATTTCATGCTCGTGCCCTTGTTGAGAGGTATAAGACCTCCGACAAGATTCTTTGCCAACAAAGTAAAGGAGAAAAGCTCAAATCATTGAGCATGTTCTCAGACTGTCTGAGTACAACGATCGCTTGAATCGAGTGGGAGTTAATCTTCCAGATAAGATAGTGATTGTTCTCCAAAGTCACTACCGCTAAGCTGCTAGAGCTTCGTGATGAACTATAACATATCAAGGATAGATATGATGATCCTTGAATGATTCGCAATGTTTGACACTGCAAAAGTAGAAATCAAGAAGGAGCATCAATTGTTGATGGTTAGTAAAACCACTAGTTTCAAGAAGGGCAAGGGCTAGAAGGGATACTTCATGGAACGACAAACCAGTTGCTGCTCTAATGAAGAAACCCAAGATTGAACCCAAACCCGAGACTAAGTGCTTCTGTTATGAGGGGAACAGTCACTGAGGCGGAGCTACCCTAAATACTTGGTAGATAAGAAGGCTGGCAAAGTCGACAGAAGTATATTTGATATACATGATATTGATGTGTGCTTTACTGGTACTCCTAGTAGCACGAGGGTATAGGATACCGGTTCGGTTGCTAAGTGATTAGTAACTCAAAATGAAAGCTACGATATAAACGGAGACTAGCTAAAGGTGAGGTGACGATATGTGTTGGAAGTGTTTCCAAGGTTGATGTGATCAAACATCGCATGCTCCCTCTATCATCGGGATTGGTGGTAAAACCTAAATAATTGTTATTTGGTGTTTGCGTTGAGCATGAACATGATTGGATCGTGTTTATTGAATAATTACCCTCAATGGTTTATTGAATCTCGATCGTAGTGTTACACATGTTCATAATATTGGTGCCAAAAGATACAAAGTAATAATGATAGTACCACTTAGTTGTGGCACTGCCACTTGAGTCATGTTGGTATAAAATGCATGAAGAAGCTCCATACTGATGGATCTTTATACTCACTCATTTTTGAAATGTTTGAGACATGCAAACTATACCTGTTGGTATAAATGCATGAAGAAGCTCCATAAAAGATGGATCGTTTGGACTCACTTGATTTTGAATCACTTGAAACATGCAAATCATGCCACATGAAACAGGAGAGTAACTTGTTGGGAGTAATACATTTTTGATGTGTGCAGTCCAATGAGTGCTGAGGCACGCAGTGGATATCATTATGTTCTGACTTCATTGACGATTTGAGTAGATACGGAGTATTTAATTGACGAATCACAAGTCTGAAATATTGAAAAGTTCAAAGCTATTTCAGAGTGAAGATCGTCGTGACAAGAGGATAAACTGTCTAGGATATGATCATGGAGATGAATATCTGAGTTGCGAGTTTTTGGTACACAGTTAAGACAATGTGGAAATTGTTTCACAATTCATGCCACCTAGAACACCATAGTGTGATGATGCGTCTAAATGTCATAGCCGCGCCCTATTCGATACGGTGCATACTATGATGTCTCTTATCGAAATACCACTATCGTTCATGGTTATGCATTAGAGACAACCGCATTCACTTTAAATAGGGCACCGCATATTACCGTTGAGATGACACAATATGAACTGTGGTTTGGAGAAACCTAAGCTGTCGTTTCTTAAAAGTTTGGGGCTGCGACGCTTATGTGAAAAAGTTTCAGTCTGATAAGCTCGAACCCAAAAGCGGATAAAAGCATCTTCATAGGATATCCAAAACAGTTGGATACAACTCCTATCTCAGATCCGGAAGCAAAGTATTTCTTTCTAGAAACGGTTCCTTTCTCGAGGAAAGGTTTCTCTCAACAGAATTGAGTGGGAGGGTAGTGGAACTTGATGAGGTTGGTGAACCGTCACTTCAACCAATGTGTAGCAGGGCGCAGGAAGATGTTCCTGTGGCGCCTACACCAATTAAAGTGGAGAAACTGATGATGGTGATCATTGAGCATCGGATCAAGTTACTACAAACCTCGTAGGTTGATGATGACCCACAAGTATAGGGGATCAATCGTAGTCCTTTCGATAAGTAAGAGTGTCGAACCCAACGAGGAGTAGAAGGATGTGACAAGTGGTTTTCAGCAAGGAAATATCTGCAACCACTGAAATTGTCGGTAACAAGTGATTGTGTGGTGAGATGATTCATAGCAATCAACAAGTAAAAAAAGTAGAAACGGTGCAGAAAAGTGGCCCAATCCCTTTGGTAGCAAGGGACAAGCCTGGACAAAGTCTTATAGGAGGAAAAACACTCCCGAGGACACACAGGAATTTCTGTCATGCTAGTTACATCATGTTCATATGATTCGCGTTCGTTACTTTGATAGTTTGATATGTGGGTGGACCAGTGCTTGGGTACTGCCCTTACTTGGGCAAGCATCCCACTTATGATTAACCCCTCTCGCAAGCATCCGCAACTACGAAAGAAGAATTAAGACAAAGTCTAACCATAGCATTAAACTAGTGGATCCAAATCAGCCCCTTACGAAGCAACACATAAACTAGGGTTTAAGCTTCTGTCACTCTAGCAACCCATCATCTACTTACTACTTCCCAATGCCTTCCTCTAGGCCAAAATAATGGTGAAATGTGATGTAGTCGACGTTCACATAACACCACTAGAGGAAAAACAACATACATCATATCAAATTACCGAACGAATACCAAATTCACATGACTACTATTAGCATGACTTATCCCATCTCCTCAGGAACAAAAGTAACTACTCACAAAGCACAATCATATTCATGACCAGATAGGTAATGAGTAGCATCAAGGATCGGAACGTAAACTCTTCCACCAAGTAATCCAACTAGCATCAACTAGAAAGAGTAATCAACACTACTAGCAACCTTACAAGTACCAATCAGAGTCGCGAGATGGAGATTGGTTACAAGTGATGAACTAGTGTTTGGAGATGAGATGGTGCTGATGAAGATGTTGATGGTGACGAGTCCCCTCCGATGAGAGGAGTGTTGGTGATGACGATGGCGACGATTTCCCCCTTCGGGAGGGAAGTTTCCCCGGCAGGATCGTCCTGCCGGAGCTCTAGATTGGTTCTGCTCAAGTTCCGCCTCGTGGCGGCGGCGAATCCATGAAAATCTCCTTTCTGATTTTTTCCTAGACGAAACCCTTCATATAGCAGAAGAGGGGGGCCAGTGGGCCAGCAGGCTGCCCAAAAGCCCTCATGGCGCGGCCTAGGGGGGGTGGTCGCGCCGTGCAGGCTTGTGGCCAACCCCTGGCGCCCCTCTCGCACTTCTTCGGCCCAGTATTTTTTATAAATCCGGAAAAAATCCTCGTTGATTTTTACGGCATTTAGAGTTGCGCAGAATAGGTATCTCAACTTTTCTCCACTTTCAGGCGAGAATTCCAGTTGCCGGCATTCTACATCTTCATGTAAACCTTGCAAAATAAGAGAGAAAAGGCATAAGAATTGTACCGTGAAGTGAAATAACAGCCAAATAAGCGATAAATATCAACATGAAAACATGATGCAAAACGGACGTATCAACTCCCCCAAGCTTAGACCTCGCTTGTCCTCAAGCAAAAGCCTAGCTCAATAAATATGTCCACATGTTTAGGGAGAGAGGTGTCGACAAAACAAGATACGAACATGCATGCATCATGATCATGATCAGAACAGCAATAGCAACATATAATCTCCATGCTAAAGTGATAATTCCTTCACAAAGTAAAGCATGGATCAAGAACCTTACCGAGAAGTAACAACCGATAGCCTTTAGTCATTGAAGCAATTGCAATTTATCACAACATCAGAAAGAGTGAAATAAGAGCTTGTAAAGCAAATCCACATACTCAATCATTCTTTCGTTCTTTACAATTGCTACAACTCAGATGGTACTCATGAGATCAAAGTTTCACCTGGACACAGAGAAAGATAGGGGCTTACAGTTTTGCCTCCCAACTGCTTACCTCAAGGGTAATGTCAACATTAATAATTCATGAATACTTACCTCCAAGTTGACATATGAATATATATCTTTCCCAAGCATATGACGTTAGCCAAGATAAAGGCGAAATAAGGAATTGGTGAAGATCACCATGACTCTTTCAAAGGCAAAAGGTAAAGGTACAAGATAGGCCCTTCGCAGAGGGAAGCAGAGATTGTCATGCACTTTTGAGGTTTGGATGCATGTCCTCTTAGTGCGGAGGAACGTCACTTTATATTGCCTCCTGTGATAAAGAACTTTATTATCCAGTCAATCGCGTTTATGTCTTCCTCATCATAGGTTCGTACAAAGCTTATTTTCCACACACTAATAGATCATACATATTAGAGAGCAATTTTTATTGCTTGCACCGATGACAACTTACTTGAGGGATCTTAAAACTGGGTTGATGGTTTATGGATGCACAAGTAGTATCTCTACTTAGTGCAGGAGGTTTGGCTAATGTGAGGTGGAAGCAATCGTCACATTCTAAGGGATCTCTAATCATATAACATTGTTCAGAGCAAAGCAAACACAATTCATTATGTTGTCTTCCTTGTCCAACATCTACTTCTAGGCATGTAATAGTTTAGTGAGTGTTCACAATCATAGATGGTGTCACAGATGATATATTTATATGTGAACCTCTCCTTCTTTATCACTTCCTATTAATTGCTGCAATGACCAAGGTCTACGTTTGCCTACCCTCAACAAGTTTCAATCCTCATTCTTTTTATATGTGAAGCCATCACTTCCCATATGATCATTACATGATCTTTCATGCTTTTGTTCTATTCTCACTCTTTTTATCATGGCAAGAGGCAAAGCCCTTCAACTAAGACACTCTTTATTATATGGCTCATGAGCAAGAATACATCGGGGGTGACACAAAGCAAACTCAAGACTAAAACACTAAGACTTTTAAACTACTAGAGAAAAAGAAAACTGAAAAGGAAAACTAAAACAAAGGTAAAGGCAAAAGATGTGATGGTGATACGATACCGGGGCAACTCCCCCAAGCTTGGCACAAGCCAAGGGGATTGCCCATACCAATGCTCAGTTGTCTTCCTTTGGTGGTGAAGGTGGAGGAGTTGCTGCAATCTTTGACTCCAAGAGGGCCATTAATCTTTGATTTATACCTTGGAGATCTGCGATATGTTTTTCCAGCAAAACAACTTCACGAGCGCGACAAGTATTGCGAGCACGAGTTGTTTCACAAAACCTCAAGAGTTCAATCAAAGATGGAGACAGTAGGTGGAGGTAGGGTTGGAGGAAATCCACTTCTTCAACTTGTTCCTTGTTGAGAACAGATTGCACTTCGTCCCATGCCTGATCCTTCTCCTTAGCTTTGCCCTTGGTTTCTTTAGGTAGCCTTTCCTTAGCCTCCATGACCTCCATCCTTTTCAGATCAGCATGAACTTCTCCATAGATTTGACGGAGATTGTTCTCCCCCACAGATTCCTCGGATGACATCTTGACCTAGATCTGCGGCAGAAAACATGCTCAAAACGAAAAACAGAAGAGATCTGTATGATGCAGGGGTCAGACCAAACGGGAGTATATATAATGATTTTTTCAGACCAGAAGGAGTACCCCGCACGAAAACGGAGTCCGGGAGGCGCACGAGGTGGCCACAAGCCCTCACGGCGTAGCCAGGGGGTGGGCCCGCGCCATGCAGGCTTGTCGCCTCCTCGTGCACTTTCCGGACTACTTCCAATTTTTGTATTTTTTTCAAAAATTCCAAAACAGAGAAAATTTCCTACTGGAAAAGTTTTGGACTCTGTTTTCTTACCGAATCACATACCTCTTCATTTTCGGAGTCTGAAACAGGCTGATAAATATCCCTTAGGTATTCTTCCGGAGTTATGGTATTGATAATATTGCTTTCAGCATTCATGGGAGTACCTGAGATATAATGCTTGATTCTCTGCCCATTCACAACTCTCGGACAATTACCTTCCGTGTTGTTGATCTTGATAGCACCGGAATGATATACTTCCTCAACAACATAGGGACCTTCCCATTTAGAGAGAAGCTTGCCTGCAAAGAATCTTAAACAAGAGTTATATATCAAGACATAATCACCGACATTGAACTCACGCTTTTCTATCCTCTTATCATGCCACCTCTTAACCTTCTCTTTGAACAACTTGGCATTCTCATATGCCTGGTCCCATATAGTCAAAGCCCCAGACATCAAATGGTTCTATGACAAGTGAATAGTTCATAGGCATTTCCTGACGTTTGCTAATATTACCTATTATTTGACATTCGTCACAAGACAAGACAAACTTACGGGCATCCTTGAAGAGAGTGGGCCAATAGAAACCTAATTGCAATACCTTGTGTGCAGTTCTATCTCCCGCATGGTGTCCTCCGTAAGCCTCGGAGTGACACTTCTGTAGGATCTGTCCCTGTTCACGTTCAGGTACACAACGTCTAATAACACCATCTACTCCTTCCTTATAAAGGTGAGGATCATCCCAAAAGTATCATCTCAAGTCAAAGAAGAATTTCTTCTTTTGCTGGTACGTGAAACTAGGTGGTATGTATTTGGCAACGATATAGTTTGCATAATCAGCTACTGATACGTCTCAACGTATATATAATTTTTGATGGTTTCATGTTGTTATCTTGTCATCTTTGGATGTTTTATGTACCTTTTATATCTTTTTTGGGACTAACTTATTAGTTCAGTGCCAAGTGCCAGTTCCTGTTTTTTCTGTGTTTTTGGCTCTTTTCAGATCTGATTTTGGAACGAAGTCGAAACGGAATAAAATTCCCGTAATAAATTTTTCCCGAACGGAAGAAGATCAGGGGGCCTGAAGGCCAAGCCAGAAGGGCTACAGGGGGCCCACAAGCCCCCTATCTGCCACCAGGGGGCGGCGGCCAGCAGGCTTGTGGCCTCCCTGGAACCCCCCTGACCTAGCTCCTTCGCCTATATATTCCCTAAAATACAGAAAAAAATAAAGGGATCCACGAAAATACTTTTCCGCCGCCGCAAGCTTCCGTTTCCGCGAGATATCATCCTGGATCTTGGACTTCAGTGACTCATATCATCGCCCCGGATCAAGAGAGTGCCCCGCCGGAGGGGACTTTGGAGTTGGAGGGCTTCTACATCAACATCATCGCCCCTCCAATGACTCGTGAGTAGTTCACTTCATACCTACGGGTCCGAGTTAGTAGCTAGATGGCATCTTCTCTCTGTTGGATCTTCAATACAAAGTTCTCCATGATCTTCATGGAGATCTATCCGATGTAATCCTCTTTGGCAGTGTGTTTGTTGAGATCCGATGAATTGTGGATTTGTGATCAGATTACCTATGATATATATTTGAGTCTTTGCTGATTTCTTATATGCATGATTTGATATCCTTGTAAGTCTCTCCGAGTCTTGGGTTTTGTTTGGCCAACTAGATCTATGATTCTTGCAATGGGAGAAGTGCTTGGTTTTGGGTTCTTACCGTGTGCTGACCTTCCCCAGTGATAGTAGGGGCAGCAAGGCACACATCGTGTAGTTGCCATCAAGGGTAGCAAGGTGGGCTTTGTCATAGATATGAGATTGTCCATCTACATCATGTCATCTTGCTTAAGGCATTACTCTGTTCTTTTGGACTTAATACACCAGATGCATGCTGGATAGCGGTCGATGTGTGGAGTAATAGTAGTACATGCAGAAAGTATGTGTCTACTTGTTTTGGACGTGATGCCTATAGATATAATCATTGCAATAGATGACATCACGACTTTGCGCGGTTCTATCAATTGCTCAACAGTAATTTTTTCACCCACCGTCTACTTGTTTTCATGAGAGAAGCCACTAGTAAACACTACGGCCCCCGGGTCTATTCGCACCTATCGTTTCCACTTTGCTTTTACTTCGCTTTGTTACTTTGTTGCTTTCAGTTCTCACTTGGCAAACAATCTATAAGGGATTGACAACCCCTTCATAGCACTGGGAGCAAGCTTTTGTGTTTGTCCAGGTACTTGTGATACTCCTTCACTAGATCGATACCTTGGTTCTCAAAACAGAGGGAAATACTTACCACCGTTGTGCTACATCACCCTTTCCGCTTCGAGGGAGCACCAACGCAAGGCTCCAAGGCCACTGGGAAATCCTTTGCATATTTGCCTAGGAAGTCCCTAAAGGCGTAGCCGTAGCAGAAGGATTCCTCGTGCCGTTGCTGAGGAGTATCAAGACAAGAACAGTCTCCCGTCAGCACGTGTTTCTGGCGCCGTTGGAAGATCTTTTGTTGCAGTAGTAGAAGTATTTCTGGCGCCGTTGCCGGGAAGGAGAGATCTATCCAAGTAGGTCTCACAAACTCATCTCTTGCATTTACCTTTTTGCCATTTGCCTCTTTTTTTCCTCTCCCCCACTTCACATTTGCCGTTTTCATTTGCCTTTCTCCTTTGCCTTTTTCGTTTGCCTTTTCGGTCTCCCTTTCTCTCGCTTGCTTTCTGTTCGCTTGTGTGCCATGTGCCTTCATTATGCTTGCATCTTCGCTTGCTGAAAATCTATTGATATGGATCCTCACCCACTTTCTAATCTCTTTAACAGATCCACTTATGTGGAGCCAATTGCTAGTGAGTTGAGTGCACTTGAATTTCTCTATGGAGTTTTGCTTGAGATGCGTGAATCAAAAAATCGTGATGAAGAAATTTATGAAATGGTTCACGAGGGCTCCTTAGATGAAAAGCATGATTGCAATGGTTTCACTACAAATTTTATTAGTGACAATCATGTTAACAATATGCAAAACCCTAAGCTTGGGGATGCTAGTTTTGCTATGTCCACTACTGGTTGCAATGATCATGATTGGGGTAATGATTTTTCTTGTGATCTTGAAAATTTGTTTAAGCCTCATGATGAATATGATATTTGCAATAATATTGAAAGTGGTTTTGGAGAAGTCATGACTTTAGTTTATGATAATCCCACTATTTTTGAAGAGCGTCAACTTTGCATGCAGGTGGATCATGAAAAGAATATCCTATGGGATAGCTATATTGTTGAATTTGAATATGATCCCACATGTAATTGCTATGAGAGAGGAAACTATTTTGGTAGAAACTTTCATGTTACCAAATTACCTCTCGTTATGTTGAGATTGGTATTGTCTCTTTCTTCTTCCTTGCATTTGGTAACTATTGGTTGTCTTGCCAATTTGGTTCCCTATAAAATGCCTATGCATAGAAAGTATGTTAGACTTAGATTCTATCGCCTTTTGCCCAGCTAAGGGCGTTAAACAATAGCGCTTGTTGGGAGGCAACCCAACGAATATATCCTTTTTATTTCTGTTTTGTGTTTTCCACACTTTCATAATTCTGTTATGATTGTGTTTTTTGTGTTTCTTTTTGCGTTTGTGCCAAGCAAAACCGTTATGATTAGTCTTGGGGATGATCGTTTGGTCATGCTGGAAAAGACAGAAACTTTCTGCTCACGAAACGAATTTTCATTTTTTTCTGTAAGAGATTTTGAGTTGATTATTTTTGCTGCTGATTTCTAAACACATTCTTCAGACTGCCGTAAGTTTTCAGAACTTTTGAAGTACCAGAAGTATACGAAATATACATATTTCTACAGACTGGTCTGCTGTTAACAGATTCTGTTTTTGTTGTGTTGGTTGCTTATTTTGATGAAACTATGGATAGTATCGGGGGGTATTAGCCATGGAAGATTGAAAATATAGTAACCCAACATCAGCATAAGTAGAATTTAAGTTTGCTACAGTACCTAAGGAAGTGGTGGTTTGCTTTGTTATACTAATGTTATCACGAGTTTCTGTTTAAGTTTCGTGTTGTGAAGTTTTCAAGTTTTGGGTGAAGTTCTTATGGACAAAAAGATAAAGAGTGGCAAGAGCTCAAGCTTGGGGATGCCCAAGTCACCCCAAGATATTCAAGGATGCCGTAAAAGCCTAAGCTTGGGGATGCCCCGGGAAGGCATCCCCTCTCTCGTCTTCAATCCATCGATAACGTTACTTGGGGTTATATTTTTATTCACCCCATGTTATGTGTTTTTGCTTGGAGCGTCTTGCATTGTAGGAGTCTTTTATTTTTGTTGTGTCACAATCATTCTTGCTGCACACCTAGAGAGAGAGACATGCACTGACCGTGATTTTGTCGAGCTTCACTTATATCCTTTGGTAGACAATTCAGCTCACATGTGCTTCACTTATATCTTTTGAGCTAGATACTTTTGCTCTATGTGCTTCACTTATATCTTTTAGAGCACAGCGGTGCGTGGCTTGGTAGTTGATCTATGCTTTGAAAGTAGTCTCAAAAGAGGTAGTTATCCAAAGGGATACGAAAACTTCCACCTTCATGTGCATTGAATATTTAGAGAAGTTTGATTCATCTCAATTAGTTTTGAGTTGTGGTTATGGTAATTTTGAAGTCATGCTAGTAAGGTGTTGTGGATCTAGAAATACTTGTGTTGAAGTTAGTGATTCCCGTAGCATGCACGTATGGTGAACCGCTATGTGATGAAGTCTGAGCATGATTAGTCTTTTGATTGTCATCCTTTGCGTGGCGGTCGGGATCGCGCGATGGTTTATACCTACCAACCCTTCCCCTAGGAGTATGCGTTGAATGCTTTGTTTCGATTACTAATAAACCTTTTGCAACATGTATATGAGTTCTTCATGACTAATGTTGAGTCCATGGTTTAGATGCACTTTCACCTTCCACCATCACTATCTTCTTAGTGCCGTGCAACTTTCGCCGGTGCACAAAACCCACCATTAGCCTCCCTCAAAACAGCCACCATACCTACCTACTATGGCTTTTTCAAAGTCATTTCGAGATATATTGCCATGTAACTACCACCATGACATGTGTCACCACGTCTACATTGCCATTGCATGATATCAAGATAGCTAGCATGATGTTTCCATTAATGCCTATGCCATGCTAGATCATTGTCACGGTACACTACCGAAGGCATTCCATATAGAGTCATCGTTGCTCTAAGTTTTGAGTTGAAAGTGTGATGATCATCATTAATGGAGCGTTGTCTCATGTGAGGAAATAAAAGAGGCCAAAGAAGCCCACCAAAAAAAAGAGTCCAAAGAGCCCACCAAAAAAATAAAAAAAATATGAGAGAAAAAGAGAGAAGGGACAATGCTACCACCTTTCCACACTTGTGCATATTAAGCACCATGATCTTCATGATTGAGAGTCTCTCGTTTTGTCACCACCGTATAGCTATTGGGAAATTTTCATTATATAACTTGGCTTGTATATTCCAATGATAGGCTTCCTCAAAATTTCCTTAGGTCTTCGTGAGCAAGCAAGTTGGATGCACACCCACTAGTTTTCTTTAAGAGCTTTCCCATACTCTTAGCTCTAGTGCATCATTTTTATGGCAATCCCTACTCATTCACATTGATATCTATTGATGAGCATCTCCATAGCTCATTGATATTCCTAGTTAACGTGACCATCTTCTCCTTGTTTTTCATGCAACCTCGACCACACTCCACACCACTTATAGTGCTAAAACCATGGCTCACGCTCATGTATTGCGTGAGAGTTGAAAAGGTTTGAGAAAGTAAAGGTGTGAAACAATTACTTGGACAATACCGGGGTTGTGCATGATTTAAATTCGTTGTGCAATGATGATAGAGCATAGCCAGACTATATGCTTTTGTAGGGATAACTTTCTTTTGGCCTTGTTATTTTGAAAGTTCATGATTATGTTGCTAGTTTGCTTGAAGTATTATTGTTTCCACGTCAATAGAAAAATATTGTTTTGAATCTAACGGATCTGAACATTCACGCCACATAAGAGGAGTTACAAAGGACATCTATGCTAGGTAGCATGAAAGCATCAAAAATTCATTCTTTATCACTTCCCTACTCGAGGACGAGCAGGAGTTAAGCTTGGGGATGCTTGATACGTCTCAAACGTATCTATATTTTTTGATGGTTTCATGCTGTTATCTTGTCATCTTTGGATGTCTTATGTACCTTTTATATCTTTTTTGGGACTAACTTATTAATTCAGTGCCAACTGCGAGTTCTTGTTTTTTCTGTTTTTTGGCTCTTTTCAGATCTGATTTTGGAACGGAGTCCAAATGGAATAAAATACCCAAAATAAATTTTTCTCGAACTGAAGAAGATCAGGGGGCTTGAGGGCCAAGCCAGGAGGGCTACAGGGGCCCACAAGCCCCCTATTCGCCACCAGGGGGCGGCGGCCAGCAGGCTTGTGGCCTCCGTGGCACCCCCTGACCTAGCTCCTTCGCCTATATATTCCCTAAAATACAGAAAAAAAATCAAGGGATCCACGAAAATACTTTTCCACCGCCGCAAGCTTCCGTTTCCGTGAGATCTCATCTGGAGACCCTTCCTGGTGCCCTGCCGGAGGGGACTTTGGAGTTGGAGGGCTTCTACATCAACATCATCGCCCCTCCAATGACTCGTGAGTAGTTCACTTCAGACCTATGGGTCCGTAGTTAGTAGCTAGATGGCTTCTTCTATCTCTTGGATCTTCAATACAAAGTTCTCCATGATCTTCATGGAGATCTATCCGATGTAATCCTATTTGGCGGTGTGTTTGTCGAGATCCGACGAATTGTGGATTTGTGATCAGATTATCTATGATATATATTTGAGTCTTTGCTGATTTCTTATATGCATGATTTGATATCCTTGTAAGTCTCTCCGAGTCTTGGGTTTTGTTTGGCCAACTAGATCTATGATTCTTGCAACGGGAGAAGTGCTTGGTTTTGGGGTCTTACCGTGTCGTGACCTTTCCCAGTGACAATAGGGGCAGCAAGGCACACATCGTGTAGTTGCCATCAAGGGTAGCAAGGCGGGCTTTGTCGTAGATATGAGATTGTCCATCTACATCATGTCATCTTGCTTAAGGCGTTACTCTGTTCTTTTGGACTTAATAGACTAGATGCATGCTCGATAGCGGTCGACGTGTGGAGTAATAGTAGTAGATGCAGAAAGTATCGGTCTACTTGTTTTGGACATGATGCCTATAGATATAATCATTGCCATAGATAACGTCACGACTTTGCACGGTTCTATCAATTTCTCGACGGTAATTTGTTCACCCACCGTCTATCTTTCTTTCATGAGAGAAGCCACTAGTATACACTATGCCCCCCGGGTCTATTCACACCTATCGTTGCCACTTTGCTTTTACTTCGCTTTGTTACTTTGTTGCTTTCAGTTCTCACTTGGCAAACAATCTATAAGGGATTGACAACCCCTTCATAGCATTGGGAGCAAGCTTTTGTGTTTGTGCAGGTACTTGTGATACTCCTTCACTGGATCGATACCTTGGTTCTCAAAACCGAGGGAAATACTTACCATCTCTGTGCTACATCACCCTTTCCGCTTCGAGGGAACACCAACGCAAGGCTCCAAGGCTACGGGGAAATCCTTTGCATATTTGCCTAGGAAGTCCCTAAAGGCGTAGCCGTAGCAGAAGGATTCCTGGTGCCATTGCTGAGGAGTATCAAGACAAGAACAGTCTCCCGTCAGCACGTGTTTCTGGCACCGTTGGAAGGTCTTTTGTTGAAGTAGCACATACCACGATGCACTACGTGAAGCATTGATGACATTCAGTTGCTCATCGGGAAAGCTATCATCAATAGGTTGTGGGTCATCAAGAACGTTCTCCAACCTAGACAAGTTATCTGCTACTAGGTTATCATCACCCATTCTGTCGACAACGTGCAAATCAAACTGTTTTAGCAAGAGAACCTATCTGATAAGTCTAGGTTTAGCGTCCTTCTTCTCCATGAGGTACTTAATAGGAGCATGATCAGTGTGAATAGTGACTTTGGAATCAACTATGTACGACCTGAACTTTTCACATGCAAACACGACTGCTAAAAACTCATTTTCCGTAGTGGCATAGTTTCTTTGGGCACTGTCTAGAGTTTTACTAGCGTAGTGAATAACATTCAACTTCTTATCGACTCTTTGCCCTAGAACAACACCAACAGCATAATCACTAGCGTCACACATGATCTCAAAATGCAAGTTCCAATCAGGTGGTTGAACAATAGGTGCAGTTATCAAAGCCCTCTTAAGTATTTCGAAGGCTTCCTCACAATCATCGTCAAAAACAAAAGGAATATCCTTCTCCAAGAGATTGGTAAGTGATACGTCTCCATCGTATCTACTTTTCCAAACTCTTTTGCCCTTGTTTTGGACTCTAATTTACATGATTTGAATGGACCTGGACTGACGCTGTTTTCAGCAGAATTGCCTTGGTGTTATTTTTGTGCAGAAATCAAAGTTCTCCAAACGTCCTGAAAATCTACGGGGAGCAGTTTTGGAAAATAAGAAAAATATTTGCGCCAATTTCCACCTGAGGGGGTTGGCCAGTGGGCCACAAGCCCTGGCTCCGCCACCACCACCGCTGGTGGCAGTGGGTAGGCTTGTGGGGCCCACATGGCTCTGCCGCCCCCAACCTCAGGTCTATAAGTTCCCTTTCGTTCTAGAAAAAAAAAGAGAAGTTTTCGTCGCGTTTGCGATACGGAGGCGCCGCCACAACCTGTTCTTCATCTGGAGGGCAGATTTGGAGTCCGTCTTGGGCTCCGGAGAGGGGAAATCGTCGCCATCGTCATCATCAACCTTCTTCCCTCTCCAATTCCATGAAGCTCTCCGTCGTTCGTGAGTAATCTATTCGTAGGCTCGCTGGGCGGTGATGAGTAGGATGAGATCTATCATGTAATCGAGTTAGTTTTGATGGGGATTGATCCCTAGTATCCACTATGTTCTGAGATTGATGTCGCTAATACTTTGCCATGCTTAATGCTTGTCACTAGGGCCCGAGTGCCATGATTTCAGATCTGAAATTATTATGTTGTCACCAACATATGTGTGTTTTAGATCCGATCTTGCAAGTTGTAGTTACCTACTATGTGTTATGACCCGGCAACCCCGGAATGACAATGACCGGAACCACTCCCGGTGATGACCATAGTTTGAGGAGTTCATGTGTTCACCAAGTGCTAATGCGTTGGTCCGTTTCTTTATTAAAAGGAGAACCTTAATATCCCGTAGTTTCCTTTTGGACCCCGCTGCCACGGGAGGGATGGACAATAAATGCCATGCAAGTTCTTTTCCCTAAGCACGTATGACGACACACGGAATGCATGCCTACATCACATTGACGAACGGGAGCTAGCCACATATCTCTCCGTGTTATAACTGTTGCATGATGAATATCATCCAAACAAATCATCGACCCTTTGCCTACGAGTTTGTCCTACTGCTGCTGTTACTTGTCTTGCTCTGCTGCTGCTGTTACTACTGTTGCTACTCCTGTTACTTGTCTTGCTCTGCTGCTGCTACTACTACTGTTGCTACTGCTGTTACTTGTCTTGCTCTGCTGCTACTGTTGCTACTATTGTCGCTCGCTACTGTTGCTACTTGCCACTGCTGTCACTACTGCTGTTCCTTGCCACTGTCGTTACTCGCTACTTTGTTGTTACTACTTTGCTTGCTGATACTAATCTTTCACGTGTGGTTGAATCTGACAAATTGAACTTCTAATACTCGAGAGTATTCTCTCACCTCCTGTTTTGGCGATCGGCAAATTTGGGTCGAATACTCTACCCGCGAAAACTGCTATCACCCCATGCGCTTGTGGGCCATCAACAACATTCTTCTAGTTTTGATTTCCACAGAGTGCTAGCAGCATTCTTCTAGTGTCGTTGCAAGGGGAAAACAGTTGACATCAAGCATTTTTCTGGCGCCGTTGCCGGGGAGGCATTGCTATATTCTCTGAGTCACTTGGGATTTATATCTACTGGTCACTATGAAGAATCTGAAGGATCCGAAGACCAAAGTCTTGCCCTCAACTACGAGGGGAGGTAAGGAATTGCCATCTAGCTCTGCACTTGATTCACCTTCAGTTATGAGTGAGTTTGCGACATCACCTCCTGCTAGAAATCTTGATATGTCGCATGTGCTTGATGATGCTTATGATGCTACTGCTAGAGATGCTATGCTTGATACTGCTTTGCCTGATGATGCTAGAGATGCTATTTTGCCTGATGATGCTATGCTTGATACTGCTAGAGATACTACTTTGCCTGATGTTCCACTAGGAGTGTTCCTTGATGCTCATATTGCTAGAGTTATTGCCAATGCTCGTGATGCTTCTGAAACTGCCGAAACTATTGAGATAGAACCTGCTTTTGCTCCTGCTAGATCTAGCTCTCCTAGATATGAATTGCCTGATATACCTGAGGGTTACGTTATGGAGGGAGAGATAGCTGAGGATTTTCTTGCGTGTAAGGATGCCTATTACGCTAAGAAATTACTTCTCAAGTGGAAGGAAAAATCTCGGGAAGCTAGGATGAAATATGACCCGAAGTTTGCCACTTCACCTATCTTTATCACCGATAAGGATTATGAATTCTCTGTCGATCCTGAGATAATCTCTCTAGTCGAATCTGATCCTTTCCACGGTTATGAGTCTGAGACAGTCGTAGCCCATCTTGCCAAACTACACGATATAGCCACCCTTTTCACTAATGAGAAGATCCGCCAGTACTATATCCTTAAGTTGTTTCCTTTCTCTCTAAAGGATGATGCTAAAGCCTGGTTCACCTCTCTTGCTCCTGGATGTGTGAGTAGTCCCCAGGAGATGGTCTATTACTTCTATGAGAAATATATCCCTTCCCATAAGAAGCAAGCTGCCTTGCAGGAAATATACAACTTTGCTCAACTCCAAGAAGAGAGTCTTCCACAAGCTTGGGGGAGGCTCGTCCAGCTACAAAATGCTTTGCCTGATCACCCTCTTAAGAAGAACGAGATACTTGATATCCTCTATAACGTACTTATCTATGCCTCTAGAGACCACCTAGATAGTTGTGCCGGTTGTGTTTTTAGGTAACGAACTGTAGAACAAGCTGAGACCCTACTGAATAACATCTTGGTCAACTATAATGCTTGGACTATTCCCGAACCACCTCCTAAGCCAAATCCTAAGAAAAGAGGTATTCTATTCCTCAGTCCCGAAGATATGCAAGAAGCCAAGAAATCTATGCAAGAGAATGGCATTAGATCTGAAGATGTCAAAAATCTACCACCTACCGAAGAGATCCATGGTCTCGATAACCCGATACATGTAGTGGAAGTAAATTCTCTACGTAGGTTTGATGAGAGTGATATTCCTTTTGATAAACCTGCTAGCCTATGCTTTGATGAATTTTACAACTTTATTGCCAAACAACAGAGTTTCAATGATTATGTTAGCAAACATTTGGAACAAAGTACTCGTATGCTTAGCCATTTAAGTGCTTGTGTAGACAGAAATGTCAATGATCTGAAGCTTCTGAGTAAACATGCCTCTATGATTACTACTCAGGTAGAACAAGTACTTAAAGCTCAGAATAACTTGCTCAATGAATTAAATGACAACTCTGTCAGAGTCATTACTAGAGGAGGCAAAATAACTCAGGAACCCTTGTATCCTGAAGGTCACCCTAAGAGAATTGATCAAGATTCTCAAGGAGTCAATGTTGATAGACCTAGTCATCCTAAGGAGAAGAAGAAGGATGATAGAAACCTACATGCCAATTCACCAAATACTATCACACCTGAAGAACCTAATGATATTTCTGCGTTTGATGCAGAAACACAATCTGGTGATGAACATGAACCTGGTGCCAATATGGACAGTGATGTTCATAATAATGCTCAACCTAGCAATGATGAGGATGTGGAGATTGCACCTATGGTTAATCCTGATAACCCACTACCTAAGAAATACGATAAGAATGACTTCACTGCTAGGAAGCATGGTAAAGAAAGGGATCCATGGGTTCAGAGACCTATGCCCTTTCCTCCTAAGACATTCAAGAAAAAGGATGATGAGGATTTTGAGCGCTTCGTTGGGATGATAAGACCCATCTTCCTGCAGATGCGGTTAACTGATATGCTCAAGATGTCTCCATATGTCAAATACATGAAAGATATCGTGACTAATAAACGGAAGATACCAGATCTTGAGATCTCCACCATGCTTGCCAATTACACTTTTAAAGGTGGAACTCCTAAGAAACTTGGTGATCCCGGAGTGCCCACTATACCTTGCTCCATTAAAGGAAACTACGTAAGAACTGCCATATGTGACCTTGGAGCCGGTGTTAGTGTTATGCCGCTCTCTCTATATTGTAGACTTGAGTTGGATAAGTTGACACCCACTGAAATTTCTCTGCAAATGGCCGACAAATCGACTGCTTTCCCTATCGGCATTTGCGAGGATGTGCCTGTTGTGGTTGCTAACACCACTATCTTAACAGACTTTGTTATCTTGGATATTCCCAAGGACGATGCCATGGCTGTCATCCTCGGAAGACCCTTTTTAAACATGGCAGGGGCTGTTATAGATTGCAACAAAGGCAATGTCACTTTCCACGTTAACGGTAATGAGCACACAGTGCACTTTCCAAAGAAACGATATCGAGTACATTGCATCAATGCTATCAAAAAGACTTCATCGATTCTTATTGGGAGCTTTGAATGCCCTATTCCTTGTGTCAAGATGAAGTATGATTTTCTTGTTGGGGAGATACATATCCCCATTGAGGTGACTTAGTGGCTATTCGAAAATTCTCCGTTCTCTCTTGCGATTCGAGAAGGTTTTAGCATAAGGACTTGATCAATCCCACTGACGGATTTCTATCGATGACCATGAAACGGATGAATCAAAGAGTCACATACCTCTGTTTTAAGATTTCATTTTCTTTTGCTTATAATAAAAATGACAGATTTAGTTTAGTTTTTCCCTGTTTTCTGTTTTAGCGTCCCGGAGAAAAATACCTCGAAAATAAAAGTTCTCCGATGGTCCTGAAAATCTAGTATGATTTTTTATGGAATTTTTGAAAATTTCTGGGCCTGAGAGCTGGCCTGGGGGCCAGACCAGTGGGCCACAAGCCCTGCCACCGCCACCCCCTGGTGGCGGAGTGCAAGCTTGTGGGGCCCACAGAGACCCCCTCCACTCATTCCAGCTCCCAGCCTCTTCTTCCACCTCCAGAAAAAATTGTTTCGCAGCTCAAACCCGTGTTCTTGCTCATTTGGCTATGATTTTCGATCTCCTTGCTCAAAGCACCATTCTCCGAACCGTTTTGGGGAAATTACTCCTTGGTAAGTGACTCCTCCATTGGTCCAATTAGTTTTTGCTCTAGTGCTTTATCCTTCGCGTATTCTTGCTACCTTGGTGACCCTGTTCATTCACTTTAGCTGGTCCCAAGTAGTTTTAGCGCGTGATACGGTCTCTAGGCACTAGTAGGAGTAGTTTCTACAAGGTGTGGTGGGTCTTCATTCACTTTTCTATTGAACTTCAAAAAATTTAGCAAAAGGAAATTATGTTCAGGAGGAAGTTTCATGGTGGTTCCCCAAGTAAGAAGGGTCCTCGTCTCTCTTTTTGGGAGCCCGAACCTTTTCAACTAAGGGACGCACCGGTGCAACCATGTGAATGGCCTTCCGATGAGTTCATGATCGAAGCAGGTTTCAAGGATGAGTTTGATACACTTGTCCGCAATGCCAGGTTAGAAGTATTCCTCTCACATAAATGTGAACAGTATGCTTTGCTCATTGCCTCTTTCGTGCGTAGATTTAAATTTTTAGTTGGCCGTGACTCATCCATACTGTTTGATCTGTACGATAAATCCTATACCGTGGATTTGGAGGATTTCAATAGGATTTGCAAGATACCCGATGGGGGTAGTATTAATGATCCTTCTAAATCTTTTGTCAGAGACTTTGTCTCCAGTATAACTATTGGAGAAACCAGAGATATCACGCATGCCACCATAGGAAGCATCCATTTCCCTGCCTTGCACTGCCTTGCTCTCTTCATAGGTAGGTGCATTAACGGCAAGGGTGCACATTGTGACCTATGCGCTTCTGACCTTAGTATCCTTAAGAGCGCAGTAACAGGTGATAGGAGCTTCAATATGGGAGCTATAATAGCAAGGAGGCTGAATAAAAATGCCAGTGAGGGGGATTTCTTTGGTGGAGTTTATGCTACACGCTTAGCAAATTTTCTTGGAGTATCCATTCGTCCAGAAAACCCTCCTCTCCGTACAGCCTACCTTGATCGTGTCGCTCTAACACGCTACCAGTTCCTTGAGAGAGATCATGGATCCCTCCTATACCGCTTGATATTTAACCGGCAGCGTGTTTTCCATATTACCCTTCCTCCTCCTGTTTTCTTTGACTTTCAGGTAAAACGAAGATACTACATAACCATAGGAGAGGCAGAGGAGTATGAGAGGGAGGCGACGACCGCTCGACTTCGTGAGGCAGATATTCAGGCAGTGGCTGCAGCACTCCCGTGTAACACCCATTATGACTTTGGGTTTCGCTAGGATCATCCTTGGTAGTAGACCAAGCTAGGCCAAAAGCCTAAGCTTGGGGGAATACATGTTCTCACCGACTTTACATTCATGCTTATGCTTTCACTCTGTTAGCCGGTGTTTACACTTTGCCACTGTATTATCCATGCTAGTTTATTTATTTTTCTTGTTTTCCTGTTTTGTGTCCTTTTGAGAAAACCCAAAAAGATTTTTCTTTCTTCTTTTGCTTGTTGGGAACTTTCCCGTGTAAATAGTTTTCTTTTTCTTTGTGTCAAGGTAGAAGATATTGGTTACAATGTTTAGTGGTTCTTGCATGCTTACCTGTTTAGCTATCAAAGAGCCATATTACTTTGTCTTCTCCTTTGTGTTTGCCTGCAGATTCAGCTTAGTCCAATGCGCTTATTATTGTTCACATCGTTCGATCGTGCAAATGAAAGTCAACAATGATGATATATGATGAAGTGACTGAGACTGAAAAGCTGGTATGAACTCTATCTATTTTGTTTTTGTAAATATGACTAGCTTGTCGACCCAGATTTAGCTTTGTTGTGAGAGAACCATGTTTGCAATGACAACTTAGAGATCATAGTTTATGATGCCATGCTTATTTAGCTGAGAGCTTATAATGGTTTGTCTTGAATGCCAACATAGATTTTGAGATGACTATGATGTAGTATGATAGGATGGTATTCTCCTTTGAATGTTTCAAGTGGCTTGACTTGGCGCATGTTCATGCATGTAGTTGAAACAAAATCAACATAACCTCTATGATGTTCGTGTTCATGGTGATTTATATCTTGTTCATGCTTGCATTCGATGTTAGTCAAACTCATTGCATCTTGATGACTGTTGTCGCCCTCTAGTTGGTCGCTTCCCAGTCTTTTGCTAGCCTTCACTTGTACTAAGCAGAATTCTTCTTGTGCATCCAATTCCATAAACCCAAAAGTTTTTCCATGAGAGTCCACCATACCTACCTATTTGCGGTATCTACCTGCCGTTCCAAGTAAATTTGCATGTGCCATTCTCTAAACCTTCAAGAAATAATCTGTTTTGCATGCCCGAACCGCTCATGTGGTGACAGGGGGCTATTGGTATCTTCCATGCTAGGAGTGTTATCCTCGACATGTGTCTATTCATTGTCACTCACGAGAAAGGGGCGGTAATTGGAGTGCCTAGTTCCACGCTTTAATCGAAAACATAACTGTAAAACAAACATCCTCTTTTATAAGCACCAATTAGAGAGCACCTCTGTCATTTTTATGCTTTGCTTTTGATTGATATTGAGTATGACTATGACTGGATCTTCGTTGCTATGAATTACAATGTTTAGTCAGCCCTTGATCTTTGAAAGTGCTCTGCATTCATGTTTTGCGGTCTCAGAAAGAGCTAGCGAGATACCACCTATTCATATTTCTTCATGCTTGTTTTGATTGAAGTGTTGGTATTTGAAACTCATTATTATTTGCTCGTTAGTTCATTATGCCATTGATATTAGCTTACCTTGAGAACTTTGTGTCATTTGCTTTTGTGGTTAACTTGTGATCTTGCTGAAATTCTGGTTATGAGTTAGTCATAGTTGCAACAACAAGATCAAACAGAGTTTGTCAAAGTTTTTCTTTCTCTCTCAGTTTGTCAACTGAGTTGCTTGAGGACAAGCAAGGTTTTAAGCTTGGGGGAGTTGATACGTCTCCATCGTATCTACTTTTCCAAACTCTTTTGCCCTTGTTTTGGACTCTAATTTGCATGATTTGAATGGAACTAACCTGGATTGACGCTGTTTTCAGCAGAATTGCCTTGGTGTTATTTTTGTGCAGAAATCAAAGTTCTCCAAACGTCCTGAAAATCTACGGGGAGCAGTTTTGGAAAATAAGAAAAATATCTGCGTTAAGTTCCACCTGAGGGGGTGGGCCAGTGGGCCACAAGCCCTGGCTCCGCCACCACCCCCTGGTGGCGGTAGGCAGGCTTGTGGGGCCAACACGGCTCTGCCGCCCCCAACCTCAGGTCTATAAGTTCCCTTTCGTTCTAGAAAAAAAAAGAGAAGTTTTCGTCGCGTTTGCGATACGGAGGCGCCGCCACAACCTGTTCTTCATCTGGAGGGCAGATCTGGAGTCCGTCTTGGGCTCCGGAGAGGGGAAATCGTCGCCATCGTCATCATCAACCTTCTTCCCTCTCCAATTCCATGAAGCTCTTAGTCGTTCGTGAGTAATCTATTCATAGGCTCCCTGGGCGGTGATGAGTAGGATGAGATCTATCATGTAATCGAGTTAGTTTTGATGAGGATTGATCCCTAGTATCCACTATGTTCTGAGATTGATGTTTCTACTACTTTGCCATGCTTAATGCTTGTCACTAGGGCCCGAGTGACATGCTTTCAGATCTGAAATTATTTTGGTGTCACCAATATATGTGTGTTTTAGATCCGATCTTGCAAGTTGTAGTTACCTACTATGTGTTATGATCCGGCAACCCCGGAGTGACAATAACCGGAACCACTCCCGATGATTACCATAGTTTGACGAGTTCATTTGTTCACCAAGTGCTAATGCGTTGGTCCGGTTCTTTATTAAAAGGAGAACCTTAATATCCCGTAGTTTCCTTTTGGACCCCGCTGCCACGGGAGGGATGGACAATATATGTCATGCAAGTTCTTTTCCCTAAGCACATATGACGACACACGGAATGCATGCCTACGTCACATTGACGAACGGGAGCTAGCCACATATCTCTCCGTGTTATAACTGTTGCATGATGAATATCGTCCAAACAAATCACCGGCCCTTTGCCTACGAGTTTGTCCTACTGTTGTTGTTACTTTTCTTGCTCTGCTGCTGCTGTTACTACTGTTGCTACTCCTGTTACTTGTCTTGCTCTGCTGCTGCTGCTACTATTGTTGCTACTGCTGTTACTTGTCTTGCTCTGTTGCTACTGTTGCTACTACTGTCGCTTGCTACTGTCGCTACTTGCCACTGCTGTCACTACTGATGTTCCTTGCCACTGCCGTTACTCGCTACTTTGCTGTTACTACTTTGCTTGCAGATACTAATCTTTCAGGTGTGGTTGAATCTGACAAATTCAACTCCTAATACTCGAGAGTATTCTCTCACCTCCTGTTTTGGCGATCAATAAATTTGGGTCGAATACTCTACCCTCGAAAACTGCTACGATCCCATGCGCTTGTGGGCCGTCAACAACATTCTTCTAGTTTCGATTGCCGGAGAGTGCTAGCAGCATTCTTCTGGTGCCGTTGCAAGGGGAAGAACAGTTGACATCAGTAAGAGGCCTAGAAATCTTAGAGAAGTCTTTAATGAACCTTCTATAGAAACCAACATGACCAAGGAAACTTCTTATACCTTTGATATCCGTGGGGTATGGCATTTTCTCGATTACATCAACCTTAGCCTTATCGACTTCAATACCTCTTTCGGAAATTTTATGTCCTAAGACGATGCCTTCATTAACCATAAAGTGGCACTTCTCCCAATTCAAGACAAGATTGGTGTCTTCACATCTCTGTAAGACTCGATCAAGGTTGCTGAGGCAATCATCAAAGGAAGACCCGTAAACGGAGAAGTCATCCATGAAAACCTCAACAATCTTTTCACAAAAGTCAGAGAATATAGCCATCATACAACTTTGAAAGGTGGCAGGTGCATTACATAAGCCAAAAGGCATACGTCTATAAGCAAAGGTACCGAAAGGGCAGGCGAAAGTGGTTTTCTCCTGATCAGATTGTGCAACTGGTATTTGGGAGAAACCAGAATACCCGTCTAGAAAGCAGAAGTGTGTGTGTATTTGGACAACCTTTCTAGCATTTGGTCAATAAAAGGCAAAGGGTAATGATCTTTCCTAGTGGCTTTATTGAATTTCCTAAAATCGATCACCATCCTATAGCCAGTAATAATCCTCTGTGGGATCAGATCATCCTTATCATTAGGGACAACGGTAATGCCTCCCTTCTTAGGGACGCAATGCACCGGACTGACCCAATCGCTGTGAGCAACAGGATAAATGATACCTGCTTCCAGGAGCTTTAGTATTTCTTTTCTCACTACTTCTTTCATCTTAGGATTTAATCTCCTTTGATGAACAACAACTGGTTTGAAGTCAGGATCAGTTTTAATCTTGTGATGGCATAGAGTGGGACTAATGCCCTTAAGATCATCAAGAATATCTCCAATAGCAGCACGGTGCTTCCTCAGAGTTTTTAGTAACTTCTTTTTTCTTCATGCTCTGAGAGGCTAGCACTAATTATAACAGGATATATCTCTTTTTAATCAAGATAGGCATACTTAAGAGTATCAGGCAACTGTTTAAGCTCAAACACAGGATCACCCTTTGGTGGGGGTGGATCCCAAGCAGTTCAACAGGCAGATTATTCTTAAGGATAGGATATTGTTCTAAGACAACTCTATCTATTTCATCCCTTTCATCCATATGCATATCATTTTCATGCTCAAGCAAGTATTGCTCTAAGGGATCAGTAGGAGGCACGGCAATAGAGGATAAGGCAATAGTTTCATCCCTACTAGGCAACTCCTTTTCATGAGGTTCTCTACCAAACTTAGAGAAATTGAACTCATGTGACACACCTTCAAAGCCAACAGTGACAGTTTGCTTCTCATAATCAATATGAGCATTGACAGTATTGAGAAAACGTCTACCAAATATGATGGGACAAAAGCTATCTTGTGCGGTAGCAGGAACAAGGAAATCAGCAGGATACTTCATTTTACCACACAAGACTTCAACATCCCTAACAATTCCCACATGGCAGATAGTATCTCTATTGGCAAGCTGAATAGTGGCATCAATGGGCTCTATCTCAACAGGTGCAATCTCATCTTTGATTTCATCGTATAAGGATTGAGGTATTGCACTAACACTAGCACCCACGTTACATAAACCATGGTAATAATGATCTCCTATCTTAACAGAAACAACATGCATGCCAACAACAGGCCTATGTTTGTCTCTAGCGTGAGGTTTAGCAATTCTAGCAGCATCTTCATAGAAGTGAATATTATGTCCCTCAACATCGTCGGACAAAAGATCTTTGATGATAGAAATTTTGGTTCAACTCTAATTTGCTCAGGGGGTGTAGGTGTTCTAATATAGCCTCTACGTATCACAGTTGAAGCTTTAGAATGATCCTTTATCCTAACACGGAAAGGTGGTTTCTCAATGTAAGCACTGGGAACAACAGGATCATTATAGGCAATGACTTTCTCTTCAACTGGAGTGGGTTTAACTACATTGACTTCTAAAGGAGAATGATACTTAAACAACTTCTCTTTGGGGAGATCAATATGAGCAGCAAAAGATTCACACAATGGAGCTACTATCTCAAAGTCAAGTCCATACTTAGCGCTAAATCACTAAAGGTATTTGTCTCAGCAAAGGATTTAACGCAATCAAACGTGAAATTCATACCTGACTCCTTACTTTCTTCAAGATCCCAATCTTCAGAGTTGCGTTTAATTCTCTCCAATAAATTCCATTTGAAGTCAATATCCTTCTTCATAAAAGAACCGGTACAAGAAGTGTCAAGCATGGTGCGATCAACATGAGAAAGTTGAGCATAGAAGTTCTGAATGATAATTTCTCTCGAGAGCTCATGATTGGGGCATGAATATAACATTGATTTAAGGCTCCACAAGCTTGAGCGATGCTTTCTCTCTCACGAGGCCAAAAATTATAAATATAATTCCGATCACGATGTACTAAATGCATAGGATAAAACTTTTGATGAAATTCCAATTTCAACCGATTGTAGTCCCATGATCCAGTGTCATCACATAGCCTATACCATGTCAACGCCTTATCCTTCAAAGATAAAGGAAAGACCCTCTTCTTGACCTCATCCTCGGGCAAACCTGCAAGCTTAAATAAACCACAAACTTCATCTACATAGATTAGATGCAAGTTTGGATGTGATGTTCCATCTCCTGAAAAAGGATTAGCCAGCAGTTTCTCAAGCATACCCGAAGGAAATTCAAAGCAGTAGAGTTTTACTAGCATAGTGAATAACATTCAACTTCTTATCGACTCTTTGCCCTAGAATAGCACCAACATCATAATCACTAGCGTCACACATGATCTCAAAAGGTAAGTTCCAATCAGGTGGTTGAACAATACGTGCAGTTATCAAAGCCCTCTTAATTATTTCGAAGGCTTCGTCACAATCATCGTCAGAAACAAAAGGAATATCCTTTTGTACGAGATTGGTAAGAGGCCTAGAAATCTTAGAGAATTATTTAATGAACCTTCTATAGAAACCAGCATGACCAAGGAAACTTCTTATACCTTTGATATCTGTGGGGTATGGCATTTTCTC
This sequence comes from Hordeum vulgare subsp. vulgare, assembly GCF_904849725.1. Taxonomy (NCBI): domain Eukaryota; kingdom Viridiplantae; phylum Streptophyta; class Magnoliopsida; order Poales; family Poaceae; genus Hordeum; species Hordeum vulgare. The sequence continues at coordinate 513,134,641 of NC_058523.1, forward strand.
GATTGCATCAACCTTAGCCTTATCGACTTCAATACCTCTTTCAAAAATATTATGTCCTAAGACGATGCCTTCATTAACCATAAAGTGACACTTCTCCCAATTCAAGACAAGATTGGTGTCTTTACATCTCTGCAAGACTCGATCAAGGTTGCTGAGGCAATTGTCAAAAGAAGACCCGTAAATGGAGAAGTTATCCATGAAAACCTCAACAATCTTTTCACAAAAGTCAGAGAATATAGCCATCATACATCTTTGAAAGGTGGTAGGTGCATTACATAAGCTAAAAGGCATACATCTATAAGCAAAGGTACCGAAAGGGCAGGTGAAAGTGGTCTTCTCCTGATCAGATTGTGCAACTGGTATGTGACAGCCTGGCTTATTAGGGATGATAGATGATGTGCCACAAGCATATGAGATCGTAGCAGTTTTCGAGGGTAGAGTGTTCAACCCAAATTTGTTGATTCGCCAAGAAGGGAAGCGAAATAATATTCTCGAGTATTAGCAGCTGAATATGTCAGATTCAACCACACATGAAAGATTAGTGTCTACAAGCAAAGTATCAGTAGCAAGGTAGTATGATAGCAACGGTGCCAGAAAAAGCCTTGCTGACGGGATGTTAGTGCCGCTTACCTAGCCTCCCCGGCAATGGCGCCAACAAATTCTTGCAACAAGTAATAGAGGAGTAGTAAGGAACAGTAGTAGTAGCAGCAGCAAAGTAACAAGTAACAGCAGTAGTGACAGCAACAACAAAGTGGCCCAATCCCTTTGGTAGCAAGGGACAAGCCCAAGCAAAGTAACGCAGCGAGAACCAGTAGTAAAAGACTCGTAGGTAGTGGATCGGTGATGGATGAGTGTGACAGATGTGATTCATCATGTAACAGCTATAACACGGAGAGATATGTAACTAGCTCCGGTTCATCAATCTAATGTAGGCATGTATTCCGTATGTAGTCATACGTGCTTAGGGAAAAGAACTTGCATGACATCTATTGTCCATCCCTCCCATGGCAGTGGGGTCCTAATGGAAACTACGGGATATTAAGGTTCTCCTTTTAATAAAGAACCGGACCAATGCATTAACACGTGGTGAATACATGAACTCCTCATACTATGGTCATCTCCAGGAGTGGTTCCGGCTATTGTCACTCCGGGGTTGCCGGGTAATAACACATAGTAGGTGACTACAACTTGCAAGATAGGATCTAAAACACACATATATTGGCGACAACATAATAGGTTCAGATCTGAAATCATGGCACTCGGGCCCTAGTGACAAGCATTAAGCATAGCCAAGTAGTAGCAACATCAATCTAGAACATAGTGGATACTAGGGATCAATCCCCGTCAAGAACTAACTCGATTACATGATAGTTCTCATCCAACTCATCACCGTCCAGCAAGCCTATAATGAGATTACTCATGAACGATAAAGAGCATCATGGAATTATCGATGGACAAAGGTTGATGATGACGATGGCGACGATTTCCCCTCTCCGGAGCCCGAAACGGACTCCAGATCTGCCCTCCAGATGAAGAACAGGGTGTGGCGGCGCGTCCGTATCGCAAAACGCGATGAAACCTTCTCTTTGAATTTTTTTTCAGACGAAACGGAAGATATAGAGCTGAGATTGGGGGCGGTGGTGCCACGTGGGCCCCACAAGCCTGCATGGCGCGACCATAGGGGGTGGCCGCGGCCTCTGGGCTTGTGGCCCACTAGCACGCCCCCTCTGGTGGACCTTTGCGCAGGTATTTTTATTTTATTCCAGAAAAATCTCCGTAAATTTTCAAGACGTTCCGAGAAGTTTTATTTCTACACAAAAACAACACCATGGCAATTCTGCTAAAAACAGCGTCAGTCCGAGTTAGTTCCATTCAAATCATGCAAATTAGAGTCCAAAACAAGGGCAAAAGAGTTTGGAAAAGTAGATACGACGGAGTCATATCAACTCCCCCAAGCTTAAAGCCTTGCTTGTCCTCAAGCAACTCAGTTGAAAAAATGAGAGAGACAAAAGAAAAACTTTGAAGTACTCTGTTTGATCTTGTTGTTGCAACTATGTCTAACTCACAACCAGAATTTCAGCAAGATCACAAGCAAACCACATAAGCAAATGACATCTAGGTCTCACGGTAAACTCATATCAATGGCATAATCAACTAGCAAGCAAATAATAATAAGCCTCAAATGTCAACACTTCAATCAAAACAACATGAAGCAGTACGAATAGATGGTATCTCGCTAGCTCTTTCTGAGACCGCAAAACATAAATGCAGACCACCTTCAATGACCAAGGGTTGACTAAACAATGTAATTCTTGGCAATGAAGATCCAGTCATAGTCATACTCAACACAGTTAAAAGAAAAGCATAAAAATGATAGAGGTGCTCTCTAATTGGTACTTTTGTAAGAGGAGGATGACTCAACAGGAACATAAATAGACAGGCCCTTCGCAGAGGGAAGCATTGATTTGTAGAGGTGCCAGAGCTCAATCTTTGAAAACAGAGATAATAATTTTGGGTGGCATGCTTTCATTGTCAACGCAATGACTAAGAGTTCTCAGCATCTTCCACGCTACACATGCTATAGGCGGTTCCCAAACAGAAAAGTAAAGTTTTGACTCCCCCACCACTAATCAATCACACTCCACGTCTAGCCGAATCCTCGGGTACCGTCCATACCAACATCAATCCTGGGGGAGTTTGGTTTGCAATTATCTTTTCGATTTGAGTATGGAACTGGGAATTCCAATTACCGGCCCCTTTCTCGTGCATGATAGTGAATAAACACATATCGAGGATAACACGCCTAGCATGGAAGATACCAATAGCCCCCTGTCACCACATGAGAGGTTCGGGCATGCAAAACAGATTATTTCTTGAAGATTTAGAGAGTGGCACATGGAAATTTACTTGGAATGGCAGGTAGATACCGCACATAGGTAGGTATGGTGGACTCGTATGGCACAACTTTGGGTTTATGGGAGGTGGATGCACAAGCAAAATTCCCGCTTAGTACAAGTGAAGGCTAGCAAAAGACTGGGAAGCGACCAACTAGAGAGCGACAACAGTCATCAAAATGCATTGAGAGTAACTAACATTGAGTGCAAGCATGAGTAGGACATAAATCACCTTGAACATGAACATCATAGAGGCTATGTTTATTTTGTTTCAACTACATACGTGAACATGCGCCAAGTCAAGCCACTTGAAACATTAAAAGGAGGATACCATCCTATCATACTACATCATAGTCATCTCAACATTCATGTTGGCAACCAAGACAGACCATTATAAGCTCCTAGCTAAATAAGCATGTCATAAGCAACTATGATCTCTAAGTTGTCATTGCAAACTTGTTTCTCTCACAACAAAGCTGAATCAGGCATGATGAGCTAGTCATATTTACAAAAACAAAATAGATCGAGTTCATACCAGGTTTTCCAGGCTCAGTCACTTCATCATATATCGTCATTATTGCCTTTCACTTGCACGACCGAATGATGTGAACAATAATAAGCATGCTCGTGCATTGGACTAAAGCTGGAATCTGCAGGCAAACACAAAGGAGAAGACAAAGTAATATGGCTCTTTGAAAGCTAAACATGTATGCATGCAAGAGCCATTAAACATTGTAACCATGGTCTTCTACCTTGACCCAAAGAAAAATAAAACTATCTACACGGGAAAACTCCCAACAAGCAAAAGAAGAAAAGAAAATGTTTTTGGTTTTTTCTCAACTAGACAGACACACGAAAAGAAAACAAGAAAAATAAAATAAACTAGCATGGATGATACAGTGGCAAAGTGTGAACACCGACGAACAAAGTGAAAGCATAAGCAAGAATGTAAAGTTGGTGAGAACACGTACTCCCCCAAGCTTAGGCTTTTGGCCTAAGTCGGTCTACTCCCAAGGAGGGAAATAACCAGCTCCTGGGTACTCCGGAGTGGACTGAGGATGACACTGCTATGTGAGCTCCTCCGGTTCCCACTGATAAACTCGCGTCTGGTACTCGACTGGCGGCTCGGGCACGGGCACCTGTGGTTGGGCCAAGCCCCAATATGCGTAGATATCCGAGGGCATAATAGTGTACCTGCCTACATCAAGATTGAACAAAGAAGGAGCAGGCAAAGTAATAGTCTCACGAGTACCCTGACTAAATACAAGGTTATAAATCATCCTTCCACCTATATCTCTATCAATAAAGTCATGGCGAACCATGCTATCGTAATCTAGATATCTCTCGGGGAGAAGAATCTCTTCTTCCTCCTCCAATCTAATAGGTATCTCAAAGTGTCTAGCAAGACGAGTAGCATAGATACCTCCATAGACAACACCTTTCGAACGGTTCAGGTTCAACTGTTGATCTACTATAGCGCCCAAGCTATAAGTTTTATTGTTATAAAGGGCTTCGCGCAAGACCGCAAGGTCTGGGGAACTAAGTGACTGATACGTCTCAAACGTATCAATAATTTTTGATGGTTTCATGTTGTTATCTTGCCATCTTTGGATGTTTTATATACTTTTATATCTTTTTTTGGGACTAACTTATTAATTTAGTGCCAACTGCCAGTTCTTGTTTTTTCTATGTTTTTGGCTCTTTTCAGATCTGATTTTGGAACGGGGTCCAAACGGAATAAAATCCACGAAATGATTTTTTCTCGAACGGAAGAAGATCAGGGGGCCTGTGGGCCAAGCCAGGAGGGCTGCAGGGAGCCCACAAGCCCCCACTCCGCCACCAGGGGGAGGCGGCGGTGGGCAGGCTTGTGGTCTCCCTGGCGCCCCCCTAACCTAGATCTTGCGCCTATATATTCCCTAAAAATCCGAAAAAAGGGAGCCTCGAAAATACTTTTCCGCCGCCGCAAGCTTCCGTTTCCGCGAGATATCATCTGGAGACCCCTCCCGGCGCCCTACTGGAGGGGACTTTGGAGTAGGAGGGCTTCTTCATCATCATCATCACCCCTCCAATGACTCCTGAGTAGTTCACTTCATACCTACGGGTCCGTAGTTAGTAGCTAGATGGCTTCTTCTCTCTCTTGGATCTTCAATACAAAGTTCTCCATGATCTTCATGGAGATCTATCCGATGTAATATTCTTTGGCGGTGTGTTTCTCGAGATCCGATGAATTGTGGATTTGTGATCAGATTATCTATGATATATATTTGAGTCTTTTCTGATTTCTTATATGCATGATTTGATATCCTTGTAAGTCTCTCCGAGTCTTGGGTTTTGTTTGGCCAACTAGATCTATGATTCTTGCAATGGGAGAAGTGCTTGGTTTTGGGTTCTTACCATGTGGTGACCTTTCCCACTGACAGCAGGGGCACCAAGGCACACATTGAGTGGTTGCCATCAAGGGTAACAAGGTGGGCTCTCTCGTTGATATGAGATTGTCCATCTACATCATGTCATCTTGCTTAAGGTATTACTCTGTTCTTTTGGACTTAATACACTAGATGCATGCTGGATAGCGGTCGACGTGTGGAGTAATAGTAGTAGATGCAGAAAGTATCGGTCTACTTGTTTTGGACGTGATGCCTACAGATATAATCATTGCCATAGATATCGTCACGACTTTGCGCGGTTCTATCAATTGCTCAACAGTAATTTGTTCACCCACCGTCTACTTGCTTTCATGAGAGAAGCCACTAGTAAACACTATGGCCCCCGGGTTTATTCACATCTATCGTTTACACCTCCGCTTTTACTTTGCTTTGTTACTTTGTTGCTTTCAGTTCTCACTTTGCAAACAATCTATAAGGGATTGACAACCCCTTCATAGCGTTGGGAGCAGGTTCTTTGTGTTTGTGCAGGCACTTGTGATACTCCTTCACTGGATCGATACCTTGGTTCTCAAAACTGAGGGAAATAGTTACCACCGCTGCGCTACATCACCCTTTCCGCTTCGAGGGAACACCAACGCAAGGCTCCAAGGCCACGGGGAAATCCTTTGCATATTTTCCTAGGAAGTCCCTAAAGGCGTAGCCGTAGCAGAAGGATTCCTGGTGTCGTTGCTGAGGAGAATCAAGACAAGAATAGTCTCCAGTCAGCACGTGTTTTTGGCGCCGTTGGAAGGTCTTTTGTTGCAGTAGCAGAAGTATTTCTGGCGCCGTTGCCGGGGAAGGAGAGATCTATCCAAGTAGGTCTCACAAACTTATCTCCTGCATTTACGTTTTTTGCCAGTTGCCTCTCGTTTTCCTCTCCCCCACTTCACATTTGCCGTTTTCATTTGCCTTTCTCCTTTGCCGTTTTCGTTTGCCTTTTTCGTTTGCCTTTCCTTTGCTCGAGTGCCATGTGCCTTCAATATGCTTGCATCTTCGCCTGCTGAAAATCTATTGATATGGATCCTCATCCACTAGCTAATCTCTTTAAGAGACTCACTTATGTGGAACGAATTGCTAGTGAGTTGAGTGCACTTGACTATCTTTATGGAGTTTTGCTTGAGATGCGTGAATCTGAAAATCGTGATGAAGAAATTCATGAAGTGATTCACGAGGGCTCCTTGGATGAAAAGCATGATTGCAATGGTTTCACTATAAATTCTATTAGTGACAATCATGCTAAAATTATGCAAAACCCTAAGCTTGGGGATGCTATTTTTGCTTTGTCCACTACTTGTTGCAATAATCATGACTGGGGTGATGATCTTTCTTATGATCTTGAAAGTTTGTTCAAACCTCATGATGAATATGATATTTGCAACAATATTGAAAGTGGGATTGGAGAAGTCATGACTTTAGTTGATGATAATCCCACTATTTTTGAAGAGCGTCAACTTTGCATGCATGTGGATCATGAAAAGAATATCCTATGTGATAGTTACATTGTTGAATTCGATTATGATCCCACATGTAATTGCTATGAGAGAGGAAAATATTTTGGTAGAAACTTTCATGTTACCAAATTACCTCTCGTTATGTGGAGATTGCTATTATCTCTTTCTTCTTCCTTGCATATGGCAACTGTTGGTTGTCTTGACAATCTATTTTCCTATAAAATGCCTATGCATAGGAAGTATGTTAGACTTAGATATGATTTTCACATGCTTTAGGATGCTCTCGTTGTGCTTCAATTCTTTTCTTTTGTGAGAGCATCATTCAATGCCTAGCTAAGGGCGTTAAACAATAGCGCTTGCTGGGAGGCAACCCAACGAATCTATCCTTTTCCCTTCTGCTTTGTGCTTTCCACACTTTCATAATTCTGTTATGATTGTGTTTTTTGTGTTTCTTTTTGCGTTTGTGCCAAGCAAAACCGTTATGATTAGTCTTGGGGATGATCGTTTGGTCATGCTGGAAAAGACAGAAACTTTCTGTTCACGAAAAGAATTTTCATTTTCTTTCTGTAAGAGCTTTTGAGTTGATTCTTTTTTATGCTTATTCCTACGAAAATTCTTCATACTGTTGTAATTTTTCAGAATTTTTGGAGTCCCAGAAGTATACTAAATAGTAAATATACATATTGCTACAGACTGGTCTGCTGTTAACAGATTCTGTTTTTGTTGTGTTGGTTGCTTATTTTGATGAAACTATGGATAGTATCGGGGGGTATTAGCCATGAAATATTTGCGCCAATTTCCACCTGAGGGTGTTGGCCAGTGGGCCACAAGCCCTGGCTCCGCCGACACCACCGCTGGTGGCGGTGGGCAGGCTTGTGGGGCCCACATGGCTCTGCCGCCCCCAACCTCAGGTCTATAAGTTCCCTTTCGTCCCAGAAAAAATAAAAAGAGAAGTTTTCGTCGCGTTTGCGATACGGAGGCGACGCCACAACCTGTTCTTCATCTGGAGGGAAGATCTGGAGTCCGTCTTGGGCTCTGGAGAGGGGAAATCGTCGCCATCGTCATCATCAACCTTCTTCCCTCTCCAATTCCATGAAGATCTCCGTCATTCGTGAGTAATCTATTCGTAGGCTCGCTGGGCGGTGATGAGTAGGATGAGATCTATCATGTAATCAAGTTAGTTTTGATGGGGATTGATCCCTAGTATCCACTATGTTCTGAGATTGATGTCGCTACTACTTTGCCATGCTTAATGCTTGTCATTAGGGCCCGAGTGCCATGATTTCAGATCTGAAATTATTATGTTGTCACCAATAAATGTGTGTTTTAGATCCGATCTTGCAAGTTGTAGTTACCTACTATGTGTTATGACCCGGCAACCCCGGAATGACAATAACCGGAACCACTCCCGGTGATGACCATAGTTTGAGGAGTTCATGTGTTCACCAAGTGCTAATGCATTGGTCCGTTTCTTTATTAAAAGGAGAACCTTAATATCCCGTAGTTTCCTTTTGGACCCCGCTGCCATGGGAGGGATGGACAATAAATGCCATGCAAGTTATTTTCCCTAAGCACGTATGACGACACACGAAATGCATGCCTACATCACACTGACGAACGGGAGCTAGCCACATATCTCTCCGTGTTATAACTGTTGCATGATGAATATCATCCAAACAAATCACCGACCCTTTGCCTACGAGTTTGTCCTACTGCTGCTGTTACTTGTCTTGCTCTACTGTTGCTGTTACTACTGTTCCTACTGCTGTTACTTGTCTTGCTCTGCTGCTGCTACCACTACTGTTGCTACTGCTGTTACTTGTCTTGCTCTGCTGCTACTGTTGCTACTACTGTCGCTTGCTACTGTTGCTACTTGCCACTGCTGTCACTACTGCTGTTCCTTGCCACTGTTGTTACTCGCTACTTTGTTGTTACTACTTTGCTTGCAGATACTAATCTTTCATGTGTTGTTGAATCTGACAAATTCAACTTCTAATACTCGAGAGTATTCTCTCACCTCCTGTTTTGGCGATCGACAAATTTGGGTCGAATACTCTACCCGTGAAAACTGCTACAACCCCATGCGCTTGTGGGCCATCAACAACATTCTTCTAGTTTCGATTTCCAGAGAGTGCTAGCAGCATTCTTCTAGTGCCGTTGCAAGGGGAAGAACAGTTGACATCAAGCATTTTTCTGGCGCAGTTGCCGGGGAGGCATTGCTATATTCTCTGAGTCACTTGGGATTTATATCTACTGGTCACTATGAAGAATCTGAAGGATCCGAAGACCAAAGTCTTGCCCTCAACTACGAGGGGAGGTAAGGAATTGCCATCTAGCTCTGCACTTGATTCACCTTCAGTTATGAGTGAGTTTGCGACATCACCTCCTGCTAGAAATCTTGATATGTCGCATGTGCTTGATGATGCTTATGATGCTACTGCTAGAGATGCTATGCTTGATACTGCTTTGCCTGATGATGCTAGAGATGCTATTTTTCCTGATGATGCTATGCTTGATACTGCTAGAGATACTACTTTGCCTGATGTTCCACTAGGAGTGTTCCTTGATGCTCATATTGCTAGAGTTATTGCCAATGCTCGTGATGCTTCTGAAACTGCCGATACTATTGAGATAGAACCTGCTTTTGCTCCTGCTAGATCTAGCTCTCCTAGATATGACTTGCCTGATATACCTGAGGGTTACGTTATGGAGGGAGAGATAGCTGAGGATTTTCTTGCGTGTAAGGATGCCTATTACGCTAAGAAATTACTTCTCAAGTGGAAGGAAAAATCTCGGGAAGCTAGGATGAAATATGACCCGAAGTTTGCCACTTCACCTATCTTTATCACCGATAAGGATTATGAATTATGTGTCGATCCTGAGATAATCTCTCTAGTCGAATCTGATCCTTTCCACGGTTATGAGTCTGAGACGGTCGTAGCCCATCTTGCCAAACTACACGATATAGCCACCCTTTTCACTAATGAGAAGATCCGCCAGTACTATATCCTTAAGTTGTTTCCTTTCTCTCTAAAGGATGATGCTAAAGCCTTGTTCACCTCTCTTGCTCCTGGATGTGTGAGTAGTCCCCAGGAGATGGTCTATTACTTCTATGAGAAATATATCCGTTCCCATAAGAAGCAAGCTGCCTTGCAGGAAATATACAACTTTGCTCAACTCCAAGAAGAGAGTCTTCCACAAGCTTGGGGGAGGCTCGTCCAGCTACAAAATGCTTTGCCTGATCACCCTCTTAAGAAGAACGAGATACTTGATATCCTCTATAACGTATTTATCGATGCCTCTAGAGACCACCTAGATAGTTGTGCCGGTTGTGTTTTTAGGTAACGAACTGTAGAACAAGCTGAGACCCTACTGAATAACATCTTGATCAACTATAATGCTTGGACTATTCCCGAACCACCTCCTAAGCCAAATCCTAAGAAAAGAGGTATTCTATTCCTCAGTCCCGAAGATATGCAAGAAGCCAAGAAATCTATGCAAGAGAAAGGCATTAGATCTGAAGATGTCAAAAATCTACCACCTATCGAAGAGATCCATGGTCTCGATAACCCGATACATGTAGTGGAAGTAAATTCTCTACGTAGGTTTGATGAGAGTGATATTCCTTTTGATAAACCTGCTAGCCTATGCTTTGATGAATTTGACAACTTTATTGCCAAACAACAGAGTTTCAATGATTATGTTAGCAAAAATTTGGAACAAAGTACTCGTATGCTTAGCCATTTAAGTGCTTGTGTAGACAGAAATGTCAACGATCTCTTCTGAGTAAACATGCCTCTATGATTACTACTCAGGTAGAACAAGTACTTAAAGCTCAGAATGACTTGCTCAGTGAATTAAATGACAACTCTATCAGAGTCATTACTAGAGGAGGCAAAATAACTCAGGAACCCTTGTATCGTGAAGGTCACCCTAAGAGAATTGATCAAGATTCTCAAGGAGTCAATGTTGATACACCTAGTCATCCTAAGGAGAAGAAGAAGGATGATAGAAACCTACATGCCAATTCACCAAATATTGTCACACCTGAAGAACCTAATGATATTTCTGCGTCTGATGCAGAAACACAATCTGGTGATGAACATGAACCTGGTGACAATATGGACAGTGATGTTCATAATAATGCTCAACCTAGCAATGATGAGGATGTGGAGATTGAACCTATGGTTAATCCTGATAACCCACAACCTAAGAAATACGATAAGAATGACTTCACTGCTAGGAAGCATGGTAAAGAAAGGGAGCCATGGGTTCAGAGACCTATGCCCTTTCCTCCTAAGACATTCAAGAAAAAGGATGATGAGGATTTTGAGCGCTTCGTTGGGATGATAAGACCCATCTTCCTACAGATGCGGTTAACTGATATGCTCAAGATGTTTCCATATGTGAAGTACATGAAAGATATCGTGACTAATAAACGGAAGATACCAGATCTTGAGATCTCCACCATGCTTGCCAATTACACTTTTAAAGATGGAACTCCTAAGAAACTTGGTGATCCCGGAGTGCCCACTATACCTTGCTCCGTTAAAGGAAACTACGTAAGAACTGCCTTATGTGACCTTGGAGCCGGTGTTAGTGTTATGTCGCTCTCTCTTTATCGTAGACTTGAGTTGGATAAGTTGACACCCACTGAAATTTCTCTGCAAATGGCCGACAAATCGACTGCTTTCCCTATCGGCATTTGCGAGGATGTGCCTGTTGTGGTTGCTAACACCACTATCTTAACAGACTTTGTTATCTTGGATATTCCCAAGGACGATGCCATGGCTGTCATCCTCGGAAGACCCTTTTTAAACACGACAGGGGCTGTTATAGATTGCAACAAAGGCAATGTCACTTTCCACGTCAACGGTAATGAGCACACAGTGCACTTTCCAAAGAAACGATATCGAGTACATTGCATCAATGCTATCGTAAAGACTTCATCGATTCTTATTGGGAGCTTTGAATGCCCTATTCCTTGTGTCAAGATGAAGTATGATTTTCTTGTTGGGGAGATACATATCCCCATTGAGGTGACTTAGTGGCTATTCGAGAATTCTCCGTTCTCTCTTGCGATTCGAGAAGGTTTTGGCATAAGGACTTGATCAATCCCACTGACAGATTTCTTTCGATGACCATGAAATGGATGAATCAAAGAGTCACATACCTCTGTTTTAAGCTTTCATTTTCTTTTGCTTAGAATAAAAATGATAGAATTAGTTTAGTTTTTCTCTGTTTTCTGTTTTAGCATCCCGGAGAAAAATACCTCGAAAATAAAAGTTCTCCGATGGTTCTGAAAATCTAGTATGATTTTTTCTGGAATTTTTGAAAATTTCTGGGCCTGAGAGCTGGCCTGGGGCCAGACCAGTGGGCCACAAGCCCTGCCACCGCCACCCCCCTGGTGGCGGAGTGCAAGCTTGTGGGGCCCACAGAGACCCCCTCCACTCATTCCAGCTCCCAGCCTCTTCTTCCACCTCCAAAAAAAATTGTTTCGCAGCTCAAACCCGTGTTCTTGCTCATTTGGCTGTGATTTTCGATCTCCTTGCTCAAAGCACCATTCTCCTAACCATTTTGGGGAAATTACTCCTTGGTAAGTGACTCCTCCATTGGTCCAATTAGTATTTGCTCTAGTGCTTTATCCTTCGCGTATTCTTGCTACCTTGGTGACCCTGTTCTTGAGCTAGAAATGTTGATTTTAGCTGGTCCCAAGTAGTTTTAGCGCGTGATACGGTCTCTAGGCACTAGTAGGAGTAGTTTCTACAAGGTGTGGTGGGTCTTCATTCACTTTTCTATTGAACTTCAAAAAATTTAGCAAAAGGAAATTATGTTCAGGAGGAAGTTTCATGGTGGTTCCTCAAGTAAGAAGGGTCCTCGTCTCTCTTTTTGGGAGCCCGGACCTTTTCAACTAAGGGACGCACCGGTGCAACCATGTGAATGGCCTTCCGATGAGTTCATGATCGAAGCAGGTTTCAAGGATGAGTTTGATACACTTGTCCGCAATGCCGGGTTAGAAGAATTCCTCTCAGATAAATGTGAACAGTATGCTTTGCTCATTGCCTCTTTCGTGCGTAGATTTAAATTTTCAGTTGGCCTTGACTCATCCATACTGTTTGATCTGTACGATTAATCCTATACCGTGGATTTGGAGGATTTCAATAGGATTTGCAAGATACCCGATGGGGGTAGTATTAATGATCCTTCTAAATCTTTGGTCAGAGACTTTGTCTCCAGTATAACTATTGGAGAAACCAGAGATATCACGCATGCCACCATAGGAAGCATCCATTTCCCTGCCTTGCACTACCTTGCTCTCTTCATAGGTAGGTGCATTAACGGCAAGGGTGCACATTGTGACCTATGCGCTTCTGACCTTAGTATCCTTAAGAGCGCAGTAACAGGTGATAGGAGCTTCAGTATGGGAGCTATAATAGCAAGGAGCCTGAATAAAAATGCCAGTGAGGGGGATTTCTTTGGTGGAGTTTATGCTACACGCTTAGCAAATTTTCTTGGAGTATCCATTCGTCTAGAAGACCCTCCTCTCCGTACAGCCTACCTTGATCGTGTCGCTCTAACACGCTACCAGTTCCTTGAGAGAGATCATGGATCTCTCCTATACCGCTTGATATTTAACCGGCATCGTGTTTTCCATATTACCCTTCCTCCTCCTGTTTTCTTTGAATTTCAGGTAAAATGAAGATACTACATAACCATAGGAGAGGCATAGGAGTATGAGAGGGAGGCGACGACCGCTCGACTTCGTGAGGCATCTATTCAGGCAGTGGCTGCACCACTCCCGTATAACACCCATTATGACTTTGGGTTTCGCGAGGGTCATCCTTGGGAGTAGACCAAGCTAGGCCAAAAGCCTAAGCTTGGGGGAGTACATGTTCTCACCGACTTTACATTCATGCTTATGCTTTCACTCTGTTAGCCGGTGTTTACACTTTGCCACTGTATTATCCATGCTAGTTTATTTATTTTTCTTGTTTTCCTGTTTTGTGTCCTTTTGAGAAAACCCAAAAAGATTTTTCTTTCTTCTTTTGCTTGTTAGGAACTTTCCCGTGTAAATAGTTTTCTTTTTCTTTGTGTCAAGGTAGAATATATTGGTTACTATGTTTAGTGGTTCTTGCATGCTTACCTGTTTAGCTATCAAAGAGCCATATTACTTTGTCTTCTCCTTTGTGTTTGCCTGCAGATTCAGCTTAGTCCAATGCGCTTATTATTGTTCACATCGTTCGATCGTGCAAATGAAAGGCAACAATGATGATATATGATGAAGTGACTGAGACTGAAAAGCTGGTATGAACTCTATCTATTTTGTTTTTGTAAATATGACTAGCTTGTCGACCCAGATTTAGCTTTGTTGTGAGAGAACCATGTTTGCAATGACAACTTAGAGATCATGGTTTATGATGACATGGTTATTTAGCTGAGAGCTTATAATGGTTTGTCTTGAATGCCAACATAGATTTTGAGATGACTATGATGTAGTATGATAGGATGGTATTCTCCTTTGAATGTTTCAAGTGGCTTGACTTGGCGCATGCTTATGCATGTAGTTGAAACAAAATCAACATAACCTCTATGATGTTCGTGTTCATGGTGATTTATATCTTGTTCCTGCTTGCATTCGATGTTAGTCAAACTCATTGCATCTTGATGACTGTTGTCGCCCTCTAGTTGGTCGCTTCCCAGTCTTTTGCTAGCCTTCACTTGTACTAAGCGGAATACTGCTTGTGCATCCAATTCCATAAACCCAAAAGCTTTTCCATGAGAGTCCACCATACCTACCTATTTGCGGTATCTACCTGCCGTTCCAAGTAAATTTGCATGTGCCATTCTCTAAACCTTCAAGAAATAATCTGTTTTGCATGCCCGAACGGCTCATGTGGTGACAGGGGGCTATTGGTATCTTCCATGCTAGGAGTGTTATCCTCGACATGTGTCTATTCAACGTCATTCACGAGAAAGGGGCGGTAATTGGAATGCCCAGTTCCATGCTTTAATCGAAAACATAACTGTAAAACAAGACTCCCCCGGATTTATGTTAGTATGGACGGTACCCGAGGATTCGGCTAGCCGTGGAGTGTGATTGATTGGTGGTGGGGGAGTTAAAACTTCACTTTTTTGTTTGGGAACCGCCTATAGCATGAGTAGCATGGAAGATATTGAGAACTCTTGGTCATTGCATTGACAATGAAAGCATGCCACCCAAAATTATTATCTCTGTTTTCAAAGCTTGAGCTCTGGCACCTCTGCAAATCAATGCTTCCCTCTGCTAAGGGCATGTCTATTTATTTTCCTGTTGAGTCATCCTCCTCTTTTATAAGCACCAATTAGAGAGCACCTCTTTCATTTTATGCTTTGCTTTTGATTGATATTAAGTATGACTATGACTGGATCTTCGTTGCTATGAATTACAATGTTTAGTCAGCCCTTGATCTTTGAAAGTGCTCTGCATTCATGTTTTGCGGTCTCAGAAAGAGCTAGCGAGATACCACCTATTCATATTGCTTCATGCTTGTTTTGATTGAAGTGTTGGTATTTGAAACTCATTATTATTTGCTCGTTAGCTGATTATGCCATTGATATTAGCTTACCGTGAGACCTTTGTGTCATTTGCTTTTGTGGTTAACTTGTGATCTTGCTGAAATTCTGGTTATGAGTTAGACATAGTTGCAACAACAAGATCAAACAGAGTTTGTCAAAGTTTTTCTTTCTCTCTCAGTTTGTCAACTGAGTTGCTTGAGGACAAGCAAGGTTTTAAGCTTGGGGGAGTTGATACGTCTCCATCGTATCTACTTTTCCAAACTCTTTTGCCCTTGTTTTGGACTCTAATTTGCATGATTTGAATGGAACTAACCTGGATTGACGATGTTTTCAGCAGCTGCCTTGGTGTTATTTTTGTGCAGAAATCAAAGTTCTCCAAACGTCCTGAAAATCTACGGGGAGCAGTTTTGGAAAATAAGAAAAATATCTACGTTAAGTTCCACGTAAGGGGGTGGGCCAGTAAGCCACAAGCCCTGGCTCCGCCACCACCCCCTGGTGGCGGTGGGCAGGCTTGTGGGGCCCACACGGCTCTGCCGCCCCCAATCTCAGGTCTATAAGTTCCCTTTCGTTCCAGAAAAATAAAAAGAGAAGTTTTCGTCGCGTTTGCGATACGGAGGCGCCGCCACAACCTGTTCTTCATCTGGAGGGCAGATGTGGAGTCCGTCTTGGGCTCCGGAGAGGGGAAATCGTCGCCATCGTCATCATCAACCTTCTTCCCTCTCCAATTCCATGAAGCTCTTCGTCGTTCGTGATTAATCTATTCATAGGCTCGCTGGGCGGTGATGAGTAGGATGAGATCTATCATGTAATCGAGTTAGTTTTGATGGGGATTGATCCCTAGTATCCACTATGTTCTGAGATTGATGTTTCTACTACTTTGCCATGCTTAATGCTTGTCACTAGGGCCCGAGTGCCATGATTTCAGATCTGAAATTATTTTGTTGTCACCAATATATGTGTGTTTTAGATCCGATCTTGCAAGTTGTAGTTACCTACTATGTGTTATGATCCGGCAACCCCGGAGTGACAATAACCGGAACCACTCCCGATGATTACCATAGTTTGACGAGTTCATGTGTTCACCAAGTGCTAATGCCTTGGTCCGGTTCTTTATTAAAAGGAGAACCTTAATATCCCGTAGTTTCCTTTTGGACCCCGCTGCCACGGGAGGGATGGACAATATATGTCATGCAAGTTCTTTTCCCTAAGCACATATGACGACACACGGAATGCATGCCTACATCACATTGACGAACGGGAGCTAGCCACATATCTCTCCGTGTTATAACTGTTGCATGATGAATATCGTCCAAACAAATCACCGGCCCTTTGCCTACGAGTTTGTCCTACTGCTGTTGTTACTTTTCTTGCTCTGCTGTTGTTGTTACTACTGTTGCTACTCCTGTTACTTGTCTTGCTCCGCTGCTGCTGCTACTACTGTTGCTACTACTGTTACTTGTCTTGCTCTGCTGCTACTGTTGCTACTATTGTCGCTTGCTACTGTTGCTACTTGCCACTGCTGTCACTACTGATGTTCCTTGCCACTGCCGTTACTCGCTACTTTGCTGTTACTACTTTGCTTGCAGATACTAATCTTTCAGGTGTGGTTGAATCTGACAAATTAAACTCCTAATACTCGAGAGTATTCTCTCACCTCCTGTTTTGGCGATCAATAAATTTGGGTCGAATACTCTACCCTCGAAAACTGCTACGATCCCATGCGCTTGTGGGCCGTCAACAACATACTTCTAGTTTCGATTGCCGGAGAGTGCTAGCAGCATTCTTCTGGTGCCGTTACAAGGGGAAGAACAGTTGACATCAGTAAGAGGCCTAGAAATCTTAGAGAAGTCTTTAATGAACCTTCTATAGGAACAAGCATGACCAAGGAAACTTCTTATACCTTTGATATCCGTGGGGTATGGCATTTTCTCGATTACATCAACCTTAGCCTTATCGACTTCAATAACTCTTTCCGAAATTTTATGTCCTAAGACGATGCCTTCATTAACCATAAAGTGGCACTTCTCCCAATTCAAGACAAGATTGGTGTCTTCACATCTCTGTAAGACTCGATCAAGGTTGCTGAGGCAATCATCAAAGGAAGACCCGTAAACGGAGAAGTCATCTATGAAAACCTCAACAATCTTTTCACAAAAGTCAGAGAATATAGCCATCATACATCTTTGAAAGGTGGCAGGTGCATTACATAACCAAAAGGCATACGTCTATAAGCAAAGGTACCGAAAGGGCAGGCGAAAGTGGTTTTCTCCTGATCAGATTGTGCAACTGGTATTTGGGAGAAACCAAAATACCCGTCTAGAAAGCAGAAGTGTGTGTGTTTGGACAACCTTTCTAGCATTTGGTCAATAAAAGGCAAAGGGTAATGATCTTTCCTAGTGGCTTTATTGAATTTCCTAAAATCGATCACCATCCTATAGCCAGTAATAATCCTCTGTGGGATCAGATCATCCTTATCATTAGGGACAACGGTAATGCCTCCCTTCTTAGGGACGCAATGCACCGGACTCACCCAATCGCTGTGAGCAACAGGATAAATGATACCTGCTTCCAGGAGCTTTAGTATTTCTTTTCTCACTACTTCTTTCATCTTAGGATTTAATCTCCTTTGATGATCAGCAACTGGTTTGAAGTCAGGATTAGTTTTAATCTTGTGATGGCATAGAGTGGGACTAATGCCCTTAAGATCATCAAGAGTATCTCCAATAGCAGCACGGTGCTTCCTCAGAGTTTTTAGTAACTTCTTTTTTCTTCATGCTCTGAGAGGCTAGCACTAATTATAACAGGATATATCTCTTTTTCATCAAGATAGGCATACTTAAGAGTATCAGGCAACTTTTTAAGCTCAAACACAGGATCACCCTTTGGTGGGGGTGGATCCCAAGCAGTTCAACATGCAGATTATTCTTAAGGATAGGATATTGTTCTAAGACAACCCTATCTATTTCATCCCTTTCATCCATATGCATATCATTTTCATGCTCAAGCAAGTATTGCTCTAAGGGATCAGTAGGAGGCACGGCAATAGAGGCTAAGGCAATAGTTTCATCCCTACTAGGCAACTCCTTTTCATGAGGTTGTCTACCAAACTTAGAGAAATTGAACTCATGTGACACACCTTCAAAGCCAACAGTGACAGTTTGCTTCTCATAATCAATATGAGCATTGACAGTATTGAGAAAACATCTACCAAATATGATGGGACAAAAGCTATCTTGTGCGGTAGCAGGAACAAGGAAATCAGCAGGATACTTCATTTTACCACACAAGACTTCAACATCCCTAACAATTCCCACCTGGCAGATAGTATCTCTATTGGCAAGCTGAATAGTGGCATCAATGGGCTCTATCTCAACAGGTGCAATCTCATCTTTGATTTCATCGTATAAGGATTGAGGTATTGCACTAACACTAGCACCCACATTACATAAACCATGGTAACAATGATCTCCTATCTTAACAGAAACAACAGGCATGCCAACAACATGCCTATGTTTGTCTCTAGCGTGAGGTTTAGCAATTCTAGCAGCATCTTCATAGAAGTGAATATTATGTCCCTCAACATCGTCGGACAAAAGATCTTTGATGATAGCAATTTTGGTTCAACTCTAATTTGCTCAGGGGGTGTAGGTGTTCTAATATAGCCTCTACGTATCACAGTTGAAGCTTTAGAATGATCCTTTATCCTAACACGGAAAGGTGGTTTCTCAATGTAAGCACTGGGAACAACAGGATCATTATAGGCAATGACTTTCTCTTCAACTGGAGTGGGTTTAACTACATTGACTTCTAAAGGAGAATGATACTTAAACCACTTCTCTTTGGGGAGATCAATATGAGCAGCAAAATATTCACACAATGAAGCTACTATCTCAGAGTCAAGTCCATACTTAGCGCTAAATCACTAAAGGTATTTGTCTCAGCAAAGGATTTAACGCAATCAAACGTGAAATTCATACCTGACTCCTTACTTTCTTCAAGATCCCAATCTTCAGAGTTGCGTTTAATTCTCTCCAATAAATTCCATTTGAAGTCAATATCCTTCTTCATAAAAGAACCGGTACAAGAAGTGTCAAGCATGGTGCGATCAACATGAGAAAGTTGAGCATAGAAGTTCTGAATGATAATTTCTCTCGAGAGCTCATGATTGGGGCATGAATATAACATTGATTTAAGGCTCCCCAAGCTTGAGCGATGCTTTCTCTGTCACGAGGCCAAAAATTGTAAATATAATTCCAATCACGATGTACTAAATGCATAGGATAAAACTTTTGATGAAATTCCAATTTCAACCGATTGTAGTCCCATGATCGAGTGTCATCACATAGCCCATACCATGTCAACGCCTTATCCTTCAAAGATAAAGGAAAGACCCTCTTCTTGACCTCATCCTCGGGCAAACCTGCAAGCTTAAATAAACCACAAACTTCATCTACATAGATTAGATGCAAGTCTGGATGTGATGTTCCATCTCCTGAAAAAGGATTAGCCAGCAGTTTCTCAAGCATACCCGAAGGAAATTCAAAGCAGTAGAGTTTTACTAGCATAGTGAATAACATTCAACTTCTTATCGACTCTTTGCCCTAGAATAGCACCAACATCATAATCACTAGCATCACACATGATCTCAAAAGGTAAGTTCCAATCAGGTGGTCGAACAATACGTCCAGTTATGAAAGCCCTCTTAATTATTTCGAAGGCTTCCTCACAATCATCGTCAAAAACAAAAGGAATATCCTTTTGTACGAGATTGGTAAGAGGCCTAGAAATCTTAGAGAATTATTTAATGAACCTTCTATAGAAACCAGCATGACCAAGGAAACTTCTTATACCTTTGATATCTGTGGGGTATGGCATTTTCTCGATTGCATCAACCTTAGCCTTATCGACTTCAATACCTCTTTCAGAAATATTATGTCCTAAGACGATGCCTTCATTAACCATAAAGTGGCACTTCTCCCAATTCAAGACAAGATTGGTGTATTTACATCTCTGCAAGACTCGATCAAGGTTGCTAAGGCAATTGTCAAAAGAAGACCCGTAAATGGAGAAGTTATCCATGAAAACCTCAACAATCTTTTCTCAAAAGTCAGAGAATATAGCCATCATACATCTTTGAAAGGTGGTAGGTGCATTACATAAGCTAAAAGGCATACATCTATAAGGAAAGGTACCGAAAGGGCACGTGAAAGTGGTCTTCTCCTGATCAGATTGTGCAACTGGTATGTGACAACCTGGCTTATTAGGGATGATAGATGATGTGCCACAAGCATATGAGATCGCAGCAGTTTTCGAGGGTAGAGTATTCAACCCAAATTTGTTGATTCGCCAAGAAGGGAAGCGAAATAATATTCTCGAGTAGTAGCAGCTGAATGTGTCAGATTCAACCACACGTGAAAGATTAGTGTCTACAAGCAAAGTATCAGTAGCAAGGTAGTATGATAGCAACGGTGCCAGAAAAAGCCTTGCTGACGGGATGTTAGTGCTGCTTACCTAGCCTCCCCGGCAATGGCGCCAACAAAGTCTTGCAACAAGTAATAGAGGAGTAGTAAGGAACAGTAGTAGTAGCAGCAACAAAGTAACAAGTAACAGCAGTAGTGACAGCAGCAACAAAGTGGCCCAATCCCTTTGGTAGCAAGGGACAAGCCCAGGCAAAGTAACGTAGCGAGAACCAGTAGTAGAAGACTCGTAGGCAGTGGATCGGTGATGGACGAGTGTGACGGATGTGATTCATCATGTAACAGCTATAACACGGAGAGATATGTAACTAGCTCCGGTTCATCAATCTAATGTAGGCATGTATTCCGTGTGTAGTCATACGTGCTTAGGGAAAAGAACTTGCATGACATCTATTGTCCATCCCTCCCATGGCAGCGGGGTCCTCATGGAAACTATGGGATATTAAGGTTCTCCTTTTAATAAAGAACCGGACCAACACATTAACACGTGGTGAATACATGAACTCCTCATACTATGGTCATCTCCGGGAGTGGTTCCGGCTATTTTCACTCCGGGGTTGCCGGGTCATAACACATAGTAGGTGACTACAACTTGCAAGATAGGATCTAAAACACACATATATTGGCGACAACATAATAGGTTCAGATCTGAAATCATGGCACTCGGGCCCTAGTGACAAGCATTAAGCATAGCCAAGTAGTAGCAACATCAATCTAGAACATAGTGGATACTAGGGATCAATCCCCATCAAGAACTAACTCGATTACATGATAGATCTCATCCAACTCATCACCGTCCAGCAAGCCTATAATGAGATTACTCATGAACGATAAAGAGCATCATGGAATTATCGATGGAGAAAGGTTGATGATGACGATGGCGATGATTTCCCCTCTCCGGAGCCCGAAACGGACTCCAGATCTGCCCTCCAGATGAAGAACAGGGTGTGGCGGCGCCTCCGTATCGCAAAACACGATGAAACCTTCTCTTTGAATTTTTTTCAGACGAAACAGAAGATATAGAGCTGAGATTGGGGGCGGTGCTGCCACGTGGGCCCCACAAGCCTGCATGGCGCGACCATAGGGGGTGGCCGCAGCCTGTGGGCTTGTGGCCCACTAGCACGCCCCCTCCGGTGGACCTTTGCGCAGGTATTTTTATTTTATTCCAGAAAAAATCTCCGTAAATTTTCAAGACGTTCCGAGAACTTTTATTTCTACACAAAAACAACACCATGGCAATTCTGCTGAAAACAGCGTCAGTCCGAGTTAGTTCCATTCAAATCATGCAAATTAGAGTCCAAAACAAGGGCAAAAGAGTTCGGAAAAGTAGATACGACGGAGTCATATCAACTCCCCCAAGCTTAAAGCCTTGCTTGTCCTCAAGAAACTCAGTTGACAAAATGAGAGAGACAAAAGAAAAACTTTGAAGTACTCTGTTTGATCTTGTTGTTGCAACTATGTCTAACTCACTACGAGAATTTCAGCAAGATCACAAGCAAACCACATAAGCAACTGACATCTAGGTCTCACGGTAAACTCATATCAATGGCATAATCAACTAGCGAGCAAAAAATAATAAGCCTCAAATGTCAACACTTCAATCAAAACAACATGAAGCAGTACGAATAGATGGTATCTCGCTAGCTCTTTCTGAGACCGCAAAACATAAATGCAAACCACCTTCAATGACCAAGGGTTGACTAAACATTGTAATTCATGGCAATGAAGATCCAGTCATAGTCATACTCAACACAGTTAAAAGCAAAGCATAAAAATGACAGAGGTGCTCTCTAATTGGTACTTTTGTAAGAGGAGGATGACTCAACAGGAACATAAATAGACAGGCCCTTCGTAGAGGGAAGCATTGATTTGCAGAGGTGCCAGAGCTCAAGCTTTGAAAACAGAGATAATAATTTTGGGTGGCATGCTTTCATTGTCAACGCAATGACTAAGAGTTCTCAGCATCTTCCACGCTACACATGCTATAGGCGGTTCCCAAACAGAAAAGTAAAGTTTTGACTCCCCCACCACTAAACAATCACACTCCACGTCTAGCCGAATCCTCGGGTACCGTCCATACCAACATCAATCCTGGGGGAGTTTGGTTTGCAATTATCTTTTCGATTTGAGTATGGAACTGGGAATTCCAATTACCGGCCCCTTTCTCGTGCATGATAGTGAATAAACACATATCAAGGATAACACGCCTAGCATGGAAGATACCAATAGCCCCCTGTCACCACATGAGAGGTTCGGGCATGCAAAACAGATTATTTCTTGAAGATTTAGAGAGTGGCACATGGAAATTTACTTGGAATGGCAGGTAGATACCGCACATAGGTAGGTATGGTGGACTCATATGGCACAACTTTGGGTTTATGGGAGGTGGATGCACAAGCAAAATTCCCGCTTAGTACAAGTGAAGGCTAGCAAAAGACTGGGAAGCGACCAACTAGAGAGCGACAACAGTCATCAAGATGCAATGAGTTTGACTAACATTGAATGCAAGCATGAACATGATATAAATCACCATGAACACGAACATCATAGAGGCTATGTTGATTTTGTTTCAACTACATACGTGAACATGCGCCAAGTCAAGCCACTTGAAACATTAAAAGGAGGATACCATCCTATCATACTACATCATAGTCATCTCAACATTCATGTTGGCAACCAAGACAGACCATTATAAGCTCCTAGCTAAATAAGCATGTCATAAGCAGCTATGATCTCTAAGTTGTCATTGCAAACTTGTTTCTCTCACAACAAAGCTGAATCAGGCATGATGAGCTAGTCATATTTACAAAAACAAAATAGATCGAGTTCATACCAGGTTTTCCAGGCTCAGTCACTTCATCATATATCGTCATTATTGCCTTTCACTTGCACGACCGAATGATGTGAACAATAATAAGCATGCTCGTGCATTGGACTAAAGCTGGAATCTGCAGGCAAACACAAAGGAGAAGACAAAGAAATATGGCTCTTTGAAAGCTAAACAGGTATGCATGCAAGAGCCATTAAACATTGTAACCATGGTCTTCTACCTTGACCCAAAGAAAAAAGAAAACTATCTACACGAGAAAACTCCCAACAAGCAAAAGAAGAAAAGAAAATCTTTTTGGTTTTTTCTCAACTAGACAGACACACGAAAAGAAAACGAGAAAAATAAAATAAACTAGCATGGATGATACAGTGGCAAAGTGTGAACACCGACGAACAAAGTGAAAGCATAAGCAAGAATGTAAAGTCGGTGAGAACACGTACTCCCCCAATCTTAGGCTTTTGGCCTAAGTTGGTCTACTCCCAAGGAGGGAAATAACCAGCTCCTGGGTACTCCGGAGTGGACTGAGGATGCCACTGCTATGTGAGCTCCTCCGGCTCCCACTGATAAACTAGCGTCTGGTACTCAACTGGCGGCTCGGGCACGGGCACCTGTGGTTGGGCCAAGCCCCAATATGCGTAGATATCCGAGGGCATAATAGTGTACCTGCCTACATCAAGATTGAACAAAGAAGGAGCAGGCAAAGTAATAGTCTCACGAGTACCCTGACTAAATACGAGGTTATAAATCATCCTCCACCTATATCTCTATCAAGAAAGTCATGGCGAACCATGCTATCGTAATCTAGATATCTCTCGGGGAGAAGAATCTCTTCTTCCTCCTCCAATCTAATAGGTATCTCAAAGTGTCTAGCAAGACGAGTAGCATAGATACCTCCATAGACAACACCTTTAGAACGGTTCAGGTTCAACTGTTGATCTACTATAGCGCCCAAGCTATAAGTTTTATTGTTATAAAGGGCTTCGTGCAAGACCGCAAGGTCTGGGGAACTAAGTGACTGATACGTCTCAAACGTATCTATAATTTTTGATGGTTTCATGTTGTTATCTTGCCATCTTTGGATGTTTTATATACCTTTTATATCTTTTTTTTGGACTAACTTATTAATTCAGTGCCAAGTGCCAGTTCTTGTTTTTTCTATGTTTTTGGCTCTTTTCAGATTAGATTTTGGAACGGAGTCCAAACGGAATAAAATCCCCGAAATGATTTTTTCCCGAACGGAAGAAGATCAGGGGGCCTGTGGGCCAAGCCAGGAGGGCTGCAAGGAGCCCACAAGCCCCCACTCCGCCACCAGGGGGAGGCGGCGATGGGCAGGCTTGTGGTCTCCGTGGTGCCCCCCTAACCTAGATCTTGCGTCTATATATTCCCTAAAAATCCAAAAAAAGGGAGCCTCGAAAATACTTTTCCGCCGCCGCAAGCTTCCGTTTCCGCGAGATATCATCTGGAGACCCCTCCCGGTGCCCTACCGGAGGGGACTTTGGAGTTGGAGGGCTTCTTCATCATCATCATCACCCCTCCAATGACTCGTGACTAGTTCACTTCATACCTATGGGTCCGTAGTTAGTAGCTAGATGGCTTCTTCTCTCTCTTGGATCTTCAATACAAAGTTCTCCATGATCTTCATGGAGATCTATCCGATGTAATCTTCTTTGGCGGTGTGTTTGTCGAGATCAGATGAATTGTGGATTTGTAATCAGATTATCTATGATATATATTTGAGTCTTTGCTGATTTCTTATATGCATGATTTGATATCCTTGTAAGTCTGTCCGAGTCTTGGGTTTTGTTTGGCCAACTAGATCTATGATTCTTGCAATGGGAGAAGTGCTTGGTTTTGGGTTCTTACCATGTGGTGACCTTTCCCACTGACAGTAGGGGCACCAAGGCACAAATTGAGTGGTTGCCATCAAGGGTAACAAGGTGGGCTCTGTCGTTGATATGAGATTGTCCATCTACATCATGTCATCTTGCTTAAGGCATTACTCTATTCTTTTGGACTTAATACACTAGATGCATGCTGGATAGCGGTCGACGTGTGGAGTAATAGCAGTAAATGCAGAAAGTATCGGTCTACTTGTTTTGGACGTGATGCCTACAGATACAATCATTGCCATAGATATCGTCACGACTTTGCGCGGTTCTATCAATTGCTCGACAGTAATTTGTTCACCCACCGTCTACTTGCTTTCATGAGAGAAGCCACTAGTAAACACTACGGCCCCCGGGTCTATTCACATCTATCGTTTATACCTCCGCTTTTACTTTGCTTTGTTACTTTGTTGCTTTCAGTTCTCACTTTGCAAACAATCTATAAGGGATTGACAACCCCTTCATAGCGTTGGGAGCAGGTTCTTTGTGTTTGTGCAGGCACTTCTGATACTCCTTCACTGGATCGATACCTTGGTTCTCAAAACTGAGGGAAATACTTACCACCGCTGCACTACATCACCCTTTCCGCTTTGAGGGAACACCAACGCAAGGCTCCAAGGCCACGGGGAAATCCTTTGCATATTTTCCTAGGAAGTCCCTAAAGGCGTAGCCGTAGCAGAAGGATTCTTGGTGCCGTTGCTGAGGAGAATCAAGACAAGAACAGTCTCCAGTCAGCACGTGTTTTTGGCGCCGTTGGAAGGTCTTTTGTTGCAGTAGCAGAAATATTTCTGGCGTCGTTGCCAGGGAAGGAGAGATCTATCCAAGTAGGTCTCACAAACTCATCTCCTCCATTTACGTTTTTTGCCAGTTGCCTCTCGTTTTCCTCTCCCCCACTTCACAGTTGCCGTTTTCATTTGCCTTTCTCCTTTGCCGTTTTCGTTTGCCTTTTTCGTTTGCCTTTCCTTTGCTCGAGTGCCATGTGCCTTCAATATGCTTGCATCTTCGCCTGCTGAAAATCTATTGATATGGATCCTCATCCACTAGCTAATCCCTTTAAGAGACCCACTTATGTGGAACGAATTGCTAGTGAGTTGAGTGCACTTGACTATCTTTATGGAGTTTTGCTTGAGATGCGTGAATCTGAAAATCGTGATGAAGAAATTCATGAAGTGATTCACGAGGGCTCCTTGGATGAAAAGCATGATTGCAATGGTTTCACTATAAATTCTATTAGTGACAATCATGCTAAAATTATGCAAAACCCTAAGCTTGGGGATGCTATTTTTGCTTTGTCCACTACTTGTTGCAATAATCATGATTGGGGTGATGATCTTTCTTATGATCTTGAAAGTTTGTTCAAACCTCATGATGAATATGATATTTGCAACAATATTGAAAGTGGGATTGGAGAAGTCATGACTTTAGTTGATGATAATCCCACTATTTTTGAAGAGCGTCAACTTTGCATGCATGTGGATCATGAAAAGAATATCCTATGTGATAGTTACATTGTTGAATTCGATTATGATCCCACATGTAATTGCTATGAGAGAGGAAAATATTTTGGTAGAAACTTTCATGTTACCAAATTACCTCTCGTTATGTGGAGATTGCTATTGTCTCTTTCTTCTTCCTTGCATATGGCAACTATTGGTTGTCTTGACAATCTATTTTCCTATAAAATGCCTATGCATAGGAAGTATGTTAGACTTAGATGTGATTTTCACATGCTTTAGGATGCTCTCGTTGTGCTTCAATTCTTTTCTTTTGTGAGAGCATCATTCAATGCCTAGCTAAGGGTGTTAAACAATAGCGCTTGCTGGGAGGCAACCCAACGAATCTATCCTTTTCCGTTCTTCTTTGTGCTTTCCACACTTTCATAATTCTGTTATGATTGTGTTTTTTGTGTTTATTTTTGCGTTTGTCCCAAGCAAAACCGTTATGATTAGTCTTGGGGATGATCGTTTGGTCATGCTGGAAAAGACAGAAACTTTCTGCTCACGAAAAGATTTTTCATTTTTTTTCTGTAAGAGCTTTTGAGTTTATTATTTTTTATTCTTATTGCTACGCAAATTCTTCAGACTGTTGTAATTTTTCAGAATTTTTGGAGTCCCAGAAGTATACTAAATAGTAAATATACATATTGCTACAGACTGGTCTGCTGTTAACAGATTCTGTTTTTGTTGTGTTGGTTGCTTATTTTGATGAAACTATGGATAGTATCGTGGGGTATTAGCCATGTAAGATTGCAAATACAGTAACCCAACATCAGCATAAGTAGAATTTAAGTTTGCTACAGTACCTAAGGAAGTGGTGGTTTGCTTTCTCATACTAATGTTATCACGAGTTTCTGTTTAAGTTTCGTGTTGTGAAGTTTTCAAGTTTTGGGTGAAGTTCTTATGGACAAAGAGATAAAGAGTGGCAAGAGCTCAAGATTGGGGATCCCCAAGGCACCCCAAGAGATTCAAGGATTCCGTAAAAGCCTAAGCTTGGGGATGCCCCGGGAAGGCATCCCCTCTCTCGTCTTCAATCCATCGGTAACGTTACTTGGGGCTATATTTTTATTCACCACATGTTATATGTTTTTGCTTGGAGCGTCTTGTATCGTAGGAGTCTTCTATTTTTGTTGTGTCACAATCATCCTTTCTGCACATCTAGAGAGAGAGACATGCACTCACCGTGATTTTGTCGAGCTTCACTTATATCTTTTGGTAGACAATTCAGCTCACATGTGCTTCACTTATATCTTTTGAGTTAGATACTTTTGCTCTATGTGCTTCACTTATATCTATTAGAGCACAGCGGTGCGTGGCTTGGTAGTTGATCTATGCTTTGAAAGTAGCCTCAAAAGGGGTAGTTATCCAAAGGGATACGAAAACTTCCACCTTCATGTGCATTGAATAATTAGAGAAGTTTGATTCATCTCAATTAGTTTTGAGTTATGGTTGTGGTAATATTGAAGTTATGCTAGTAAGGTGTTGTGGATCTAGAAATACTTGTGTTGAAGTTAATGATTCCCATAGCATGCACGTATGGTGAACCGCTACGTGATGAAATCTGAGCATGATTAGTCTATTGATTGTCATCCTTTGCGTGGCGGTCGGGATCTGATACGTCTCCATCGTATCTACTTTTCCAAACTTTTTGCCCTTGTTTTGGACTATAATTTGCATGATTTGAATGGAACTAACCTGGAGTGACGTTGTTTTCAGCAGAATTGCCTTGGTGTTATTTTTGTGCAGAAATCAAAGTTCTCCAAACGTCCTAAAAATTTACGGGGAGCAATTTAGGAAAATATCAAAAATATCTGCGTCAAGTTCCACCTCAGGGGGTGGGCCAGTGGGCCACAAGCCCCTGCCCCGCCACCACCCCCTGGTGGCGGTGGGCAGGCTTGTGGGGCCCACAGGCACCTGCCGCCCCCAACTCCAGCTCTATAAGTTGCCTTTCGTCCCAAAAAAATAAAAAAGAGAAGTTTTCGTCGCGTTTTTGATACGGAGGTGCCGCCACCAACTGTTCTTCATCTGGAGGGCAGATCTGGAGTCCGTCTTGGGATCCGGAGAGGGGAAACCGTTGCCATCGTCATCATCAACCTTCTTCCCTCTCCAATTCCATGAAGCTCTTCGTCGTTCGTGAGTAATCTATTCGTAGGCTCGCTGGGCGGTGATGAGTAGGATGAGATCTACATGTAATCTTGTTAGTTTTGATGGGGATTGATACCTAGTATGCACTATGTTCTGAGATTGATGTTGCTACTACTTTGCCATGCTTAATGCTTGTCACTAGGGCCCGAGTGCCATGATTTCAGATCTGAAATTATTATGTTGTCACCAATATATGTGTGTTTTAGATCCGATCTTGCAAGTTGTAGTTACCTACTATGTGTTATGATCCGGCAACCCCGGAGTGACAATAACCGGAACCAATCCCGGTGATGACCATAGTTTGCGGAGCTCATGTGTTCACCAAGTGCTAATGCGTTGGTCCGGTTCTTTATTAAAAGAAGAACCTTAATATCCCGTAGTTTCCTTTTGGACCCCGCTGCCACGGGAGGGATGGAAAATAGATGTCATGCAAGTTCTTTTCCCTAAGCACGTATGACCACACACGGAATGCATGCCTACATCACATTGACGAACAGGAGCTAGCCACTTATCTCTCCGTGTTATAGTTGTTGCATGATGAATATCATCCAAACAAATCACCGACCCATTGCCTATGAGTTTGTCCTACTCCTGTTGTGACTTGTTTTGCTCGGCTGCTGCTGCTACTATTGTTGCTACTGCTGTTGTTACTTGTCTTGATCAGCTGCTGCTCCTACTACTGTTGCTACTACTGTCGCTTGCTACTATTGCTACTTGCCACCGCTGTCACTACTGTTGTTCCTTGCCACTGCTATTGCTCGTTACACTGCCGCTACTCGTAACTTTGCTGTTACTACTTTGCTTGCAGATACTAATCTTTCAGGTGTGGTTGAATATGACAAATTCAGCTGCTAATACTCGAGAGTATTCTCTCACCTCCTTTAGGCGATCTACAAATTTGGGTCGAATACTCTACCCTCGAAAACTGCTGCGAACCCACGCGCTGGTGGGCCATCAACAACATTCTTCTAGTCTCATTACTGAGGAGTGCTTTCAGCATTCTTCTGGTGCCGTTGCAGGGGAAGGTTTGTTGTCATAAGCATTCGTCTAGCTAACGCCAGAGATTGCAGGATCAACATTTTCCTGGCGCCGTTGCCAGGGAGGTATTGCTATATTCTCTGAGTCACTTCGGATTTATATCTGCTGATAACTATGAACAATCTAAAGGATCCGAAGACCAAAGTCTTGCCCTCAACTACGAGGGGAGGTAAGGAATTGCCATCTAGGTCTGCACTTGATTCACCTTCAGTTATGAGTAAGTTTGCGACATCACCTCCTGCTAGAAATCTTGAAATGTCGCATGTGCTTGATGATGCTTGTGATACTACTTCTAGAGATGCTATGCTTGATACTATGCCTGATACTGCTAGAGATGCTATGCTTGATACTATGCCTGATACTGCTAGAGATGCTATGCTTGATACTGCTTTGCCTGATGATAGTATGCTTGATACTGCTAGAGATACTCTTTTGCCTGATGTTCCACTAGGAGTGTTCCTTGATGCTCATATTGCTAGAGTTACTGCCAATGCTCGTGATGCTTCTGAAACTACCGATACTGATGGGGTTATAGTCCTAGGGTAGGGTCATAGGCCTGCCGTATAGGTCCTACCCAAGGACTACCCTTCATAAGGGACAAGGCCCTTAGTCAGTTCCGAATGAATTAAAGACTTCCCATCATCCAGTCGGTGACGATTCCTCCATCATCCAGTCGGAGATGAGCATTCGGAGCGTATCAAACTTACCGACTGGATTCCACTCTGTACACCGTAACCCCCCTGGAGGGCAACGGTCATACGTTTTCATGTACCTTTATTAGCATTTAAGGCATACGTTACCTGTAACGTAGACATTTAATCGCCACTACTCCACCCCTGTGCACCGAACCGTTGTGAAGGGCATCGCGCTCTATATAAGTCGCCCTTCCCCACCGGTGCAGGGGTTAGCAATTCATTGTAATCCATATTCCACTCGACATCAAGCTCCTAAGAGCACTGAGACGTAGGGCTTTTACCTCCACCGTAGAGGGGCCTGAACTCATACAACCTCGCCGTAGCTAAGGCTCTGCCCATCCTTTCGTACCCTACATATCTACTGTCAGACTTATACCCACGACAGTTGGCGCCCACCGTGGGGCAGGCGTCTAAGTGACTTTCGGCGAGTTTGTGACTACATCTTTTCATCATGTCGTCCGGTGGAGATTTGTGCATGGGTCATGAGATCCTCTTCGGCGCTCTCTCCTTCATCGTCGACGATTCGGCATGGCTTCGGGATGCTCCTCTCGACGTCGAGGTGCTCCCCAGTCGCGGGGCTACGCACATCCGTGCCGGCGCCCGCGGCATCCTTCTTCTCCAGCAGTCGGCTCCGGTGTCGACCTTCGCCCCCGTCACGCGCCGCAACAAGCGGTCTCGCCGTCCGCGGCTCCAGCGTTGGGTGCAACATGCCCAGGTGCGTCAGAGCGCATCTTCACAAGTGGTGGTCCTCGAGTCGGTTGTAGTTGCGCCGCCGTCCCAGCGCTCGGACTCAGTTCCGACTGACTTTCCTTCCGAGTACTTGGGTCGCGGGCCTGCAGCCGAAGTGCACATGGCCAACTCCCATGAAAGTCCCCGCCAAACCGGCCGGAACGAGCACGAGGTCGGCGAAACATCCGGCGCTCGCCATCAGCCCCGCTGTTCTGCCAGTCGGCGCACTCGTCAGAGCAACGTGGAGGTGTTCCGCACACCCGTCCTCAACCTGCCTGCCGCTGCCAAGATAGCCGATTCCCTCCAGCCAACTGATTCAGAGGCTGGCAGAGGGATCGAGCAGATCCGTGCCCTACTGGGCGCAGCAGCAAAATTCGGCGGTCTCCCAGTCGCACAACAGGATCCACAATAGTTCTGTTCGCGTGAACACGCATCGGTCAGTTCACAGCCCCGGTTCTCATCAGCGACACACGGGAGGCAGCCGTTCCATGAATCCCGAAGATCGTCGCTGTTCACGCACCCCTCCGCAGGGTGGGCCCTATGGGCCCCGACATCATGATGATCGGCGTTCGGTCGGTGACACTTATGATCCAAGGCCCGACGCAAGAGGATATATCACCCAGAGGAGGGTCGACAGGGGTCGGGCCCACCGCGATGGTCATGATATAGACCGTCCGAGTGGAAGCAAGACCATTGTCTCTAGCCCCGAGTGTTTCAGTCGAGCCATCCGTTCGGCTGACATCCCTCCCAACTTCCGATTGGCGACGGGAATCGGCAAGTTTACACGAGAATCCAAGCTAGAAACGTGGTTGGACGACTACCGAGTGGCAGTCCAGATCGGCGGTGGAGACGACTAGGTCGCCATGAAACATCTCCCCCTGATGCTCGACGGCTCGGCACGAGCGTGGCTGAACCAGTTGGCTCCTTCAAGCATCTACAGTTGGGCAGATCTGGCCCGAGTCTTCATCAGGACCTTCGAGGGGACGTGCAAACGCCCTGCTGGTCTCGTGGAGCTCCAGCACTGTGTCCAGAAGCAGAATGAGCCCCTACGTGATTTCATCCAGCGTTGGACAACCCTCTACCACACGGTGGAGAACGTCACAGAGCACCAAGCAATCTGCGCCTTCAAGGCAGGCGTGCGGTATAGAGATATGTACCTGAAGTTCGGTCGAACAGGCGACATCTCCAAGAGCAAGATAATGGAGATAGCGGCACGCTATGCAAATGGCGAAGAAGAGGACCGCATTCGTAGCGGCAAGCACAAAGCAGTCGCCGATGGAGATGGGAACAACACTCGGAAGCAGAAGCAGAAAGCTCCGTCCACTCCGCAGGCAGAGGCCGCAGCCGTTACCAATGCCAAGTTCAAGGGCAAGGGGAAGGCTCAGTCCACCCCCAAGAAGAAGCAGTTCGGAAACCATATCCTGGACTAGCCATGTCCAATCCACACAAAGATGGATGAAGAGGGCAACACCATATTTCCGAAGCATACCACTCGGCAATGTCGCCTCCTGATCCAGGGGTTCGGCGAAGGGCAGCCGAGTGAAAAGGACAATGAACAGGATGAGGAGGACAAGTAGGATCCGTTCCCCCAAGTCCATGGCACACTGATGAGTTTTGCTGACGTTGAAAGCAAGAGTCGATTGAAGTTGGTGAACAGGGAGGTGAACATGGACACCCCGACCAATCCCACGTTCCTCAAATGGTCTCAGACTGCGATCACCTTTGACCAGTCGGATCATCCAGCACACGTACCCCCCCCCCAGGGAGGCAGGCCCTGGTCGTCGACCCGGTGGTGGAAGGCTTCCGACTGCGCAAAGTCCTCATGGATGGCGGCAGCGGCTTGAACATCATGTACGCTGACACTCTCAAGGGGATGGGCATTCCGATATCCAAACTTAGCGAGAGCAGCATGCAGTTCCATGGAGTCGTCCCTGGACGAAAGGCCAAGTCACTTGGCTAGATCGTGTTGGACGTCATCTTCGGCTTCGACAAGAACTTCCGCAAGGAAAAACTAACGTTCGAGGTGGTGGACTTCCAGAGTGCGTACCACGCGATTCTGGGCCGCCCGGCGTATGCGCGTTTCATGGCCCGTCCATGTTACGTGTATCTGAAGCTGAAGATGCCAGGCCCAAAAGGTGTGATCACTGTCACAGGCAATTGGCAGCGGGCCGAGGAGTGTCTGCAGCAGGGATCGAGGATCGCCGATCAGCAGATGGCTGTCCTCGAGCTTAACGAGTACAAGAAGACAGTCGACCCCGCTGACTTGATGCGTTTTCAAAGAAGCCAGCTTCGGAATCCGCATTCCAGTCGGCGGGAGAAACGAAGAAGGTCAGCATCCACCCGACAGACGACGCCGCTGCCCCGACAAACATCTCCACCATCCTCGATCCTAAATAGGAAGCCGAGCTCATCCAATTCCTCCGTGGGAACTGGGACATTTTCGCATGGAAGCCTGCTGACATGCCAGGTGTACCCAGGGAGTTGGCTGAGCACCGACTACATGTGGATCCTGCTGCTCGGCCTGTCCGAGAACGCCTGCGTCGGTCCGCCGCGCACAAGAGGAAGGCAATCGGAGAAGAGGTGGCTAAGCTTTTGGCAGCCAACTTCATTCGCGAGGTACACCACTCCGAGTGGCTCGCCAATCTTGTCATGGTGCCCAAGAAGGACAAGTCTCTCCGAATGTGCTTCGACTTCAAGCATCTCAATAAGGTCTGCCCGAAAGACCATTTCCCGCTCCCCCGCATCGATCAAATTGTCGATTCGACTCCGGGTTGCGAGCGTTTGTCATTCCTTGATGCCTACTCGGGCTATCATCAGATCCGTCTGTATGGCCCCGATGAATTAAAAACAGCCTTCATCACCCCATTCGGGTGCTTCTGCTACATCACTATGCCATTTGGTTTGAAGAATGCAGGAGCAACCTTTATGCGCATGATCCAAAAATGTCTCCTTGACCAGATCGGTCGAAATGTGGAGGCGTATGTGGATGATATCGTAGTCAAGTCACGCAAAGGTTCCGACCTGCTGACTGACTTGGCAAAAACGTTCGCCAACCTTCGTAGGTACGATATCAAGCTCAACCCAGCCAAGTGTTCATTCGATGTTCCCAGCGGAAAGTTACTCGGTTTCTTCATTTCCGAACGAGGGATCGATGTCAACCCCGAAAAGATCGGGACCATTGTCCGAATGGAGCGGCCGGTCAGAATACACGATGTTCAAAGGCTCATAGGTTGCCTAGCGGCTTTGAGCAGGTTTATCAGTCGACTCGGCGAGAAGACACTTCCTCTGTACCGACTCATGAAGAAATCAGATACTTTCGAGTGGACAGACGAAGCCCAAATCGCATTCGACGACCTCAAAGTCCTACTTTCCACCCAGCCGGTTCTTACTGCTGCGCTCAGTAAAGAACCCCTTCTTCTGTACATCGCGGCTACAAATCAAGTCGTCAGCACTGTTCTCACACTCGAACGCGAAGAAGAAGGCAAAGCATACAAGGTTCAGCGGCCAGTGTATTATGTCTCCAAAGTCCTGACTCCTTCCAAGCAGAGGTATCCCCACTATCAAAAACTTATCTACGGGATTTACATGACTGCGAAGAAGGTGGCTCATTATTTCCAAGACCACTCGGTGTCTGTCGTTCCTGATGCTCCGTTGTCGGAAATCCTCCACAATCGGGACGCATCGGGCCGAGTGGTGAAGTGGGCGATGGAGATGTTATACTGCGACATCAAGTTCGAGGCCAAGAAAGCTATAAAGTCTCAAGCTCTGGCTGACTTCTTAGCAGAATGGGTAGAACAACAGCAACCGACCCACATCTACTCGGCTCATTGGATAATGTTCTTCGATGGGTCCAAGATGTTGAATGGCTCCGGCGCTGGCGTTGTGATCATATCGCCAAAGGGTGACAAACTCAAGTATGTGTTGTAGATACGCTTCGATTCCTCCAAGAATGAGGCAGAGTATGAGGCTCTCCTTTTTGGATTGCGCATGGCCATCGCACTCGGCGTCCGTCGCCTGATGGTCTACGGCGATTCAGATTTGGTAGTTAATCAAGTGATGAAGGAGTGGGATATAAGGAACCCCACCATGACCACATACTGCAATGCAGTGAGGAAGCTCGAGAAAAAATTTGAAGGTCTGGAACTCCACCATGTTCCGCGACTGAAAAACCAAGCAGCTGATGAATTGGCGAAACTTGGATCCACTCGGAGACCAGTCCCGAGTGACGTCTGCCTCGAGCACCTTCACCTTCCCTTAGTTAAAGAAGATCCTTTCACAGAGGAACCAGTACAACCAAAGAGCTCGACAGATCCGACTGAAGTCGAAGTCCCTGCTGTGGTTGATTTGATCATGGAGATTCTTGCTATCATCCCCGATTGGACTGTGTCGTTCATTGCATACATCCTGAGGCAAGAATTACCAGAAGACGAAGTCCAAGCCAGACAGATCGTCCATAGGTCAAAGTCGTTCACTGTCATTGATGGCCAGTTGTACAAGGAAAGCGTTTCAGGCGTCCTTCAACGATGCATCTCCCCTGAGGAGGGACAGTTAATCTTGGAAGAAATTCACTCGGGAACCTGCGGTCATCACGCCTCCTCAAGGGCAATCGTCGCCAAAGCATTCAGAGTTGGCTTCTTCTGGTTGCAGGCGAATGAAATGGCAAAGGATATGGTCGACCGATGTGAAGGCTGTCAGTTCTACTCTAACAAGTCCCACAAGCCAACATCTGCGTTGAAGACAATCCCTCTTGTTTTGCCATTTGCAGTGTGGGGATTAGATACAGTCGGTCCATTCAGGACAGGCCAAGGGGGTTTCACACATCTGTTGGTGGCAGTCGACAAGTTCACAAAGTGGATTGAAGCCAAGCCCATCAAGAAGCTCGACACCCTTACAGCCATCAAGTTTGTCAGGGACATCATCTCCAGATTCGGGGTACCGCATAGCATAATCACTAACAATGGCACAAACTCTGACTCGGACAGATTCAAAGGTTTCTGTATAGGCCAAGGTATCCGAGTGGATTTTGCATCTGTGGCGCATCCCCAAACAAACGGGCAAGCAGAGCGGGCGAATGGACTTATTCTGCAAGGTTTGAAGCCTCGACTCCTGCGAGAAGTGGGACAAGCTGTCGGCGCATGGGTCACCGAGCTGCCTTCGGTGCTGTGGGGTCTTCGCACAACCCCAAATAGATCTACAGGGCGATCCCCGTTCTTCCTCGTTTACCGAGCAGAGGCATTCCTTCCGAGTGAATTGCTTCACAATGCTCCACGAGTTGAACTCTTCTCCGAAGCTGAAGCAGAGCAAGCAAGGCAAGACGGAGTGGATCTTCTAGAGGAGGAGCGTGAGATGGCACTGACTCGCTCAACCATTTATCAACAAGATCTGCAACGCTTTCACGCGCGACACGTCAGGAGTCGTACATTCCAAGCAGGCGACCTGGTGCTCCGAGTGGATCAGCAGAGACCTCACAAGTTGGCTCCCGCCTAGGAAGGACCCTTCATCATCTCCAAGGTGCTCAACAACGGAGCATATCGACTCTACAACCTCGACAGGGAAACGGACGAGCCGAGAGCATGGAACGGAGATCTCCTGAAGCGCTTCTACACGCGACCGTCGACTGAAGTAATGTAAAGAACAAGTATCATTGAAGTAATACAAAGCAGATTGAGTTTCTGCAGATGCAAAATTCTTCCGCGTTCGCAGACTCTGGTCTAAAAAAAAGAGTGTGCACTAAACGTCGCACTCGGGGACTTAGCTGCGATCCAGAATCGCCTAAGTACAAACTTTCTCCGAGTGTGCACTAACCGTCGCACTTGGGGACTTAGCTGCGATCAAGAATCGCCTAAGTCCAAACTTTCTCCGAGTGTGCACTAAACGTCGCACTCGGGGACTTAGCTGCGATCAAGAATCGCCTAAGTACAAACTTTCTCCGAGTGTGCACTAAACGTCGCACTCGGGGACTTAGCTGCGATCAAGAATCTCCTAAGTACAAACTTTCTCCGAGTGTGCACTAAATGTCGCACTCGGGGACTTAGCTGCGATCAAGAATCGCCTAAGTACCAACTTTTTCCGAGTGTGCACTACACGTCGCACTCGGGGACTTAGCTGCGATCAAGAATCGCCTAAGTACAAACTTTCTCCGAGTGTGCACTAACCGTCGCACTCAGGGACTTAGCTGCGATCAAGAATCGCCTAAGTACCAACTTTCTCCGAGTGTGCACTAAACGTCGCACTCGGGGACTTAGCTGCGATCAAGAATCGCCTAAGTACCAACTTTCTCCGAGTGTGCACTACACGTCGCACTCGGGGACTTAGCTGCGATCAAGAATCGCCTAAGTACAAACTTTCTCCAAGTGTGCACTAACCGTCGCACCGGGTTACAAGAGGAAAGTAAATACTTACTAGCCCACTTACTCGGATATCGTCCCGGAGTTCCAAGCTTCGCTTGTACACAAACGCGATGGAGTCGTACGCAC
The DNA here is from genome assembly GCF_904849725.1 of Hordeum vulgare subsp. vulgare. NCBI lineage: Eukaryota > Viridiplantae > Streptophyta > Magnoliopsida > Poales > Poaceae > Hordeum > Hordeum vulgare. Next base: position 513,172,740 of record NC_058523.1, read on the forward strand.
TCTTGGCAGCACCCGCCATCAACTTCGCCTGCACCATGGCCCCCTTGGCAGCTCCCACCTGATCTTCCGGGAGGCGTTGGGCGTCGTACTGGACGGTCTACGGACCTGGCACCACAAGAGACTCCTTGGGCATCCCAAGTCCTGCTCCAGTCGGTTCAGCAGCGATGAGCGCCGTTTCAGTCGACGGCATCGTCTCGGTTGGCGGCGCGTCCATGGCGGGAGTAGTAGAAGATGGAACAGCCTCAAGGACAGGCACCGCAGCTTGCTCGGACCTCTTCTGGTCGTCCTCCTCCACATGAATCACCTCTGAAGGAAGCCCGACCGAACGATGTGAGACCACAGGAAAAAGGGCAAGATCAAAGACAGAATTCGCGAAACAATAATTTGAGCTCTCGGAGTCGTCACGATGTACCTTGCTCGGAGTTGTCCGTACCCATGGGATCGTCTTCCTGGCGTGGCGGAGAAGTGGCGGAGGTAGCAGCCCTGTCGAGTAAAATCCACTCGACCAATAAACATGAGTTCAATCAAATAGTGAAAGAAGATAGTAGAACAAGACACTTACGCTGAGGCAACGGGAACGGCGATCCTCATCCGAGGCAAAGCCTTCCGAGGCTTGGATCCACTCGGTTTAGCCACCTTGGGAGGTTGGCCCGCGGGCTCAGCAGCAGCGTCCCTAGTCCTCTTTGTGCTCCGAGCACTCGGAGCCACGGGAGCAGCTGGCAAGGCGCTCGGAGCCACGAGAGTAGCTGGCAAGGCGCCCGGAACCACAAGAGGAGCTGGCGGGGCACTCGGAGCCGCTGGGGGAGCCGACGGAGTCACAGGTTCGTGACGGCGCTTAGTTCGAGGCTCTGGTGGTGGCGGTGGCGAGCTCTGCTCCTCATCTTCCCCTCCTCTTCGGAATCCTCCTCCGTCTCCCCACTGTCGGAGACGTACTCGGCGCTCTCCATGCTGCCCTCCTGGCTGCCTTCCTCTTCCTCACCGGATTCCCGTTCGAGACGGGAGAAAACCAGTTAGTCCACGCCTGCACGAGATACAGTCGACAACGTCAGACGTCAGACAGTGATACAAGAAAAAGCGATAAATCTAAGACAATTGTGATTACTCGACAAGTTATACTCACCTCATTCGGAGGAGGGTTGTCCGCGCGGAAGCGCTTCACTCGCCGGGCTCCTCTGGGGTTATCGCAGGCACCTGTGATGCCGCGGACCCATGCCGTCACAACCTCCTCGGTCACGCACTCGGGGTAAGTCTGAGTGGAGTCCTCAGGCCCCGTGTAGTGCCACATGGCGTGGTGTCGAGCTTGTAAAGGCTGGATACGCCGACCCAGAAAAATCTCCAACAAATCTATGCCGGTGACACCCTTGCGGACGACATCTACCAACACGTCGACCAGAGGCTGAATCTTGATCTTTTCCATCTTCGTGAGTGCAAGCTGCCTAGGCGGAGCCGGTCGGTCTAGGCTAAAAGGTGGCAGTCCAGTTGCGGCATTCGGACAATCGACGTCCTGGCAGTAGAACCAAGTCGACTGCCGGTTCCTAACGGATTCAGACAACTGAAGAGCGGGATAGCTACTTTTTCTTTTCTTCTGGAAGCCTAAGCCTCCGCAGAGCTGGAGGAGATGAGTTTTGTCGTCCGACTGGCTAAGTCTTTTGATGGTTTGGGATCTAGCGGAGAAGATGTGCTTAAAGAGCCCCCAATGAGGAGCACAACCGATAAAACACTCGCAAAGCACGACGAAGGCAGAGAGATGAGCTATTCCGTTGGGAGGAAAATGGTGGAGCTGCGCCCCGAAGTGGTTCATTATACCTCTGAAGAAGGGATGAGGAGGCAGAGAGAAGCCTCGGTACACGTGACTGAGCAGCAAGACGCGCTCCCCCTCCTGGGGCGTCGGCTCCGTCTCGCCCTCCGCCGACAGCCTCCACGCCTTGTTCTCGATCAGGCCTTGCTCCACCAGCTCCAGCATGTCGCTCTTTGTCACCGTGGAGGGGAGGAAATCCCCCTGGATCCAACCCGTCGACAGTGCCCGCTGCCGCCGTTGAGCGGGAGCCGCCGTCTTCTTCTTCTTCTGCGCCTCGAGCTTGCTCGTCTGCCCCTTCGTCATGGTGGAGGCTGCAGATCCGCGAAGGAGGAGAAGAAGGAAGGAGCTTGGGATGCGCAGGAAGCCACGGGAGAAGCAGGGCGAGTGCGAGTTATCACGCGAGTGCGAGTTATCAGGCGAGTGCAACGAGAAACCCTCGCTGGAGAGGTTTAAATAAGGTTTCGACTGGGTCAGTAGCAGGTGGCCCCGAAATCTTATCCCCCGACCGGTTGCTGCGATATTAGTGGAGGAGATGAAGGCGCAGAAATCGAGGCGGCAGATACTACTCGATGACGATGTCGTCATCCCCGCTGAGCGCGCGGCAACCGAACTTTGAGGATCCCAGAAAATCCGCCGCTGTCAGTTGACCGGTCACGTCAAAAGATTCCACGGAAGCACTCAGTCTCTGACGGTTCGTTTCACAGATATATCCACTCGGATCACTGGTCAAGAGGATAAAATGGATCGAGGCAAACAACGCCAAAGTCGCATCCATACTAGTCGGATCCGTACTCCAAGCATCGCTTCGTCGTTCCAACCCCGATCCATTCGAGGACTAATGATGGGGTTATAGTCCTAGGGTAGGGTCATAGGCCTGCCCTATAGGTCCTACCCAAGGACTACCCTTCATAAGGGACAAGGCCCTTGGTCAGTTCCGACTGAATTAAAGACTTCCCATCATCCAGTCGGTGACGATTCCTCCATCATCCAGTCGGAGATGAGCATTCGGAGCGTATCAAACTTACCGACTGGATTCCACTCTGTACATCGTAACCCCCCTGGAGGGCAACGGTCATACGTTTTCATGTACCTTTATTAGCATTTGAGGCATACGTTACCTGTAACATAGACATTTAATCGCCACTACTCCACCCCTGTGCACCGAACCGTTCTGAAGAGCAGCGCACTCTATATAAGTCGCCCTTCCCCACTGGTGGAGGGGTTAGCAATTCATTGTAATCCATATTCCGCTCGACATCAAGCTCCCAAGAGCACTGAGATGTAGGGCTTTTACCTCCACCGTAGAGGGGCCTGAACTCATACAACCTCGCTGTAGCTAAGGCTCTGCCCATCCTTTCGTACCCTACACATCTACTGTCAGACTTATACCCACGACAGATACTATTGAGATAGAACCTGCTTTTGCTCCTGCTAGATCTAGCTCTCCTATATATGAATTTCCTGTTATACCTGAGGGTTACGTTATGGAGGGAGAGATAGCTGAGGATTTTCTTGCGTGTAAGGATGCCTATGACGCTGAGAAGATCCGAAATAGCCAACCTCTTCACTAATGAGGAGAAGATCCGCCACTACTATATCCTTAAGTTGTTTCCTTTCTCTCTAAAGGATGATGCTAAAGCCTGGTTCACCTCTCTTGCTCCTGGATGTGTGCGTAGTCCCCAGGAGATGGTCTATTACTTCTGTGAGAAATATTTCCCTGCCCATAAGAAGAAAGCTGCCTTGCAGGAAATATACAACTTTGCTCAACTCCAAGAAGAGAGTCTTCCAGAAGCTTGGGGGAGGCTCGTCCAGCTACAGAATGCTTTGCCTGATCACCCTCTTAAGAAGAACGAGATACTTGATATCCTCTATAACGGACTTACCAATGCCTCTAGAGACCACCTAGATAGTTGTGCCGGTTGTGTTTTTAGGGAACGAACTATAGAACAAGCTGAGACTCTGCCGAATAACCTCTTGATCAACGATAATGCTTGGACTATTCCCGAACCACCTCCTAAGACAACTCCTAAGAAAAGAGGTATTCTATTCCTCAGTCCCGAAGATATGCAAGAAGCCAGGAAATCTATGCAAGAGAAAGGCTTTAGATCTGAAGATGTCAAAAATCTACCACCTATCAAAGAGATCCACGGTCTCGTTAACCCGATACAGGTAGTGGAAGTGAATTCTCTGCGTAGGTTTGATGAGAGTGATATTCCTTTTGATAAACCTGCTAGCCTATGCTTTGATGAATTTGACAACTTTGTTGCCAAACAACAGAGTTTCAATGATTATGTTAGCAGACATTTGGAACAAAGTGCTCGTATGCTTAGCCATTTAAGTGCTTGTGTACACAGAAATGTCAATGATCTGAAGCTTCTGAGTAAACATGCCTCTATGATTACTACTCAGGTAGAACAAGTACTTAAAGCTCAGAATGACCTGCTCAATGAATTAAATGACAACTCTGTCGAAGTCATTACTAGAGGAGGCAAAATGACTCAGGAACCTTTATATCCTGAAGGTCATGCTAAGAGAATTGATCGAGATTCTCAAGGAATCAATGCTGATACACCTAGTCATCCTAAGGAGAAGAAGAAGGACGATAGGAACCTACACGCCAGTTCACCAAATACTGTCACACCTGAAGAACCTAATGATATTTCTGCATCTGATGCAGAAACACAATATGGTGATGAACATGAACCTGGTGACAACATGGACAGTGATGTTCGTAATGATGATCAACCTAGCAATGACGAGGATGTGGAGATTGAACCTATGGTTAATCCTTATAATCCACAACCTAAGAGATACAACAAGAATGACTTCTCTGCTAGGAAGCATGGTAAAGAAAGAGAGCCATGGGTTCAGAGACCTATGCCCTTTCCTCCTAAGCCATCCAAGAAAAAGGATGATGACGATTTTGAGTGCTTCGTTGAGATGATAAGACCCGTCTTTCTGCAGATGCGGTTAACTGATATGCTCAAGATGTCTCTATATGCCAGGTACATTAAAGATATCGTGACTAATAAACGGAAGATACCAGATCTTGAGATCTCCACCATGCTTGCCAACTACACTTTTAAAGGTGGAACCCCTAAGAAACTTGGTGATCCCGGAGTGCACACTATACCTTGCTCCATTAAAGGAAACTACGTAAGAACTGCCTTATGTGACCTTTGAGCCGGTGTTAGTGTTATGCCGCTCTCTCTTTATCGTAGACTTGAATTGGTTAAGTTGACACCCACTAAAATTTATCTGCAAATGGCCGACAAATCAACTGCTTTCCCTATCGGCATTTGCGAGGATGTTCCTGTTGTGGTTGCTAACACCACTATCTTAACAGACTTTGTTATCTTGGATATTCCCGAGGACGATACCATGGCTATCATCCTCGGAAGACCCTTTTTAAACACTGCAGGGGCTGTTATAGATTGCAACAAAGGCAATGTCACTTTCCATGTCAATGGTAATGAGCACACAGTGCACTTTCCGAAGAAATGATATCCAGTACATTGCATCAATGCTATCGAAAAGACTTCATCGATTCTCATTGGGAGCTTTGAATGCCCTATTCCTTGTGTTAAGATGAAGTATGATTTGCTTGTTGGGGAGATACATATCCCCATTCAGGTGACATAGTGGCTATTCGAAAATTCTCTGTTCTCTCTTGCGATTCGAGAAGGTTTTGTCATAAGGACTTGATCAATCCCACTGACGGATTTCTTTCGATGACCATGAAACGGATGAATCGAGGAGTCACATACCTCTGTTTTGAGTTTTCCTTCTCTGTTGCTTAGAAGAAAAATGATAGATTTAGTTTAGTTTTTCCTGTTTTCTCTTTTAGCGTCCCGGAGAAAAATACCTCAAAAATAAAGGTTCTCCGATGGTCCTGAAAATTTAGTATGATTTTTTCTAGAATTTTTTAAAATTTCTGGGCCTGAGAGCTGGCATGGGGGCCTGACCAGTGGGCCACAAGCCCTGCCACCGCCACCCACCCCCCTCGTGGCGGGGTGCAAGCTTGTGGGGCCCACAGGCACCCCCCCTCCACTCATTCCAGCTCCCAGCCTCTTCTTCCACCTCCAGAAAAAATTGTTTCGCAGCTCAAACCCGTGTTCTTGCTCATTTGGCTGTGATTTTTGATCTCCTTGCTCAAAGCACCATTCTCCGACCGGATTTGGGGAAATTACTCCTTGGTAAGTGACTCCTCCATTGGTCCAATTAGTTTTTGTTCTAGTGCTTTATCCTTCGCGAATTCTTGCTACCTTGGTGACCCTGTTCTTGAGCTAGAAAAGTTGATTTTAGCTGGTCCCAAGTAGTTTAGCGCGTGATACGGTCTCTAGGCACTAGTAGGAGTAGTTGCTACAAGTTGGGTTAATCCTTATTCACTTTTCTTTCGAAGTCTCTAAAAAATTTCAGAATTTTTCAGAGCTAGAAAAGGGAAAAGATGAGGAGGTTCTTGAGAGGCTCTTCCAGCCATAACCACAAGGAGGATGAGAAGAACCACCCCAAGTACATAGTCCCTTGAGTCACAGAACTTCGAGCGTGCGAGTGTCCAAGTGATGAATTTTTCCGCGCCGCCGGACTTTATGAAGACTTTTACTACTTGGTGGAGAACGCATGTCTTATTGCGTTCGTTGAAGATAAGTGCCCACAATATCTCCTCCTCACCAATATTTTCGTTCAAAGCTTCAACTTTTATCCGAGGAAGAATCCTCCCATGGTTGAGTTCATGATATACGATGTCCCCCAGTGCATGACGCTGCAGGATTTTTGCAATACATGCAAATTACCCTATGTTGGGGATATCCGTGACCCTCGTCCACGGAACTTGGAGGATTTCATTGATTCTATTGCTTTTGGAGAGGAGAGAGGAGTGTCTCGCGCTAGAATTGCTAGCATACATTTTCCTGTGCTTCGGTACTTCTCACTATTTGTGGGAAAATGTTTGATTGGCCGTCGGGAGGCTGGATCACTTAGCTCTCCAGACCTTGTGGTTTTGCGCGAAGGCCTTTATAACGATAAGACTTATAGCCTGGGCGCTATAGTAGCTCAACGGTTGAACCTGAACCGTTCTAAAGGTGTTGTCTATGGAGGTATCTATGCTACCCGTCTTGCCAGACACTTTGAGATACCGATTAGACTGGGAGAGGAAGGAGAGATGCTTCTCCTTGAGAGATATCTGGATTATGACAGCATGGTTCGCCATGATTTTCTGGATAGAGATGCTAGTAGACGGATGATTTATAACCTGGTGTTTAGTCAGGGTACTCGAGAGACTATTACTTTGTCTGCTCCTTTTTTGTTTGATCTTCATGCACGCAGGTACACTATTATGCCCGCGGACATCTACACATATTGGGGCTTGGCCCAACCACAGGCGCCCGTGCCCGAGCCGCTAGTCGAGTACCAGACGCCAGTTTATCGGTGGGAGCCAGAGGAGCTCACACAGGAGTGGCATCCACAGTCTGCTCCAGAGTATCCCGGAGCTCGTTATTTCCCACCTTGGGAGTAGACCAAGCTAGGCCAAAAGCCTAAGCTTGGGGGGAGTACGTGTTCTCACCGACTTTACATTCATGCTTATGCTTTCACTTTGTTAGCCGGTGTTTACACTTTGCCACTATATTATCCACGGTAGTTTCTTTTCGTTTTCTTGTTTTCTTGTTTTGTGTCCTTTTGAGAAAACCCAAAAAGATTATTTTTTTCTTTCTTCTTTTGCTTGTTGGGATCTTTCCCGTGCAAATAGTTTTCTTTTTCTTTGTGTCAAGGTAGAAGATATTGATTACAATGTTTATTGGTTCTTGCATGCTTACCTGTTTAGCTTTCAAAGAGCCATATTATTTTGTCTTCTCCGTTGTGTTTGCCTGCTGATTCAGCTTAGTCCAATGCGCTTATTATCGTTTTCATCGTTCAATCGTGCAAATGAAAGGCAACAATGATGATATATGATGAAGTGACTGAGACTGAAAAGCTGGTATGAACTCTATCTATTTTGTTTTTGTAAATATGACTAGCTTGTCGACCCAGATTTAGCTTTGTTGTGAGAGAACCATGTTTGCAATGACAACTTGGAGATCATAGTTTCTGATGCCATGCTTATTTAGCTGAGAGCTTATAATGGTTTGTCTTGAATGCCAACGTAGATTTTGAAATGACTATTATGTAGTATGATAGGATAGTATTCTCCTTTGAATGTTTCAAGTGGCTTGACTTGGCGCATGTTCATGCATGTAGTTGAAACAAAATCAACATAGCCTCTATGATGTTCGTGTTCATGGTGATTTATATCCTGTTCATGCTTGCATTCAATGTTAGTCAAACTCATTGCATCTTGATGACTGTTGTCGCTCTCTAGTTGGTCGCTTCCCAGTCTTTTGCTAGCCTTCACTTGTACTAAGGGGAATATTGCTTGTGCATCCACTTCCATAAACCCAAAAGTTTTTCCATGAGAGTCCACTATACCTACCTATTTGCGGTATCTACCTGCCGTTCCAAGTAAATTTGCATGTGCCACTCTCTAAACCTTCAAGAAATAATCTGTTTTGCATGCCCGAACCGCTCATGTGGTGACAGGGGGCTATTGGTATCTTCCATGCTAGGAGTGTTATCCTCGACATGTGTTTATTCACAATCATTCACGAGAAAGGGGGCGGTATTTGGGATGCCCAGTTCCACGCTTAAATCGAAAACATAACTGTAAAACAAAACTCCCCCCGGATTGATGTTAGTATGGACGGTACCTGTCGTGGTTTTGTCACGGCAGATGTCCTCGTGAAAGGACTTAGTACTGGAGCCATCGCACCTTGGTGGCGACTCAAAGGGGTTAAGCGGGAGAGACACGGCGATTTACCCAGGTTCGGCCCCTCGTGAGGAGGTAAAGGCCTACGTCCTGCTTTGGTTTGTATTGATGTGGTTTCGATTACAAGGAGGGTGTAACTCGCCAGACCTAGCACTTGATGATTTCTAATCTCTTCTTTCCTCCCCTGGGACTCGCCTTTATATACAGGTCGAACCCCTAGGGTTTACAAGGATACTTTTCCTTCCTACAAGTCGTGCCCCCTGTGGTCTCTAAGTCGCCATCTTCCGAACCTTGGAGACCTCCCAGGAATCATAAACCGTCACACGACCTTGATCCGGCCAGGACAAGGCCCAAACAACTGTTTGGGTGAATCGCCTAATTGGTAACCCGACTCAACTAGGGCGGGTCATTCACAGGTAATATCCCCAACATTAGGCCCCAAATTGACTTGAACTTCCTTTTCATGCCAATACTTCCGCTTAGTTGAAGGCGATTCATTCCTCATTTTTCTTCATACGTCAGAAATTGTAACCCGCCATCTGGCACCAAAAATTCTTTAAGTCGCCAAACCATTTCTTGTTGGCCTCTCCTTATCCCTCAATCTATGGGAAGACTGACACAACCCCAACGGATCTTAGTGCGTCGTTATCCCAAAATCTTTGGCACGCATTTATAGCGAATCTTTTTATTCCCCGGCGGTTCCCGCTCACGGCGCCTTGACAACAGCGCCCGCCCTGATAAATAGACGAGGGGGGACAGGACTGGTGCTTCCCACCTACCCGTCTCGTCAACCTCCTCCCCATCATTGTAGCGAGGAAATCTCATCGCCTCCCGAGGACTCCGCCGCTGACCGTACTCTCCGTCTTCGCCCGAGAAGCTTCGGCGCCGCCCATTGGCCTTCGCCGTCGTCAAGCTTCGCGCCGTGGCCGATCCATCCGCCGCCATTGAGCACCGCATCATCGTCGACCATCTCGCCGTTCGCCACGAACTCCACCGCCGCTGAAGACCTCTTCGCTCGACGGAACCTCCGTGCTTCTCCAACAACCTTCGCCACCGTCGGCCTCTTTCGTCCGAAAGCATCAGGTTAGGCCTCCGCCCATTTTAGGAATAGATCCAATCTCTGCTTGAAGCTCCAGCCATTGCCATGTTCTTGATGTTCCTTGCGAGAAGACGTCGCCTACCCTGAACCGGTTAGCATGAATGTCGATGAGATAGACAATGCTTTGAACACCTTTATTTATCCGCCTTTACTTGTGAATCTTTAGAATAGTGTTTCATCAAGCAAAGGGCGTCATCTTGCCCTCGTAATAAATTGCTGCATCCAGTCATTTTTCTCAGGTTTTTTCATCTACATGGTAGATCCATCATTTACCTACTGCTTGCGGAAAGCTGTTTGTAGTCTTCACACTTTGATATTTCGAACGAACGTCTCCATCATCTTTAGAACGCAGCTCTTGTGAATAGTCACACTCCGTAAGTCGCCACAGTAACCCAACTCGGCCTTTTGATATGGCGGGTCAAGCCCTTCCCTTAGTCCACGGACAAAGTGCTTGGCGAGTTAAATGAACTTATTTCACCCCTTACAATAGATGTTCGAGGCATGTAAGTTCATACTTTACTTCTTTGTAGCATGGGCGCCGTCTTCAAAAGTGACTGGCTTCCTACCAAGGTTGATGACACCATACTAGCTGATTATGTGAAAACGGGCAACTTGGACCCTCAGAATGTTATCGGTTGGCGCACCGGGTTCAGAGAAGATCTCCCTAACCCCAAAGAAGGGGAAATAGTCGTTTTTGTCGAACACTTGGAGCGAGGTTTTAAGCCGCCCGGATCGAAGTTTCTTAGAGACACCATGGCTTTCATGAACGCCCGCCTCCAGGATTTGGGACCCAATTCCATAAGTAACTTATGCCAATTCCAAGTTTTCTGTGAGGCTTATCTGCGGATTGAGCCCTCTGTTCCTTTATTCTGGCACTTTTTCCATCTGAATCGCCAAACGGAATTCCACAACGGCCCTAGCCTGGAACTCGGCGGCGTCAATGTCCAACGCTGTAGGTATAGCCTGTTTCCCTCTCTCGCCATGCCTAGCCATCCCAAAGGTTGGGGCGAGTCTTGGTTCTACTGTCAAGAGACTTCTCCTGCAGGCGAAAACAAGCTTCTGGGCTACAGGCCAACTCACCTTCCAACCAACTTCAAGCTTCCAGACAAGCTCACCGAGGAAGAAGAATCGGAATTCATCCCAATACTGTCCTAATTAAGATCCTTGACGAACAACGGCCTTACTGGGGTTGACCTAATCCGCTACTGGGTCGAATGGCGTATCCTCCCTCTGAGTCGCCGGGACGGTCTGATGTGCGAATTTGATGGCACCCTAGATCATCCTCAATGCTATTTCCATACGGCTTTAACAGAAAAGGACATTGTTACCATTATCAAGAAGCTGACCGGCGAGCCTGCGGGAAAATGCGGCCAAATCGGCCTCAAGCCTTTCTGCAAAATTAACCCGGCGCCCAAGGTGAACAAATCTAACCCACTTTTGGTCTTTACTCCTTATGCCTCATTTGTATTGTGGTTTTTGTAACATATGCTATTTCAGAAAGGCGATAAGTTCTGGTCCAGGAAGCCCAAAAGGCCAGCCATGAAAAATGTTAAGCCGCCTTCAAAGAAAACCAAGGGTAAGGGCAAAGCTGCTATGGCTGAGCCGTCCGAAGTCGACGAATCTCAAGTCAGCGACGCACTTTCAGAGGTAAAAGTTCACCCTCTTTTTACTTGCCATTCACGAATGTTAATCTTTGTATTTATATCTCTGTCTCTCTTGAAATAGAATGAAGACAACGAAAGCCAGGAGGACTCTGTTGAGGTAATTTCTGTTTCCTCCGATTCATCTCCTTCTCCACCTAAGCCGGCCAGGCGAGTTTGTGGGAAAGTTCCCTTCTCACACCCAAATGCTTGTTTGGACCCAAATTTCCTACTGAAGAAAGCACAGCATACTTCAAATCGGAAGACCCGAAGTCATTCCGGTGATCTGGTGTCCGGCTTACCAACAACGAACAAAAGGAAACCAAATGAGGTACTTATGAATAACAATTCTTCATGTTTCTTTGGATCACATCTGTAACCCGCCTATATTTTTGACGTATAATTCTTGTAGAACTCTCCTCCTACGTTTGGCGACTCAGTGATGTCGACACTTCCGCCAATGATTCGCTAATCTTTCTTTGAATTCTGAGGGTAATAGACTTCCAGTTCCTTAACGCGCTTCTCCCCTCTTTTAGGGCACAGGGCAAGAAAAGGAAAACCAGCGGATCAACTCCTGTCACAACTTTAGAGCCCATCAAAGAATCAATGCCGACTCAGGACAACCCGGACCAAGGCGAGCCTGAAAATCAAATGGATCTTCCAGACTCGCCCAAGGAAGCAATGGATGCCCCTAAGTCGCCAAGCCCATTGATGACAACAGAAGACCCGGATGTTGTATTATTACTGGTACCGGCTTCTCTAAGCCGGCGGCAACGGTTTTGTCAAGGCATGTGGCATCCTCTTCTCAAGCCATTCCCGAATCTGGAGTCTCCAAGACGAAGCTTTCTGAATATGAAAATCTGGAGTTCAAGGAACTCTGCTCTGGTTTTTCAAGTCGCCTGGAGGCGAGCTACGAGTTGGAGAAAAGCCTGTTGCGGATGTTGAAAAACAAACATGAGGTAAGTTTGTTATATTGTATTACTCCCATTAACCCCCAAGGGTCGGGTCATCAGTAGAAAGATGAGCCGGGTCTTGGTATTGTATAATTTCATCTGAAAAGAAAAAATTATACATTAGCCCCCAAGTGTCAGGGATATTGCTCGCAATAGTTCTGAGACTTGCCCTTGCTTTGTACTTTCAACAGGAAACTCTTGCTCAGACTGAATCGGCGCTTGGCGATTTAAAGAAAGACTTATCTGGTCAGCAAGACGCCCGAGCTAAGTCGGAGGAGAAATATCAATTGGCCTTGGCTGAGCTGGAAAAACTCAAAGCCGAGTTGAAAAGAGCTCAGGCTGACCAAGATGCCACCATAAAAAGAGCAGAGAAGGCTGAAGCCAGGCTGGCCACCGTGCAACAGGAATTGTCCGGCTTGAAGCGTCATATATCCAACATGACGCAAGCCATCTTCAGTAAGCTTACTCAAACTTTTGATCTCCTCTTCTTTTTTTATAAATACTTCTTATCGTATGTCGCTGATCATCATGCCCCCTTACTCAGGTCCGAGAGCCGCCAACCTTCAAGAAGACTGTGTGCTGATGCTGAAGGCGATTTACACGCTGACAGAGCAACTGTACACCGGCAGTGTCTTGACTGTTAAAGCTGTGATGGGTGCCAAAGATCCTATAACTTCCATAAAGAAGGTGCTTGGCTGCCTATCCACACTTCCCCCTTAGATTGGCGAGCTAACTCGGTCAGCCGCCCGAAAGGGTGTTCTGACTGCCCTGAGTCGCTGCTTGGCATATGCTCCAGAGATCAACCCGGAAGAGGTAGCAGCAGGCTTTCCTCAACTTAAGGATGATAGCTCAGAATTCGTTGAAGAGGACTATCAACATGTTGTCAAGGACTCCCGGCTGGCAGCAACCCAACTCGCAGCAAGTCTTGATTTATGAAGGTATCAGGCGGCTTATGATAACAGAAACAAGAAGGTCAACTCGCCAACCTTTGTGTCGACCAGTTTAACTCCTCGGCGACCCAAGAACCCTTTTGACTTGGAAGCAGACCTGGCATCAATCCTGACTGATGAAGATGACTTCGCAGCTCTGGCTAAGTGCAACTGGGTACTGGGCGACTTGTAAATTGAAGTCGGCCAAAGCTCACAACAGAATGATCCTAAGGTGCCAGCAAAATAAACCTCATTGATTTGGCCTGGGAGCCATGTAATAGGTCCTTTTCATAAGTCGCTACTGTTTTTGTGATACCCTTTTGAAGGAATCTTTATATCGCCCTTAAGGCGATTTGAAATATTTGACCTGCCCTTCGAAAATCCTTTATGATGCTTAATTTGCCGTGGACGAAGTAATTCTGATCATTATCCTGACTTAAGCTTTGAAAATAGCATATGTGAAACCAAACAAACGATAACAAATATTTTCAATAGGCATCAGAAAGAAAGGTTAAAAACCCTGGAGGCTATGCCACGAAGAAAAAATAGCAAACAACAATTTCGTCGGCTCATAAGGTCGCGACAGGATGGGGCGACTCAGAAAGCTCGAACACACACCCTAAATGCAGGTTTCGTCGGCTCATAAGGTCACGACAGGATGAGGCGAGTCAGAAAGCTCGAACACACACCCTAAATGCAGGTTTCGTCGGCTCATAAGGTCGCGACAGGATGAGGCGAGTCAGAAAGCTCGAGCACACACCCTAAATGAAGGTTTCTTCGGCTCATAAGGTCGCGACAGGATGAGGCGAGTCAGAAAGCTTGAGCACACACCCTAAATGCAGGTTTCGTCGGCTCATAAGGTCGCGACAGGATGAGGCAAGTCAGAAAGCTCGAGCACACACCCTAAATGCAGGTTTCGTCGGCTCATAAGGTCGCGACAGGATGAGGCGAGTCAGAAAGCTCGTGCACACACCCTAAATGCAGGTTTCGTCGGCTCATAAGGTCGCGACAGGATGAGGCGAGTCAGAAAGCTCAAGCACACACCCTAAATGAAGGTTTCATCGGCTCATAAGGGCGCGACAGGATGAGGCGAGTCAGAAAGCTCGAGCACACACCCTAAATGGAGGTTTCATCGGCTCATAAGGTCGCGACAGGATGGGGCAAGTCAGAAAGCTCGAGCACACACCCTAAATGCAGGTTTCGTCGGCTCATAAGGTCGCGACAGGATGAGGCGAGTCAGAAAGCTCGTGCACACACCCTAAATGCAGGTTTCGTCGGCTCATAAGGTCGCGACAGGATGAGGCGAGTCAGAAAGCTCGAGCACACACCCTAAATGAAGGTTTCGTCGGCTCATAAGGTCACGACAGGATAAGGCGAGTCAGAAAGCTTGAGCACACATCCTAAATGCAGGTTTCGTCGGCTCATAAGGTCGCGACAGGATGAGGCGAGTCAGAAAGCTCGAGCACACACCCTAAATGCAGGTTTCGTCGGCTCATAAGGTCGCGACAGGATGAGGCGAGTCAAAAAGCTCGAGCACGCACCCTAAATGCAGGTTTCGTCGGCTCATAAGGTCGCGACAGGATGAGGCGAGTCAGAAAGCTCAAGCACACACCCTAAATGATGACTCTGTCGGCTCATAAGGTCGCAACAGGATGACACAATTGCTTTTTAATGAATAAGCCCCAAGCCAGGGAGTATTTGTAACTTTATTACTTCATAATGAAACTGAAAAACTTACAAAATGTAGAGCTTAAGAGCTCAAGGGTAATAAGGCCGCAGGTGGGCAATATTCCAGGGGCGAGTTGACTCAGCCTCCGTGGTTGGCCGGTTAGGCCGGAGATCCACCAAATAATAAGAGCCATTGCGGAGGTTCTTGCTGACGACGAACGGCCCTTCCCAAGGTGGTGACAACTTGTGCATGCCTGCACGATCTTGTATCAACCGAAGAACTAAGTCGCCTTCCTGGAAGGTCCGACTTTTAACCCGGCGGTTGTGATAACGCCGCAGATCCTGCTGGTAGATAGCTGAACGGGCCGCAGCCAGGTCACGCGCCTCCTCTAAGGCGTCCAAAGAGTCTTGACGCGCCAGCTCATTGTCTTGTTCCACATACGCGGGGACTCTGAGTGAGTCATGTCTTATGTCAGTAGGGAGAACAGCCTCCGCTCCGTAGACCAGAAAGAAAGGGGTGAAACCCGTGGATCGGTTCGGGGTGGTCCGAATACTCCACAGCACCGAAGGTAGTTCTTCAACCCAACACCCCTGGGGTTTTTTCCAGGGGAACCATGAGTCGGGGCTTAATCCCTCGCAACACCTCCTGATTCGCCCGCTCTGCCTGCCCATTAGATTGTGGGTGAGCGACTGCAGAAACGTCAAGTCGGATATGTTCTCGACGACAAAACTCCTGCATCTCCCCTTGGGACAAGTTAGTACCATTATCAGTAATGATACTGTGAGGATACCCAAACCGGAAAATCAACTTCTTCAAGAATTTGACCGATGTTTCCGCATCGCAAGCTCCAATAGGTTCCGCCTCAACCCACTTGGTGAACTTGTCAACCGCCACCAGCAGATGGGTCTTCTTGTTAGAGGACATTTTAAAAGGGCCGACCATGTCCAGCCCCCAGACTGCAAAAGGCCAAGTGATGGGGATCATTCTTAATTCTTGAGCCGACACATGGGCCTGCCGCCCATAACGCTCGCACCCTTCGCACCGACGAACTATATCTTCTGCATCTGCATGAGCCGTCAGCCAAAAGAAACCATGATGGAAAGCCTTTGATACCAAAGAACGTGACCCGGCGTGATGCCCACAGTCTCCGGAATGAATGTCATTTAAGATTATGCATCCTTCTTCGGAGGAAACACATCGCTGAAAAACTCCAGAGGCGCTCCGCTTATATAACTCGCCATTGATGATGACCATGGATTTGCTGCGCCGAACGATTTGACGAGCCAAAACTTCATCTGTCGGTAACTCGCCCCGAGCGAGATAAGCCAGATAAGGCAGAACCCAATCCGGCGTGACATGGAGAGCCGCCACAAGCCGAGACTCAGGATCTGGTATTGCTAATTCCTCCTCCGATGGTAGAGTCACGGATGGCTTATGTAAGATATCCAGAAAAAAATTAGGAGGAACCGGCTTTCTCTGGGAGCCAAGTCGTGAGAGGGCGTCAGCTGCCTCGTTGAGGTGCCGATCAATATGGTCCACCTGATAACCATGAAAATGACCCGCCACATCATACACAGCTCGCCTGTAAGCCGCCATCATGGGGTCCCGAGAATCCCAGGTACCCGAAACTTGTTGTGCCACCAAATCAGAGTCGCCAAAGCATCTGACTCGTGTTAGGTTCATCTCCTTGGCGAGTCGCAAGCCGTGAAGCAGAGCTTCGTATTCCACTGCATTGTTAGTGCACGGAAACATGAGTAGGAGAACGTAACAGAACTTATCTCCTTGAGGGGATACCAACACCACTCCATCCCCCGAGCCTTCCAGCTGCCTAGACCCATCAAAATAAATGGTCCAGTAAGTGAGATCAGGCCGTTCTTCCGGAGCCTATAACTCCGTCTAGTCGTTGACAAAATCAACTAAGGCCTGGGACTTAATGGCTGTGCGGGGAGTATACTGTATGTGATGGGGCCCAAGTTCTATTGCCCACTTGGCGATTCGCCCTGTTGCCTCCCGATTCTGGATGATGTCCCCAAGGGGGGCAGAGCTAACCACTGTGATAGGGTGTTCTTGGAAATAATGCTTAAGATTTCGACTCGCCATAAACACCCCATATACCAATTTCTGCCAACGTGGGTACCGCTGCTTGGAAAGAGTTAGCACCTCGCTGATAAAATATACCGGGCGTTGCACCGGGTATTCCTTCTCTTCCTCCTTTCTCTCAACGACCACCGCCACACTTACTGCTTTGGAATTTGCCGCGATATACAGAAGCATGGGATCCTTTTCAGTTGGGGCAGCCAGGACCGGCGGGTTAACCAATTGGCGTTTCAAGGCTTCGAGCGCCTCGTCTGCCTCATTTGTCCAAACAAACCGATCGGATTTCCTCAATAACAGATAAAGAGGGATCGCCTTTTCCCCTAGGCGACTCACAAAACGACTTAGGGCCGCAATGCGACCCGCCAGTTGTTGAACTTGATTAACGTTCGCGGGCTTTCCAAGGGATGTAACCGCTTCGATCTTGTCCGGGTTAGCTTCAATGCCGCGCTCCGATACCAG
The DNA here is from genome assembly GCF_904849725.1 of Hordeum vulgare subsp. vulgare. Taxonomy (NCBI): domain Eukaryota; kingdom Viridiplantae; phylum Streptophyta; class Magnoliopsida; order Poales; family Poaceae; genus Hordeum; species Hordeum vulgare. The sequence goes on from NC_058523.1 coordinate 513,190,183, forward strand.
GAAACCCAGTAATTTCCCTGCAGGTACACCAAAAACACACTTGGTGGGATTTAGCTTCATCTGATATACCCGTACATTATCGAACGTTTCTTTGAGATCCTCCAGTAGCGTCTCCCCCTGGCGGGTCTTGATCACAATATCGTCGACATAGGCATGGACGTTGCGACCAATTTGGTTACAGAGGCAATTTTGGATGCAGCGTTGATAAGTCGCCCCCGCACTCTTGAGTCCAAAGGGCATGGACACATAACAAAAGGCCCCGAAGGGGGTTATAAAGGCTGTTTTCTCTTGATCCTCCACGGCCATCTTGATTTGATGATATCCTGAATAGGCGTCCAGAAAGCACAATCGTTCGCATCCCGTCACCGAGTCAATGATTTGGTCGATGCGGGGAAGAGCGAAGGAATCTTTTGGACAAGCTCTGTTGAGGTCTGTGTAGTCGATACACATACGAAAGATACCATTCTTCTTGAGTACCAAAACATTGTTAGTCAGCCATTTGGGGTGAAAAACTTCCACGATGAACCCGGCGGCTAAAAGGCGGGCGACTTCTTCCCCAATGGCCTTGCGTCGTTCCTCGTTAAACCTGCGAAGGTACTGCTAGATGGGTTTGCACTTTGGGTCAACATTAAGATGGTGCTCAGCGAATTCTCTCAGCACACCAGGCATGTCAGAAGGTTTCCATGCAAAGATGTCCCGATTCTCACGGATGAATTCGATGAGCGCGCTTTCCTATTTGGGGTCCAGACCCGTCCCAATGGTGAACTTCTTGGATGAATCGCCAGGCACGAAATCGATTGTCGTAGTGTCGTCCGTTGGTTTGAACTTGAGGGGCGACTCAGAATCTATAGTCGGTTTCTTCAGGGGTGACATATCCGCCGGGTCAACATTGCCCCAATGGTGTTCGAGCTCTTCCGCAGCACAGGCGACTTCCGCATAAGCCGCGTCCCCTTCTTCACATTCATTTGCAATCCTTCTATCTCCATCAACCGTGATGGGTCCTTTGGGACCAGGCATTTTGAGCTTGAGATAGACATAGCACGGGCGATCCATGAAGTGGGCGTAAGCCGGCCGCCCAAACAGCGCATGGTAGGGGCTTTTCAATTTGACCACCTCGAAGATCAGTGACTCCGACCTATAATTCTGCGCAGTTCCAAACGCCACTGTGAGCCTGACTTGGCCTGCGGGATAGGCCGACTTGCCTGGGACGATTCTGTGGAAAACCGTAGTTAAAGGCATCAGGTCTTTTTCCAATAGGTTCATCCTTTGGAAAGTGTCAAAGTATAGGATATTGATGTTGTTGCCACCATCCATTAGCACTTTTGATAGGGTGTAACCCCTGACTTGGGGAGCCACGACCAACGCCAGATCGCCCGGGTTATCAACTCTCGGCGGGTGATCCTCCCTGCTCCACGTTATGGTTTGCTCAAACCAATGGAGGTATCTGGGAAGCGCTGGTTCAGATACACTGTACGCCCGGTGACTCACCTTCTTATCACGCCTGCAAGCATTAGTGGTGAAAACATGATACTGCCCATTACTTAACTGTTTGGGGTTGCTGCGAAAGCCCCCATTGTCGTCCTGACCCTGCGGAGCCCCCTGTGGGGGTGGCTGCTGGAAAACTCCTGGCGGGTTATACCGCCGCTGGTGGTGCACCGGGTATTGGCCGCCGCCTGGCTGCGGGCCTCCCTGAGCCCCCTATTCGGGAAAGCCGCCGAAAGGGTTCTGTCTTTGGTTGGGTGCGGCGAATTGCTCCTGACGCTGGTCCGGGTCATCGTTTTGACTCTTCTTGATCGCCTCTGCCCGAAACTCTCGCATCACGAAGCAGTTTTCCCAAGAGTGAGTCGCCGGACCGTCTGCCGTGGCGTGGTGCGGGCAAGGGCCTTTGAGTAGCTCTTCATAGTTACGCGGCCTCTTCCCGCTGAACCCCCGATTTTTCTTCTTGTCGTTGTTGGCGTTGGTGTTGGCGACTAAGTCCGAGGGCTCCTCCTGCGGTCTCCGCTTGCCATTGGTCCCTTGATTGTGACGGTTACGCCCCTGGAACCGGGTATGATTTTTGGATGACTCGCCCTTCTTAGGCGAGTTAGCCTTACCATCCTCGCCAGGATCTTTGGTATCATCGGCCTCAGCGTATCTAGTGAGGGTGTCCATCAGTTCTCCCATGTCTTGGACCTTTCGCTTGAGTCGCCCCAATTTTTGCACCAAGGGTTCGTAATGGCAATTATGCTCGAGGATGAGCACAGCTTGAGCCACCGTAATACCCTCTGACGAGTGGATAATTTCTGCAACCCGCCGTGACCAATGGTGGGCCGACTCATCCGGGCGCTGAACACAGTGCTGTAGATCGACGATCGTCATCGGACGTTTGCAAGTTCCTCGGAAGTTTTTGATGAAACGTTCTTTTAACTCGGCCCAGGACTGGATGGAATTGGGAGGTAAGTACTTCCACCAAGTGCGTGCTGACCCTTCGAGCATCATCGTGAAGTATCTGGCGGAAACCGCCTCGTTCACGTCGAGCATGTCCATGGCGATTTCATAGCTTTCGATCCATGATGCCGGCTCGAGGTCCGGGGTATAATTAGGCACTTTCCTTGGCCCTTTGAAGTCTTTGGGCATCTTTTTCGTTACGAAGGGCGGGGGACAAGCATGGTACCCCAACTCGCCCTCCGCCCCCGACGAGGGGGGCCGGGGCGTCTTGGGTGTTCGGGAGATCCCGGCCCGGCGGGTTCCGTTCAGGCGGGTTGTCCTGTGGGACATGTCGCGGCCCGCTGTTTACGGCGGGCTGGTCCTCTGGCCGGCTCCTGGTGTAACTTGCCTGGGGGGTGGAATGCAATCTCTCGAGGCTATGCGAGAACTGGGCGTTTTCAACCACCGCCGTCTTCAACATCTCGATGGCGTTCCTTGCTTCTATCTCGGCAGGGGTGTTGCCGTGAATCGGAAGAGACTCCAGATGGCGAGTTGCGGCAAGCACGTTATCCACCAGATTGGAAAAGTGGCCTTGAGGCGTCCGGAATCGGGGAATGTGATCCTCAACCGGCTGAGCCGGCGGGTTAGGCGGGCGGCCCGGTCCTCCCCCCGGGGCGGCTCCCGCCCAGGGGTTTGTGGAGTGTCGAACAGGCGGGTCGGGTTGAGATCCTGGGGCAGGCGACCCTGGTGTCTCCGCTGATGGACAGCATCGGACGCGCGCTGCTGTCTCTCGAGCCGCCAGTTGTCAGTGTTTAAACGCATCCTTTCGGCCGTGATTTGAGCTAGCCGGGTCTCGATCCTGGCGGACTCCATCTCGGCGTCCCGATGGGCCTTTGCCACTGCCTCTCTGAGTTTCGCCAGCTCCGCGTTTACCTCCTCTTGGTTCTCTGGTGTGAGGGGAGTCGCCATTAGCCTTGTGATCTCCGCCGCTAAATCCACCAGGACTGCGGCCGGGCTTCTGGACATCTCGCCGGTTCCATCGCGTCCAGTAGGGTTTTCTGTGAGCTGAGTCGCCCCAGCCATGTAGATGGCGATCTGGCGGCGAGTTCGGTCAAGGATTTCTGGGTCCATGGCCAGCGACAAGCCCCCAAGACAATCCCCATGCAGAGAGCGGATTGAATCTGAGTCGCCCATGGATGATTCGTCATCAGAGTTGACCGGTGTAGTTTCCTGAGTCGCCGAGCGTTCTGGCTCCTCCGATCCCTGCGTGAACCCCACAAAGGCCGGGCGAGTCAGATTTGACGTTATGACTTGGCGGACGTACCTGGCCGGCTCGACGATGTCGGTGGAGATGTCCGGCTCAGGCGCGGATGATCCGATCATGCCGATGAAGATGTTGATCTTGCCGAAGGGGACCCTGTAACCAGATTCAATCGAATCTGCTTCAGGTCCCCATTGCTGGTTGTCGATGTAGGTTATCCCGCGGCGGCTCCGAGTCATGAGCCCCGTCGCGTAACTCCCAAACCCTGGTAGGGATCCCTTTGAGAACTAAACTCCACCGTGCGTAGCCCCACGGTGGGCGCCAACTGTCGTGGTTTTGTCACGGCAGATGTCCTCGTGAAAGGACTTAGTACTGGAGCCATCGCACCTTGGTGGCGACTCAAAGGGGTTAAGTGGGAGAGACACGGCGATTTACCCAGGTTCGGCCGCTCATGAGGAGGTAAAGACCTACGTCCTGCTTTGGTTTGTATTGATGTGGTTTTGATTACAAGGAGGGCGTAACTCGCCAGACCTAGCACTCGATGATTTCTAACCTCTTCTTTCCTCCCCTGGGACTCGCCTTTATATACAGGTCGAACCCCTAGGGTTTACAAGGATACATTTCCTTCCTACAAGTCGTGCCCCTATGGTCTCTAAGTCGCCATCTTCCGAACCTTGGAGACCTCCCAGGAATCATAAACCGTCACACGACCTTGATCCGGCCAGGACAAGGCCCAAACAACTGTTTGGGTGAATCGCCTAATTGGTAACCTGGCCCAACTAGGGCGGGTCATTCACAGGTAATATCCCCAAAAGTACCCGAGGATTCGGCTAGCCGTGGAGTGTGATTGATTGGTGGTGGGGGAGTTAAAACTTTACTTTTCTGTGTGGGAACCGCCTATAGCATGAGTAGCATGGAAGATATTGAGAAATCTTGGTCATTGCGTTGACAATGAAAGCATGCCACCCAAAATTATTATCTCTGTTTTCAAAGCTTGAGCTCTGGCACCTCTGCAAATCAATGCTTCCCTCTGCTAAGGGCCTGTCTATTTATTTTCCTGTCGAGTCATCCTCCTCTTATATAAGCACCAATTAGAGAGAACCTCTCTCATTTTTATGGTTTGCTTTTGATTGATATTGAGTATGACTATGACTGGATCTTCGTTGCTATGAATTACAATGTTTAGTCAGCCCTTGATCTTTGAAAGTGCTCTGCATTTATGTTTTGCGGTCTCGGAAAGAGCTAGCGAGATACCACCTATTCATATTGCTTCATGCTTGTTTTGATTGAAGTGTTGGTATTTGAAACTCATTATTATTTGCTCGTTAGCTGATTATGCCATTGATATTAGTTTACCGTGAGACCCTTGTGTCATTTGTTTATGTGGTTAACTTGTGATCTTGCTGAAATTCTGGTTATGAGTTAGACATAGTTGCAACAACAAGATCAAACAAAGTTTGTCAAAGTTTTTCTTTCTCTCTCAGTTTGTCAACTGAGTTGCTTGAGGACAAGCAAGGTTTTAAGCTTGGGGGAGTTGATACGTCTCCATCGTATCTACTTTTCCAAACTCTTTTGCCCTTGTTTTGGACTATAATTTGCATGATTTGAATGGAACTAACCTCGACTGATGCTGTTTTCAGCAGAATTGCCTTGGTGTTATTTCTGTGCAGAAATCAAAGTTCTCCAAACGTCCTGAAAATTTACGGGGAGCAGTTTTGGAAAATATCAAAAATATCTTCGCCAAGTTCCACCTCAGGGGGTGGGCCACAAGCCCCTGCCCCGCCACCACCACCCTGGTGGCGATGGGCAGGCTTGTGGGGCCCACAGGCACCTGCCGCCCCCAACTCCAGCTCTATAAGTTGCCTTTCGTCCCAGAAAAAATAAAAAAAGAAGAAGTTTTCGTCGCGTTTTCGATACGGAGGCGCCGCCACCACCTGTTGTTCATCTGGAGGGCAGATCTGGAGTCCGTCTTGGGCTCCGGAGAGGGGAAATCATCGCCATCGTCATCATCAACCTTCTTCCCTCTCCAATTCCATGAAGCTCTTCGTCGTTCGTGAGTAATCTATTCGTAGGCTCGCTGGGCGGTGATGAGTAGGATGAGATCTATCATCTAATCAAGTTAGTTTTAATGGGGATTGATCCCTAGTATCCACTATGCTCTGAGATTGATGTTGCTACTACTTTTCCATGCTTAATGCTTGTCACTAGGGCCCGAGTGCCATGATTTCAGATCTGAAATTATTATGTTGTCACCAATATATGTGTGTTTTAGATCCGATCTTGCAAGTTGTAGTTAGCTGCTATGTGTTATGATCCGGCAACCCCGGAGTGACAATAACCGGAACCACTCCTGATGATGACCATAATTTGAGGAGTTCATGTGTTCACCAAGTGCTAATGCGTTGGTCCGGTTCTTTATTAAAAGGAGAACCTTAATATCCCATAGTTTCCTTTTGCACCCCGTTGCCACGGGAGGGATGGACAATAGATGTCATGCAAGTTCTTTTCCCTAAGCACGTATGACTACACACGGAATGCATGCCTACATCACATTGACGAACAGGAGCTAGCCACATATCTCTCCGTGTTATAACTGCTGCATGATGAATATCATCCAAACAAATCACCGACCCATTGCCTACGAGTTTGCCCTACTGCTGTTGTTACTTGTCTTGCTCTGCTGCTGTTACTTGTCTTGCTCTTCTGCTGTTACTTGTCTTGCTCTGCTGCTACTGCTGTTACTACTGTCGCTTGCTCTGTTGCTACTTGCTACTACTCTCACTATTGTTGTTCCTTGCCACTGTCGTTACTCGTTACTTTTCTGTTACTACTTTGCTTGCAGATACTAATCTTTTAGGTGTGGTTGAATCTGACACATTCAGCTGCTAATACTCGAGAGTATTCTCTCACCTCCTGTTTGGCGATCAACAAATTTGGGTCGAATACTCTACCCTCGAAAACTGCTGCGAACCCACGCGCTGCTGGGCCGTCAACAACATTCTTCTAGTTTCATTACCGGGGAGTGCTAGCAGCATTCTTCTGGTGCCGTTGCAGAGGAAGGTCTATTGTCACAGAATCAGCATTCGTCTAGCTATTGCCAGAGAGTGCCAGTCAAGGACCTAGGAGAAGCTGCTTACATATTAGGCATTAAGATCTATAGGGATAGATCGAGGCGCCTGATTGGACTTTCACAAAGCACATACCTTCATAAAGTTTTGAAGAAGTTCAAAATGGAGCAGTCCAAGACGGGGTTCTTGCCAGTATTACAAGGCATAAAGTTGAGTAAGACTCAGTGTCCAGTAACTGCGGAAGATAGAGACAAAGATGAGTACCGTGTTGGAAATATGCCCTAGAGGCAATAATAAATTAGTTATTATTATATTTCTTTGTTCATGATAATTGTTTATTATCCATGCTATAATTGTATTGATTGGAAACACAATACTTGTGTGGATACATAGACAAAACACTGTCCCTAGTAAGCCTCTAGTTGACTAGCTCGTTGATCAAAGATGGCCAAGGTTTCCTGGCCATAGGCAAGTGTTGTTACTTGATAACGGGATCACATCATTAGGAGAATCATGTGATGGACTAGACCCAAACTAATAGACGTAGCATGTTGATCGTGTCATTTTGTTGCTACTGTTTTCTGCGTGTCAAGTATTTGTTCCTATGACCATGAGATCATATAACTCACTGACACCGGAGGAATGCTTTGTGTGTATCAAACGTCGCAACGTAACTGGGTGACTATAAAGATGCTCTACAGGTATCTCCGAAGGTGTTAGTTGAGTTAGTATGGATCGAGACTGGGATTTGTCACTCCGTGTGACGGAGAGGTATCTCGGGGCCCACTCGGTAATACAACATCACACACAAGCCTTGCAAGCAATGTGACTTAGTGTAAGTTGCGGGATCTTGTATTACGGAACGAGTAAAGAGACTTGCCGGTAAACGAGATTGAAATAGGTATGCGGATACTGACGATCGAATCTCGGGCAAGTAACATACCGAAGGACAAAGGGAATGACATACGGGATTATATGAATCCTTGACACAGAGGTTCAACCGATAAGATCTTCGGAGAATATGTAGGATCCAATATGGGCATCCAGGTCCCGCTATTGGATATTGACCGAGGAGTCACTCGGGTCATGTCTACATAGTTCTCGAACCCGCAGGGTCTGCACACTTAAGGTTCGACGTTGTTTTATGCGTATTTGAGTTATATGGTTGGTTACCGAATGTTGTTCGGAGTCCCGGATGAGATCCAGGACGTCACGAGGAGCTCCGGAATGGTCCGGAGGTAAAGATTGATATATAGGAAGTCCTGTTTTGGTCACCGGAAAAGTTTCGGGCTCATCGGTAGTGTACCGGGAGTGCCGGGAGGGGTGCCGGGGACCATCGGGAGGGGTGTCACGCCCCAAGGGGTCTCATGGGCTATGGGAAGAGATAAACCAGCCCCTAGTGGGCTGGGATAAGTTCCCACTAAGTCCCATAAGGTTTGAGAAGGAAAAAACACAAGGTGGAAAGAGTTTCCAAGTGGGAAGGTGGAATCCTACTCCAAGTAGGATTGGAGTAGGACTCCTCCACCTCCAATTTCGGCCAAACCTTGAGGGTTTGAGGCTGCCTCTTACCTCCCCCTCCCTCCTATATATACTGAGGTATTAGGGCTGATTTGAGACAACTTTTGCCACAGCAGCCCGACCACATACCTCCATGGTTTTACCTCTAGATCGCGTTTCTGCGGAGCTCGGGCGGAGCCCTGCTGAGACGAGATCATCACCAACCTCCGAAGCGCCGTCACGCTGCCGGAGAACTCTTCTACCTCTCCGTCTCTCTTGCTGGATCAAGAAGGCCGAGATCATCGTCGAGCTGTAGGTGTGCTGAACGCGGAGGTGCCGTCCGTTCGGCACTAGATCGTGGGACTGATCGCGGGATAGTTCGCGGGGCGGATCGAGGGACGTGAGGACGTTCCACTACATCAACCGCGTTCACTAACGCTTCTGCTGTACGGTCTACAAGGGTACGTAGATCACTCATCCCCTCTCGTAGATGGACATCACCATGATAGGTCTTCGTGCGCGTAGGAAATTTTTTGTTTCCCATGCGACGTTCCCCAACAGTGGCATCATGAGCTAGGTTCATGCGTAGATGTCTTCTCGAGTAGAACACAAAAGTTTTTGTGGGCGGTGATGTGCGTTTTGCTGCCCTCCTTAGTCTTTTCTTGATTCCGCGGTATTGTTGGATTGAAGCGGCTTGGACCGACATTACTCGTACGCTTACGAGAGACTGGTTTCATCGCTACGAGTAACCCCGTTGCTCAAAGATGACTGGCAAGTGTCAGTTTCTCCAACTTTAGTTGAATCGGATTTGACCGAGGAGGTCCTTGGATGAGGTTAAATAGCAACTCATATATCTCCGTTGTGGTGTTTGCGTAAGTAAGATGCGATCCTACTAGATACCCCTGGTCACCACGTAAAACATGCAACAACAAAATTAGAGGACGTCTAACTTGTTTTTGCAGGGTATGCTTGTGATGTGATATGGCCAACGATGTGATGTGATATATTGGATGTATGAGGTGATCATGTTGTAATAGTTAATATCGACTTGCACGTCGATGGTACGGCAACCGGCAGGAGCCATAGGGTTGTCTTTAAACTAACGTTTGTGCTTGCAGATGCGTTTACTATATTGCTAGGACGTAGATTTAGTAGTAATAGCATGAGTAGCACGACAACCCCGATGGCGACACGTTGATGGAGATCATGATGATGGAGATCATGGTGTGATGCCGGTGACAAGAAGATCGTGCTGGTGCTTTGGTGATGGAGATCAAGAAGCACGTGATGATGGCCATATCATGTCACTTATGAATTGCATGTGATGTTAATCCTTTTATGCACCCTATTTTGCTTAGAACGACGGTAGCATTATGAGGTGATCTCTCACTAAAATTTCAAGACGAAATTGTGTTCTCCCCGACTGTGCACCGTTGCGACAGTTCTTCGTTTCGAGACACCACATGATGATCGGGTGTGATAGACTCAACGTTCACATACAACGGGTGCAAAACAGTTGCACACGCAGAACACTCGGGTTAAGCTTGACGAGCCTAGCATGTGTAGACATGGCCTCGGAACACATGAGACCGAAAGGTCGAGCATGAATCGTATAGTTGATATGATTAGCATAGATGCTTACCACTGAAACTATTCTCGACTCACGTGATGATCGGACTTGAGATAGTGGATTTGGATCATGTACCACTCAAATGACTAGAGAGATGTACTTTTTGAGTGGGAGTTCTGAAGTAATATGATTAATTGAACTAATTGTCATGAACATAGTCTAATGGTCTTTGCGAATTACGATGTAGCTTGCGCTATAGCTCTACTGTTTTTATATGTGTTCCTAGAGAAAATTTAGTTGAAAGTTGATAGTAGCAAACTTTGCAGACTAAGTCTATAAAACCGAGGATTGTCCTCGTTGCTAAGCAGAAGGCTTATGTCCTTAATGCACCACTCGGTGTGCTGCACCTCGAGCGTCGTCTGTGGATGCTGTGAACATCCGACATACACGTTTTCTGATGACTACACGATAGTTCAGTACAAAATACTTAATGGCTTAGAAGCAAGGCGCCGAAAACGTTGTAAAACGTCACGGAACATAAGTGATGTTCTAAAGAGATGAAATTGTGATTTCATGCTTGTGCTCTTGTTAAGAGGTACGAGACCTCCAACAAGATTCTTTGTCCACAAAGTAAAGGAGAAAAGCTCAATCGTTGAGCGTGTGCTCATATTGTCTTTGTACGGCAATCACTTGAATCAAGTGGGAGTTAATCTTCCAGATGAGATAATGATGGTTCTCCAAATTCACCGCCACCAAGCTATGAGAGCTTCGTGATGAACTATAACATATCAAGGATAGATACAATGATCCTTGAGCGATTCGTGATGTTTTGACACTGCGAAAGTAGAAATCAAAAGGAGCATCAATAGTTGATGGTTTGTAAAACCACTAAGTTTCAAGAACGGCAAGGGCTAGAAGGGATACTTCGTGAAACGGCAAAATAGTTGCTGCACTAATGAAGAGACCCAAGATTAAACCCAAACCGGAGACTAAGTGCTTCTATAATGAGGGGAACAGTCACTGAGGCGGAGAAACTCTAGATACTTGGTAGATAAGAAGCTGGCAAAAGTCGAAAGAAGTATATTTGATATACATGATGTTGATGTGTACTTTACTAGTACTCCTAGTAGCATGAGGGTATTGGATACCGGTTCGGTTGCTAAGTGATTAGTAACACGAAATGAAAGCTACGGCATAAATGGAAACTAGCTAAAGGCGAGGTGACGGTACGTGTTGGAAGTGTTTCCAAGGTTGATATGATCAAACGTCGCACGCTCCCTCTACCATCGGGATTGGTGTTAAACCTAAATAATCGTTATTTGGTGCTTGCGTTAAGCATGAACATGATTGGATCGTGTTTATTGCAACACGATTATTCATTTAAAGAGAATAATGGTTACTCTATTTGCTTGAATAATCACCTTCAATGGTTTATTGAATCTCGATCGTAGTGTTACACATGTTCATGATATTGGTGCCAAAAGATATGAGTTAATGATGATAGTACCACTTACTTGTGGCACTGCCGCTTGAGTCATGTTGGTATAAGTTGCATGAAGAGGCTCCATGCTGATGGATCTTTGTACTCACCTGATTTCGAATCACTAGTGACATGCAAATCATACCACATGAGCAAGGTCTTGTTTTCATTGAGATGAAATAAGATAGTAACTTGTTGGAAGTGATACATTTTGATGTATGCAGTCCAATGGGTGCTGAGGCACGCAGTGGATATCATTATGTTCTTACTTCACTAACGATTTGAGTAGATACAGGAGTATTTACTTAATGAATCACAAGTCTGAAATGTTGAAAAGTTCAATTCCGTTTCAGAGTGAAGTTCGTCGTAACAAGAGGATAAACTGTCTACGATATGATCATGGAAATGAATATCTGAGTTACGAGTTTTGGTACGCAGTTAAGACAATGTGGAAATTGTTTTGCAGTTCATGCCACCTGGAACATCATAGTGTGATGATGTGTCTGAACGTCATAGCCACGCACTATTTGGTATGGTGCATACTATGATGTCTCTTATCGAATTACCACTATCGTTTATGGGTTATGCATTAGAGACAACCGCACTCACTTTAAATAGGGCACCGCGTATTTCCGTTGAGATGACACAGTATAGACTGAGGTTTAGAGAAATCTAAACTGTCGTTTCTTGAAAGTTTGGGGTTTCGACACTTATGTGAAAAAGTTTCAGTCTGATAAGCTCGAACCCAAAGCAGATAAATGCATCTTCATAGGATATCCAAAACAGTTGGGTACATCTCCTATCTCAGATCCGAAAGCAAAGTGTTTGTTTCTAGAAACGGATCCTTTCTCGAGGAAAGGTTTCTCTCGAAAGAATTGAGTGGGAGGGTAGTAGAACTTGATGAGGTTATTGAACCATCACTTCAACCAGTGTGTAGCAGGGCGCGGGAAGTTATTCCTGTGGTGCCTACACCAATTGAAGTGAAAGCTGATGATGGTGATCATCGAGCATCGGATCAAGTTATTATAAACCTCGTAGGTTGACAAGGTCGCGTACTACTGCAGAGTGGTACGGTAACCCTGTATTGGAGGTCATGTTGTTGAGCAACAGTGAACCTACGAGTTATGGAGAAAGCAATGGTGGGCCCGGATTCCGACAAATGGTTGGAGGCCATGAAATCCGAGAGAGGATCCATGTATGCAAACAAATTGTAGACTTTAGAAGAACTACTTGATGGTCATAGGACTATTGAGTAAAGATGGATCTTTAAAAGGAAGACAGACGACGATGGTGATAAGTCACTATTAAGAAAAGCTCGACTTGTCGCAAAGATGTTTCCGACAAGATCAATCAGTTGACTATGATGAGACTTCCTCACTCGTAGCGACGCTAAAAGTCTGTTAGAATTATGTTAGTAGTTGCTGCATTATTTATGAAATATTGCACATAGGATGTCAAAACATTGTTTCCTCGATGGTTTCCTTGAGCAAACATTGTATGTGATACAACCAGGAGATTTTGTCGATCCTAAAGATACTAACAAGTATGCAAGCTCCAGCGATCCTTCAATGGACTGGTGCAAGCATCTCGGAGTTGGAATATACACTTTGATGAGATGATCAAAGATTTTGGGTTTGTACAAGGTTTATGAGAAACTTGTATTTCCAAAGAAGTGAGTGGGAGCACTATAGAATTTCTCATAAGTATATGTGGTTGACATATTGTGGATCAGAAGTAATGTAGAATTTCTGTGAAGCATAGAAGGTTGTTTGAAAGGAGTTTTTCAAAGGAGTACCTGGATTGCGCTACTTGAACGTTGAGCATCAAAGATATATGGAGATAGATCGAAAGCGCTTAATGGAAGTTTCAAGAAGATGCATGCCTTGACAAGTTTTTGAAGGAGTTCAAAATAGATCAGCAAAGAAGGAGTTCTTGGTTGTGTTGTAAGGTGTGGATTTGAGTAAGACTCAAAACCCGACCACGGCAGAATAAAGAGAATAGACGAAGGTCGTCTTCTATGCCTAAGCCGTAGACTCTAAAGTATGCCATGCTGAGTACCGCACCTGATGTGTGCCTTGCAGCAAGTCTGTTAAGAGGAACACAGAGTGATCCAGGATTGAATCACTGATCAGCGGTCAAAGTTATCCTTAGTAACTAAATAGACTAAGGAATTTTTCTCGATTATGGAGGTGGTTAAAGAGTTCGTCGTAAAGGGTTACGTTGATGCAAGCTTTGACACTAATCCGAATAACTATGAGTAGTGAAACGGATTCGTATAGTAGAGTAGATATTTGGAGCATTTCCGAATAGCACATAGTAGCAGCATCTACAAGATGACATAAAGGTTTGTAAAGAACACACAGATCTGAAAATTTCAGAACCGTTGACTAAAACCTCTCTCATGAGCAAGACGTGATCAGACCCCATAACTATATGGGTGTTGGATTCGTTGGAATCACATGGTGATGTGAACTAGATTATTGACTCTAGTGCAAGTGGGAGACCGTTGGAAATATGCCCTAGAGGCAATAATAAATTAGTTATTATTATATTTCTTTGTTCATGATAATTGTTTATTATCCATGCTATAATTGTATTGATTGGAAACACAATACTTGTGTGGATACATAGACAAAACACTGTCCCTAGTAAGCCTCTAGTTGACTAGCTCGTTGATCAAAGATGGCCAAGGTTTCCTGGCCATAGGCAAGTGTTGTTACTTGATAACGGGATCACATCATTAGGAGAATCATGTGATGGACTAGACCCAAACTAATAGACGTAGCATGTTGATCGTGTCATTTTGTTGCTACTGTTTTCTGCGTGTCAAGTATTTGTTCCTATGACCATGAGATCATATAACTCACTGACACCGGAGGAATGCTTTGTGTGTATCAAACGTCGCAACGTAACTGGGTGACTATAAAGATGCTCTACAGGTATCTCCGAAGGTGTTAGTTGAGTTAGTATGGATCGAGACTGGGATTTGTCACTCCGTGTGACGGAGAGGTATCTCGGGGCCCACTCGGTAATACAACATCACACACAAGCCTTGCAAGCAATGTGACTTAGTGTAAGTTGCGGGATCTTGTATTACGGAACGAGTAAAGAGACTTGCCGGTAAACGAGATTGAAATAGGTATGCGGATACTGACGATCGAATCTCGGGCAAGTAACATACCGAAGGACAAAGGGAATGACATACGGGATTATATGAATCCTTGACACAGAGGTTCAACCGATAAGATCTTCGGAGAATATGTAGGATCCAATATGGGCATCCAGGTCCCGCTATTGGATATTGACCGAGGAGTCACTCGGGTCATGTCTACATAGTTCTCGAACCCGCAGGGTCTGCACACTTAAGGTTCGACGTTGTTTTATGCGTATTTGAGTTATATGGTTGGTTACCGAATGTTGTTCGGAGTCCCGGATGAGATCCAGGACGTCACGAGGAGCTCCGGAATGGTCCGGAGGTAAAGATTGATATATAGGAAGTCCTGTTTTGGTCACCGGAAAAGTTTCGGGCTCATCGGTAGTGTACCGGGAGTGCCGGGAGGGGTGCCGGGGACCATCGGGAGGGGTGTCACGCCCCAAGGGGTCTCATGGGCTATGGGAAGAGATAAACCAGCCCCTAGTGGGCTGGGATAAGTTCCCACTAAGGCCCATAAGGTTTGAGAAGGAAAAAACACAAGGTGGAAAGAGTTTCCAAGTGGGAAGGTGGAATCCTACTCCAAGTAGGATTGGAGTAGGACTCCTCCACCTCCAATTTCGGCCAAACCTTGAGGGTTTGAGGCTGCCTCTTACCTCCCCCTCCCTCCTATATATACTGAGGTATTAGGGCTGATTTGAGACAACTTTTGCCACAGCAGCCCGACCACATACCTCCATGGTTTTACCTCTAGATCGCGTTTCTGCGGAGCTCGGGCGGAGCCCTGCTGAGACGAGATCATCACCAACCTCCGAAGCGCCGTCACGCTGCCAGAGAACTCTTCTACCTCTCCGTCTCTCTTGCTGGATCAAGAAGGCCGAGATCATCGTCGAGCTGTAGGTGTGCTGAACGCGGAGGTGCCGTCCGTTCGGCACTAGATCGTGGGACTGATCGCGGGATAGTTCGCGGGGCGGATCGAGGGACGTGAGGACGTTCCACTACATCAACCGCGTTCACTAACGCTTCTGCTGTACGGTCTACAAGGGTACGTAGATCACTCATCCCCTCTCGTAGATGGACATCACCATGATAGGTCTTCGTGCGCGTAGGAAATTTTTTGTTTCCCATGCGACGTTCCCCAACATACCGTCCCCTAGTAGGATGAGATCTATCATCTAATCGAGTTAGTTGTGATGGGGATTGATCCCTAGTATCCACTATGTTCTGAGATTGATGTTGCTACTACTTGCCATGCTTAATGCTTGTCATTAGGGCCCGAGTGCCATGATTTCAGATCTGAAATTATTATGTTGTCACCAATATATGTGTCTTTTAGATCCGATCTTGCAAGTTGTAGTTAGCTACTATGTGTTATGATCCGGCAACCCCGGAGTGACAATAACCGGAACCACTCCCGGTGATGACCATAGTTTGAGGAGTTCATGTGTTCACCAAGTGCTAATGCGTTGGTCCGGTTCTTTATTAAAAGGAGAACCTTAATATCCCGTAGTTTCCTTTTGGACCCCGCTGCCACGGGAGGGATGGACAATAGATGTCATGCAAGTTCTTTTCCCTAAGCACGTATGACGACAAACAGAATGCATGCCTACATCACATTAACGAACGGGTGCTAGCCACTTATCTCTCCGTGTTATAGTTGTTGCATGATGAATATCATCCAAACAAATCACCGACCCATTGCCTATGAGTTTGTCCTACTACTGTTGTTACTTGTTTTTCTCTGCTACTACTGTTGCTACTGCTGTTATTACTTGTCTTGCTCTGTTGCTGCTACTACTACCGTTGCTACCACTGTCGCTTGCTACTGTTGCTACTTGCCACCGCTGTCACTACTGTTGTTCCTTGCCACTGCTATTGCTCGTTACACTACCGCTACTCGTTACTTTGCTTCTACTACTTTGCTTGCAGATACTAATCTTTCAAGTGTGGTTGAATCTGACAAATTCAGCTGCTAATACTCGAGAGTATTCTCTCACCTCCTTTAGGCGATCTACAAACTTGGGTCGAATACTCTACCCTTGAAAACTGTTGCGAACCCACGCGCTGGTGGGCCATCAACAACATTCTTCTAGTCTCATTACTCGGGAGTGCTTTCAGCATTCTTCTGGTGCTGTTGCAGGGGAAGGTTTGTTGTCATAAGCATTCGTCTAGCTAACGCCACAGATTGCAGGATCAGGATCGCGCGATGGTTTATACCTACCAACCCATCCCCTAGGAGTATGCGTTGAATGCTTTGTTTCGATTACTAATAAAACTTTTGCAACAAGTATATGAGTTCTTCATGACTAATGTTGAGTCCATGGTTTAGATGCACTTTTACCTTCCAACTTTCGCCGGTGCACAAAACCCACCATTAGCCTCCCTCAAAACAGCCACCATACCTACCTACTATGGCTTTTTCAAAGTCATTCCGAGATATATTGCCATGCAACTACCACCATGACATGTGCCACCACATCTACATTGCCATTGCATGATCGTAAGATAGCTAGCATGATGTTTCCATTAATGTCTATGCCATGCTAGATCATTGTCACGGTACACTACCGAAGGCATTCCATATAGAGTCATTGTTGCTCTAAGTTTTGAGTTGTAAGTGTGATGATCATCATTAATGGAGCATTGTCCCATGTGAGGAAATAAAAGAGGCCAAAGGAGCCCACCAAAAAAAAGAGGCCAAAGAAGCCCACCAAAAAAAATTAATAAAAAAAATGAGAGAAAAAGAGAGAAGGGACAATGTTACCACTTTTCCACACTTGTGCATATTAAGCACCATGATCTTCATGATTGAGAGTCTCTCGTTTTGTCACCACCATATAGCTAGTGGGAAATTTTCATTATATAACTTGGCTTGTATATTCCAATGATAGGCTTCCTCAAAATTGCCTTAGGTCTTCGTGAGCAAGCAAGTTGGATGCACACCCACTAGTTTTCTTTAAGAGCTTTCACTTACTCTTAGCTCTAGTGCATCATTTGTATGGCAATCCCTACTCATTCACATTGATATCTATTGATGAGCATCTCCACAGCTCATTGATATGCCTAGTTAATGTGACTATCTTCTCCTTTTTTGTCTTGCAACCTCCACACCATCTATAGTGCTATAACCATGGCTCACGCTCATGTATTGCGTGAGAGTTGAAAAGGTTTGAGAAAGTAAAGGTGTGAAACAATTACTTGGCCAATACCGGGGTTGTGCATGATTTCAATTCGTTGTGCAATGATGATAGAGCATAGCCAGACTATATGCTTTTGTAGGGATAACTTTCTGTTGGCCTTGTTATTTTGAAAGTTCATGATTACCTTGCTAGTTTGCTTGAATTATTATTGTTTCCACATCAATAGCAAACTATTGTTTTGAATCAAATGGATCTGAACATTCACGTCACATAAGAGGAGTTACAAAGGACATCTATGCTAGGTAGCATGAAAGCATAAAAAATTCATTCTTTATCACTTCCCTACTCGAGGACGAGCAGGAGTTAAGCTTGGGGATGCTTGATACGTCTCAAACGTATCTATAATTTTTGATGGTTTCATGTTGTTATCTTGTCATCTTTGGATGTTTTATGTACCTTTTATATCTTTTTTGGGGACTAACTTCTTAATTCAGTGCCAAGTGCCAGTTCCTGTTTTTTCTGTGTTTTTGGCTCTTTTCAGATCTGATTTTGGAACGGAGTCCAAACGGAATAAAATCCCCGAAATGATTTTTCCCGAACGGAAGAAGATCAGGGGGGTTGTGGGCCAAGCCAGGAGGGCTGCAGGGAGCCCACAAGCCCCCACTCCGCCACCAGGGGGGAGGCGGTGGTGGGCAGGCTTGTGAGCTCCCTGGCGCCCCCCTGACCTAGATCTTGCACCTATATATTCCCTAAAAAATAGAAAAAAAAGGGAGCCTCGAAAATACTTTTCCACCGCCGCAAGCTTCCGTTTCCGCGAGATCTCATCTGGAAACCCTTCCCGGCGCCCTGCCGGAGGGGACTTTGGAGTTGGAGGGCTTCTTCATCATCATCATCGCCCCTACAATGACTCATGAGTAGTTCACTTCAGACCTACGGGTCCGTAGTTAGTAGCTAGATGGCTTCTTCACTCTCTTGGATCTTCAATACAAAGTTATCCACGATCTTCATGGAGATCTATCCGATGTAATCTTCTTTGGCGGTGTGTTTGTCGAGATCCGATGAATTGTGGATTTGTGATCAGATTATCTATGATATATATTTGAGTCTTTGCTGATTTCTTATATGCATGATTTGATATCCTTGTAAGTCTCTCCGAGTCTTGGGTTTTGTTTGGCCAACTAGATCTATGATTCTTGCAATGGGAGAAGTGCTTGGTTTTGGGTTCTTACCATGTGGTGACCTTTCCTAGTGACAGTAGGGGCAACAAGGCACACATTGAGTGGTTGCCATCAAGGGTAACAAGGTGGGCTCTGTCGTCGATATGAGATTGTCCATCTACATCATGTCATCTTGCTTAAGGCGTTACTCTGTTCTTTTGGACTTAATACACTAGATGCATGCTGGATAGCAGTCGACGTGTGGAGTAATAGTAGTAGATGCAGAAAGTATCGGTCTACTTGTTTTGGACGTGATGCCTATAGATATAATCATTGCCATAGATATTGTCACGACTTTGCGCGGTTCTATCAATTGCTCGACAGTAATTTGTTCACCCACCGTCTACTTGCTTTCATGAGAGAAGCCACTAGTAAACACTACGGCCCCGGGGTCTATTCACATCTATCGTTTACACCTCTGCTTTTACTTTGCTTTGTTACTTTGTTGCTTTTAGTTCTCACTTTGCGAACAATCTATAAGGGATTGACAACCCCTTCATAGCGTTGGGAGCAGGTTCTTTGTGTTTGTGTAGGCACTTGTGATACTCCTTCATTGGATCGATACCTTGGTTCTCAAAACTGAGGCAAATACTTACCACCGCTACGCTACATCACCCTTTCCGCTTCGAGGGAACACCAACGCAAGGCTCCAAGGCCACGGGGAAATCCTTTGCATATTTGCCTAGGAAGTCCCTAAAGGCGTAGACGTAGCAGAAGGATTCCTGGTGCCGTTGCTGAGGAGAATCAAGACAAGAACAGTCTCTCGCCAGCACGTGTTTCTGGCGCCATTGGAAGGTCTTTTGTTGCAGTAGCAGTGACCCAGCTTTCCCACGGCCAATCAAACATTTTCCCACAAATAATGAGAAGTAACGAAGCACGGGGAAATGAATGCTAGTAGCTCTAGCGCAAGACACTCCTCTCTCCTCTCCTATAGCAATTGTATCAATGAAAGCTTCCAAGTCCCGTGGACGAGGTTCATGAATATCCCCAATGTAAGGTAATTTGCAAACATTGCAAAAATCCTGGAGTGACATGCGCTGGGGGATATCATAAAGTTTGAACTCAACCATAGGAGGATTCTTCCTCAGATAGAAGTGAAAGCTTTGTATGAAGATATTAGTGAGGAGGAGGTATTGCGGGCACTTATCTTCAACGAAGGCGGTAAGGCCTGCGTTCTCCACCAAGTGATAAAAGTCCTCATAAATTCCAGCGGCGCATAAGAACACGTCGCTTGGCCACTCGCACGCTCGAACTTCTGCGACTCGAGGGACCAGATACTTGGGCTTCTTCTCACTTCCATCATCCTTGGGGTCACTGCTTGACGAGCCTCTTAAGAACCTCCTCATCTTTCCCCTTTTCTATCTATGAAAAATTCTGAAATTTTTAGTGATTCTGAGGAAAAGTGAATAAGGCTCAATGGAACTCGTAGCAACTACTCCAACAAGTGCCTAGTGACCATATTACGCATCAAAACTACTTGGGACCAGCTAGAATTAGCATGCAAAGCTCAAGAACATGGTCACCAAGGCAGCAAAAATACACAGGGTATAAGGCACTAGAGAAAAAACTAATTGAACAATGGAGGAGTCACTTACCAAGGAGTAATTTCCCAAAACAGTTCGGAGAACGGTGATTTGAGCAAAGAGATCGAAAATCCCAGCAAGAGGAGCAAGAACACGGGTTTGAGCTGCGAAACGATTTTTTCTGGAGGTAGGAGAACTGGATGGGAGCAAGAATGAGTGGAGGGGGTGCCTGTGGGTCCCACAAGCCTGGGTGGCGTGGCCAGGGGGTGCCCGCGCCCCTAGGGCTTGTGGCCCACTGGTGTGGCCCCCAGACAGACTCTTTGTCCCAGTATTTTTTCAAATAATCCAGAAAAAATCATACTTGATTTTCACAGCGTTAGGAGAACTTTTATTTTCGGGGTACTTTTCCACTGGACGGTAAAACAGAAAACAGAGAAAACTAAACTAAATCTATCATTTTTCTTCTAAGCAACCTAAAGTGAAAGCTTGGAACAGAGGTTTGTTACTCCTTGATTCATCCATCTCATGGTCATCGAAAGAAATCCGTCAATGGGGTTGATCAAGTCCCCTCGAGAAAACTTTTCGAATCGCAAAAGAAGACGGAGAATTTCCGAATAGTCACTAGGTCACCTCAATGGGGATGTGTATCTCCCCAACAAGCAAGTCATACTTCATCTTGACACGAGGAATAGGGCATTCAAAGCACCCAATAAGAATCGATGAAGTCTTTTCGATAGCATTGATGCAATGTACTCGATATTGTTTCTTCGGAAAGTGCACCGTATGCTCATTACCGTTGACATGGAAAGTGACATTGCCTTTGTTGCAATCTATAACAGCCCCTGCAGTGTTTAAAAAGGGTCTTCCGAGGATGACAGCCATGGCATCGTCCTCGGGAATATCCTAGATAACAAAGTCTGTTAAGATGGTGGTGTTAGCAACCACAACAGGCACATCCTCACAAATGTCGATAGGTAAAGCAGTTGATTTGTCGGCCATTTGCACAGAGATTTCAGTGGGAGTCAACTTATCCAGTTCATGTCTACGATAAAGAGAGAGAGGCATAACACTAACACCGGCTCCAAGGTCGCATAAAGCAGTTCGAACGTAGTTACCTTTAATGGAGCAAGGTATAGTGGGCACACCGGGGTCACCTAGTTTCTTCGGAGTTCCACCCTTGAAAGTGTAATTGGCAAGCATGGCGGAGATCTCGAGATCAGGTATCCTCCTCTTATTAGTCACAATATCTTTCATGTACTTAGCATACGGAGACATCTTGAGCATATCCGTCAAACGCATCTGCAGAAATACAGGTCTGATCATTTCAACGAAGCGCTCAAAATCCTCATCATCCTTTTTCTTGGATGGTTTGGGAGGAAAGGGCATAGGTTTATGAACCCATGGTTCCCTTTCTTTATCGTGATTCCTAGCAGCAAAGTCATTCTTATCGTATCTCTTAGTCTTAGGCTGTGGGTTATCAAGATCAACACTAGGTTCAATCTCCACATCCTTTTCATTGCTAGGCTAAGCATCTTCATGAACATCACTATTGATATTATCATTAGGCTCATGTTCATCACCAGATTGTGTTTCAGCATCAGATACAGAGGCATCGTTTGGACTCCCAGGTGTAGCAGCAACGGGGTTGCTAGTGCTAACTCCTTGAGAATCTTGTTCAACTCTCTTCGGATGACCCTCAGGATACAAAGGTTCCTGGGTCATTCTACCGCCTCTAGTAACGACTCTGACAGAATTTTCATTCAACTCATTAAGCAAGTCATTTTTAGCTTTAAGTACTTGTTCTACCTGAGTAGTAACCAATGAAGCATGTTTACTCAGAAGCTTAAGATCATTGACGTTTCTGTCCACACAAGCACTTAAATGACTAAGCATACGAGCATTATTTTCCAATTTTCTGCTAACATAATCATTGAAACTCTGTTGTTTGGCAACAAAGTTATCAAATTCATCCATGCATAAGCTAGCAGGTTTATAAAAAGGAATATCACTCTCAGCAAACCTACGCAGAGAATTTACTTCTACTACCTGTATCGGGTTATCGAGACCATGGATCTCTTCGATAGGTGGTAGATTTTTGACATCTTCAGATTTAATGCCTTTCTCTCGCATAGATTTCTTGGCTTCTTGCATATCTTCAGGACTGAGGAATAGAATACCTCTTTTCTTTGGAGTTGGCTTAGGAGGTGGTTCGGGAATAGTCCAAGCATTCTCATTGCACAAGATGTTATTTAACAGAATCTCAGCTTGTTCTACGGTTCGTTCCCTAAAAACACTACCGGCACAACTATCTAAGTGGTCTTTGGAAGCATCGGCAAGTCCATTATAGAAGATATCAAGTATTTCATTCTTCTCAAGAGGGTGATCAGGCAAAGCATTTAGTAGCTGGATGAGCCTCCCCCAAGCTTGTGGGAGACTCTCTTCTTCAGCTTGAGCAAAGTTTTATATTTCCTGCAAGGCAGCTTGCTTCTTATGGGCAGGGAAATATTTTTCAGAGAAGTAGTAGACCATATCCTGGGGGCTACACACACATCCAGGAGCAAGAGAAGTGAACCAGGTCTTTGCATCATCCTTTAGCGAGAAAAGAAACAGCTTGAGCGTGTAGTAGTGGCGGATCTTTTCCTCACTAGTGAATAGGGTGGCTATATCGTGCAGTTTGGTAAGATGGGCTACAACCGTCTCAGACTCGTAACCGTGAAAGGGATCAGATTCGACCAGAGTGATTAACTCAGGGTCGACAGAGAATTCATAATCCTTATCGGTCACAAAGATAGGTGAAGTGGCAAACTTCGGGCCGTATTTCATCCTAGCGTTCAGACATTTTTCTTTCCACTTGCGCATAAGTTTCTCAACATCATAGATATCCTTACATGCAAGAAAAATCCTCAACTATCTCTCCCTCCATAACATAGCGCGTATCAGGCATAACAGGCATAGTAGCAGGTTCTACTTCAATAGTATCAGCAGTTTCAGAAGTATCATCACATCTAGCAGCAACTCTAGCAATATGCGCATCAAGGGCACCTAGTGGCAAAGCAGTATCAAGCATAGCATCATCAGGCATAGTATCAAGCATATCATCATCACGCATGGTATCAAGCATAGCATCATCAGGCATAGTATCAAGCATGGCATCATCAGGCATAGTATCAAGCATAGCATCATAAGCATCATGGGCAGGAGAAGTAGCATCATCAAGCACAGGCGACATATCAAGATTTCTAGCAGGAGGTGATGTCGCAAACATACTCAAAACCGAAGGTGAATCAAGTGCAGAGCTAGATGGCAGTTCCTTACCTCTCCTCGTAGTGGAAGGCAGGATTTTAGTTCTTGGATCTTTCGGATTCCTCATAGTGATCAACAGACGTCAATCCCAAGTGACTCAGAGAATATAGTTGTGCTTCCCCGGCAACGGTGCCAGAAAAAGCCTTGATGTCCCACAAGCGTATGGGATCGCAACAATTTTCGAGGGTAGAGTATTCAACCCAAATTTGTTGATTCGCCGAGACAGGAAGCAGAAGAATATTCTCAAGTATTAGCAGCTGAATGTGTCAAATTTAACCACACCTGAAAGATTAGTGTCTGCAAGCAAAGTATCAGTAGCAAGGTAGTCTGATAGCAACGGTGCCAGAAAAAGCCTTGCTGACGGGATGTTAGTGCCGCTTACCTGGCCTCCCCGGCAACGGCGCCAACAAAGTCTTGCAACAAGTAACATCGGAGTAGTAAGGAACAGTAGTAGCAGCAGTAGCAAAGTAACAAGTAACAGCAATAGTGACAGCAGCAGCAAAGTGGCCCAATCCCTTTGGTAGCAAGGGACAAGCCTAGGCAAAGTAACATAGCGAGAACCAGTAGTAAAAGACTCGTAGGCAGTGGATCGACGATGGATGAGTGTGACGGATGTGATTCATCATGTAACACCTATAACATGCAGAGATATGTAACTAGCTCCCGTTCATCAATCTAATGTAGCCATGTATTCTGTATGTAGTCATACGTGCTTAGGGAAAAGAACTTGCATGACATCTATTGTCCATCCCTCCCGTGGCAGCGGGGTCCTAATGGAAACTACGGGATATTAAGGTTCTCCTTTTAATAAAGAACCGGACCAACGCATTAACACGCGGTGAATACATGAACTCCTCATACTATGGTCATCTCCGGGAGTGGTTCCGGCTATTGTCACTCTGGGGTTGCTGGGTCATAACACATAGTAGGTGACTACAACTTGCAAGATAGGATCTAAAACACACATATATTGGCGACAACATAATAGGTTCAGATCTGAAATCATGGCACTCGGGCCCTAGTGACAAGCATTAAGCATAGCCAAGTAGTAGCAACATCAATCTAGAACATAGTGGATACTAGGGATCAATCCCCCTCAAGAACTAACTCGATTACATGATAGATCTCATCCAACTCATCACCGTCGAGCAAGCCTATGATGAGATTACTCACGAACGATGAAGAGCATCATGTAATTGTCGATGGAGAAAGGTTGATGATGACGATGGTGACGATTTCCCCTCTCCGGAGCCCGAAACGGACTCCACATCTGCCCTCCAGATGAAGAACAGGGTGTGGCGGTGCCTCCGTATCGCAAAATGCGATGAAATCTTCTCTCTGATTTTTTTTTTCAAGCGAAACGGAAGATATAGAGCTGAGATTGGGGGCGGTGGTGCCACGTGGGCCCCACAAGCCTGCATGGCGCGACCATAGGGGCTGGCCGCGGCCTGTGGGCTTGTGGCCCACTGGCACGCCCCCTCCGGTGGATCTTTGCGCAGGTATTTTTCTTTTATTCCAGAAAAAATCTCCGTAAATTTTCAGGACGTTCCGAGAACTTTTATTTCTGCACAAAAACAACACCATGGCAATTCTGCTGAAAACAGCGTCAGTCCGAGTTAGTTCCATTCAAATCATGCAAATTAGAGTCCAAAACAAGGGCAAAAGAGTTCGGAAAAGTAGATACGACGGAGACGTATGAATAGACTACTCATATCAATAAGGAATTCCTTCTTTTCCGGGAGCCCATTCAAGCAGAACTCCCAGGTTAAGCGTGCTCGGCTTGGAATAGTTCTAGGATGGGTGACCGACCGGGAAGTTCATCCCGGGTGCGCATGAGTGAGGACAAAGTGCGCAGAAATGACTAGTATTGATATGTGGGGCCAGTCTAGATCCCGCCAGGAGTAACGACCGTCGGCGGGTGTGTCCGGGGCGTTACAAGTTTGGTATCAGAGCCAGGTTCTTGCGGTTACACGGATGTTTGCAGACAAGTGTGCGGTCATGTTGTTCGTGACGTTTGTGACCCGTTGTGGCACACGGCATGGTACATGTACTGGACTGTATGCACACACGTTTGTACCAAGAGGGAACGCTCCTGTGGCCCGACGAGGACGTCGGTTCCTTTGAGTGGTGGTGTATGTGATAGCCTGGCTTATTAGGGATGATAGACTACTCATATCAATAAGGAATTCCTTCTTTTCCGGGAGCCCATTCAAACATAACTCCCAGGTTAAGCGTGCTCGGCTTGGAATAGTTCTAGGATGTGTGACCGACCGGGAAGTTCATCCCGGGTGCGCATGAGTGAGAAAAAAGTACGCAGAAAAGACTAGTATTGATATGTGGGGCTAGTCTAGACCCCGCCAGGAGTAACGACCACCGGCGGGTGTGTCTGGGGCGTTACATGATATTTGGGAGAAACCAGAATAACCGTCTAGAAAGCAAAAGTGTGTGTGTTTGGACAGCCTTTCTAGCATTTGGTCGATAAAAGGCAAAGGGTAATGATCTTTCCTAGTGGCTTTATTCAATTTCCTAAAATCGATCACCATCCTATAGCCAGTAATAATCCTCTGTGGGATCAATTCATCCTTATCATTAGGGACAACAGTAATACCTCCCTTCTTAGGGACGCAATGCACCGGACTCACCCAATCGCTATGAGCAACATGATAGATAATACCCGCTTCCAGGAGCTTTAGTATTTCTTTTCTTACTACCTCTTTCATCTTAGGATTTAATCTCCTTTGATGATCAGCAACTGGTTTGAAATCAGGATCGGTTTTAATCTTGTGCTGACATAGGGTAGGACTAATGCCCTTAAGATCATCAAGAGTATATCCAATAGCAACACGGTGCTTCCTCACAGTTTTAGTAACTTCTTTTCTTCATGCTCTGAGAGGCTAGCACTAATTATAACAGGATATATCTCTTTTTCATCAAGATAGGCATATTTAAGAGTATCAGGCAACTGTTTAAGCTCGAACACAGGATCACCCTTTGGTGGGGGTGGATCCCCAAGCAGTTCATCAGGCAAGTTATTCTTAAGGATAGGATATTGTTCTAAGACAACTCTATCTATCTCATCCCTTTCATCCATATGCATATCATTTTCATGCTCAAGCAAGTATTGCTCTAAGGGATCAGTAGGACGCACGGCAATAGAGGCTAAGGCAATAGTTTCATCCCTACTAGGCAACTTCTTTTCATGAGGTTGTCTACCAAACTTAGAGAAATTGAACTCATGTGACACACCTTCAAAGCCAACAGTGACAGTTTGCTTCTCACAATCAATATGAGCATCCAGCTGGCCCACTGGCTCCCCCCTTCTGCTGTATGAAGGGTTTCGTCCGAAAAAAAAACAGGAGGAGGCTTTTTCGAGGATTCGTCGCCGCCACAAGGCGGAACTTGAGCAGAACCAATCTAGAGCTCCGGCAGGACGATCCTGTCGGGAAACTTCCCTCCCGGAGGGGGACATCGTCGCCATCGTCATCACCAACACTCCTCTCGTCGGAGGGGACTCGTCACCATCAACATCTTCATCAGCACAATCTCATCTCCAAACCCTAGTTCATCACTTGTAACCAATCTCCGTCTCGCGACTCCGATTGGTACTTGTAAGGTTGCTAGTAGTGTTGATTACTCTTTGTAGTTGATGCTAGTTGGATTACTTGGTGGAAGAGTTTATGTTCAGATCCTTGATGCTACTCATTACCTCTCTGGTCATCAATATGATTATGCTTTGTGAGTAGTTACTTTTGTTCCTGAGGACATGGGATAAGTCATGCTAATAGTAGTCATGTGAATTTGGTATTCGTTCGGTATTTTGATATGTTGTATGTTGTTTGTCCTCTAGTGGTGTTATGTGAACGTCGACTACATAACACTTCACCATTATTTGGGCCTAGAGGAAGGCATTGGGAAGTAGTAAGTAGATGATGGGTTGCTAGAGTGACAGAAGCTTAAACCCTAGTTTATGCGTTGCTTCGTAAGGGGCTGATTTGGATCCACTAGTTTAATGCTATGGTTAGACTTTGTCTTAATTCTTCTTTCGTAGTTGTGGATGCTTGCGAGAGGGGTTAATCATAAGTGGGATGCTTGTCCAAGTAAGGGCAGTACCCAAGCGCCGGTCCACCCACATATCAAACTATCAAAGTAACGAACGTGAATCATATGAACATGATGAAACTAGCATGACAGAAATTCCCGTGTGTCCTCGGGAGCGTTTTTCCTCCTATAAGACTTTGTCCAGGCTTGTCCCTTGCTACAAAAGGGATTGGGCCACTTTGCTGCACCGTTGCTACTTTTGTTACTTGTTGCTTGCTACGAAAAATCTCACCACACAATCACTTGTTACCCACAATTTCAGTGCCTGCAGATTTTACCTTGCTGAAAACCACTTGTCAGATCCTTCTGCTCCTCGTTTGGTTCGACACTCTTACTTATCGAAAGGACTACGATTGATCCCCTATACTTGTGGGTCATCAAGGATCCATGTAATAAGACAAAGTCTAGACTTTGGAAGAACTACTTGATGGTAGTAAGACCATTAAGTAAAGATGGATCTTTAAAAGGAAGACAGACGATGATGGTGACTATTCACCATTAAGAAAAACTTGACTTATCGCAAAGATGTTTCCGACAAGTTCAAAGAGTTGACTATGATGAGAATTTCTCACTCGTAGCGATACTAAAAGTCTGTTGGAATTACGTTAGTAGTTGCTGCATTATTTATGAAATATTGCACATAGGATGTCAAAACATTATTTCCTCGACGGTTTCCTTGAGGAAAGGTTGTATGTGATACAACTAGAAGGTTTTTTCGATCCTAAGGATACTAACAAGTATGCAAGCTCCAGCGATCCTTCAATGGACTGGTGCAAGCATCTCGGATTTGGAATATACACTTTGATGAGATGATCAAAGGTTTTGGGTTCGTACAAGGTTTATGAGAAACTTGTATTTCCAAAGAAGTGAGTGGGAGCACTATAGAATTTCTGATAAGTATATGTGGTTGACATATTGTTGATCGAAAGTAATGTAGAATTTCTGTGAAGCATAAAAGGTTGTTTGAAAGGAGTTTTTCAAAGGAAGACCTGGATAGAGCTACTTGAACATTGAGCATTAAGATCTATGGAGATAGATCAAAATGCTAAACAAAACTTTCAAATGAAATGCATGCCTTGACAAGTTTTTGAAGGAGTTCAAAATAGATCAGGAAAGAAGGAGTTCTCGGCTGTATTGTAAGGTGTGAATTTGAGTGAGACTCAAAAGCCCGACCACGACAGAAGAAAGAGAAAGGACGAAGGTCGTCCCCTATGCCTTAGCCGTAGACTCTACAGTGTGCCATACTGTGTACCGCACCTGATGTGTGCCTTGCCACAAGTCTGTTAAGAGGTACAGAGAGTGATCCAGGATTGAATCACTGAACATCGGTGAAAGTTATCCTTAGTAACTAATAGACTAAGGAATTTTTCTCAATTATGGAGGTGGTTGAAGAGTTCGTCGTAAAGGGTTACGTTGATGCAAGCTTTGACACTAATCCGAGTAACTATGAGTAGTAAAACGGATTTGTATAGTAGAGTAGATATTTGGAGTATTTCCAAATAGCACGTGGTAGCAGCATCTATAAGATGACATAAAGATTTGTAAAGAACACACGGATCTGAAAGTTTCAGAACCATTGACTAAAACCTCTCTCACGAGCAAGACGTCATCAGACCCGAGAACTATGTGGGTGTTGGATTCATTGAAATCACATGGTGATGTGAACTAGATTATTGACTCTAGTGCAAGTGGGAGACTGTTGGAAATATGCCCTAAAGGCAATAATAAATTAGTTATTATTATATTTCTTTGTTCGTGATAATCGTTTATTATCCATGCTATAATTGTATTGAATGAAAACATAGATACATGTGTGGATACATAGACACAACAATGTCCGTAGCAAGCCTCTAGTTGGCTAGCCAGTTGATCAAGGATAGTCAAGGTTTTCTGGCTATGTGCAAAGTGTTGGTGCTTGATAAATTGATCACATCATTAGGAGAATCATGTGATGGACTAGACCAAAACTATGAACGTAGCATATTGATCGTGTTGTTTTATTGCTATAGTTTTCTGCGTGTCAAGTATTTGTTCCTATGACCATGAGATCATATAACTCACTGGCACCGAAGGAATGCCTTGGGTGTATCAAACGTCACAACGTAACTGGGTGACTATAAAGGTGCTCTATAGGTATCTCCGAAGGTGTCCGTTGAGTTAGTATGGATCAAGACTGGGATTTGTCACTCCGTGTGACGGAGAGGTATCTCGGGGCCCACTCGGTAATACAACATCACACACAAGCCTTACAAGCAATGTGACTAAGTGTAAGTCACGAGATCTTGTATTACATAACGAGTAAAGAGACTTGCCGGTAACGAGATTGAAATAGGTATACGGATACCGACGATCAAATCTCGGGCAAGTAACATACCGAAGGACAAAGGGAATGACATACGGGATTATATGAATCCTTGACACTGAGGTTCAACCGATAAGATCTTCGGAGAATATGTAGGATCCAATATGGTCATCCAGGTCCCGCTATTTGATATTGACCGAGGAGTACCTCGGGGCATGTCTACATAGTTCTCGAACCCGCAGGGTCTGCACACTTAAGGTTCAACGATGTTTTAGTATAGTTGAGTTATATGTGTGGTTACCTAATGTTGTTCGGAGTCCCGGATGAGATCACGGACATCATGAGGGTTTACGGAATGGTCCGGAGATGAAGATTGATATATAGGATGACTTCATTTGGTTATCGGAAAGTTTTCGGGCATTACCGGGAATGTACCGGGAGTGACGAATGGGTTCCGGAAGTTCACCAGGAGGGGGAAGCCCAAAGGACTTATGGATGGTGCACCAGCCCTTAGTGGGCTGGTGGGGCAGCCCAATAAGGCCTATGCGCCATAGAGAAAAAACCAAAGAAAGAAAAAAAGAAAAGGTGGGAAGGAAGGGAAGGACTCCACTTTCCAATCCTAGTTGGACTAGGATTGGAGTAGGACTCCTCCTCCTCCTCTTGGCCGGCGCACCTTGGGGGCTTGGCCCTCAAGGCAAGTCCCTCACCCTCCCTCCTATATATACTGGTGATTTAGGGCTGATTTGAGACAACTTTTGCCACGTGCAACTCAGATCTAGACACCATAGTTTTACCTCTAGATCGTATTTCTGCGGAGCTCGGGCGGAGCCCTGCAGGAGTAGAGCCTTCACCACCACCGGAGCGCCATCATGCTGCTGGAGAACTCATCTACTTCTCCGTCTTGCTTGCTGGATCAAGAAGGCCGAGATCATCGTCGAGCTGTACGTGTGCTGAACGCGGAGGTGCCGTCCGTTCGGCACTAGATCAGAGCGGATCGTGGGACAGATCGCGGGACAGTTCGTGGGACGGTTCGCGAGGCGGATCGAGGGACGTGAGGACGTTGCACTACATCAACTGCGTTTCTTAACACTTCCTGTTGTGCGATCTACAAGGGTACGTAGATCCAAATCTCCTCTCGTAGATGGACATCACCATGATAGGTCTTCGTGCGTGTAGAATTTTTTTGTTTCCCATGCAACGTTCCCCAACAGGCCCCTCCAGTGGACCCTCGGAACCCTTTCGGACTCCCGGTACAATACCGAAAACACCCAAAACATTTCCGGAACCCGAATACCACTTTCCTATATATAAATCTTTATCTACGGACCATCTAGAGCTCCTCGTGACATCCGGGATCTCATCCGGGACTCCGAAAAACTTTTGGTCACCAACATATATAAGTCAACAATACCAAATCGTCACCGAAAGTTAAGTGTGTAGACCCTGTCTCAAGAACTATGCAGACATGACCGAGACACCTCTATAGTCAATAACCAATAGCGGGACCTGGATGCCCATATTGGTTCCCACAAATTCTATGAATATTTGTATCGGTCGAACCAAAGATGTCAAAGATTCAGCTAATCCCGTATGTAGTTCCCTTTGTCCATTAGTATATTACTTGCGTGAGATTCGATCGTTGGTATCTCCATACCTAGTTCAATCTCGTTACCAGCAAATGTCTTTACTTGTTTCGTAATACAAGATCCCATGACTAACTCCTTAGTCACATTGCTTACAAGATTGTTGTGATGTTGTGTTACCGAGTGGGCCCCGAGATACCTCTCCGTCATACAGAGTGGCAAATCCCAGTCTTGATCCATGCCAACTCCACACACACCCTCAGAGATACGTGTAGAGCATCTTTATATTCACCCAGTTACGTTGGGACGTTTGATACGCACAAGGCATTCCTCCGGTGTTAGTGAGTTGCATGATCTCATGGTCATAGAAACAGATATATTGACATGTAGAAAGCAATGACAGTAAACTGGATACGATCAAACACTATGCTTAAGGTTTGGGTCTTGTCTATCAAATCATTCTTCTAATGATGTGATCTTGTTATCAAATGACAACTCATGTCTATGGCTAGGAAACCTTAGCCATCTTTGATCAATGAGCTAATCCAGCAAAGACATGTCAGGGACACTTTGTTGTCTATGTACCCACACATGTATTTGAGTTTCCAATCAATACAATTATAGCATGGACAATAAATGATTATCATGAACAAGTAAATATGATAATAACTACTTTATTATTGCCTCTAGGGCATATTTCCAACAGAAGGGTAGAGGAGAAAGCTTCAACATGCAGGAGTATGAGTTGATATGTGATGCATGGTAGGCCACTAGCCTTGATATGATCCATAGTATGGAGCAAATGGGCACAACTTTTTGGAACAACATTCATACTTAGTTCCACGAACACAAGCATTTCACCCCTACTCCGACGCAGCCGTGCACAACCGTGAATCAAAGACCCTCAACCATCGATGGTACAACATCCAAGAGGCCGTATCAAAGTGCATGGATGGAACCAAGAACACGAAATTAAGCATTTACACTCGACGAAACTACGAACTGATCGCATGAATGGAACTATAAGATCGTTGTGCATCTTTTTCGTGTAGAGCTTATCTCGAATGGAAGCATCATTGTGTGGATCGCAAGGGACGAGGAGGAAGGGGATTAGAGAGGAGGTTGGTGGAGGTATGAGAAGATAGCACGTATAGGATGTATAGTAGGTCGCATCCCTCCAGCCTCCTCACATGCAACAGGACCCATCGAAGAGATGCTTTGAGGTTCGTGCTATACGGGACAATAATGAATGTAGGCCACCAAACAACCCAATTTCGTCCCGCACGGGTGTGATTGAACTATATGAGTCTACCAAACACGTCCTAAGAGTATTGAACAGACGTGTACCGAGGTCCTTGGGTTCCCCTCCCTCCCGCATCCATTGGAGTGGTTCATGAGGTGAGGGAACCCCGATGATGTCGAAGACCTTGGTACACGTCTATTAGTCGCCACCAAAATACAACTCCCTCCTCTCTCTTGTTCACATTCGCAACTAGGGTTTCGATGCGACATGGCTCTTTTTAGTTATGCAAACTTCCAACCGCATCTATTTTCCTTATTGCGGTTGAGCCATAGACCATATCTTAAAATTTTCAAGGTTTCAAAACTGATATTGTCAATCTTATTAAGTAACAAATACTTTATAATAGAAAAAAATATGCATCAACTTCAATTGAAAAGGTTGAACCTTTTTCTAGGGAAATGAAAAAGGTTGACATTTTTAAAGGAAAATCTTAGTCTCGATGTTTTTTAGGGAACGATGTTTTCTCTCTCTTAGATTATTTGTTTTGCACGAAAACATTTACTATTACTAAAAAACATTTACAAATTATCTCAAATGATAAGTGTCGCATGCGTGACATGAAGCAACATGGTCCAAACGGCCCATCATCATCCATCTTGCCACGTCAAACAGATGGCATCAAGAGAATCTTTTGATATTTTGGACTTGAAAATATCTTATCTCTTAAATAAAAATATCCAATTAAAAATACATATTTATCATTAAATCCGGCTCGACGAGATCGTCAAAAATAGATTCCATATTGATATGTTTCGACGACTTTTTTAGGGGGCAAAAGTTGCCATGATATTTACACTGTAGGTGCCATATAGCTTACTCTAAAATTGTCATGATATGTTTCATCTATCTTTTTCTTCTAACTTTAAAACCATCGTTGTATTTTAAACTATTTTTCACGATAAATTTTATTAATTGACCATGACAATTTTTAGTAATTAATTGTGAAAAATTTAATTCCTGAATCATGACAATTTTTAGTAATTCAGCATGGCAATACCATGGCAATTTTAGTATTTTTTATCATGGCAATTCTAGTTTCTCGACCAGGAAAATTATTTTTGTATGAACCATGACAAATTTTAGTGCATGTATCATGAGAAATTTAAGTAATTCACGATGGTAATTTTAGATATGGATGATGGCAACTTTGAGTCATTGACCATGTATTTTTAAAGTAATCGACGAGATATATATGTTTTAATTATGAATTATATCAAAGTTACTTCATGGATCATGACAAATTTAGTTTCTTAGCTCCTTGTTTTATAACATGTTAAATTTACTTTAAACATAAGAAAAAGTAGCTGGAACATATTATGACAATTTTAATGTAAAGATCATGACAATTTATATGTAATAGATATGCCAACTTTTAACTTAAGAAAAGTCAACGAAATATTGATATGAGATCTAGTTTCGAAAGTTGCATCGCGGAGGATTTAATAAAAAATATTTTTTTAATCAGATTTTTCATTTAAGAGATAAAACAAATATTTTAAAAATAGAAAATCCGAATGAGTCCTGCTAACATCAGCAGTTTCATCACTCGTACATGCATGCGATGACATTGACCTAATCTGTGTTCATGAGGCATATGATCGGGTGTTACTCATACGCATGATGGTTATCGACGTCCCAAATTATTACTTTTGAGAATCAAAACAAAAAACAAACGTTTGCTATTGAGCGAGGCCATGCGCCCAGCCTGCGGCCCAGACCCTGGTCGAACCGAACCAAGTAGAACGGGCCGTGCGTGCGTGCCTATCCCGCTACCCGTCTCACGCTTCCTCGTCTCCTCCCCACGACCCGGGGGCGACCCATCCATTCCGGCGACCACTACCGTACCATGGCGCCGCCGACGGAACTGTTGGACGAGCTCGTCGGTGAGGTTCTCCTCCGCCTTCCGCCTGACGAGCCCGAGCACCTCTTCCGCTCCGCTCTCGTCTGCAAGTCGTGGCTCCGCATCGTCTGCCACCCCGCCTTCCACCGCTGCTACCGCGACTTCCACGGAGCCCCTCCCCTTCTCGGCCTCCTCCACCTGCTCCAGGTCCTCCAAGGAAGGCCCGCGCACCGCTTCGCCTCCACCACGTCGATGCCGGACTTCCCCTACCCGTGCTCCGACGGCCACGGCAAGTACCCCATCCCCTTCGACTGCCGCCACGGCCGCGTGCTCGTCCACATGATTCAGGACAGGAAGCGGGTTCTCCTTGTATGGAACCCTGTCACGGGTGATCGGCGCGTCTTCCCCGCGCCGGGCATCGATTGGATCATCGGCACCGCCGCGGTGTTGTGCGCCGTCGATGGCTGTCGACATCTCGACTGCCAAGGCGGCCCCTTCCGCGCGGTCTTCCTGGCCACCGACGACCACGACTTGCTCGTTAAGGCGAGCGTGTACTCATCGGTCACAGGTGCGTGGAGTGCGCCAGTAACTCTTGACGATGGTTGTGAATGCTATGCCCAGCACATACGAGATGACATTGCAGAAAACCTCTACCACCTGCCCTATGTCATGCATCGGCGAGTTGCTGTCATTGGAGATGCAGTCTACTTCACACTTCGGTCGGCTCACCAAATCGTCAAGTACAACTTGCCAAACAACTGCTTATCCATGATTAACCCACCGCCACACATTGTGTACCCAATTGCTCTCATGGTGATGGAGGACAGTTCACTGGGGTTTGCCTGGATCGATAATTCTACTCTTTGTCTGTGGTCAAGGAAGGTGAATTCAGAAGCAGCTTCAGAATGGATACAATGCAGGGTCATCGAGCTGAAGACAATTATACCCGTTGTCGATCCAGATTACGAACCATTTGTGGTTGGTTCCGCAGAAGGTGTGGGTGTTATCTTCATGAGCACAGATGTTGGCTTGTTCACAGTAGAGCTGAAGTCAGAGCGAGTCAGGAAGGTTGATGAGCCTGGAGAGTACTTTAGCGTCCTGCCCTACATGAGCTTCTACACTCCAGGTTCTTATCTGTTGTCTTGCATTTTCATTACAGCTTCTGTATGTTTTCTTAATTAGTTGGTTGTGGTTTGCGAATAATTAGACATAATACAGGTAATATGTGTTTGCTATATTCACATATGGAGCTTGCCAAGGACAATTCTACGTGCTAGAGAAAACTTAATGTATGACACTGGAAAACATAGTGGTGTTTATGTTATGAGGTTTGAGTTTGACATGTTGAGGACCATAACCATGCATTGGTCGAATTGCTAAATATGCACGCATTATCCTGTTACCTTGCTTCAGACTTTATTATAAAAAGATCTGTTATTTTGTGGTTTAGCTGAAGGTCGTAACTCAAACAACTGGAATTAGTACTAGCACATAGCTCACCAAAATGGAGAATGCTGACTTGGAGTTGGTTATGACTTTTGTGCATGATGTATTTTAGATCATTGCACATTGTTATTGGTAGTAAGGACTAACTGATCAAAGTGTGATGCTGGTTTCTTTTAGAGTTGCTACTAGTAAGTATCAAGTCTTTTATTCTCTGTTCAGCAGTTCACTTCCAAATTGTGCAAGTCCTTACGATCAATTGTCGTTGTCTTATCAAATTGGCCTTGATCATAATGTCAAAAGGTTATTTTTTAGATTAATACGAAGGCATATTTCAGTTCTGTTTCCTAATGCTCGAGTCAACTACTTGAAACAAAAAATTATGTGTAATCTATGTCGTTTTCCTTCCATGCCATTTTAGTACGACTTCAATGTTTATTTCGTCTTAAAAAGATCTGTCAAGCAGCAGTACCAGACTTTCTGGACAAAAAATTGGTGATACAGGGATCCTAGCCGTAACTTAGTTTCGCCACAAAGTGTTTATCATTTGTAAATAGATTATGATAGATGTGGGACTCAATTGTTTTCCACTTTTATTTACTAAAAACTTGGACACTGATGTCGGCGTGTCTCATCTTGTTGTTGTGTCCTTTTCGCTACTGCTTTTGATTGTTCAGATAATTATCGAAGCATGAAATGCCTGCTAAGTTAAAATATAGACTGCTAAATATTTAGTCAACCTTGTTGATATCGTATTATCAGTTTATCTTTCTTCAAATTTTCCATTAAGATGCATTAAGTTACTTTCTAGCATAGCTGAAGCTCACATGTCAAATGAGTTTGCCAAAAACACACACACGTCAAATGCAGTGTCGTAACCTTTGTAAAGCACATCAAATTACAAATTATGACATGGACAGTTGGTTATGACTTACGATTTTTCTGCTTGGTATTCTTTTTCTTTTTTCAGATCGTGGCAGATTGTTGGCGCTAGCGAAGACTCACTGATCTCCGATGTGCTGCTCAATAGTGATGCATTGCAAAATGGACAAGACAACCTATCATCTTTAGTCAGCTACTGTTGTCTTCTTCGAGCTACGAGTATTCGGTTGTGTTTGTTTCTGTTGAGCAGTTTATTATCAAGCATAAAGGGTGCAAGTCAATTGTGATCAGTCGTGGTTGTCCTCGTTCAGTTCATCATGATAATGTGGCTAGAGAATTGTCTTTCAGTTTATTAGGTTGGTTTCTTATCTGTCATGCAGTTTTAGGTGTGGAGCGTAGATGTCATCGCGTTCGGTTGTGATTGTCATGTACTCCCTTTGTCTCAAAATAAATGTCTCAGCCTTAGTAGAACCCATCCCGATTTTTTTTTTGACGGTGCTACGGCGGGCTTACGCCGGCCTGAACCTTTCCATTAATAAGAAAAAAAAACATATACACAGGAGTGGGTGGGGGGGGGGGTTGTTGTTGTAGAGGAGGGGGAGGAGAGGTCGAGAGAGGGTTACAATGAAAGGTTACAATCTCTCAGACAAGTGGAACAACATGGTACACCAGTTTCGTAAAATAAGCATGGGCTGCTCACTCGAACACCTATTTGACCAAAGCATAACGTCATCCGCCGTCGAGCGAGCGATAAGGTGAATAGGTTGCAGGTCCCCTCGGAAGACTTTGGCATTTCTTCTCTTCTAGATGTTCCATAGAACAACAACGATGATTGTGGAGCGGGTCTTGTTGGTGAGTTGAGGACCCCATAGATTACGTAGATCCGTTGGTGGAGGTAGATCCGTTGATGGAGAAGCCGACAAGGACGTCAGCTCCTGCCAAAGGAGACAAGGTGCCCACAGTAAAGGAAAAGGTGTTCAGTAAATTCAGGCACTGTATAGAAGGGGCAGCTGTTGGAGTCTGTAAGCCCTCTATTGAGGGTCTTTCATTGGTGAAGAGGCGATTTTTTACACGCCAGCCATAGAAAATTATGCATCGATTGGGTGCATAGTTTTTCCAGATGGTCGGAGCGAAGTGATCCACGGGCTTGCAACGCCATATTGCCTTGTATGCGGAGTTGCAGGTCAAAGACTTGCCATCGATATGTCCCGTCCGTTTGTCTTGTACCTGCATATTCAAGAAGACAACAACCAGCAAAAGACACAGGTTTTCCAGTTCTAGGATAACATCATGAGAGTCTTGGGACCAAATCAAGCTGCAGCTCCGGAGAGCTGAGAGCTCGTGCGACGTTGGGCGCAGGTCGCAGCGAGTGAGAGAAAAGAGCGGGGAAAGTTTGTGCGATTTTAGCCAAGCCAAACTATATGGTTAAACGTTCGAGCTGGCCACACGAAACTAGGATTATGTGGTATCCTTTTTTTAATGATTTGACGATTGCTGACCACGCTTGCCGCACGATATGTCATTTAGTGTTTTCCTAGTCTTGAAAAATGTCTGTCAGCTAGCGGTGTAAGGGTTTCTGGACACAATGGAAAGTTATGTCGTTATATGAGCATCTGCCCCAGCGCACTCCGACGAAAGCCTTTTTGGCGTTGCGTCCGCGTTATTTTCGTCCTGGAACGAGCAAGTTTCCAGCCACGTCCTCAGGTTTCGCCCCTAGAGCCGCTCGTGATAATCTCGTCCATGTCGGCGTCGGTATAGTTAAACTTCGGTCACGGGCGCGAATGAAAGGACGCCACGTCACAGAGACGGCGCAGGCGAGGCTGCTGACGAGTACGCTGACGACGAGTAGCTGTACTGGGTGTTGAGGCCGGTGCTGAACGCGGGTGAGGGAGTGCGTGGGTCGTGGGCGAAACCGATGAGGGAGGAACGCTGCGGCACGCCATGCAGAAAGGTGGTGTTGGGATTGAAGCCGTCATGCGCGTCGTCGTCGGAGTAGCCAGGCGAGGGCACATACCCCCAATGCGGCATTGTTGGCGAGAGGTTGGCCGGTGACGCAACGCCCTGGCGCCCCCTCCATGCATCCTGCGGGTTGCAGCCGGGCGGATTCATCATCCCCTTGCAGGACGCCTCTTTCTAATCGACCGTGACCGCCGTCGTCACGGCTTTCGCCGCGTCCCTGATCCTTTTGGCGTCGAGCCTCCTTCGTCGGTCTGTTGTGACCGCCTCCCGACGTTGGACATCCACCCTCCACTCGGCGTCCGAAACACCCGCCGGCCTGGCATCAACTTCCTCTGCTTCGGGTGACTGGAATTGGCAGCGGTGACGGGGCGGGGGAAGGTGTACTTCTTCTTCGGTGGCATGACGACCGGATGCCGGAAGCGGGAGAAGAATGGTGGGAGGAGGCGGGGAAATGGAGGGAAAGGGAGGAGGAAGGGGGAGAAAACGGCGGTAATAGGTCGGCTACCGCCGACAGAGCGGGCCCGTTTGGCTTTTCGCTTCGACCGGCGCTACCAGACGTCCCCCGAGGGGGTGGGTTCGTCTCGGATTCGCCGACTGTTATTTTGGTCTAAACCGACGCTAAAAGAAGAGTTGGAAGCACGGCTGGACTGATTTTGCATCGTTGGCGCTAAAAAAACGGCTCTTATCGCTCCTGTGGTTTTTGGATTCGGAGTTGGAGTTGACCTGGAAGTCATGGTTTCCATTGCGAACCTGAATCCCATGCGGATTCCGCCCTCTTCATTCCTTTGGACAAACCGTGGTTCATAATACATTGAGAAGTGTTGTAGGTTATACCGATCACTGTGCGCCAACACGACCACGATGGACTTTCAAAAGGAGTCTAGGAAAGCGTCGCGGTCACGGAGCCAAATGGCATGGGGGAGCAGGTCATTTTCGAAACGTCCGCGCCTCCTTCGTTGTAAGTAGGATAGCTGCGTCCTTTATATGATTGCAACTTCTCCATTTGGTCTAAGCCAATTATTTATCCGACACATCTCCTGGCTTGTTTGGCGCATCGGTGAGCTGCTTTGTTAGCTTCACATTGCACAAGGCAAAGCACACAAACCCTCCAATAAG
This sequence comes from Hordeum vulgare subsp. vulgare, assembly GCF_904849725.1. Classification (NCBI taxonomy): domain Eukaryota; kingdom Viridiplantae; phylum Streptophyta; class Magnoliopsida; order Poales; family Poaceae; genus Hordeum; species Hordeum vulgare. The sequence goes on from NC_058523.1 coordinate 513,230,325, forward strand.
CTCACTGATTTCATGGCAAACACGGTTGTGAAAGCCAATCTCTGCGAATCCCCGGAGTTGCACATCGCGAACACATCTTTAGCATTATTGCTTTCTATATATGCATACCCTTCTGTACCCCAGGTCTCGAGCAAGAACGATAATTTTCCTTCCGAGTCTCTAATCAACAGGCCAGATCGACATCACTGTCAATTTGCTCAGAGATCCCAGTTTCCCCTACAGATCGACCGCGCAACTTTTGAGCATGTAGCAGCTGAAATTATTCACAAGCACATGATATTCTTATTTCTTTTACAGTTTGTCGTGTTGTTTACACCTTGTCAGAATTGTTTGTTGTACTTATCAATTTAATTGTGCCCAGTAGTCATGTTATTTCATACAGATTGCCACGTTTGCACACAATGATTTGCTCTGCTTAATTGTGTCAATTTGCCATGTCATTTTATATGGCTTGTCGCGTTATTTACATTCAGTTGCCAGGATGGTTTGTCCACCGTGCACAAGAACACGGCTGTGCTTAGTGCACAATATAGATTTTCCTACATTGTACACATTGGCAAGAAAGAATTGCATGAACATTTTTGTACAATAACATCAATAAATAATCTTTGAAAAAACAAAGAAAAATGAATATGAAAATAAGAAGAAAATAAATGTAACAAAAACATAGGAGAAAACAATAAAAGGAAAAAAAGGATTATAACACACACAAAAGAAACAATAATCGCTAAATGCTCGAGGAAAGAATGGAGGGAAGGAATCGGGCTTAGAAAATTGAGCCCATGTAAGGAGGAAAAGGAAAAAAGTTTTCCCATATATTATAGAAATTCAAGTAGGTGCCTGGAAATAAAAAAGACATGTCCGACAAACAAATAAAATTAGAACACTAAGGGGTATGTGAGAACCAAATAGATTAAAACTTACTGAATTATAGTCTTGACAATTTAAATCAAGTTTAAGGAGTGCTGAAAGTTATAAATTTGCTTTTGTTGATTCAAGAAAAAAATCATTTCCTTCCTCGTTAGCATAAAAACAAGTTTTGAAAAGCATCAACTCATGGCATTGCACAGATAACTCCAACCACAGGTCCCTCTCATTTTTTGTTGCTACAATGCAAAACAAAGTTCAGTATATTCAACATAGAAATAAGGAAAAGAGAAGGGTAACTCCCAACCTCATTATCCATACTAAGGTAGAATGAAGTTAGCTCCTTCTTGGCGGTATGATTTCATGCTGCTCATTATTGTGAGCAACCTGCTGAGAAAATGGAGGTCTGTGCTCTTGTATTGAAGGACCTCTCTGCATACTTTCTCTTCGCTCAACCTGCATAGTCTCTCGTCGCCTATCATAGCGGGGGCGAGGCCTACTCCTTACCTGCTGCCTCTCGGTGAACTGAAATTGTGGCCTATGAATGACTTTGCCATCTACAAAGAGATCACCTGCTTGAAGTAGTAGCCTAATATAAGTAAGAGCGAATGATACGAAAATCCAAGTCTGCTTCCGGACTCATCTGCTCCCAGTCAGATTTTTTTTAATACAAATACTAAAAAAAAATGTGTGGTAGATATTTTGATGCGTGAGGTCCGCTCCAAATTTTAACTTATTTGGATATCTGAGCAGCTCTCGGCAAAAAAGACAAATCGGATCAGAACAGTTCGTGAACAACTAACCTTTTTCCAGACCCCGATTTGTCTTTTTTGCTGAGAGGTGCTCAGATATCCAAATAAGTTGAAATTTAAAGCGGACCTCACGCATCAAATTATCGAGCACACGAAAAAAAAAGTTTTTTTAAATTTTTTTTACTATTTGTTTTGATTTTTTTCGTCGACGCGGGTGCAGCTGAGCTCGAGAGCCAAATCGCCGCTTCCCGAATGATAACAATATATAGTTTGGGTGGAGATGAAAAATAATGATAGGACGTAATTTGATTAATTTAGACTTCCATAAACACAACAATCCCATCTTACAAAAAAAGTCCCTGCAAAACATCACGGTACATATGGAGGGCTAAGTAGTAAATGTACCACATATGCAAGTGGTTTTGCATATTCAACGTAATATGATCAAAGCGTTTAAGCCAGGTGTGGAAGTTGGTACATGAGAATAAGAAAGTAATGACAAGTACTAACCTCCATAATCCTTGTTAGGCACATCCAAATATGAATCAGGTAATACCCAAAGAACTCCCGGCAATCCTTAAGTAGCAACATTAAGGATACAAAATTCAGTTGAAACATGATTTGGCAACATCTTACAAGAAAAGTAGAGCCATGCAGTTTTCACCTTTAACTCTGTACGATAGCTCCTCCGAAATCAACGCACCAAACCCTGTGTAAGTTGTAGTGCATACTGAGTAGATCTTCTTCTTTGCCTCCTCCTCACTGCATAAAGGAATTAAAATACATATCCATTCAGTTATTACTTATTAGAGCATGAAAATTCACTAAAAAAGCACATGCCAACCTAGAAGAATGCACTAGAAGATACACATAGCCTAAAGTTAGTAGTTAGAGCATGATGCATAAATCTAAGGAATGGATCCATAAGGGTAAACATAATACATTCAAATCCCAGAAACAGATCTCCGATGATGGACAGCCTTGTTCACACAAAATTAACAAGCATTTTACTTCGTCATAGCAAAGAAAAAAAACTTTCAACTACCAGTACGCATGGAGAGATAGACATAAGCATTTAAAATGGCTGGACTCTCATATTCTGACCAACTTCAAGTAATAAGGTGGTCCAGAAATTAAAGGCTGTTCTGTTGAGACAACTAGATTTCCTACATGATAATGATATCCCACAATTTGGGGACTAACAATATTTGTAGTACAAGGCACAAAGAGATAGCTGTCTCTTAAGTCCTCAGATAGGGCAGAAGAGAGTCATCTTTGATTTTCTTTGCTAGAGCCAGAATCATGAAAACAAATAAATTGAAGGGGTATTGTGTTGGATACTTTTCAAACAGAAAAACCGCTCCAAGAGTCTTACAACTTGGGTAGTGGCAAGCAGTCTTTGGACATACTTAGGTAACCTAAAGGGCAAGCTTTTCATGCTTATAGGCCGGACATGTTCGCGTATAAGCTGGTTAATCCTCGCCATAATTTCTAGGAGATAACTACTTCCAAGGAAGGACGGCTAAGCGAGTGTTTGACTTGAGATTAGCTTGTTTAGACTTTCATTTTGCTTATTCATCTCTAATTGATGGCACCTAGATAACTAGGAAACATGATTCTGAGGATATAAGCTAATCGGAAATAAACACACGGGAAAAGCACAACCTTAAGGATTGCATAAGTAACATAGGGTACTGTTCCTGTGAGCAATTGTTATGGTTAACGTGTGACAAGCCAATGCAAACAGCACAGCCCATACAGCTATTGGTAATCTGGAAACACATATTATATTCATAGGGAAAAAGTTACAATAATAGGAAAAGAGACGTATTAATTAGAAAGTTGGAGATCAAATGTGTTAGTTAAGTTGTAAATTATACTTCTTGGATCAGCATGGACCCCGTGATCAATCAAAGAGTGAAATAAAAGAAGTTCCTTAAGCCTCTCGTCAAATCAGAGACTTGCCTTACCACCCAATTGACAAGTTAACCCGTTTTGAACCAACAACAATAAAACTAATGGTGATTGCTTCAGACAGAATGCAAGGAGGTGAAGATGAGGGTTTGCATGCTGTGTTTCTTCTATCCAACAATTAATTTGCTTTATCTCTCATTCTCTCTTCAATGTGATGAGTTGTACTTCGTCTACCATTTAAGGGTTTCACCAAATCCAAGCAAAGCGAAGGCACATGGCATCAACCCCATGATATCCTCAGCTATGGGACAGGAAATGAAAACATGATTTTGTTAGGAAAGCAACTTCTCTGTATTGAAGGCCCAAGGGGCATATATATATTACACATGACTTGAGGTGCAAGGAAAGTAAACATAGACTAATAAGGACTCCTAGACTAATACTAATAGACTAATAAGGACTCCTAGACTAATACTAATAGACTAATAAGGACTCCTAGACTAATACTAATACTTCCTAACACCCTCCCTCAAATGCAAAGCGTATGCAATAGCATTGCATTTGAAGAAGTGTAATACTAAAAAAATGATAATCCAAATCCGCATCTTGAGAGTGTCGTCGTAGCATGAAGAGTCTTCAAAACTTGTCGAGTCACCGAAGGAGATAACGAAGAGATGGCACATCAGAGGTAGACACCGCATCACTTGAAGATACAACATAAGTATCAAGAGAAGATGGGTTGTCAAAAGAAGATGGCACATCAAGAGAATAAAGCATTGCGCAGAAAATCATAGTCCACGACAACCGTCGGTGAAAGCTCGGCGGATAAGGCACGATGGACGTAGATCGACAATGCAAAAGAATTCCAGAAAATCCTATAGAAAACAACAAGGGCAAGTAGGCCACAAAAGTTGCACAGAAAGGATCAGGACCTGAGAAAGGCTGACGAACTAAGGTATGGTGGACTCGCATGGCATGAGAAAACACAAAATATCAACGGATTTGGTGGACGCAGCGGAAAACCCAAAAAAAACTAGAATAAGGATGATGGCAGTGGAAGTAGCTACGAGAAAGAGCTAACACACGAAGCAGCAAGCATGTAGGCAAGCAACACATGATAGCAGCAGGAGAGTTGCACGGATGAGCGGCAGCCCAAACAGCAAAACAGCAGCACGCAGACAAGCATGCAGCAGCCAGCGTAGCGGAAGATAGCAACAGGTACGCACACGAAAGCAAAGCAGCACACGTCGTGCCAAGGTAGCACGCAGCAGCAACGTGCGGAGCAGAGGCAGCGGCGGCCAAGAGGAGCACCACGTAGTAGCAGGAGTAGCACCACGTAGCAGCAGGAACTGCTGCCCATGCCGAAGGCAGATGCATGAGCAGTCACGCGCCCACGCGGCTGTAACGCGTCGGGCAGATCACGGTGATGGTGAGCATCCTGGAGAATCAGAATCCGGCGAGATCCGGATCCAATCGTGATCGGGACAATCCTGGTCCAGCGGTAGGAGATGGGGAGTCCAGGAGCAGGGTCACCGTCCGGCGGCGCGACCTGGAGCAGCGGGAGATGAGGCGGCGAAACCTGGAGCGGCGGGAGATGGGGCGGTGCGACCTGGAGTGGAGGCGGCGCGACCTGGAGCGGCTGGATCCAGGAGAGAGCGGGCCTGCGGCGGGATCCTAAAGACCGATGGCAAGGACTGCAGCGGGATCCGACGGGAGCAGGAAGAAGAAGCCTCTCGCCTCCCTCCGCAAGATCTGGAGCCAACCTTGACTGGGGCGGCCCAATCTCCTGACCTGGAGAGAGCGTTGACCAGGAAGGACCTGGGCAGGGCGCGTGAAGGGGGAGGGAGAGCAGCGCGAGACGGCCAAAGGACGATGGCGGCATCGCAAGGGGAGGGACGTCCGGCCAAGAGGAGGTTGGTGGCGGCGCGAGATTGAATCTGCACGAGTTGTGCGTGCTAAAAAATTAACCTAAGCTCTAATACCATGTTAGGAAAGCAACTTCTCTGTATTGAAGGCCCAAGGGGCGTATATATATTACACATGACTTGAGGTGCAAGGAAAGTAAACATAGACAAATAAGGACTCCTAGACTAATACTAATAGACTAATAAGGACTCCTAGACTAATATTAATACTTCCTAACAGATTTAAGGAAGAAGAAAGCCTGGGCAGACATTGTGATGTGCCTAATCTTCACTAATAATACCTGTTCGTATTTTTAGCCAACGTAAGGAAGAATGGTCATTTCAGGTGGCTTAAAGTGAAGAGATACTGTGAAATAAAATTAGAAGAATAATGAAAAAAGTGCACTGTGCACCTCCTCAAGTAAAAGGGTAAGAAAAACTATAGCAGAGTCGACGTATCGGCCCGATCGTCATAATAACCGCCAATATGGCAATTCTGGCCCAAAAGGCTACTCTAGCAGAGTGCCGAGTCACCATAATTTTTAGAGGGCGCTCCATATAGGCCAACGAGCCTCCATACTTGGAAATTGTGGGCGTTGGTTCGAAGGGCGCTCCATCGCCAACCGCTTGCGCGGAAGGGAAGTTTCACCGCCATCCTCGTCCTCCCACACGGCCCATCTCCTTTCACCCATGGCAACGGGAAGCGTGACAATTAATGGCGGTTGTCGTGTGCCAACTGCCTATGGACACTCCCACCGCATTTTCTCGCTGCCCGCCGCCCACGGCTATAAAAAGGTCGTCCCATGGCCGGATAGCTCACAACCTCCACTTCCAACACCGCTGCCTGTAGCCACTTTCTTTCTCCTTGCACCATGCCGCTTCCCCGGGTGAAACTATGCCGCTTCCCTGGGTGAAACTGGGTCTCGCTCTCGGAGGAGGAGTGGATCTTTGATGAGGAGGAAGCGTCGGAGAAGGCTGACCTCATCGCCGAGGAGCAGGAGTGGCATTGCTGCAAGGCGATGGAGGAGGCCATGGAGCAGGATGCCGCGTTGTAGGATCCCGCGCAGGAGGAGTGGTCGGACTGAAATCCCAAAACACATTGCGTTGTTTGGGATATCCAACACGACTAAGTGCAAATCCCATATGAGCACGCGAGGGCTCGCCCACGCAGCTCATACCGGGCACCACGTGCTCCCTGCCGCCTCTCTGTTAAGGAGGCACTGGATGAGCGCTACGCCGCCCACGCCTCAGCCATCCGCCCCGGAGAAATCTTCAAGCATACCGGCGTTGGGAAGGCGTTGCGGGCGAAGAGAGACCGTGCCATCCGGCTCCATTACAAGGATCAACAAATGGACTCGGCGGCTGAGAGGGAGCGCATCAGATGGCACACAATCGATATGAACATGGTGTCATTCATCGAGACAAGCCGCACCACATTGGGGCTTGCCCGTCTTGAAAAATCTGTCTCCGACCTTGACTACCGCCGGCAGGAATGGGACGAAGACGTGGTCGCTGGACCGTCACACCGTCGTGCGTAGAGGACCAGTCGACTCGTCACATATGCATGTGTGCTTGCACTGCATTCACCATAGTCGCGGTGGGGAGCAACTAGTGCTTCTCCAAGACATAGTAAATAAATGTCGCCAATCAACTTTTCTACTTCTACTTAACCACTTTGTAATGCAATGTTATCACAAATTAGTGTTTTAGTACCTCAAATTGAGTGTGTGGATTTTTGAGTTGATGCAACAAAAGAACAGAAAAGAAAAGATATGAAGGCCGCATTATGGCAACTCTGTGTTTGCGCACAGCGGTCGCTGGCACGGCCTCCATATCCCATACATGACCGGGGATATAGCTGACTCTACTAAAGTTTCTCTAATACTGATTGGGACTATGAATGATCCGCCCTAGTCGTAAAAGAACGGATATGCCTGAAGATGAAATCACACCAAGCAGCAAGGACAAGGCCGGTGTTCCCGGACATACAGAATGCTTTCGAAGAATCTAAATAAACGCAGACTGATGAATAGCAGAACCAGAGAAGTGCGCATACCTTCCGAGCACGGCGGTGAGGGTCTTGACGTAGGCGGCCACCATATCTTCCTCGGAGGGCTTTGGGTCGGCGGGGAACTCCATGACTATGAGCCAGTGCTCGTAGTCGCAGCCATCCAGCAGGATGGTCTCCTTGGGCGGCCGGTTGCTCCAGTTCGGGGACGGGTCGTTAAGCGGAGAATGGCCGGGCCTTCCCGGCAACGCCGTCTTCGCCCCTCGCGACGGCGGCGCCCACGGAGAGGGGTGGGCGGAGGACGCGGAGGCAGCGGCGCCGGCGAGGAGGAGGAAGCGACGGGGTATCGCACGGGGGGAGAGGAGGAGCGCCGAGAGCCTGCGGCGTGTAACAGCTACAGCCGCCATGGTTGGGGAATTTGGGAAGGTCGGAATAGGAGGGTTTGCACTATTTTTTTTAGGGGCTTGCACTTGCCGGCGCAGGCTATGCTGGTGCGCGAGACCGATGTGTCTGGGCTCAGGCCCAGAGTCCCTAGCCGTGTTTAGTTCGGGCCCAGAGGCAACTCCAGAGTTGTGAATTTGCCCTCCGTCTCAAAATTCCTTGTCTTAGATTTGTATATATATATAAATGTATCTAGTCAAGTTTTAATATTTAGATACATCAATTTCTCAACAAACCTAAAACAAGAATTTTAAGACGGAGTGAGTATTTGTCAATGAGTACCGCGCAAGCAGTGATAAGACACACAGACTAGCTAGATTGTCATTACACTCTGTAAGATCGCTAGATGTGGTTTAATGATCCATGGATCACCTATGTATCCCAGTAAACTTATTTGATAAGTAAAGTGTGGTGTTCTTTTAAAAAGGGTCTGGGCTTAATCCACGTAGATTGGCCGAGGTCGTGGCCTCCTAATCCATGTGGGCCAACCTAGCAGGGATTGTTACACGTGAAATAAATTTTGAATGTTTGGTTTAAATTTAGGGGGCTACTATGTCTCGCATGACACAAGACCTAGGATAAGCTCACTATATCGAGCGCGAGACTAGACCGCCCAGCTCGCGGGTGGCAACATCTTGTTTTTATTTTCATGTTTTTTTGCTGTTGTTTGCTTTTCTTTCATAATTTTTCTTATACTTCCAAATATCTCAAAATGTATATAACAAAAAAAATTACATTTGTTTTGAAAAAAATGAAAACAAAGCATTTGTAAAATGTTAATTGCGTGGATAAAAGTGTTTCTAATGTATACTAAAAATATATACAAAAAATACATTGTGTGAATTTTTTTGTCCTGGATTTAAAATAATATTAATCAAGCATTTAAAAAAAACTAATCATCTCTCTAAAAAATTTAAATGTGTACAAAAAATATTCCTGTGTATACAAAAAATATAGAACATGTATTAAAAATTAAACGTAAAACATAATTTTACAAAGTGTTGATCGTGTATAAGAAAAATGTTAATCATATATTGCAAAAACTTTATCCGTGTATAGAAAAATGTTCCTGGTATATACAAAAAATGTACAATATGTCTGAAAATGTAGTCACCAAAGACAAAAAAAATGAAAATATTAATAATCATGTAGTATTTCTAGAAAATTAAATGTGTACAAAAAGATATATTTCGAATTTGTATGAAAAATGTAGAATATGTATTTAAAAAGTTTAATGTAAAAGGCATTTAAAAAAAATCTTGATTGTGTATTAAAAATGTTACTCATATATTTAAAAAAGGTTAAACATGTTTATTATTTTTTCTTATACTCTCTCCATTCCTAAATAGGGACCACATACGGAGCAAAATATACTCTAAAGTATGTCTATTTACATCCGTATGTAGTCTCCTAGTGAAACTTTTTAAAAGACTTATATTTAAGAATGGAGGAAGTATATACCACAAATGTACAATGTGTATGAAAATAATAATCATCAAATATATTTTTAATGTTAATTATGTATTTGAAAATGTTAAATGTGTATGAATATTTCCAATGTGTACATAAAATTTTAAAATGTGTATAAAAATGTAGACATGTGTTCAAGGAAAAATAAAGGAAACAAAGAAAAGTGATAGAAAATCAAGGAATGAAAGACCCTAAGAAAACCATGAAAACCCATGAGAAAACAAGGAGCAACAAAACAAAACGGATGAAAATTAAGAAAGAAACAAAAAACCAGAGATATGTAAAGAAAATAGAAAAAGAAAAGATAGTCCAAAAAACATGGAGAAAAGAACAAAGACCCCACAGAAAAATAAAAAAATATGAATGTTTGTGTTTGTATTGTGTTAAAAAGAATAAAAATTGCATCTCGATGTTCTTATTTTTTTTCTCCGAATAAGATGTACCCAGCCTGCGGCCCAGACCCTGGTCGAACCGAACCAAGTAGAACGGGCCGTGCGTGCCTTGCCGTCACTCACTTCCTCGTCTCCTCCCCACCCGACCCGGCGGGCGGCGGCGACCCCCATCCATTCCGCCGACCACTACCGTACCATGGCGCCGCCGACGGAGCTGTTGGACGAGCTCGTCGGCGAGGTACTCCTACGCCTCCCTCCGGACGAGCCCGAGCATCTCTTCCGCGCTGCCATCGTCTGCAAGTCGTGGCTCCGCATCGTCTGCGACCCCGCCTTCTGCCGCCGCTACCGCGACTTCCATGGTGCCCCTCCCCTCCTCGGCCTCCTCCACATGCTCCAGGTCCTCCAAGGAGGCCCCGCGCACCGCTTTGCCTCCACCACGTCGATGCCGGACTTCCCCTACCCGGGCTCCGACCGCGACGGCGAGCACCCCACCACCCTCGACTGCCGCCACGGCCGCGTGCTCGTCCACATGGTGCAGGACAGGAGCCTGGTTTTCGTCGTCTCGGACCCCCTCACGGGCGACCGACACGTCGTGCCCGCGCTGGACTTCGATTCGCTCATCTGGACCGCCGCGGTGTTCTGCGTCGCCGATGGCTGCCAACATCTCGACTGCCAAGGCGGCCCCTTCCGCGTGGCCTTCCTGGCCACCGGTAGCGCCGACCGTGTCGTTAAGGCAAGAGTGTACTCATCGGTGACAGGTGCGTGGAGTGCGCCAGTATGCCTGGACGATGGTTGAGGTTGTGAAGGCTATGCCCAGCTCAAGCGAGATGACATTGCAGAATACTTCTACCACCTACCTTATGTCATGCCTCGCCGAGTAGCTGTCATTGGAGATGCAGTCTACTTCACTCTTCAGTCGGTTGACAAAATCATCAAGTACAACTTGCCAAACAGCTGCTTCTCCATGATTAACCAGCCGCCACATGATTTGACCCCAATGACTCTCATGGTGATGGAGGACAGTTCGCTGGGGTTTGCCTGCATCAATAATTCTAGCCTTTGTTTGTGGTCACGGAAGGTGGATTCAGAAGCAGCTGCAGAATGGGTACAATGCCGGGTCATCGAGCTCGAGAAAATTATACCCGATGTCGATCTCAAATGGGAACCATTTGTGGTTGGTTCCGCAGAGGGTGTGGGTGTCATCTTCATAAGCACATATGTTGGCTTATTCACTATAGAGCTAAAGTCAGGGCGAGCCAGGAAGGTTGACGAGCCCGGACAGTACCTTAGCGTTCTACCCTACATGAGCTTCTACACTCCAGGTATAGGTGCTAGCCCTTGCTTCCTGTCTGTTGTCTTGCATTTTTGTTACAGCTTCTGTATGTTTGCTTAATTACTTGGTTGTTGTTTGTGATAGTTAGTCATGATGCAAGTAATATGAGTTTGTTATATATTCACGTATGGAGCTTGCAACGGGCAATTCTCTGTGCTGGAGAAAACTTAATACTCCCTCCGTCCGGAATTACTTGTTGTGGAACTGGATGTATCTAGACATATTTTTAGTTCTAGATACATCCATTTTTATCCATTTCTGTGACAGAGGGAGTATATGAGTATATGACACCGGAAAACATAATGTCATTTATGTTATGAGATTTGACTTGTTACGGATCATGACCATGCATTGGACGAATATGCACAGAAACATGTTGATCTGAATCATATTACCTTGTTTCAGACTTTCTTATTAAAAAAATATCTGTTACTCCCTCCGGTTCATATTACTTGTCGTATCTAGACATGTTTTAGTGTTGGATACATCAATATCTAAACAAATCTAAGACAAGTAACTGGAACCGGAGGGAGTACTTTGTGGCATAGCTGAAGGTCACATCTCAAACTCTCAGTCTTGTAACCGTTGAAATCGGTACTAGCACATAGCTCACCAAAGTGGAATGCTGACTTTAGTTAGTTATGGGTTTTGTGCATGCTATATTTTAGATCATGGCACATTGTTATTGTAACAAGGATTAACTAAACAAAGTGCAATGCTGGTTTCTTTCCGAGCTGCTACTAATATGTATCAAATCGTCTATTCTCTGGTCAGCAGTTTACATACAAATTGTGCAAGTCCTTATGATCAGCTGTTGTTGTCTTATTGAATTCATCCTGATCGTAATGTCCAAAAAGTTTTATGTCAAATTAATATGTGAGGCATATTTCAGTTACTGTTTGCCTAATGCTTGGCCCAGCTACTTGGAACAAAAATTCTGTGTAATGATCTATGTCGTTTCCCTTTCATGACATTTTAATATGACTTCAATGTTGATCTCGTCTTCAAAAGAGCTGTCAAGTAGCAGTGACAGACTTTCTGGACAAACAATTTGTGATACAAGGATCCAACTCATAACTTAGTTTCGCCACAAAACATTTATCATTTGTAAATAGATTCTGCAGGGCCGTCTCCTGAAATTTAGGGGCCCGGGACGAAAATCGAAATGAGGTCCTAAATTTTTTTTAAATGTTTATTCTTAAATGGCTATATAACCATGACATATACTTAATTAATTATAGGCTTTAGGTAGATGATCTAAAATAGATAAATATGAACTTGATTATAAAAACTACATTGAAAATTTGGATGTGTTATATTAGTAAAAGGATAGGGTTTTGAAGTTTTGTATCAAAGATTAGACTTCCCCTGGGCACTGGATGCTTTCTTCTCTGATCATGGTATGGTGTCGGTGGCGTTGTGCCATGCAACTGCCGCCTGCTGCCATCGGCCAGTTGCCCTGCAACCCAGCTCGGTTTCCTTTTTCAAGAAAAAAGAAGAGATCGCCAAGCCGACTGAAATTCCAGCGATGTGCGATAGGTAATCGAGTAATCCTCTAATCGATCTTTCGGCTGAGTAAACGTATCAAATGGATCTCTAATAGTAGTCCCGGCCTCTTCCTGCATGTGTAGGCTATAATCTAATCGATCGCTGTAGGGGCCTTGGAATGGATTGTGTGTGCATGTATACAGGCTTCAAATCAGTCGCCAGAGGGTATGTGCGTTATGCACATTCAGCAACATAAAAATTCATGGCAAATCAAAAAAATCAATCACGAGAGGGGAGGGCAGGGCAGGCGTATCCTTTGTGCTTCGACTGGGGGCCCCAAAATTTCAGGGGCCCTGTGCGGTCGGCCAATTTGACCACCCTTGTAGACGGGCCTGAGATTCTGACAGGTGTGGGACTGGGATGTTTTTCACTTTTACTAGAAGTTGGAAACTGATGTCAGGTTTTGACGTCATAAAATAGAAGTCACCCCTTGTTCCTGTGGCCATTTCTGAATTCTGGACTCAGGTCCGGTTATTCTTCTACCTGAAGATCTTGTGCTATTATGTGGAGCGATCCATGGGATGAAATGTCTCCTTTTCGCTGCTGCTGTTGATTGGTAAAATAGTAGAAAGTATGACGTGCCTGCTAGCCTAAAATAGAGATTGCTAAATATGTAGTCAACCTTGTTGATATTATATTATCACTTTACCTTGCTTCAATTTTTATCGTTAAGATGCATCAAGTTACTTTCTGGCATAGCTGAAGCTCACATATCACATTGTAGGTTCTGAGACGGACAGTTAATTAAGAGTTTTGTGCTTGGTATTTTTTTTCAGATCGTGGCAGATTGTTGGCGCTAGCGAAGACTCACTGATCTCTGACGTACCGCTCAATACGCAATGCATTGTAAGATGGACAAACCCATCATCTTTAGTCTGCTGCCGTTGGCTTATTCCAAGCTACTAACATCAGGTTGTTTCGTTTCTTTCAAGGAATTTAAGCATGAAGGTGCAAGTCAATTGGGATCAGTCATGGTTGTCCTCGTTCAGTTCATCGTGATGATGTGGCTAGAGAATTGTATTTCGGTTTCTGAAGTTGGTTTCTTATCTCTGTTATGCGGTTTAAGCGTCACTATGGTTGTCGTGTCGAATTCGTTCTGATCAGCAAACTGTATCTCTGTTTAGCATACCAGGCGTACTTCTGTTGCTGTTTGGTTAAATGCTCGAGTCGGCTACATGAAACTTACTCTAGAATTATGTGGGTCCTATGCGATTTCCATTTTTCTGAAGGAAATATTGCCGTTCAGTGTTTTCCTTGTCTTGTGAAGCGGCATCAGCTAGCAGTGTACTGAGTTTCTGGACACAATTGGAAAGTTTTTCTCGTTTTCTCTTTCGAGCCTGAACTGCATATTGGTTACCCCTCTCCGTCTGTTTCGATAAACAGTGGTTCAGAATACATTGAAATGTGTTCTGGGTCACTGGGCGCCAGGGTCGGCCATGATGGTCTCCGATGATTTTCAAACGGAGTCAGTTCACTAGGAAGTCAGCCGTGTGTTCATGGACATGATGCTTGCCAATGATCCGGTACATGCATAATGTGCCTCACCGGTGCCGCCACCGTTCGATTGCAGCGGAAACCATGGCGGGGCATCGCCGTAGTTAGAGAGGGCCGGCAGCGCGAGGGGTAATGGAGGGGGTGGATGATCCTTGCATGATGGAAGAGATGCAAATTGATGATCTTCAAGGAATCCATGCCGGAGACGATGGACAGTTCGTGTCAGCGTTTACCCCCGGCCCCTGGTCTGTCCCCAACATCAGCGCTGGAGCTGCAGTACCACGCCCAGCTGAATCGACGTGCCGGTGTCCGTTGCGCCTGATCGAGTCTCTGTACTGTAGAACGAACCCAGCTGTCTGTCGAGCAGTTATTAGCCTTTGCTGCTGGACGCACAAAAGGAGTGGAGCCAGAACGCGAGAGACCAGAAAAAACGGAGCCTGAGATCGCCGACAGTGGAGGAGAGACCAGCGTCAGCGCCGGGATGGGGGAACCCACCGAGGAGAGCACACCCACTCGACCCACATAACACCAGGCGATAATGCCCCGGCACATGATCGCCGCGATCGGCTGCCACGGCGCGTCCGCGTGGGCTGCCGCTGAATCTTCTTTGCCCACGTCCCGAGGCCGATCGAGGCATACATACATATGCACTCTTGACCCGATCGATGGCCGATCGGCGCCACGCCCGCACGTGACACAGTAGACGTGCCACTCAGCACCCACACATGACGCGCGCGAAAAGGAGCACCCGATCCAGGCGCTACGCCCGCGGCATCCGATCCCCTCCCTCCCGATCCGTACGAAGCGCTTCTTTTTTTCCTTCCACCTTGGATCGATCGATCGGGGTCGACGAGGAAGTAGAGCTGCCGATACGTAGATTAGGACTGGTGGTACACGCCTGCTAGCACACGCGATCGCCCCGTGCGTTGGGAATTGGGACGCACGGCGGCGAGGCCGGGCCGGGGGCGCGCGGGTAGGATGGGCCGGAGCGCGCGCGCACGTAGGCGTCGAGGCTGGTGACCACGCACCGGTCGATCGCGCGGCGGCGGCGGCATGAAAATGGCCTTGGCCGCGTCCGCGCCGCGCGCATTTATAAAAGGCCTCTCGGCTCTGCCGCACATGCAGTGCAGACACGCGACGCATGCCCGCACCGCTGCGTGCACGTCGCGCGCACCCGGCGAACCGCCGCGCCACGCACCGGCTCGACCCGTGAATCTGTGGGATTATTAGGATCTACTCCACTACCGGAGTACTACTATCTATCACTGCATGCGCGGCTCACATGCATGCGATGCGATCGGTGGACACCGAGGGTAAGATCGGCCTTGTCCCTCCAACAAGCACGGCAATCGAACCCGTGTCTGGGGGTGGTCCTCCTGATCATCCCTCCAAGCTCCAGGCCAGGCACCGTAATTCCACTCTGGCGCTGCTGGTTACGGTACGCACGACCGGCCACTCTACTACCATTTGCCAAACCCAAGTTACCACTACTGGCTCTCGCAGCATGCAATCACTCCTGTTGCTGTTGCACACGAACGTCGAGGGGTACAATTTGCATGGCGCCGCCGTAGCTCCTCCGATCCTCCCCGACTCGATCGGTACAACAGCGCTCGCGCTACTGTTTCGCGGTTGCTGGCGCGCCCAACAGTGCAATACGGTTTCTTTCTTTCTTTATCCATCCACTGGTTACAGGCTGCACAGTTTGAAGGCCGGCGAGCTCTGTGAACGTCTAGGACATGCATGCGTGCATGCTCTCTTTACTGCCGTCCTCGCCGAGCCTTAGATTCGCTTCAGATTCGCGACGGGTTTATAGCCCGATCCACGCTCCAACTCCCTTCTTCAAGGCATAGCATGTCGTGATGTTGATCGATCGATCGACGGGACCGATCGACGCGGCAGTAACGCGGCCACATCAAACTGCTGCAGAGCAGGACGATCTTGAGATCATGAGATGGATCTGCTCTGCTCCCTCGTCTGGATCATCACGGTAAAACGGGGCGAAAAATTTCCAGACGCCAGCGCGCGCGCGCACCTGCTAGGCGACGTGGCTGGGTGGGCTGCGCGTGCGTGCATGATGGATTCAGCGCAGCATGCATGTGTTGTGTTGTGCGGGGGGCAGCTGCGACCAGCTGAAATAATCCGGCATGCATGGCACCAATAAAAACCCAAGGGGGCCTCGGGTAACATGGTGGGGTGTGGATTATATCAATGATTCAGTGGGTTTTGCTGCTGCTAAAAACTCATCAATATCCGAGGCATGGTCTCGAGTTATGGCAATGCCGATCGACCGACCGACCGACAGGGGTATAGATGGAAGCCCAGCTGCAAATATTCTAGTAGTAGTAGCTGGATCCTAATAAGCTTCCTTCTAGATCTATATACATGAATTCTCGTTTTTCTTGGGAGGTTCTGCTTGCGCTGCTCGGCCAGATATGCATGCACGTTGGCTGATGGGGGAGGGCTCTTCTGTAGGATCAGTGATGATCGGCCATGCATCTTCATGCAATGGTCCATCTGCTACTGAACAGTACTGTAGATTTGAAGCCCGATGTGCTACCCATAAATCTGGCATTTATGTATTGCTACGGACGCATGGTATAACTGATGATAGGATGCGACAAGTGCTGTGGTACGTGGATTGTGCAGGTGCAGAGCAGGTGCTCTTGATGTTTGCTCCGTATGTGATGTCCTTGGCTTACAGTAATACTACGTGCAACTAGTAGAATGCCCATACGTTGTCATCGTCTTTTAATTTTTTTTAATTATGCTTACATATATAAACATAATGCATGTAAAATTTCACATGTATAAAAAAGATAACCACGGGATAACATAACAATATTGATTCGTTGTATTTATCCCGACTGCTTTATCTCTTCATCCGTTGGGTCTAAAATTTCTTAACACACACATCTTATTTCTCGCACCGCACCAACAAGAAATAATTTGATCTTCCTTCACCTTCTTTTATCTTGGTCTACTACTTGCTCTAGCTTTCATGTCATCACTATACTTGCTCTAGAGTTTCATTGTGACATGATAAGCTAGCGCTTACCATGCTTGTCAACTGTTATTTTTATGGATTGAAAACACCCATATGCAGGTGTGTGTTTATCAACTACTGGATTTTGGACTATCAGACCATTCACATAAATGCTTCTTATGATTTTCTTGAGCTGAACATACTTCCATTCCCGGGTCAAACCAAGCGTATCAAAAATATACTGGTTTTGGAAGATGAAAACTAAGACGTGATAATCATGTGCATTGCAACGGGGGCATACATATTCCAGTGCTTCAACATTTATAAAAAAAAATCAACAACGGGAATATATTAATATCGCGAAGATACCAATTACACCCGGCCTCTGTACCAGTAAGATGTTTAAAGACAACAAGGATACACATAGCCAAAAAAAAGAACAAAAGAAAGATAAAAAGAAAAAAAGACCCCGCCACTGTGAACAATCACTAGCAGCAGTGGCACTCTAACCACCACCGAAGACAACACTCGAAATACAAAGAGGTTCTCTGAAAGCAACGCCTCCAACGAGGAAATAAGGCACAAGCGTTGTCGTTTCCCGATTGAAGATATTGGGCTTTAAAAACAATGCCTTCCACAAGGCTATTGCGAGGTACAACCAATAAAGGCCAGACCTTGGATTTCCACCCTGGGAATTGAGACTCGGTACTCGAGGTGTGCCACCAAAAGTGCAGTCTTCCAGTGTTGCCACCCTTTCTAACCAAGGCCACTAAAACAAGTCACCATACACCAAGCACACAATCTTCGTCACATCCAAAATACTCTTTCATCGAAACTTGAAGACCTACAATCACAGCCGCCATGACTTTCCCCACCTCCGTCATTGCCATGAGAATCTTAACTTAGACATGTCCCATGACACCACTAAGAGAGACTAAGAGAGCGAAGCTTCACGTTGCGTCCTCTTAAGGCTGTGTTGGCTGATAATAAGAACATGTGCGACCTGAGCTTTTCCAATGTAGATATCCAAGAGTGATATAAGACAATCTATATAGATCTCTGTCAGAAAAGACCGGAACTCGCGAGCTGCCAGATCCAAGAGGTAAAAAGAAGATTTGGCTGAAGAAGAATGTTAGGGCCACCACCAGCGCCATCAGCAACTGCCGCCTGCGAGCAAAATAACAGCGTGCCGCCAAGGCCGCCTCGGCCCGCACCGCCTGTCGGCCTGATCCAGCCGCCGTGACTAGGCATGCCTGTAAGTGCATCTAGTGCCCCTTAGTGATTTTGGTGGTTTGAAGACTTATAGGTTAAGTATCTAATGTGTTCATGAGTGTACACATGATCTATAAGTCGTTGAGGAGTTTGAAATATTTGATGAATATCGACCCCTAAAAATGTATATCTTCGGCTGAAGAAATTGGTCTTCTGCTGAAGACTTTGATCCGAAGAAATTGCGATGAAATTGATATTCCTCATGAAGATATTGAAGATGAGGAATTCAGTGTGTCCTGAAGAAAATCAATCTGAAGACTTTGAAGCATGAAGATTTATTCTTTCTGTTTTATTTTCTTCACTCTTGAGTAATAGGAACACCGTACTGTTAAAGGGGGTCGAGGTAACACTTCGGAATGAATTTCCTCATGATGCTCAACCCATGCCTAATCCTACCAAAAGCCTCATGTGAGGAATATGAGAGACATGAGGACTCTCACAGTTGATGGTCCCGACCGTTACCGCAATTCGCGCCACATCACTGATCTTATCCACACCAACGGCATATTATTTAAGGGCATTAATGTCAAATCATGTCGGGATGCTCCCAGGCTATAAATAGCCGCCCCACAACCATTAGCTGGTTGGCTGCTCCGTTAGAAACCGACACTTGTCATAAGAGCAACCCAAATTCCTCAGAGTCTTCGAGAGTAAATCATCAGTGAGGAAATACCCCAAACACCAAACCACAAACCAAAACCAAGTGATTGAGCATCACTGAAGAATTTGTTCCTGTGGGGGACCGAAGCCTTTTACCTTTGAGGACTGTGCATCCTCCAGACGGTTAGGCGTCATGGTCTAGAGCAATCCAACAGTCGATTGTGGATCGCCGGGTGACCAAGTTTGTGAGGGTTTGGAAGTCTGTCGTGAAGACTTACCACGAGTGTTGGGCGAGGACTGTGTGTTCTTAGATCAAGGAGAATACGGTAGGGACTGTGTGTCCCGGGACTGTGTGTCTTTTGGTTTCAATACCAAGCCGCTCCAAACCAGATGTACAACTGTCACAACAGTTGGAACTGGGTCATCAACCATTGTCTTCACTGTGAAACGGGTTCTATTTCTTCAACTCTTTCAATTCCTCATATTGTATGTTGAAGATTTTCATTGTCACTGTTTGAAGAATTTGCTGAAGACTTTCTCTGAAATTCCTCAACCTCAAATTCTTCACGCGAGTTAATCCTCACCTGCTTTCTCTGAGCCTGCATACTGTGCAAACTGATTTTCATATTCTTCACCTTGAAAACTGCTGTAGTGATACTTTGCACTCCTGATCCTTTGCTGTTTCCGCTGCAACTTAGTCATCAGTGAGGAATTTCCTCAAAAGGAATTTCCTCAGTGATGAAATTTTAAAAATCTCCTATTCACCCCCTCTAGTCGATATAATGCACTTTCAATGCCTCTCCCACACCGTCGGCCGACCAGCAGCAAGCCAACCAACTAAGCAAGCCCACCAGAGCCTCCCGAAGCTGCGGAGATCCGGATCTGGACCCACGCCGCTGCTCCAGGATGCACCCGCTGCACCTCGAGCATATGCTCCCACCGCCACGACGCGACAACTGCTACCGCACCACTGCCACGGGTCGTCGTCGCCGCCGTCAGGCCCTGCGTCCGCTCGACGCCTCTGCTCCGCCCGGTTGCCTCGCGCGAACCACTACCGAGGGGAGAGGGGAGAAGGTGCCCCACAGCGAGCCACCGCGAGGGGCTTTGCCCTGGCGGCCCGGCCGGCGGCGGCGACAGGGGAAGGTGGAGGGCGTCACTGGGGGCGGATCCGGCGCCGCCGCCCGGGTCGCCCACGAGGGGACAACGCGGGGGCAAGGGGGCTTCAACATTTATCATGTCTAACATATACCTTAGGATCCTCATGCACATCACATGGGTTTGTCATGGTCATCTTTTCCCTGGCGAAAACATATTTTGTTCCCCCATCATGGTCATCCTTCTGATCCTCGTTGAGTAGCTCCATAAGTTCTTGTAACGCCCAAGATGCGATCCTATCCTTATTTCGGCATGAGGACCTCAACAAGGATAGAAGCGCATCTCCTAATTTCGCAAGAATGGATATCATTACAAGTACATGTATAGAATAAATGAGTATATGGAATTGGCTTACACTCGCCACAAGCTACATCAGAATCACATCAATACAACAACATAATCAGTCATCATGAAGAAGAGCAGGGTCGTCTACGGTCGAAAACAAGAACGATGTCCATCCTTGCTATCCCAGGCCGCCGGCCTGGAACCCATCCTAGATTGATGACGAAGAAGAAGAAACTCCAAATAGCACATTGAACGCGCTCACGTCAAAGTAACTCTTTACTTGTACCTGAAACCGGTGTTGTAGTAATCTGTGAGCCACAGGGGACTCAACAATGTCATTTTCAAAGGTATCAAGACTAGCAAAGCTTAATGGGTGAGGTATGGTTAAATGGTGAGGCTGCAGCAAGCGCTAAGCATTTTTTTGAGGTGGCTAACTTACGAGTACAAGAATAAAAGAGAGGAATGATCTACGCATAGCGGACGTGAACTACTGATGATAAAATGAGTGATCCTGAACACCTACTTATGTTAGACATAACCCCACCATGTCCTACTGAACTCACAAGAAGAGACAATCACGGTTACACACTCAGTTGGCAAGTTCTTAATTAAGTTTACTTCAAGTTATCTAGAACCAGATGTTAAACAAAGTTCCACGTTGCCACATAACTGCGGGCATGACTTTCCGAAAGATTTAACCTTGCAGGGGTGCTCCAACTAGTCCATCACAAACTACCACATGCTACGCCAGAATGACCTCGATCAGGGAAAACCCGTGATCTCCTCGGGTTCCTTTTGGAAAACCTCAACCTCGAGATAGCCCAAAGTATCCTCGGAATCCCTCGCACAAGATGCTCGAGAAAGGTAAAACAAGTCCAGCAAGGCCATCCGGCGTGTCGATGATCCCGATAGGAGCCGCGTATCTCGTTCTCAGGACACAACAGATGAGCGACGCGTACAGTGGCGTGATAGAAATCTCCCGAGTTGCCCCGGGTTGGCCCCGCACTGTGCTCTGTTTTGGACCAGCACCATCAACACTGGCCCTCCCTGTATTATGTTGAATTACTCCTCGGGTTCATGGTGCCCTATATTTTTCAGTATTAACAGGATTATTATGTTGGAAAATATAGTACCAATATTGGGCCTTGTCAGACGAGCTTTATCCCAAAACGAGAATCTAGGGGGTCCCCATAACAACCCCAAGCATGTTAGGAGCGCTCATTTATGGAATATAACACCGGTAGCCCAAACTAAGGCGAGAAAGGTGGAACAAAACACCAGGGTAGAAAGGCCGAGCCTTCCACCTTTTACCAAGTATACACGTGCATTAAGTTAATTAGCAATAATATGGTGATATAAGAAGAAACCCATGTTTGCACATGGAAGCAACTGCACTTGCAACTAGCAATGCTATCCAATGGTTAAGCAAGCGGTAACATAGCCGATCAATGGTTTGATAGGTTGTAGAAAGGTTGAAGGTTTTCATGGCAATGTTGGGAGGCTGATATTTAACAGGTGGTAGGCAGTGAGACATAACGAAAGAAACGAGACAACTAGCATGGCAATAATAGTAATGATATCTAGGGAAATGTTCATCTTGCCTGTGATCTCGCTTGGAAGAAGAACGACTCCGTGAAGCAAACGAATCGACATAGTCGAACGGATCCTCACACTCTGAAGCGGATCGGAACTCTATCGAGATGAAACAAACTGAAACAACAATCAACACACAATATCCACCATGGCACATGCACGACACGGTGCACACCCTAATATGATGCATGATCGGTTTTAAAATATGCAAGGCATGGCATGGCAAATCACACAAACATATACTACACATTAAGTGAAGCTCAATATGCAACAAGTTGCATATTGACGAAACTCCATGTTTAATTATTTAGTTCACTCCTATTTATTTACACGGAAATATTAAATGTTGTTAAACATGGCAAGGGGGTGATACACAAATAATCTACCTATCTAGGCATTTTAAATGAGGCCGAAAACGACATACGTCATCTTCAAACTGACCCCACTTGTTAACTTTGTAATCTATCCAAATTTGTCCTAATCACATTTTATGTTTGTTACATGAAAAAATGGGTCACGTGATTCTACTCGTCGTTCTAGTCCATTTACATATATGTCTCATCTCCAACGGAGCTACGGATCACCAGCTACGAATTAAACCATTTCTATCACATCGACACATAAACCAATGCAAAGAGCATGCTAAACAGTTTTAAATATGCATGGGAGTTGGAAAATATTAATCTACGCGAAATTCTACATGTTTTACATATATAATTTGTCGCGATCCGACGCACGATTTATAAACTACGGGCGTTTGAAAATATGCATTTTTCCTGGAAAAAAATTCACCGGTTTAAACAAAATAATATCGGGCCGAATCTGGTGGGCGACAGTTAGCTAAAAGACGCCTAAGCAAGGCATAGGTGGGGCAAAAGGACTCACCAATGGGCTGGGCCCATTAGATGGAGGCGGTCTGGCTCTCAGCTGGGCTGAGAGCGATGCAGGCTTGAGGTGCGCTGGCCTGCTGGCTTTGGCTGGGCCGGCCCACCAGGCAGAGGGAGGCCGCGGCCCATACACGGGGTACAGGGCGGCCCAGGAGGCCACGCACGGGCAAGGCTACGGCTCGTCCTCCTCCTCACTCAACGGACTCGAGGCAGGTAGGGCACAAGGGATGGCGGCGTAGGGGAGCTCCAACGAAGGCGAGACAGGGGCCGACGCCGGTGGGGATGGGTAGATCCGGGTGGGGCAAGGCCGGGGCGGCCGAATCCAGCGCCGGAGGCCGGTAGGGTGCAAGCACGGGAGGAGGCGGAACTCCATGGCGGCGGCGGCTTTCCTACAGGTTGATACTGACGAGGGGGGGGGTAGAGAGACCTAGGGAATGGGGAAGCAGAGGGATGGGGGGCGCAGGGCACCGGCATGGTGGTCGCTGGCGGCGGCTGCTTGCCGGAGTGGCACGACGACGGAGTCGAGGGCCTCCTTCCCTTGCAGCCGCGGGAGATTCAACTCCGCGGAGCGGTGATGGCATGCGGGCGACAACGATTTTGGGCCCAGATGGGCTTCCTGCTACCTGTGGAGCTTGCGTTGGTTTTTCCCTTGAAGAGGAAAGGGTGATGCATCACAGTAGCAGTAAGTATTTCCCTCAGTTTGAGAACCAAGGTATCAATCCAATAGGAGTATCAAGACGAGGCACCAATGTACCTGCACAAAAACAAACAAACTTGCACCCAGCGCTATAAAGGGGTTGTCAATCCCTTCACGATTATTTGCAAGGTGAGATCTGAAAGGTGAAAAGTGCAACAAAGTAATTTTGTGGATCTGAAAATAGGATGTGAAGTAGACCCGGGGGCCATAGTGTTCACTAGAGGCTTCTCTCATGATATCAAGTATTACGGTGGGTGAACGAATTACTGTCGAGCAATTGATAGAATCACGGAAAGTCATGAGGATATCTAAGGCAATGATCATACATATAGGCATCACATCCGAGACAAGTAGACCGATACTTTCTGCATCTACTACTATTACCCCACACATCGACCGCTATCCAGCATGCATCTAGTGTATTGAGTTCATAACAAACAGAGTAACGCCTTAAGCAAGATGACATGATGTAGATGGATAAATTCATGCAATAGATATAAACCCCATCTTTTTACCCTTGATGGCAACAACACAATGCATGCCTCGCTACCCCTTCTGTCACTAGGTGAGGACACCACATGGTATGAACCCAAAACCAAGCACTTCTCCCATTGCAAGAATTATAGATCAAGTTGGCCAAACGAAACCCACAACTCGAAGAGAATTACAAAGATACAAAATCATGCATATAAGAGATCAGAGGAGACTCAAATAATATTCATAGATAATCTGATCATAAATCCACAATTCATCGGATCTCGACAAACACACCACGAAAGAAAGTTACATTGGATAGATCTCCATGAAGATCATGGAGAACTTTGTATTGAAGATCCAAGAGAGATAAGAAGCCATCTAGCTACTAGCTATGGACCCGAAGGTCTGTGGTGAACTACTCACGCATCATCGGAGAGGCAATGGTGTTGATGAAGAAGCCCTCCGTGTCCGAATCCCCCTCCGGTAGGGCACCAGAACGGTCCCCAGATGGGATCTTGCGGACACGGAAGCTTGCGGTGGCAGAAAAGTATTTTCATGGCTCCCTCTGGTGGTTCTGGATTTTTAGGGAATTTATAGGCGAAAGAAGTAGGGCAAAGGAGCCACATGGGGCCCACAAGCCTGCTAGGCGCGCCCCCCAGGCCGCGACTAGGGGGCTTGTGACCCCCTGGGTCTTCTGCCTTGGTTCTCAAGTCCCTTGCGTATCTCCTGTTATGGAAAAAATCATAACGCAGGTTTTATTCCGTTTGGACTCCGTTTAATATTCTTCTCCAAAAAAGGTCAAAAACATGGAAAAAACAGAAACTGGCATTTGGCAGTGAGTTAATAGGTTAGTCCCAAAAAAGATATAAAATAGCATATTTATGCATATAAAACATCCAAAGTTGAAAAGATAATAACATGGAACCATCAAAAATTATAGATACGTTGGAGACGTATCAAACATTCCCAAGCTTAACTCCTGCTCGTCCTCGAGTAGGGAAGTGATAAAGACCGAATTTTTGATGTGGAATGCTACCTAACATATTTGTCCTTTGTAACTTCTTTCTTGTGGCATGAATGTTCAGAACCGTAAGATTCAAAACAATAGTTTACTATTGACATGAAAACAATAGTACTTCAAGCATACTAGCAAAGTGATCATGAACTTTTGAAATAACAAGGCCAAAGAAAGTTATCCCTACAAAATCATATAGTCTGGCTATGCTCCATCATCCCCACACAACGAATTTAAATCATGCACAACCCCGATATTGGCCAAGTAATTGTTTTCGCACTCTTACTTTCTCAAACTTTTTCAACTCTCATGCAATACATGAGCGTGAGCCATGGATATAGCACTATAGGTGGAATAGAGTGTGGTGGAGGTTGTGAGGCAAAAAGGAGGAGATGGTCACATTGACTCGGCATATCAACGGGCTATGGAGATGCCCATCAATAGATATCAATGTGAATGAGTAGGTATTACCATGCAATGGATGCACTAGAGCTATAAGTGTGTGAAAGCTCAAAAGGAAAACTAGTGGGTGTGCACCCAACTTGCTTGCTCACGAAGACCTAGGGAAATTTTGAGGAAGCCCATCATTGGAATATACAAGCCAAGTTATATAATGAAAATTCCCACTAGTATATGGAGGTGACAAAACGAGAGACTCTCTATCATGAAGAACATGGTGCTATTTTGAAGCACAAGTGTGGAAAAATATAGTAGCATTGTCCCTTCTCTCTTTTTCTCTCCTTTTTTTGTTTGGGCTCTTTGGCCTCTCTTTTTTAATTTTTTTTGGTGGGCATCTTTGGCATTTTTTTATTTCCTCACATGGGACAATGCTCTAATAATGATGATCATCACACTTTTATTTACTTACAACTCAATACTTAGAACAATGATGACTCTATAGGAAATGCCTCCGACAGTGTACCAGGATGTGCAACGATCTAGCTTAGCGTATGACGTTGAAACATCTTGCTAGATATCTTACGATCATGCAATGGCAATATGAAAGTGACGGCACATGTCATGAGACGGAACAGTGGGAGTTGCATGGCAATATATCTCGGAATGGCTATGAAAATGCCATAATAGGTACGTATGGTTGCTGTTTTGAGGAAGGTATATGGTGGGTTTGTGCATCGGCGAAAGTTGCGCGGCACTATAGAGGCTAGCAATGGTGGAAGGTGAAAGTGCATCTATACCATGGACTCACATTAGTCATGAAGAACTCATATACTTATTGCGAAAGTTTTATTAGTAATCAAAACAAAGTGCTAAATGCATACTCCTAGGGGAAGGGTTGGTAGGTGTTTAACCATCACGCGATCCCGACCGCCACACAAATGATGAAAAACAATAAATCAATTATGCTCTGACTTCCTAACATAGCGGTTCACCATACGTGCATGTTGCGGGAATCACTAACTTCAACACAAGTATTTCTAGATTCACAACACCCTACTAACATAACTCTAATATTACCATATCCACATCTCAAAACTAATTGAGAGGAATCAAACTTCTCTTTACTAATCAATGCACTTGAATATAGAAGTTTTTATTATATCCTCTTTGGATGCCTATCATCTTTAGGACTACTTCATAGCACACGCCAATTACCAAGTTACTTAGAGAGAGCACTCTCAAAAAGATATAAGTGAAGATCGAGAGTTCTTATTTCTTCAAAATATGACACCGCCTTGCTCTAAAAATATCTAAGTGAAGCACTAGAGCAAAGTTATCTAGCTCAAAAGATATAAGTGAAGCACATGCGAGCTAAATTGCCTAACTCAAAAGATATAAGTGAAGCTCAATGAGTATTCTAGCAAATTCACGATGAGTGCATGTCCCTCTCAAAAAGGTGTGCAGCAAGGATGATTGTGACAAAACAAAAAGAAAAGACTCCTATAATACACGACGCTCCAAGCAAAACACATATCATGTGGGGAATAAAAATATAGCTCCAGGTAACGTTACCGATGGATTGAAGACGAAAGAGGGGATGCCTTCCCGGGGCATCCCCAAGCTTAGGCTTTTTGGTGTCCTTGAATTTGGATTGGGATGCCTTGGGAATCCCCAAGCTTAATCTCTTTCCACTCTTTATCCCATTGTCCATGAGAACATCATCCAAAACTTGAAAACTTCACAACACAAAACTTAAACAGAAACTCGTGATATCATTAGCATAAGAAAACAAACCACCAACTCTTTAGGTACTGTAGTAAACTTGATTTCTATTTATATTGATGTTATATTACTGTATTCTCACTTTTCCATGGCTAGTACCCCCCGATACTATCCATAGTTTCATAAAAATAAGCAATCGACACAACAAAAACAGAATCTGTCAAAAACATACCACTCTGTAGCAATCTGTATACTTCGTATACCTATGGTATCCCAAAAATTCTCAACAATTATTAAAATTAGGGCAATTTGTATATGAACCATCAGCAAAAAGAATCAACTCAAAAGCTCTTTCTGGATAGGAATTAAAAAAAATTGTGAGCAGAAAGTTTTTGTCTTTTTCAGCACGATCAAACAAACATCACCAAAACTGATCATAAAGGTTCTACTTGGCACAAACACAAAAATAAACATAAAAACACAATCATAACAGAATTATGATGGTGTGGACACAACAAAACAGAAAGCAAAAAGCAAAGATAAATTCATTGGGTTGCCTCCCAACAAGCGCTATTGTTTAACACCCTTAGCTAGGCATAAGGCGATAGAATCAAGTGTCGTCATCTTTGGTGCTCAAACCATAAGTAGCCCTCATCATGGATTCATAAGGCAATCTTATTTTATTTCTAGGAAAGTGTTACATGCCCTTCTTTAATGGAAATTGAAATCTAATATTCCCTTCCTTCATATCGATGATAGCACCAATAGTCCTAAGGAAAGTTCTACCTAGAATGATAGGACATGTCGGATTGCAATCAATATCAAGAACAATGAAATCTACGGGCACGTAGTTCCTATTTGAAATTATAAGAACATCATTGATCCTTCCCATAGGTTTCTTAATAGTAGAATCAGCAAGATGCAAATTAAGAGAGCACTCATCAATCTCATTGAAGCCTAGAACATCACATAAAGACTTTGGAATAGCGGAAACACTAGCACCCAAATCACACAAAGCATTGCATTCATAGTTTTTAATCTTGATTTTGATAGTAGGTTCCCACTCATCATGAAGTTTTCTAGGAATAGATATCTCCAACTCAAGTTTCTCTTCAAGAGATTTCATCATAGCATCAACGATATGATCGGTAAAGGCTTTATTTTGGCTATAAGCATGTGGAGAGTTTAGCATTGATTGCATCAAGGAAATACATTCAATCAAAGAGCAACTATCATAATTGAATTCCTTGAAATCCAAAGTAGTAATTTCATCACTACTCAAAGTTTTGATATCCTCTACTCCACTTTTAGTGCCTTTAGCATCAAGATAAATAGACTCCGAATCATTGGGGGCGTTTCTCAACCAAAGTGGATTCATATCGAGCCCCATCATCATTAGGATTGACATTAGAAAACAAGGATTCAATATGAGTCACACCAAGCACTTTAGGATCTTCGTGATTCTCATCACGAGAACACGCCTTTTTAAGCCATTCATGTCTAGCACGAATTTGGGCGGTTCTTTCTTTACTCTCATTCATGGAAACACACATAGCTTTCAAAGTTTCATCCATATTAATCTTGGGGGGAGCACATCTCAATTTCAAAGCATCAATATCAAGAGACATTCTATCAACGGTCCTAGCCAAGTCATTAATTTTGAGAAGTTTTTATTCTATGGACGCATTGAAAATCTTTTGCGAGTTGATAAACTCTTTAATATTACTCTCAAGATTAGAGGGTAATTTATTGTAATTTCCATGAGCATTGTTGTAGGAATTGCCAAAGTAATTAGAGGGATTACTAGGAAAAGGCCTAGGATTAAAGTTACCTCTATAAGCATTGTTGTTGCCAAAATTATTCCTACCAACAAAATTAACATCCAAGCTCTCATTGCTATTCTCAACCAAGGAAGACAAAGGCATATCATTTGGATCTAAAGGAGCACTTTTACTAGCAAATAATTTCATTAACTCATCCATCTTAGCACTCAAAGAGTTAATTTCTGCTATAGCATGCATTTTTTTACTAGTAGGTGACCTTTCAGTGTGCCATTGAGAATAGTTTGTCATGATATTATCTAGGAGTTTTGTGGCTTCTCCTAGTGTGATTTCCTTGAAAGTTCCACCGAAGGGGGAATCCAAGATATTTCTAGAAGCAAAATTCAAACCAGCAAAGAAGATTTGTATAATCATCCAAAGACTCAGGCCATGAGCGGGACAATTTCTAATTATCAATTTCATTCTCTCCCAAGATTGTGCAACATGTTCATGATCTAGTTGCTTAAAATTCATGATATCATTACGGAGAGAGATAATCTTAGCCGATGGAAAATACTTGGAAATATAAGTATATTTACACTTGTTCCAAGAATCAATACTATTTTTGGGTAAAGATGAAAACCAAGTTTTTGCTCGATCTCGTAATGAGAACGGAAATAGCTTCAATTTAATCATATCATTATCCACATCTTTCTTCTTTTGCATATCGCATAACTCAATAAAGGTATTAAGATGGGATGCGACATCTTCACTAGGAAGGCCGGAAAATTGCTCTTTCATAACAAGATTCAGCAATGCAACATTGATTTCATATGATTCCGAACTAGTGGTGGGAGCAATCGGAGTACTAATAAAATCATTATTATTAGTATTCGAGAAGTCACACAATTTGGTGTTTTCAGTCATGGTGACTTAGCAAGAAGACAAGCACACAAGCAAACAGAAAGCAAGCGAAAGAAAAGGGCGAACGAAAAAGGCAAATATTTTTGTAAATTTTGTTTTTTCAGAAATGGGGGAGAGGAAAAAGAGAGGCAATAGGAAAATAATGTAAATGCAATAGATGAGTTTGCGATAGTCACTTGGGTAAGCTTCACTTTGAATACTCCCCGGCAACGGCGCCAGAAATTCTTCTTGCTACCTCTTGATCTTGGGTTGGTTTTCCTCTTGAAGAGGAAAGGGTGATGCAACACAGTAGCACTAAGTATTTCCCTCAGTTTGAGAACCAAGGTATCAATCCAGTAGGAGTATCAAGATGAGGCACCAATGTACCTGCGCAAAAACAAACAAACTTGCACCCAACGCTATAAAGGGGTTGTCAATCCCTTCACAATTATTTGCAAGGTGAGATCTGAAAGGTGAAAAGTGCAACAAAGTAATTTTGTGGATCTGAAAATAGGATGTGAAGTAGATCCGGGGGCCATAGTGTTCACTAGAGGCTTCTCTCATGATAGCAAGTATTACGGTGGGTGAACGAATTACTATCGAGGAATTGATAGAATCGCACAAAGTCATGATGATATCTAAGGCAATGATCATACATATAGGCATCACGTCCGAGACAAGTAGACCGATACTTTCTGCATCTACTACTATTACTCCACACATCGACCGCTATCCAGCATGCATCTAGTGTATTGAGTTCATAACAAACAGAGTCACGCCTTAAGCAAGATGACATGATGTAGAGGGATAAATTCATGCAATAGATATAACCCCCATCTTTTTACCCTTGATGGAAACAACACGATGCATGCCTCGCTACCCCTTCTGTCACTAGGTGAGGACACCGCACGGTATGAACCCAAAACCAAGCACTTCTCCCATTGCAAGAATTATAGATCAAGTTGGCCAAATGAAGCCCACAACTCGAAGAGAATTACAAGGATACGAAATCATGCATATAAGAGATCAGAGGAGACTCAAATAATATTCATAGATAATATGATCATAAATCCACAATTCATCTGATCTCGACAAACACACTGCAAAAGAAAGTTACATCGGATAGATCTCCATGAAGATCATGGAGAACTTTGTATTGAAGATCCAAGAGAGAGAAGAAGCCATCTAGCTACTAGCTATGGACCCGAAGGTCTGTGGTGAACTACTCACGCATCATCAGAGAGGCAATGGTGTTGATGAAGAAGCCCTCTATGTCCGAATCCCCCTCCGGTAGGGCACCAGAACGGTCCCGAGATGGGATCTTGCGGAGAGAGAAGCTTGTAGCAGCGGAGAAGTATTTTCGTGGCTCTCTGTGGTGGTTCTGGATTTTTAGGGAATTTATAGGCGATAGAAGTAGGGCAAAGGAGCCATAAGCCTGCTAGGCGCGCCCCCAGGCCGCGGCTAGGGGGCTTGTGACCTCCCCCGGGGTCTTCTGCCTTGGTTGTCAAGTCCCATGCGTATCTTCTGTTATGGAAAAAAATCACCCCGTAGGTTTTATTCCGTTTGGACTCGGTTTAATATTCTTCTCTGAAAAAGGTCAAAAACACAGAAAAAGCAGAAACTTGCACTTGGCACTGAGTTAATAGGTTAGTCCCAAAAAATATATAAAATATGATATTCATGCATATAAAACATCCAAAGTTGACAAGATAATAACATGGAACCATATAAAATTATAGATATGTTGGAGACTTATCACTTCCCAGGGCCCGATCTGGGTCCAGGCGGGCTTGGCGGCTGGAGGTGGGAGACATGGACGACTAGGTGGTGGTTGGGGCTGGTGAGGCGGGAAATAGAGGTGTGCATCTAGGTTTTCAACTTAGGCACGGATAGGCTTCTATTTATAGCAGGTATGCCTAGGGTTAGCTAGTATCACCCGTTTCGGATCGTCGGATTTTTATCAGACGGTTCAAAAGCCGAGGGGGTTAGGTGGGTGGTGTTGGGTTGTATAGAGTGTTCGGGATGCGAGAAGTAAGGGAAGTTTGCGACCCGACACAGAGTTTTATAAACCGAAAATGTACGACAAAATCACCGGCTATATTGCCGCTATAGATTTAACGGTTGGGGTGTCAAAACAAACTCCGATTGCAATGAAAATTGGCAGGCGGCCTACCTACACTATATTAAGACCGCACGCCAAGTTTCAACCCAATCCGAGAATATTTTTCATGCACTTTTAAAAACAATATTTTAACGATGCCACGGGTGCGTGCGAGTGTGGTCGGGATCAAAACAGTCAACGACGAAAACAGAGAGAACCGACAACTAATAACGAATGCAAGTTTGAAAACATACGGCAACGGAGTGACGATGCAATGCATATGATGCGAATGATGCAATGATGAATGCGACAACAAAACAACACGGCGACAACCGAAATAAAGGGAAATCTTCTGAAGCATCGGGCTGTTACAGTTCTGCTTCTTCTCGAGACTTTCCTTTGCCCACGAAGAAGATCAAGTATATTGTGGATGCAAATTTCACCATGTTGGTAAATCACCAATGACCTGAATCTATTTTAGGCTTTGATGACATGAATAACACCACTATGTGTCATCACACCATTGAAATGCAACCTTGGCAGTTGGGAAACAATGCTTCTATTACATTTCTTTTGCCGGCATCCTTAGAAAAAAAAGGAGCTCAAAATCAGGATTGACGATCATTCCAAACAACTTTTACATGTTTTCAGCCCAGAAATTGTCATAATATTTTCCAATTTCTCACATGGTAAAAGAATATTCTCATTATTTTCTTGACACACCTCTCATCAATGAAAAAGACTCATGCTATCTTATTCCCTATAAGAGAATACAAAACCTAGATTCTCTAGATATACGACTTTTTGCATTCTCTATTACATATTGTAGCTAAAACCTATAGTTTGGTGTCTTGTTTACATATAAAATTCTCAAGTATGTATCCCAACTAATATGCAATATGATGCCATCTTTACCACTCTGTAGGAAATCATTATGTTAAACATGCATGTGTATCCAGTATAACTGTTATTCAAACCTCTTCCATAGCTTAATCATGAAAACACAAATTAAACATAGGTATAGTTCCTCAATCGTATCACCATCAAAAGAGGGCCAAAATCTAATGTTGATGGCCCTGTAGAGTGTATAGCCACATCAAGGAATTATTTAAGTTCAACGTGTTACTTGTGTCTTATGAATGCACTGCTATGAAAATACCAATACATAATGGTTACATGCTTTTGTTTAATGAAACTAATGACATATAATACATAAAAGTTAGTACAATTATGTACAACCTTATGGAGTTGACACAAGCATTAACTGATTGCAACTCAAATTTGGCATCAACCACATAACCTGACATCCTCTTAGACGCACACAAATGATGACCCACAAGTATAGGGGATCTATCATAGTCCTTTCGATAAGTAAGAGTGTTGAACCCAACGAGGAGCAGAAGGATCTGACAAGTGGTTTTCGGCAAGGTATTCTCTGCAAGCACTGAAATTATCGGTAACAGATAGTTGTGTGATAAGATGATTCGTAGCAAGTAACAAAAGTAACAATGGTGCAGCAAAGTGGCCCAATCCCTTTTGTAGCAAGGGACAAGCCTGGACAAACTCTTATAGGAGGTAAAACGCTCCCGAGGACACATGGGAATTTCTGTCAAGCTAGTTTTCATCATGTTCATATGATTCACGTTCTCTACTTTGATAGTTTGATATGTGGGCGGACCGACGCTTGGGTACTGCCCTTACTTGGACAAGCATCCCACTTATGATTAACCCCTCTCGCAAGCATCCGCAAATACGAAAGAAGAATTAAGACAAAGTCTAACCATAGCATTAAACTAGCGGATCCAAATCAGCCCCTTACGAAGCAACACATAAACTAGGGTTTAAGCTTCTGTCACTCTAGCAACCCATCATCTACTTATTACTTCCCAATGCCTTCCTGTAGGCCCAAATAATGGTGAAGTGTTATGTAGTCGACGTTCACATAACACCACTAGAGGAAAAACAACATACAACACATCAAAATATTGAACGAATACCAAATTGACATGATTACTTATAGCATGACTTATCCCATGCCCTCGGGAACAAAAGTGACTACTCACAAAGCATAATCATATTCATGACCAGAGAGGTAATGAGTAGCATCAAAGATCTGAACATATAATCTTCCACCAAGTAATCCAACTAGCATCAACTACAAAGAGTAATTAACACTACTAGCAACCTTACAAGTACCAATCAGAGTCGCGAGACGGAGATTGGTTACAAGAGATGAACTAGGGTTTGGAGATGAGATGGTGCTGATGAAGATGTTGATGGTGATGAGTCCCCTCAGATGAGAGGAGTGTTGGTGATGACGATGGCGATGATTTCCCCCTCCGGGAGGGAAGTTTCCCCGGCAGGATCGTCCTGCCGGAGCTCTAGATTGGTTATGCTCAAGTTTTGCCTCGTGGCGGCGGCGATTACTCCCGAAAGACTCCTCTTGATTTTTATGGAACGAAACCCTTCTTGTAGGAAAGGGGGGGGGGCAGAGGGCCAGCTGGGAGCCCACAAGCCCCCTAGGCGCAGCCAGGGGGGAGACCGCGCCTAGCAGGCTTGTGGCCTCGTGCTGGCGCCCCTCTGGTACTTCTTCGGCCTAGTATTTTTTATAAAATCCAAAATAAATCCTCGTTGATTTTCACGGCTTTTGGAGTTGCGCAGAATAGGTATCTCAAACTTGCTCCTTTTTCAGGCCAGAATTCCAGCTGTTGGCATTCTCCCTCTTCATGTAAACCTTGCAAAATAAGAGAGAAACGACATAAGTATTGTACCCTGAAGTGTAATAGCAGCCCATAAAGCGATAAATATCAACATGAAAGCATGTTGCAAAATGGACGTATCAACTCCCCCAAGCTTAGACTTCGCTTGTCCTCAAGTGGAAACCGAGATCAATAAATATGCCCACATGTTTAGAGAGAGATGTGTCGACCAAACAAGATACGGACATGCAGGCATCATGATCATTGTCAGAATAGCAATACCATCGTATGAACTCTTATGCTAAAGTCACAATTCCTTCACAAGGTAAAGTATGGGTCAAGAGCCTTACCGAGAATTAACAACCGATAGCCTTTAGTCATTGAAGTAATTGCAATTTATCATAACATCAAAAAGAGTCAAATAAGAGCTTGTAAAGCAAATCCACATACTCAATCATCCTTTTATCTTCTACAATTGCTACAACTCACGTGGTACTCATGAGATCAAAGTTTCAGCCGAACACAGAGAAAGATAAGGGCTTATAGTTTCACCTGCCAACCACTTACCTCAAGGGTAATGTCAACAATAATAGTTCACGAATACTTACTTCCAAGTTGACATATGAATATAGATCTTTCCCTAGCATATGATGTTAGTCAAGATAAAGGCGGAATAAGGAATTGGTGTAGATCACCATGACTCTTTTAGGGACAAAAATTAAAGGTACAAGATAGGCCCTTCGCAGAGGGAAGCATAGGTTGTCATGCACTTTTGAGGTTTGGATGCGTGTCCTCTTAGTGTGAAGGAACGTCACTTTATATTGCCTCCTATGATAAAGAACTTTATTATGCAGTATGTCACTTTTATGTCTTCCTCATCACAGGTTCGTACAAAGCTTATTTTCCACACACTAATAGATCATACATATTTAGGGAGTAATTTTTATTGCTTGCACCGATGACAACTTACTTGAGGGATCTTATTCAATCCATAGGTAGGTATGGTGGACTCTCATGGCAAAACTGGGTTGAAGGTTTATGGATGCACAAGTAGTATCTCTACTTGGTGCGGGAGTTTTGGCTAATATGAGGTGGGAGCAATCGTCACATGCTAAGGGATCTCTAGTCATATAACATTGTTCGGAACCAAGCAAGCATAATCCATTATGTTATCTTCCTTGTCGAACATCTACTTCTAAGCATGTAATAGTTTAGTGAGTGTTCACAATCATAGATAGTGTCAAAGATGATATATTTATATGTGAACCTCTCCTTCTCTATCACTTCCTATTAATTGCAACAATGACCAAGGTCTACGTTTGTCTACCCTCAACAAGTTTCAATCAACATTCTTTTATATGTGAAGCCATCACTTCCCATAAGATCATTACATGATCTTTCATGCTTTTGTTCTTTTCTCATTCTCTTGATCATGGAATGAGGCAAGGCCCTTAACTAAGACACTCTTTATTATATGGCTCACGAGCTCGAATACATCAGGGGTGACACAAAGCAAAACTCAAGCCTAAAACACTAAGAACTTTATTCTACTAGAGAAAGATAAAACCAAAAAGGAACGAACTAAGAAAGGTAAAGGCACAAGATGTGATGGTGATACGATACCGGGACAACTCCCCCAAGCTTGGCACAAGCCAAGGGGATTGCGCATACCCATGCTTAGCTGTCTTCCTTTGGAGGTGATGGTGGTGGAGTTGTTTTGTCCTTTGATTCCAAGAGGGCCATCAATCTTCGATTTATACCTTGGAGCTCTATGATATGTTTCAGCAAAACAACTTCACGAGTGAGAAAAGTATTGCGAACACGAGTTGTTTCACAAAACTTAAGATTTCAATCAAGGATGGAGACAATAGGTGGAGGTAGGGTTGAAGGAAATCCACTTCTTCAACTTCTTCCTTGTTGAACACAGATTGCCCTTCGTCCCACGCCTGATTCTCCTCCTTAGTTTTGCCCTTGGTTTCTTTAGGTAGCCTTTCCTTGGCCTCCATGACCTCCATTCTTTTCAGATCAGCATTTAATTCTCCATAGACTTGAGGGAGATCGTTCTCCCCCATAGATTCCTGAGACGACATCTTGCTCTAAATCTGCGGCAGAAAACAGACTCGAAACAAAAACAGAGGAAATTTGCGTGATACGAGGGTCAGACCTTACGGGAGAATATATAATGTTTTTTTCATACGAGAAGGAGTACTCCGCAAGAAAACGGAGTCCGGGAGGCACACGAGGTGGCCACAAGCCCCCCAGGTGTGGCCTGGGGGCGGGGGGGGGGGGGGGGTGGCCCGCACCTCGCAGGCTTGTCGCCTCCTCGTGCGCTTTCCGGACTACTTTATATTTTTCTATTTTTCTAAAAAATCCAAAACGGAGAAAAATTCCTACTGGAAATGTTTTGGAGTCTGTTTACTTACCGAATCACATACCTCTTCATTTTTGGAGTCTGAAACAGGCTGATAAATATCACTTATGTACTCCTCCGGAGTTATGGTGTTGATAGTATTGCTTTCAACATTTATGGGAGTACCTGAGATATAATGCTTGATTCTTTGCCCATTTACCACTCTCGGAAAATTACCTTCCGTGTTGTTGATCTTGATGATACCGGAACGATATACTTCCTTAACAATGTAAGGACCTTCCCACTTGGAGAGAAGCTTTCCTGCAAAAAATCTTAAACGAGAATTATATAGCAAGACATAATCACCTACATTGAATTCACGCTTTTGTATCCTTTTAGCATGCCACCTCTTAACCTTTTCTTTGAACAACTTGGCATTTTCATATGCCTGAGTTCTCCATTCATCAAGCGAGCTAATGTCAAATAACCTCTTCTCACTAGCAAGTTTGAAATCAAAGTTGAGCTCTATGATTGCCCAATAAGCCTTATGCTCTAGCTCAAGAGGTCAATGACAGCTTTACGGTATACCATTTTGTATGGAAACATGCCCATGGGATTCTTATAGGCAGTTCTATAAGCTCACAGTGCATCATCGAGCTTCTTAGACCAATTCTTTCTAGACCTATTGACAGTCTTTTGTAGAATTAGTTTAATCTCTCTATTGCTTAGCTCTACTTGACCACTGGACTGAGGGTGATAGGGAGATGCAATTCTATGATTGACATCATACTTAGCAAGAGTTTTATGGAAAGCACCATGAATGAAATGTGAACCACCGTCGGTCATTAGATATCTAGGGACTCCAAATCTAGGGAAAATAACTTCTTTAAGCATCCTGATAGAGGTGTTGTGATCAACACTAATAGTCGGGATAGCTTCTACCCACTTAGTAACGTAATCAACAGCAACTAGGATATGAGTATACCCGTTGGATTTTGGAAAAGGTCCCATATAATCAAAGCCCCAAACATCAAATGGTTCAATGACAAGTGAATAGTTTATAGGCATTTCCTGACGTTTACCGATATTACCTATTCTTTGACATTCGTCACAAGACAAGACAAACTTACGGGCATCCTTGAAGAGAGTGGGCCAATAGAAACCTGATTGCAATACCTTGTGTGCAGTTCTATCTCCCACATGGTGTCCTCCGTAGGCCTCGGAGTGACACTTCTGTAGGATCTGTCCCTGTTCAGGTTCAGGTACACAACGTCTAATAAAACCATCTACTCCTTCCTTATAAGGGTGAGGATCATCCCAAAAGTAATGTCTCAAATCAAAGAAGAATTTCTTCTTTTGCTGGTATATGAAACTAGGTGGTATATATTTGGCAACGATATAATTTGCACAATCAGCATACCACGGTGCACTACGTGAAGTATTGATGACATTCAGTTGCTCATCAGGAAAGCTATCATCAATAGGTTGTGGGTCATCAAGTACATTCTCCAACCTAGACAAGTTATCTGCTACTCGGTTCTCAGCACCCTTCCTGTTGAGAACATGCAAATCAAATTCTTGTAGCAAGAGAACCCATCTGATAAGTCTAGGTTTAGTGTCTTTCTTTTCCATGAGGTACTTAATAGCGGCATGATCAGTGTGAATAGTGACTTTGGAATCAACAATGTAAGACCTGAACTTTTCACATGCAAACACGACTGCTAAAAATTCCTTTTCAGTAGTAGCATAGTTTCTTTGGGCACTGTCTAGAGTTTTACTAGCATAGTGAATAACATTCAACTTCTTATCAACTCTTTGTCCTAGGACAACGCCAATAACATAATCACTAGCATCACACATGATTTCAAAAGGTAGGTTCCAATCAGGTGGTTGAACAATAGGCGCAGTTATCAAGGCCTTCTTAAGTATTTCAAAGGCTTCCTCACAGTCATCGTCAAAAACAAAAGGAATATCCTTTTGCAAGAGATTGGTAAGAGGCCTAGAAATCTTAGAGAAGTCTTTAATAAACCTTCTATAGAAACTAGCATGACCAAGGAAACTTCTTATACCTTTGATATCTGTGGGGCATGGCATTTTCTCGATTGCATCAACCTAAGCCTCATCGACTTCAATACCTCTTTCAGAAATTTTATGTCCTAAGACGATGCCTTCATTAACCATAAAGTGGCACTTCTCCCAATTCAAGACAAGATTGGTATCTTTACATCCTTGCAAGACTCGATCAAGGTTGCTAAGGCAATCATCAAAAGAAGACCCATAAACGGAGAAGTCATCCATGAAAACCTCAACAATCTTTCACAAAAGTCAGAGAATATAGCCATCATACATCTTTGAAAGGTGGTAGGTGCGTTACATAAGCCAAAAGGCATACGTCTATAAGCAAAGGTACCGAAAGGGCACGTGAAAGTGGTTTTCTCCCGATCAGATTGTGCAACTGGTATTTGGGAGAAACCAGAATAACCATCTAGAAAGCAGAAGTGTGTGTGTTTAGACAGTTGCTACTACAACAAAAGACCTTCCAATGGCGCCAGAAATAGGCGTGTTGACAACACCAGGAATCCTTCTGCTACGGCTACGCCTTAAGGGACTTCCTAGGCAAATATGCAAAGGATTTCCCCCGTGGCCTTGGAGCCTTCCGTTGGTGTTCCCTCGAAGCGGAAAGGGTGATGTAGCGCAGCGGTGGTAAGTATTTCCCTCAGTTTGAGAACCAAGGTATTGATCCAGTGAAGGAGTATCACAAGAGCCTGCACAAACACAAAAAGTTTGCTCCCAACACTATGAAGGGGTTGTCAATCCCTTATAGATTGTTCGCCAAGTGAGAACTGAAAGCAACAAAGTAACAAAGCAAAGTAAAAGCGAAAGTGGAAAAGATAGGTGTGTATATATCCGGGGGCCGTAGTGTTTACTAGTGGCTTCTCTCATGAAAGCAAGTAATGTCGAGCAATTGATAGAACCGCGCAAAGTTGTGACGCCATCTATGGCAATGATTATATCTATAGGCATCACGTCCAAAACAAGTAGATCGATACTTTCTGCATCTACTACTTTTACTCCACACGTCGACCGCTATCCAGCATGCATCTAGTGTATTAAGTCCAAAGGAACAGAGTAACGCCTTAAGCAAGATGACATGATGTAGATGGACAATCTCATATCTACGACAGAGCCCACCTTGTTACCCTTGATGGCAACTACACGATGTGTGCCTTGCTGCCCCTACTGTCACTGGGAAAGGTCACCACACGGTAAGAACCCAAAACCAAGCACTTCTCCCATTGCAAGAATCATAGATCTAGTTGGCCAAACAAAACCCAAGACTCGGAGAGACTTACAAGGATATCAAACCATGCATATAAGAAATCAGCAAAGACTCAAATATATATCATAGATAATCTGATCACAAATCCACAATTCATCGGATCTCGACAAACACACCGCCAAAGAAGATTACATCGGATAGATCTCCATGAAGATCATGGAGAACTTTGTATTAAAGATCCAAGAGAGAGAAGAAGCCATCTATCTACTAACTTCGGACCCGTAGGTCTGAAGTGAACTACTCACGAGTCATTGGAGGGGCGATGATGTTGATGTAGAAGCCCTCCAACTCCAAAGTCCGCTCCGGCAGGGCACCGGGAAGGGTCTCCAGATGAGATCTCGCGGAAACGGAAGCTTGCGGCGGCGGAAAAGTATTTTCGTGGATCCCTTGATTTTTTTTCTATTTTTTAGGGAATATATAGGCGCAATATCTAGGTCAGGGGGCGCCAGAGAGGCCACAAGCTTGCCCACCGCCGCCCCCTGGTGGCGGAGTGGGGGCTTGTGGGATCCCTGTAGCCCTCCTGGCTTGGCCCACAAGCCACCTGATCTTCTTTTGTTCGGGAAAAAAATCATTTCGGGGATTTTATTCCGTTTGGACTTCGTTCCAAAATCAAATGTGAAAAGAGCCAAAAACACAGAAAAAACAGGAACTGGCACTTGGCACTGAATTAATAAGTTAGTCCCAAAAAAGATATAAAAGGTACATAAAACATCCAAAGATGACAAGATAACAGCATGAAACCATCAAAAATTATAGATACATTTGAGACGTATCAAGCATCCCCAAGCTTAACTCATGCTCGTCCTCGAGTAGGGAAGTGATAAAGAATGAATTTTTGATGCTTTCATGCTACCTAGCATAGATGTCCTTTGTAACTCCTCTTATGTGACGTGAATGTTCAGATCCATTAGATTCAAAACAATAGTTTGCTATTGATGTGGAAACAATAATAATTCAAGCAAACTAGCAAGGTAATCATGAACTTTCAAAATAACAAGGCCAAAAGAAAGTTATCCCTACAAAGGCATATAGTCTGGCTATGCTCTATCATCATTGCACAGCGAATTTAAATCATGCACAACCCCGGTATTGGCCAAGTAATTGTTTCACACCTTTACTTTCTCAAACCTTTTCAACTCTCGCGCAATACATGAGCGTGAGCCATGGTTATAGCACTATAGATGGTGTGGAGTGTGGTGGAGGTTGCAAGACAAAACAAGGAGAAGATGGTAACATTAACTAGGCATATCAATGAGCTGTGGAGATGCTCATCAATAGATATCAATGTGAATGAGTAGGGATTGTCATACAAATGATGCACTAGAGCTACGAGTATGTGAAAGCTCTTAAAGAAAACTAGTGGGTGTGCATCCAACTTGCTTGCTCACGAAGACCTAAGGCAATTTTGAGGAAGCCTATCATTGGAATATACAAGCCAAGTTATATAATGAAAATTTTCCACTAGCTATATGGTGGTGACAAAATGAGAGACTCTCAATCATGAAGATCATGGTGCTTAATATGCACAAGTTTGGAAAAGTGGTAACATTGTCCCTTCTCTCTTTTTCTCTCATTTTTTGGTGGGCTCTTTGGACTTTTATTTATTTATTTATTTATTTTGGTGGGCTTCTTTGGCCTCTTTTATTTCCTCACATGGGACAATGCTCCATCAATGATGATCATCACACTTTCAACTGAAAACTCAGAGCAATGATGACTCTATATGGAATGCCTTCGGTAGTGTACCGTGACAATTATCTAGCATGGCATAGACATTAATGGAAATATCATGCTAGCTATCTTACGATCATGCAATGGAAATGTAGACGTGATGGCACATGTCATGGTGGTAGATGCATGGCAATATATCTCGGAATGACTTTGAAAAAGCCATAGTAGGTAGGTATGGTGGCTGTTTTGAGGGAGGCTAATGGTGGGTTTTGTGCACCGGCGAAAGTTGCACGACACTAAGAAGATAGTGATGGTGGAAGGTGAAAGTGCATCTAAACCATGGACTCAAAATTATGATGAAGAACTCATATACTTGTTGCAAAAGTTTTGTTAGTAACCGAAACAAAGCATTCAACACATACTCCTAGGGGAAGGGTTGGTAGGTATAAACCATCGCGCGATCCCGACCGCCACGCAAAGAATGACAATCAATAGACTAATCATGCTTAGATTTCATCACATAGTGGTTCACCATAGGTGCATGTTACGGGAACCACTAACTTCAACACAAGTATTTCTAGATCCACAACACCTTACTAGCATAACTTCAATATTACCAAAACGATAACTCAAAACTAATTGAGATGAATCGAACTTTTCTAACTATTCAATGCACATGAAGGTGGAAGTTTTCGTATCCCTTTGGATAACTAACACTTTTGAGACTACTTTCAAAGCATAGATCAACTACCAAGCCACGCACCGCTGTGCTCTAAAAGATATAAGTGAAGCACACAGAGCAAAAGTATCTAGCTCAAAAGATATAAGTGAAGCACATGTGGGCTGAATTGTCTACCAAAAGATATAAGTGAAGCTCGACAAAATCACGGTGAGTGCATGTATCTCTCTCTAGGTGTGCAGCAAGGATGATTGTGACACAAAAAAAATAAAAGACTCCTACGATACAAGATGCTCCAAGAAAAAACACATAACATGTGGTGAATAAAAATATAGCCCCAAGTAACGTTACCGATGGATTGAAGACGAGAGAGGGGATGCCTTCCCGGGGCATCCCCAAGCTTTGGCTTTTACGGCGTCCTTGAATCTCTTGGGGTGCCTTGGGAATCCCCAAGCTTGATCTCTTGCCACTCTTTATGTCTTTTTCCATAAGAACTTCACCCAAAACTTGAAAATTTCACAACACGAAACTTAAACAGAAACTCGTGATAACATTAGTATGAGAAAGCAAACCACCACTTCCTTAGGTACTGTAGCAAACTTAAATTCTGCTTATGCTGATGTTGGGTTACTGTATTTTCAATCTTCCATGGCTAATACCCCCGATACTATCCATAGTTTCATCAAAATAAGCAACCAACACAACAAAAATAGAATCTGTTAACAGCAGACCAGTCTGTAGCAAACTATATATTTCGTATAATTCTGGTACTTCAAAAATTCTGAAAAATTACGACAGTCTGAAGTATTTGTGTAGAAATCAGCAGAAAAAAGAATCAACTCAAAAGCTCTTACAGAAAAAATGAAAATTATTTTCGTGAGCAGAAAGTTTCTGTTTTT
The DNA here is from genome assembly GCF_904849725.1 of Hordeum vulgare subsp. vulgare. Lineage (NCBI taxonomy): Eukaryota > Viridiplantae > Streptophyta > Magnoliopsida > Poales > Poaceae > Hordeum > Hordeum vulgare. The sequence goes on from NC_058523.1 coordinate 513,273,935, forward strand.
TCCAGCATGACCAAACGATCATCCCCAAGACTAATCATAACGGTTTTGCTTGGCACAAACGCAAAAAGAAACACAATCATAACAGAATTATGAAAGTGTGGAAAACACAAAACAGAAAGAAAAAGGATAGATTCATTGGGTTGCCTCCCTACAAGCGCTTTTGTTTAACGCCCTTAGCTAGGCAAAAGGTGATAGAATCACGTATAGTCATCTTTGGTGCTCAAACCATAAGTAGCCCTCATCATAGATTCATAAGGCAATCTTATTTTCTTTCTAGGAAAGTGCTCCATGCCCTTCTTTAAAGGAAATTGAAATCGAATATTCCCTTCCTTCATATCGATGATAGCACCAATAGTCCTTAGGAAAGGTCTACCAAGAATAATGGGACATGAAGGATTGCAATCTATGTCAAGTACAATGAAATCCACGGGTACATAGTTCTTATTTGCAACAATAAGAACATCATCGATCCTTCCCATGGGTTTCTTGACAGTAGAATCCGCAAGATGCAAATTAAGAGAACACTCTTCAATCTCATGAAAACCAAGAATATCACATAAAGACTTTGGAATCGCGGAAACACTAGCACCCAAATCACACAAAGCAATGCACTCATAGTTTTTGATCTTGATTTTGATAGTAGGTTCCCACTCATCATGAAGTTTTCTAGGTATAGAGACTTCTAGTTCGAGCTTGTCTTGAAGAGATGTCATCATAGCATCTACGATATGCGCGGTAAAGGCTTTGCTTTGGCTATAAGCGTGTGGAGAGTTTGCAATGGATTGCATCAAAGAAATGCATTCAAACAAGGAGCAATTATCATAATTGAATTCCTTGAAATCCAAAGTGGGAGTTTCATTACTACCCAAAATTTTGATTTCTTCTACTCCACTCTCCACACCTTTATCATCAAGATGGGTGGACTCCGAATCATTGGGGCGTTTTTCAACCAAAGTGGATTCATATCCAGCCCCTCCATAAATAGGTTTGACACGCGAAAACAAAGATTCAAGAGGAGACACACCAAGCACTTTAAGATCTTCGTGATTTGCATCACTAGAACGCACCCTTTTAAACCATTCATGCCTAGCGTGAATTTGGGCGGTTCTTTCTTTGCTCTCATTCATGGAGACACGCATAGCTTTCAAAGTTTCATCCAAGTTGACCTTGGGAGGAGCGCATCTAACTTTCAAAGCATCAATATCACAAGACATCCTATCAACGCTCTTAGCCAAATCGTCAATTTTGAGTAGTTTTTCCTCTATGGACGCATTGAAAATCTTTTGAGAGTTGATGAACTCTTTGATATTACTCTCTAAATAAAAGGGTAATTTGTTGTGATTTCCATAAGTGTTGTTGTAGGAATTGCCATAATTGTTAGAGGAGTTACTAGGAAAAGGCCTAGGAACATAGTTTCCTCTAAAAGCATTGTTGTTGCCAAAATTGTTCCTACCAACAAAATTCATGTCCAAACTAGCATTGCTACTCTCAATCAAGGAAGATAGTGGCATGTCATTAGGATCTACACCAGCGTTTCTACTAGCAACCAAATTCATCAACTCATCCATCTTAGCGCTAAGCGAGTTAATCTCTTCTATAGCGTGTACCTTTTTGCTAGCAGGTGACCTTTCAGTGTGCCACTGAGAGTAGTTGGTCATGATATTGTCTAGGAGTTTTGTAGCATCTCCTAACGTGATTTCCATGGACGTTCCACCTGAGGCAGAGTCCAAGATATTGCAAGAAGCGAAATTCAAGCCAGCGTAAAAGATTTGTATAATCATCCACAAACTCAAGCCATGAGCGGGACAATTTCTAATCATAAGCTTCATCCTCTCCCAAGATTGTGCAACGTGTTCATGATCAAGTTGCTTGAAATTCATGATATCGTTACGTAAGGAGATGATCTTAGCCTGCGGAAAATACTTGGATATGTAAGCATCTTTGCACTTATCCCAAGAATCGATACTATTTTTAGGCAAATAAGAAAACCAAGTTTTTGCGCGATCTCGCAACGAGAAAGGAAAAAGTTTCAACTTAATCACGTCATTATCCACATCTCTTTTCTTTTGCATATCACAAAGCTCAATGAAGGTATTGAGATGGGATGCGGCATCTTCACTAGGAAGGCCAGATAATTGCTCTTTCATAACAAGATTCATCAAAGCTGCGTTGATTTCATACGATTCCGCACTAGTGGCGGGAACAATCGGAGTACTAATAAAATCATTATTATTGGTACTCGAGAAGTCGCAAAGTTTGGTGTTTTCAGCCATGATGACTTCAACAAACAAACAAGCACACAAGCAAGCAAGAAAACCGACAAAGGAAAACGACAAAGGCAAAAGAAAACGACAAAGGAAAAAGGCAAATGAAAACGGCAAATGTGAAGTGGGGGAGAGAAAAACGAGAGGCAACTAGAAAAAAAGTAAATGCGAGAGATGAGTTTGTGAGACCTACTTGGATAGATCTCTCCTTCCCCGGCAACAGCGCCAGAAATACTTCTGCTACTGCAACAAAAGACCTTCCAATGGCGCCAGAAATAGGTGTGTTGACGGCACCAGGAATCCTTCTGCTACGGCTACGCCTTAAGGGACTTCCTAAGAAAATATGCAAAGGATTTCCCCCGTAGCCTTGGAGCCTTGCTTTGGTGTTCCCTCGAAGCGGAAAGGGTGATGTAGCGCAGCGGTGGTAAGTATTTCCCCCAGTTTGAGAACCAAGGTATCGATCCAGTGAAGGAGTATCACAAGAGCTTGCACAAACATAAAAAGCTTGTTCCCAACGCTATGAAGGGGTTGTCAATCCCTTATAGATTGTTCGCCAAGTGAGAACTGAAAGCAAGAAAGTAACAAAGCAAAGTAAAAGCGAAAGTGGAAATGATAGGTGTGAATAGACCCGGGGGCCGTAGTGTTTACTAGTGGCTTCTCTCATGAAAGCAAGTAGACGGTGGGTGAACAAATTACTATCGAGCAATTAACAGAACCGCGCAAAGTCGTGACGTCATCTATGGCAATGATTATATCTATAGGCATCACGTCCAAAACAAGTAGACCGATACTTTTTGCATCTACTACTATTAGTCCACACGTCGACTGCTATCCAGCATGCATCTAGTGTATTAAGTCCAAAGGAACAGAGTAACGCCTTAAGCAAGATGACATGATGTAGGTTGACAATCTCATATCTACGACAGAGCCCACCTTGTTACCCTTGATGGCAACTACATGATGTGTGTCTTGCTCCCCCTATTGTCACTGGGAAAGGTCACCACACGGTAAGAACACAAAACCAAGCACTTCTCCCATTGCAAGAATCATAGATCTAGTTGGCCAAAGAAAACCCAAGACTCGGAGAGACTTACAAGGATATCAAATCATGCATATAAGAAATCAGCAAAGACTCAAATACATATCATAGATAATCTGATCACAAATCCACAATTCATCGGATCTCGACAAACACACCGCCAAAGAAGATTACATCGGAAACGTCTTTGGCAGGGCACCGGGAAGGGTCTCCAGATGAGATCTCGCGGAAACGGAAGCTTGCGGCGGCGGAAAAGTATTTTCGTGGATCCCTTGATTTTTTCTGATTTTTAGGGAATATATAGGCGCAAGATCTAGGTCAGGGGGGCGCCAGGGAGGCCACAATCCTGCCCACCGCCGCCCCCTGGTGGCGGAGTGGGGGTTTGTGGGCTCCCTGTAGCCCTCCTGGCTTGGCCCACAAGCCCCCTGATCTTCTATAATCATTTCAGGGATTTTATTCCGTTTGGACTCCGTTCCAAAATCAGATCTGAAAAGAGCCAAAAACACAGAAAAAACAGGAACTTGCACTTGGCACTGAATTAATAAGATAGTCCCAAAAAAGATATAAAAGGCACATAAAACATCCAAAGATGACAAGATAACAGCATGAAACCATCAAAAATTATAGATACGTTTGAGACGTATCAATAGTCTTTCTAGCATTTGGTCGATAAAAGGCAAAGGGTAATGATCCTTCCTAGTGGCCTTATTCAATTTCCTAAAATCGATCACCATCCTATAGCTAGTAATAATCCTCTGAGGGATCAATTCATCCTTATCATTAGGGACAACGGTAATACCTCCCTTCTTAGGGACGCAATGCACCGGACTTACCCAATCATTATAAGCAACTGGATAGATAATACCTGCTTCCAGGAGCTTTAGTATTTCTTTTCTTACTACCTCTTTCATCTTAGGATTTAGTCTCCTTTGATGATCAGCAACTGGTTTGGAATCAGGATCGGTTTTAGTCTTGTGCTGGCATAGAGTGGGACTAATGCCCTTAAGATCATCAAGAGTATATCCAATAGAAGCACGGTGCTTCCTCAGAGTTTTTAGTAACTTCTTTTATTCATTCTCCGAGAGGCTAGCACTAATTATAACAAGAGATATCTCTTTTTCATCAAGATAAGCATACTTAAGAGTATCTGGCAACTGTTTAAGCTCGAACACAGGATCACCCTTTGGTGGGTGTGGTTCTCCAAGCAGTTCAACAGGCAAATTATTCTTAAGGATGGGATATTGTTCAAAGATAACTTTATCTATCTCATCCCTTTCATCCATATGCATATCATTTTCATGCTCAAGCAAGTATTGCTCTAAAGGATCAGCAGGAGGCACGACAATAGAAGCTAGGGAAATAATTTCATCCTTACTAGACAACTCCTTTTCATGAGGTTGTCTACCAAACTTGGAGAAATTGAACTCATGTGACACACCTTCAAAGCCAACAGTGACAGTTTGCTTCTCACAATCAATATGAGCATTGACGGTATTGAGGGAGGGTCTGCCAAATATGATGGGACAAAAGCTATCTTGTATGGTAGCAAGAACGAGGAAATCAGCACGATACTTCGTTTTACCACACAAGACTTCAACATGCCTAACAATTCCCACATGGTAGATAGTATCTCTATTGGCAAGCTGAATAGTGACATCAATGGGTTCTATCTCGACAGGTGCAATCTCGTCTTTGATTTCATCATATAAGGATTGAGGAATTGCACTAACACTAGCACCCACGTCACATAAACCATGATAACAATGATCTCCTATCTTAACAGAAACAACAGGCGTGCCAACAACAGGCCTATGTTTGTCTCTAGCATGTGGTTTAGCAATTCTAGCAGCATCTTCACAAAAGTGAATATCATGGCGATCAACATTGTCGGACAGGAGATCTTTGATAATAGCAATGCTAGGTTCAACTCTAATTTGCTCAGGGGGTGTAGGTGTTCTAATGTAGCCCCTATGTATCACAGTTGAAACTTTAGAATGATCCTTCATCCTAACAGGGAAAGGTGGTTTCTCAACATAAGCACTGGGAACAATAGGATCATTATAGGCAATGACTTTCTCTTCAACTGGATTGGGTTTAACTACGTTGACTTCTAAGGGAGGATGATATTTAAACCACTTTTCTTTGGGGAGATCGATATGAGAAGCAAATGATTCACACAATGAAGCTACTATCTCAGAGTCAAGTCCATACTTAGCGCTAAAATCACAAAAACTATTTGTTTCAACAAAGGATTTAACGCAATCAAACTTGAAATTCATACCTGACTCCTTACCTTCATCAAACTCCCAATCTTCAAAGTTGCGTTTAATTCTTTCCAATAAATTCCATTTGAAGTCAATATCTCTCTTCATAAAAGAACCCGTACAAGAAGTGTCAAGCATGGTGCGATCATCATGAGAAAGCCGAGCATAGAAGTTTTGAATGATAATTTATCTCGAGAGCTCATGGTTGGGGCATGAATAGAACATTGATTTAAGCCTCCCCCAAGCTTCAGCGATGCTTTCTCTCTCACGAGGCCATAAATTATAAATATAATTCTGATCACGATGTACTAGATGCATAGGATAAAACTTTTGATGAAATTCCAATTTCAACCAATTGTAGTTCCATGATCTAGTATCATCACATAGCCTATACCATGTCAACGCCTTATCCCTCAAAGATAAGGGAAAGAGCTTCTTCTTGACCTCATCCCCGGGCAAACCTGCAAGCTTAAATAAACCACAAACTTCATCTACATAGATTAGATGCAAGTTGGGATGTGATGTTCCATCTCGTGAAAAAGGATTAGCCAACAGTTTCTCAAGCATACCCGAAGGAAATTCATAGTAAATATTTTCAGTAGGTGCAGCAGGTTGAGGAGCAACTCCTTCTGCTTACGTTCGAGGTGAAGATACCCCGAACAAGCTCCTCAAAGATAGTTTCCATAGTGACAAGTGACAATAAATTTCAGCACACTATATAAATGTTTCCTTACCAAATTCCAGTTACCAAAGGCGCTTCACTCCCCGGCAACGGCACCAGAAAAGAGTCTTGATGACCCACAAGTATAGGGGATCTATCATAGTCCTTTTGATAAGTAAGAGTGTCGAACCCAACGAGGAGCAGAAGGATCTAACAAGTGGTTTTCAATAAGGTATTCTCAGCAAGCACTGAAATTATCGGTAACAGATAGTTGTGTGATAAGATGATTCGTAGCAAGTAGCAAGTAACAAAAGTAACAACGGTGCAGCAAAGTGGCCCAATCCCTTTTTTAGCAAGGGACAAGCCTGGACAAACTCTTATAGGAGGTAAAACGCTCCCGAGGACACATGGGAATTTCTGTCAAGCTAGTTTTCATCATGTTCATATGATTCGCGTTTGCTACTTTGATAGTTTGATATGTGGGTGGATCGACGCTTGGGTACTGCCCTTACTTGGACAAGCATCCCACTTATGATTAACCCCTCTCGTAAGCATCCACAACTACGAAAGAAGAATTAAGACAAAGTCTAACCATAGCATTAAACTAGTGGATCCAAATCAGCCCCTTACGAAGCAACGCATAAACTAGGGTTTAAGCTTCTGTCACTGTAGCAACCCATCATCTACTTTTACTTCCCAATGCCTTCTTCTAGGCCCAAATAATGGTGAAGTGTTATGTAGTCGATGTTCACATAACACCACTAGAGGAAAAACAACATAAAACACATCAAAATATCAAACAAATACCAAATTCACATGATTACTTATAGCATGACTTATCCCATGTCCTTAGGAACAAAAGTGACTACTCACAAAGCATAATCATATTCATGACCAGAGAGGTAATGAGTAGCATCAAAGATCTGAACATTTAATCTTCCACTAAGTAATCCAACTAGCATCAACTACAAAGAGTAATTAACACTACTAGCAACCTTACAAGTACCAATCGGAGTCGCGAGATGAAGATTGGTTACAAGAGATGAACTAGGGTTTGGAGATGAGATGGTGCTGATGAAGATGTTGATGGTGATGAGTCCCCTCCGATGAGAGGTGTGTTGGTGATGACGATGGTGACAATTTCCCCCTCTCGGAGGGAAGTTTCCCCGCCAGGATCATCCTGCCGGAGCTCTAGATTGGTTCTGCTCAAGTTCCGCCTCGTGGCGGCGGCGATTCCTCCCGAAAGCCTCCTCTTGATTTTTTTTGGAACGGAACCCTTCTTGTAGCAAAAGGGGGGAGCCAGAGGGCCAGCTGGGAGCCCACAAGCCCCCTAGGCGTGACCAGGGGGGAGGCCGTGATGACCCACAAGTATAGGGGATCAATCGTAGTCCTTTCGATAAGTAAGAGTGTCGAACCCAACGAGGAGCAGAAGGCTCTGATAAACGGATTTCAGCAAGGTAATAACTGCAAGCACTGAAAGTAGCGGTAACAAGTGATTGTGTAGCGAGGTGAAATGTAGCAAGCAAAGAGTAACAAGTAAGAAGTAGTATCAACGGTGCAGCAAGTGGCCCAATCCCTTTTGTAGCAAGGGACAAGCCTGAACAAAGTCTTATAGGAGGAAAAACGCTCCCGAGGACACACGAGAATTTCTGTCATGCTAGTTTCATCATGTTCATATGATTCGCGCTCGTTACTTTGATAGTTTGATATGTGGGTGGACTGGCGCTTGGGTACTGACCTTACTTGGAAAAGCATCCCACTTATGATTAACCTCTCTCGCAAGCATCCACAACTACAAAAGAAGAATTAAGACAAAGTCTAACCATAGCATTAAACTAGTGGATCCAAATCAGCCCCTCACGAAGCAACGCATAGACTGGGGTTTAAGCTTCTGTCACTCCAGCAACCCATCATCTACTTACTACTTCCCAATGCCTTCCTCTAGGCCCAAGTATGGTGAAGTGTTATGTAGTCTACGTTCACATAACACCACTAGAGGAAAAACAACATACATCATATCAAAATACCGAACGAATATCAAATTCACATGACTATTATTAACATGACTTATCCCATGTCCTCAGGAACAAAAGTAACTAATCACAAGACATAATCGTAATCATGATCAGAGGTGTAATGAATAGCATCAAGTATCTGAACATAAACTCTTCCACCAAATAATCCAACTAGCATCAAGTACAAAGAGTAATCAACACTACTAGCAACCTTACAAGTACCAATCGGAGTTGCGAGACGAAGATTGGTTACAAGAGATGAACTAGGGATTGGAGAGGAGATGGTGCTGATGAAGATGTTTATGAAGATGCCTCCCCTCCGACGAGAGGAGTGTTGGTGATGACGATGGCGACGATTTCCCCCTCCGGGAGGGAAGTTTCCCCGACAGGATTGCCTGCCGGAGCTCTAGATTGGATCTGCTCAAGTTCCGCCTCGTGGCGGTGGCGAAACCACGAAAAAGCTCCCTCCTAATTTTTTCCAGACCAGGACGCTTCATATAGCAAAAGAGGGGGGCTAGTGGGCCTTCAGGCAGCCCACAAGCTTGCCCACCGCCACCAGGGGGGTGGTGGCGGAGTGGGGCTTGTGGGGCCCTGGTGGCTCCCCTCCGGTAGTTCTTTCGCCCATTATTTGTAATATATTCCAGAAAAAATCCACATAAATTTTTAGGGCATTTGGAGATGTGCAGAATAGTGGACTAGGATTTGCTCCTCTTCCAGTCCAGAATTCCAGCTGCCTGAATTCTCCCTCTTCAAATAAACCTTGCAAAATAAGAGAGAAAAGGCATAAATATGGCACCACAAGTAATATAACATCCCAAAAAGCAATAAATATCAACATGAAAGCATGATGCAAAATGGACGTATCAACTCCCCCAAGCTTAGATCTCGCTTGTCCTCAAGCAAAAACCAAGTTCCATAAACATGTCCACATGTTGAGGGACGAAGGTGTCGATAAAACATAATACGGACATGAGGGCATCATGATCACACATAGGACATCAATATATCATAAATATTCTTATGGGAAAGTAAAAAATCCTTCACAAAGCAAAGCATGAAGCAAAAGCCTTACCGAGAAGTAACCAACAATAGTCCATAGTCATTGAAGGAATTGCAATTTATCACAACATGAGAAAGAGTCAAATAAGAGCTTGTAAGGCAAACCCACATACTCAATCATCTCTTTCGTTTTCCACAATTGTTACAACTCACGTGGTACTCATGGTGTCAAAGTTTCAGCTGGACACAGAGGAAGATAGGGGCTTATAGTTTTGCGTCCCAACCATTTACCTCAAAGGTAAAGTCAACAACAATAAAGCATGCGTACTCAACTCCAAGTTGATATATGAATATAGATCTTCCCTAAGCATGTGACGGTAGCCAAGACAAAGGCAAAAAGGGAATTGGTGAAGATCACCATGACTCTTACAAGGGTAAAAAGTAAAGGTACAAGATAGGCCCTTCACAGAGGGAAGCAGAGGTTGTTCATGCGCTTTTGAGGTTTGAATGTGTGTCCTCTTAGTGCGGAGGAACAGTCACTTTATATTGCCTCCCGTGACAAAGAACTTTATTATGCAGTCTGTCGCTTTTATGTCTTCCTCATCATAGGTTCGTACAAAGCTTATTTTCCACACACTAATAGATCATACATATTAGAGAGCAATTTTTATTGCTTGCACCGATGACAACTTACTTGAAGGATCTTATTCAATCCATAGGTAGGTATGGTGGACTCTCAAGGCAAAACTGGTTGGAGGTTTATGGATGCACAAGTAGTATATCTACTTGGTGCGGGAATTTTGGCTAAAATGAGGTGGAATCAATCGTCACATGCTAAGGGATCTCTAATCATATAACATTGTTTGGCACCAAGCAAACACAATTCATTATGTTGTCTTCCTTGTCCAACATCTACTCCTAGGCATGTAATAGTTTGGTGAGTGCTCACAATTGCAAAAAGTGTCTAAGATGATATATTTATATGTGAACCTCTCTTTCCTTATTACTTCTTATTAATTGCAACAATGACTGAGGTCTATGTTAATTTATTCTCAACAAGTTTCAATCGTCATACGTGTCATAAGTGAAGTTATCACTTTCCATAAGATCGTCTCATGATCTTTCATGCTATCGTTCTTTTCATACTTTTTGATCATGGCACAAAGCAAAGCCCTTGACTAAGACACTCTTTATTATAAAGCTCGTAAGCTCGAATACATTGGGGGAGAGACAAAAGCAAAATACTCAAACTAAAAATTAAAGACTTATTCCTCTAAAAGAAGAAATAAAAACTGAAAAGGAAAGAACTAAAACAAAGGTAAAAGCAAAAGATATAAAGGTGATATGATACCAGGGCAACTCCCCCAAGCTTGGCAGAAGCCAAGGGGATTGCCCATACCAATGCTTAGTTGTCTTCCTTTGGTGGTGATGGTGGTGTTGTTGGAGCAGTCTTGAGCTTGTCTAATTTCCACTTGAGCAAAAAGTTCTGCTCCCTTAGATCGTCATTTTCCTCCTCAAGTTTCAAAATTCTATGGCAAAGCTCCTGCTTACTCTCCTGCAAGAAACGAGAAGGGATAAACATGGTCTTAGGCTTCTTCCTATGTTCAGGGAGGCTTGACTTCTTGAACTCCACATGGGTGTTTGCAGGTTGAGGTAGAGGAGCCTCCTCTTCATCGGAACTCGTTTTCTCCTTCCCTTTGGGCTCATAGTCCTCTTCCTCATCAGTGGTCCAGCCATATGGTTCCAAGTCCCCATTAATCCTAGAGTTAGCACGATCATCGGCCACATAGATCTCTTCTTCTGAATCTTGAGAAGACATCTTGACCTAAATCTGCGGCAGACAACAAGCTCGAAACGAAAACAGAGGAAAACTGCGCGATACAGAGATCAAAACCTTCGGGCGACTATATATTGATTTTTTCTGGGCCAGAAGGAGTCCTCCGCAAGAAAACGGAGTCCGGGAGGTACACGAGGTGCCCACAAGCTTGCCCACCGCCACCAGGGGTGGTGGTGACGGAGTGGGCCCTTGTGGCTGCCTCGTTTGCTCTCCGGACTGCTTTTTTATTTTTCTAATTTTCCAAAAATTCCAAAACGGAAGAAATTTCCTATTGGAAAAGTATCGGAGTCCAATTTCTTGCCGAAACAGATACATCTTCGTTTTCAAGGTTTGAAACAGGCTGATAAACATCCCTTATGTACTCCTATGGAGTTATGACATTGATGATATTGGTCCCCACATTTATGGGAGTACCAGAGATGTAATGCTTGATTCTTTGCCCATTTACCACTAGGAAAATTTCCTTCTGTGTTATTGATTTTGATGGCACCGGAACGATATACTTCCTCGACAACATAGGGACCTTCCCATTTAGAGAGAAGCTTGCCTGCAAAGAATCTCAAACGAGAATTGTATAGCAAGACATAATCACCTACATTGAACTCTCGTTTCTGTATTCGTTTGTCGTGCCATCTCTTAACCTTTTCCTTGAACAACCTGGCATTCTCATATGCCTGGGCTCTCCATTCATCTAACGAGCTAATATCAAACAACCGCTTCTCACCGGCAAGTTTGAAATCAAAGTTGAGCTCTTTGATTGCCCAATAAGCTTTGTGTTCCAGCTCAAGAGGTAAATTACAGGCCTTACCGTAAACCATTTTATACGGTGACATGCCCATGGGATTCTTATAAGCAGTCCTATAAGCCCATAGTGCATCGTCAAGTTTGCTAGACCAGTTCTTTCGAGATCTATTGACGGTCTTTTGTAGGATCAACTTGATCTCCCTATTACTCAACTCCACTTGACCACTAGACTGAGGATGATAAGGAGATGCAACTCTATGGTTGACATCATACTTAGCTAGCATCTTGCGGAAAACACCATGAATGAAGTGTGAACCGCCATCAATCATCAACTATCTAGGGACTCCAAATCTTGGGAATATGACTTATTTAAGCATCTTAATAGAGGTGTGGTGATCAGAATTTTTAGTGGGGATAGCTTCTACCCACTTAGTAACGTAATCCACAACAACTAAGATGTGAGTGTACCCATTGGAACTCGGGAAGTGTCCCATATAATCAAAGCCCCAGACATCAAATGGTTCAATGACAAGTGAATAGTTCATAGGCATTTCCTGATGCTTACTGATGTTCCCTATCCTTTGGCATTCGTCACAAGACAAGACAAACTTACGGGCATCCTTGAAGAGAGTGGTCCAATAGAAACCTGATTGCAATACCTTATGGGCAGTTCTATCTCTAGCATAGTGTCCTCCGTAGGCTTCGGAATGACACTTCTGCAGGATCTGTCCCTGTTCATGTTCAGGCACACAACATCTAATAACACCATCTACTCCTTCCTTACAAAGGTGAGGATCATCCCAAAAGTAGTGTCTCAAATCAAAGAAGAATTTCTTCTTTTTTTGATAGGTGAAACTGGGTGGTATGTATTTGGCTACGATATAGTTTGCATAATTGGCATACCACGGTGCAGTATGAGAAGTGCGGATGACGTTTAATTGCTCATCAGGAAAGCTGTCATCAATAGGTAGTGGGTCATCAAGGACATTCTCTATCCTATACAAGTTATCTGCTACAGGGTTATCAGCACCCTTTCGGTCAACAACGTGCAAATCAAATTCCTGTAGCAGGAGAACCCATCTGATCAGCCTAGGCTTAGCGTCCTTCTTCTGCATGAGGTACTTAATAGCAGCATGATCAGAGTGAATAGTGACTTTGGAGTCAACTATGTAAGATCTGAACTTTTCACATGCAAACACGACTGCTAAAAATTCCTTTTCCGTAGTGGCATAGTTTCTTTGGGCACCGTCTAGAGTTTTACTAGCGTAGTGAATGACATTCAACTTCTTGTCAACTCTTTGTCCTAGAACAGCACCAACAGCATAATCACTAGCGTCACACATGATTTCAAAGGGCAAGTCCCAGTCAGGTGGTTGAACAATAGGTGCGGTTATCAAAGCCTTCTTAAGTATTTAGAAGGCTTCCTCACAATCCTCATCAAAAACAAAAGGAACATCCTTCTGCAAGAGGTTGGTAAGAGGCCTAGAAATCTTAGAGAAGTCTTTAATGAACCTTCTATAGAAACCAGCATGACCTAGGAAACATCGTATACCTCTGATATCCGTGGGGCAAGGCATTTTCTCAATTGCATCAACCTTAGCCTTATCAACTTCAATGCCTCTTTCAGAGATTTTGTGTCCTAAGATGATACCTTCATTAACCATAAAGTGTCACTTCTCCCAATTCAAGACGAGGTTGGTTTCTTCGCATCTCTGTAAGACTCGATCAAGGTTGCTGAGGCAATCGTCAAAGGAAGACCTGTAAACGGAGAAGTCATCCATGAAAACCTCGACAATCTTTTCACAAAAGTCAGAGAATATAGCCATCATACATCTTTGGAAGGTGGCAGGTGCATTACATAATCCAAAAGGCATACGTCTATAGTTAAAGGTATCGAAAGGGCAGGTGAAAGTGGTTTTCTCTTGATCAGATTGTGCAACAGGTATTTGCAAGAAACCTGAATAACCGTCTAGAAAGCAGAAGTGTGTGTGCTTTGATAGCCTTTCTAGGATTTGGTCGATGAACGACAAAGGATAATGATCTTTCCTGGTTGCCTTGTTCAGTTTACAGAAGTCTATCACCATTCTATAGCCGGTAATAATCCTTTGTGGGATTAGTTCATCCTTATCATTAGGAACGACGGTGATACCTCCCTTCTTAGGTACGCATTGTATTGGACTTACCCAATCACTATGAGCAACAGGATAAATGATTCCTGCTTCCAGAAGCTTTAATATTTCTTTTCTAACGACCTCTTTCATCTTAGGATTTAATCTCCTTTTATGATCAGCAACTGGTTTAAAGTCAGGATCGGTTTTAATGTTGTGCTCACATAGAGTAGGACTAATACCCTTAAGATCATCAAGAGTATATCCAATAGCAGCGCAGTGCTTCCTCAGAGTTTTTAGTAACTTCTTCTCTTCGCGCTCTGAGAGGAGAGCACTAATAATGACAGGATATATCTCCTTCTCATCAAGATAGGCATACTTCAGAGTATCAGGCAACTGTTTAAGCTCGAACACATGATCACCCTTTGGTGGGGGAGGATCCCCAAGCAGTTCAACAGGCAGATTATTCTTGAGAATAGGATGTTGTTCTAAGACAATTCTATCTATCTCATCTCTCTCCTCCATATGCATATCATTTTCATGCTCAAGCAGATATTGCTCTAAAGGATCCGTAGGAGGTACGACAATAGAGGCAAGAGCAATGATTTCATCTCTACCAGACGACTCTCTTTCATGGGTTTGTCTTCCAAACTTGGAGAAGTTAAATTCATGAGACACACCCTTGAAACTTACTGTGACAGTCTGCTTAATGCAATCAATGTGAGCATTGACAATGTTGAGAAAGGGTCTACCAAATATGATGGGACAAAAGCTATCTTGTGCAGTACCAAGGACGAGGAAATTAGTAGGATACTTCGTCTTACCACACATGACTTCTACGTCTCTCACAATTCCCAGAGGGCAGATAGTGTCTCTATTAGCTAGCGTAATAGTGACATCAATGGGTTCTAACTCAACAGGTGCAATCTCATCTTTGATTTCATCATATAGAGAACGGGGTATTGCACTAACACTAGCTCCCATATCACATAAACAGTGGTAACAGTGATCTCCTATCTCAACAGAAACAACGGGCAGGCCAACTACAGGTCCGTGTTTGTCTTCCGCATGAGGTTTAGCAATTCTAGCGGAGTCCTCACAGAATTTGATAACATGCCCATCTATGTCTTTGGCTAAGAGATCTTTGATAATAGCAACACTAGGTTCAACTCTAATCTCCTCAGGGGGTGCAAGTGGTCTAATGTAACACCTACGTATCACAGTTGGAGCTTTAGAATAATTCTTTATCCTAGCAGGGTATGGTGGTTTCTCAGTGTAAGGACAAGGAGCAATAGGATCACTAAAAGCTATGATTTTATCCTCAACTAGATTGGTTTTGGCTATCTTTCTTTCTACAGGAGGATGATATTTAAACCACTTCTCTTTGGGAAGATCAACATGAGCAGCAAAATATTCACATAGAGAAGCTACTATCTCAGAGTCAAGTCCATACTTAGCGCTAAAATCTCTAGAAGTGTTTGTCTACACAAAAGATTTAACGCAATCAAACTGGAAATTCATACCTGACTCCTTACCTTCCTCCAGCTCCCAATCTTGAGAGTTGCGTTTGATTCTCTCCAATAAATTCCACTTGTGATCAATATCCCTCTTCATAAAAGAACCGACACAAGAAGTGTCAAGCATGGTACGATCTTCCTGAGAAAGCCGAGCATAAAAGTTTTGAGTGATGATTTGTCTCGAGAGCTCATGATTGGGGCATGAATATAGCATTGATTT
This sequence comes from Hordeum vulgare subsp. vulgare, assembly GCF_904849725.1. Classification (NCBI taxonomy): domain Eukaryota; kingdom Viridiplantae; phylum Streptophyta; class Magnoliopsida; order Poales; family Poaceae; genus Hordeum; species Hordeum vulgare. The sequence continues at coordinate 513,289,603 of NC_058523.1, forward strand.
AAGCCTCCCCCAAGCTTGAGCTATGCTTTCCCTATCATGAGGCCAAAAGTTATAAATAAAGTTCCGATCACGATGTACTAAATGCATAGGATAGAACTTTTGATGAAATTCCAATTTCAACCGATTGTAGCCCCATGATCCAGCATCATTACATAGCCTATACCATGTCAACGCCTTATCCCTCAAAGATAAAGGAAAGAATTTCTTCTTTACCTCATCCTCGGGCAAACCTGCAAGCTTAAATAAACCACAAACTTCATCTACATAGATTAGATGAAAGTCTGGATGTGAAGATCCATCTCCTGTGAAAGGATTAGCCACAGTTTCTCAAGCATACCCAAAGGAATTTCATAAAAGATATTTTCAGTTGGTACCTCAGGTTGAGGAGCAACTCCTCGTGCTTCCGTTCGTGGTGAAGATACCTCGAACAAACTCCTCAAAGGAAGAGTTTCCATAGTGACAAGTGACAATAAATTTCAGCACAGTATAAATGTTTCCTTACCAATTTCCACTTACCAAAGGCGCTTCACTCCCCGGCAACGGCGCCAGAAAAGAGTCTTGATGAAGATGCCTCCCCTCCGACGAGAGGTGTGTTGGTGATGACGATGGCGATGATTTCCCCCTCCGGGAGGGAAGTTTCCCCGGCAGGATCGTCCTGCCGGAGCTCTAGATTGGATCTGCTCAAGTTCCGCCTCGTGGCGGTGGCGAAACCACGAAAAAGCTCCCTCCTAATTTTTTCCAGACCAGGACGCTTCATATAGCAAAAGAGGGGGGCCAGTGGGCCTTCAGGCAGCCCACAAGCTTGCCCGCCGCCACCAGAGGGGGTGGCGGAGTGGGGGCTTGTGGGGCCTTGAGGCCTCCCTCCGGTAGTTCTTCTCCCAGTATTTTTAATATATTCCACAAAAAATCCACGTAAATTTTCAGGGCATTTGGAGATGTGCAGAATAGTGGACTAGGATTTGCTCCTCTTCCAGTCCAGAATTCCAGCTGCCTGAATTCTCCGTCTTCAAATAAACCTTGCAAAATAAGAGAGAAAAGGCATAAATAATATAACAGCCCAAAAAGCAATAAATATCAACATGAAAGCATGATGCAAAATGGACGTATCAGGCCGCGCCTAGCAGGCTTGTGGCCTCCTACTCGCGCCCCTCTGGTACTTCTTCGGTCCAGTATTTTTTATAAAATCCAAAATAAATCCTCGTTGATTTTGATGGCTTTGGGAGTTGCGCAGAATAGGTATCTCAAACTTGCTCCTTTTTCAGGCCAGAATTCCAGCTGCCGACATTATCCGTCTTCATGTAAACCTTGCAAAATAAGAGAGAAAGGCATAATTATTGTACCGTGAAGTGCCCATAAAGCGATAAATATCAACATGAAAGCATGATGCAAAAGGGACGTATCAACAACCATGATGCTTGCCTCCTCATGGTTTGTTCTTCTTCACTTAAGAAGTTGCTTTACTACCCTCTCACAAACACCCATAGTGTCCCGTCGCCATAGTCGTCCATCAAGTTTCCATGTTGACACAAAAACCGAGAATAAATTAAGTTACAAGTCACACAACATTATTTCAATCGTCCATAAGACAGGGTCCGGTTACAGACAAGATAAATGACAAGATGCAATGGCTATGTCCTGCTAGCCCAGGAGTCGACCAAGGTCCTCTAATCGTCGGGGTACATCACGTACATGCGACCACTGCCTTCATCGAAGTCCCACTGAAGTTGCGTAGCGTAAAACGCCTATGGATCACTGGTACCTGGACCTGTCGTGTTATAGTAATCTGTGAGCCACAAGGACTCAGCAATCTTGTGACCATGATACCGGAACTAATCAAATTATTGGGTGTGGAAAGGTTAAGTGTTGAGGTTGCTGCAGCGCTAAACATATATGGTGGCTAACTTACGAGAACATTATGTAAAGTGAGTGGTTTACGCATGATGGTCGTGGTCTAGTTAATGATCACTAAGTGATCCTGAACACCTACTTACGCCATACATAACCCCACCGTGTCCTCAATCAGAGAAGGAGCTTGCAAAAGAGACAGTCGCAGTTAAGTTTATAGTTGGCATATTTTAATTAAGTTTACTTCAAGTTATCTAGAACCAGATGTTAAACAAAGTTTCCAAGTTGCCACATAACCGCGGGCACGACTTTTTGAAAGTTATTAACCTTGGAGGGGTGCTCCAACTAGTCCATCACAAACTACCACAAGCTGCATAGGAAGCCTCGACCACATAAAACCCGTGATCTCCTCAGATCCCTTAGTGGAAAACTTCAACCTTGGGGTTGCCCAAAGTATCCTCGGAATCCTCATGCATAAGACATCTCGAGAAGGTAAAGACAAATCGAGAAAGGCCATCCAACATGGCGACGACCCTGATAAGAGTCGCGTATCTCAGTCTCAGGACACATGAGATAAGCAATCGTACGGTGGCCTGATAGAAATCTCCCGAGTTGCCCCGTGTTGGACCCGCACAGTGCTCTAGGTTGGACCAACACTCATGAGGAGCACTGGCCCGGGGGTTGATTAATAGTCGTCGGGGTAGCTATTCCCTATGCTTTTTAAGTTTTATTATTAAGTTGTTTAGCAAATGGAGTACCAAAGTTGGGTCTTGCCAGACAAGTCTTAAAGCAAAACGAGTTATCAAGGGGGTCCCCATAACAACCCCAAGTGTGTTACGAGTGCTCAATATGGAAGATAACACCGATATCTGAAACTAAGGTGGCAAAAGTAGAACAAAACACCCAACAAAAGGCCAAGTCTTCTGCCTTTTACCAAGTATATAGGTGAACTAAATTAAATAGCAGTAATAAGATGATATTCAAAATGTCCATGTTGTCACATGGATCACCGTGCACTTGCAACTAGCAAAGCTATAAGACGGTTGATGAGGCTCTAACTTAGCCAATCAATATTTTGCTAGGATGAGGAGGATTAGAGGCTTTTCATGGAAATGTTTGGAGGCTTGATATTTAGGTGGTAGGCAGCGATAAATAGCGAAGGGAACATTTCATCTAAGCACAATAAAATTAGAGATGATATCAAGGTCACAATGATCTTGCCAGATGCTTCTTCTGACGGGTACACCTCTTGCTCTTTAGGAACGTACTCAACGGGATCCTCGCACTCGTTCTCAGCTCCCGATGCTACCCAAAGAAAATACACATCCAATTGTTGGGGAACGTAGCATGGGATTTTTTTACTACGCACACGCAATACCTATCCATGGTGATGATCATCTACGAGAGGGGAGAGTGAATCTACATACCCTTGTAGATCGCTAAGAGGAAGGGTATATAATGCGGTTGATGTAGTGGAACATCTTCGCGATTCAAATCGCAGCCCGTCCTGCGATCTCATCATGATCCGTCCCACGATCCCATCACGATCCATCTCGATCTAGTGCCGAACGAACGACACCTCTGCGTTCAGCACACGTACAGCTCGATGATGATGCCTGCCTTCTTGATCCAGCAAGAGGGGCGGAGAGGTAGATGATTTCTCCAGCACGGCGGCATGGTGGTAGTGGTGGATCTATTCCAGCAGGGCTTCGCCTAAGCACCGCAGAAATCCGATCTGAAGGAAGAACTACAAACTAGAGGAGAGGGTAGCACGTGGCTAAAATTGTGTGTCTCAAAAACCCTCAATACGTCTAGTATATATAGGAGGGAGGGAGGGGAGGAGGCACCCTCAAACCCTCAAGGTTTGGCCGAAATTGGAGGTGGAGGAGTCCTACTCCAATCCTACTAGGAGTAGGATTCCTCCTTTCCACTTGGAAACCCTTTCCACCTTTTCCACCTTTGGATTTTTGCCTCTCAAACCTCATGGGCCTTAGTGGGAGCTTATGTTTGACCACTAGGGGCTGGTTTGTATCCTCCCACAGCCCATAAGGCCCCGCGAGGCGCAACACCCCTCCCGATGGTCCCCGGTACCCCCCGGCACGCCCGGTACACTACAGATGAGCCCGAAACTTTTCTGGTGACCAAAACAGGACTTCCTATATAACAATCTTTACCTACGGACCATCGGAGCTCCCCGTGACGTCCGGGATCTCATCCGGTACTCCTAACAACTTTCGGTTACCAACACCTATAACTCAACTATACTGAAACGTCACCGAACCTTAAGTGTCCAGACCCTGCGGGTTTGAGAACTATGCAGACAAGACCTCAGACATTCTCCGGTCAATAACCAATAGAGGGACCTAGATTTCAATATTGGCTCCTACATATTCTACGAAGATCTCTATCGGTTGAACCTCTATGTCAAGGATTCAGTTAATCCCGTATGATGTTCCCTTTGTCCTTCGGTATGTTACTTGCCCGAGATTCGATCGTCGGTATCTCCATACCTAGTTCAATCTCGTTACTGGCAAGTCTCTTTACTCGTTCCTAATACAAGATCCCGTAACTAAGTCCTTATTCACATTGCTTGCAAGGCTTGTTGTGATGTTGTATTACCGAGTGGGCCCCGAGATACCTCTCCTTCACACGGAGTGACAAATCTCAGTGTTGATCCATGCCAACCCAACAAACACCTTTGGAGATACCTGTAGAGCACCTTTATAGTCACCTAGTAACGTTGCGACGTTTGATACACACAAGGTATTCCTCCGGTGTCCTGGAGTTGCAGGATTTCATGGTCATAGGAACAGATACATTGACATGCAGAAAAATAGTAGCAATAAACTGACACGATCATATGCTACGTTTATAGTTTGGGTCTTGTCCATCACATCATTCTCCTAATGATGTGATCCTATTATCAAGTGACAACACTTGCCTATGGCCAGGAAACCTTGACCATCTTTGATCAACGAGCTAGTCAACTAGAGGCTCACTAGGGACAGTGTGTTGTCTATGTATCCACACATGTATTTAAGTTTCCAATCAATACAATTCTATCATGGATAATAAACGATTATCATGAATAAGGAAATATAATAATGACCAATTTATTATTGCCGCTAGGGCATATTTCCAACACCAATGAACACACGGCAAGGTGCAATTCTTCAACCAACATGATGCATGAGTGTGGGTATGAAAGGAGCATGGCAATGCTAACTAGTCATCTTTCTCATGCATTTGTTTACGTTGTTTAGAATTCTGGATAGTACTTTACGTTTATTTATTTGTCATGCATGGACATGGCAGAAATGGATGCATCATAAGAAAACGGTGCAAAAACATATAAGGAACGTCGCAAACCGAGCAAAGAATCTCTCGGAATTCTCAAAACAAGGTACAGAAGGTAACCATGTCCAAGCAACACTTGAGAGAGAGAGAGCTATGGGCATTTTCTTGGCACTCCAAGTATGCCGCTGGATTGGGCACGAAATTCTTGGTGCAATAGACCTAAAGATCATGCAAAACAAGGGAACACAACTAACACAAAGCACAAAACAATTTAGCAACCAATCTGTCCACAAATAGCAACATACCTCTTTGTTCATGTGAAAACTAGTAGCTACACCCACTCAACAAGTTCAACCAAGACATGAATATGAAGCTATCAAAGAGCACAACAATACATAACTAAGAGCAACATGGATTGGTTCATGAAACAGTGGTATTCAAGGTCCCAACATGGAAAGAAATATCACACATTAGAACTTGGTCAAAATCTCACTTTACACTAGCAGTTTTTGATGTGATGGCAAGTTTCCAATATTAAAACTCTACTCTACACCAAATTCATTGGCATGAAATTTAAGAGGATGATAAAGGGACACAACTACTACAACATTCTCACTAATCATGAGCTAAAACTGTACAAAATTCAGGGTAGTATCCTCTAAACATGGCATGTTAATAACTGCAGACTCTCATACTTAGTCAAATTTCACAAAGGGGAATCACAACCATTTACAACATCATAGCATATTTGACAAGAATAATAACTAAGATGCAAAACCTATTTGGCAAGGTGATGGCACCATTTGACACAGGGCAACAAGCACTACATTTCATGGAGTGGGCCAACCACAAAGGATCAACAGATTCATGGGAATCATCAAGACAACACGGAAAGAAAGTAACAAGTTCAGCACTTAATATTTGAGCACATGAAAACATCAATATTATCTTAGCATGTTGACATGAAGAAACCCACAAATCCACAAGATTACCAAGACAAGGAAAAATACCAGGGCCTAGTACCCTCAAAACTCTACCACATTCATGTTGACAAGTTTACCAAACAGTTGAACGATTAAATCATCCAAAAATAACAAAATGGCTCCTTAACAGAAAATAACATTTTCACAAAGTTGCTCCAATGGCCAAACCAATGGCACCACTGGATTCATAGGATATTTCTACCCCAAAATCATATGTCACACTCCTATGTTACTGTAGACAAATCACCCACACAACATTATACAAAAACAACATACAAGTTATAAGTCATAACTTACCAAAAATGGCAGCTGCCAGATCTGGCCATGTCCACATCTAGACACTTCTTAAAATGGAATAACACAAACAGGGAATTAAACAATCTAAAAAAAGAACCCAATGGGGGGCCACTGATCATAGGCACCAGGGTCCTAGAGGGGCAGACTTGTGGGCCCTTGGACCCACTGTCACGACCTCTACGCAGCAAATGGGAAGGGGGGGGGCTACATGTGCACCCGTGGGGATCGAACCCGGGTTGCCTGGATAGAACTCCAGCAGCGCTACTACTATGCTACGATGCGACTTCTGCCAAAGAGGGGCACTAGCGTTCAAATACGCTCGCAGCTCGCTGACTTGCCCACTCCAGCAATAGAACTCCAGCGACATCACGACGACGACGCGATGTTTGCCGGTGCACACAACAACCGTGGGGCTATAGGTTCCTAACACGATGCTGCTATACATACATCATAGCTCAACGGAGCAAGGGGGGTCGACACATACTGCTGCCGGTGGCGTCTCGAGGAGGGAGCTATGGCTCAACGCGCTCCGATGGCTCATGATCGGAGTCGCTGACTAGAATCGGTCCTACATAATGACGCAAGCTCGCTATACATACACAAGATACACCCACGAGACCTACGCACTTGCTCACGGCAAGGTCCGACGGGGAAGATTTCAGACCAGACGAGAACATCAACCCTAAGCCCTAATCGAGAGGGAGAAGGCGATGGGGAGGCGCGATAGCTCACCTAGGGGGGCCTGACGGGGTCAATCGATCTTGGGGATGAACGGTGGGGACGAATTTCGCTGGCGATGTATTCTCCCAGAGGGAGAAGACCGGTGAGAATCGACTGCATCTTGGCATCCAGCGAGGCTGTAGTGGACGTCGAGGATTATGCCGACCTTGGCGTAGCTCCTGGACACGACCGCCTCAGGGTACCTCACCGGAGAGCATGCCACCGAGGATCTCTGTGCTCCAACGCTCTCGGCTACAATGGGGAAAAGGATGTAGAGGGGACTAGCTTACCTGGCGGCAGGGAGGGGGAGGAAGAGGCAACCCTAGTGGTGGCTCGGATGCCGAGGTGGATTTTATAGGGGCTGGTCCCGACGGCTGCCATCGTGGCAATACCGCCGCAACACCTTTTTGCCTCACTTGTGAGAGGGAGGTGGAAAGGAGGTCGAGGACGACACTGCGCTAGGTGGATGGCAGGTGCGGTCGGTCACGCCACGCTGGAGAGGAGGCGCGCACGAGGCTGCTTCAGCTTGATTGGGGGGGGGGGTCACTTGGGCCGCGCTCGGGTTGATGCTGCTAGCTGCTAGCTCGGTTGCGAAGTGCGCCTGGGCTGCCTCATCCGAGCTCTCTCCCTGAGATAACCAATAAGGTTCTCACCTTTTAAAATAAACAAAAACAATCAATAAAAAACTAGGGAGTTTGGAAGAGTATTTTGAGAAGAGAAAATAGTTTGTCACTCACAAAAATTAGCCCCAATTAACAAAATTAATTGGGTATTTTGAGAGCAAAGAAATAAGTCACTCCAATATATATAGGAATCTTTTTTAGCAAAAGACACAAAAGGAAAAAACAACACATGGCTAAGAGCTATTTGAAAATACCTAACATATTATTAGGTGAAAGTGCAACCTTTTTATTAAATTGGTTAGGGTAAGTAAAGTCACCACATCTCATAGTATTTGAGTTAAAAGGGATTTTAGGCATAGTTGAAAAAGAATTTGGAATAAGATCCACACAACACAAAACTCACTTACAAGCACACCAATTCCATATCACTCACTCACACTCAACATAACACAACAAGCGTGATGCAACTTGAGATGATGATATGATGCCATGATGAAAAATGACATGAATCACTATTATTAAACCCAACACACATGAGGGCAGACATGGAGGTCATACATGCAATATTACAAAGGTGGCAAGGTAATGCACTTTGACTGTTACAACTCTCCCACACTACAAGACGATCTTGACCTGAGATCTAGGATTGAAAGAAGTCAGGATATTCGGAACGAAGAAGGTCCTCGCATTCCCAAGTGGCTTCTTTATCGGAATGGTATGACCATTTAACTTTGAGGAATTTGATAGATTTGTTGTGAGTCTTGTGCTCGACCTCTTCAAGAATTGCAACTCGATGCTCATGATAGGAAAGGTCTCGCTGGATCTCAATGTCTTGGAAGTCAACTGTGCGCTCAAGAGTCTTGAAACACCTACGAAGCTGAGAGACGTGAAACACATGATGCACATTGGAGAAATTGGGTGGAAGCTCTAACTGATAAGCAAGGTCACCTCTTCTACCGACAATCTTGAAAGGACCCACAAAGCATGGAGCAAGCCGAGATAGACAAAACACCGAGTGCCCTTCATGGGAGACACTGTGAGATAGACAAAACCATCGATCTGAAAAGTCATGTCATGATGCTTACTCATAATAGCTCTTCTGACAGGATTGCGTAGCTTTGAGATTATCCCGAATGCCACGACACATTTATTCTGCTTCATTGATCATGTCCTTTCCAAGAATTTGACGCTCGCTAGTCTCAGACCAATTGAGCGGCGTACGACACTTCCTCCCACGATCTAAAGAAATGAGCATAGGAACACCGTGCAAAGAAACTACCCTTGACGTGTACAACTCTGCCAGCTGAGCTGCCGAGATAGATTCTTTGACCGGAAGGAAATGGGCAACTTTAGTCATCTTGTCGATGACCACAAAGATGGCATCATTGCTCCTCTTGGACTTACGAAACCCGGTTACGAAACCCATCTCCACATGATTGAATTTCCACTCGGGTATATGCAAGGATGAAGAAGACCCGCTGGACGTTAATGTTTCGCCTTCACTCTGCGACACACATCACACTCGTTTACAAACTGAGCAATCTCGCATTTCATGCGAGTCCACCAGAAGGTTTTCTTTAGATCCTGATACATCTTAGAGCTTCCTGGATGTATCGAGAGGAGGGAATTGTGGGATTCATCCATGATAACTTTCCTGACCTCTCGTTTCGGAACCACAAGGCGATCCTCAAAGAACAAAGTATCTTCGTCATCAACACGAAAGCACTTATACTTTGGAATGCTCTTTGGCAAACCTATCTTCACTTTCTTCACCATAGCATCAAGAAGTTGAGCTTGGCGGACTTGGTCTTCCAAGGTTGGAGAAATCTGGAGGTTGGCAAGAAATCCCTTAGGAACTACTTGTAGGTTGATCTTCCTGAAAGATTCATAAAGATCAGGCTGGAATGGCTTGATAATGAGACTATTGCAGTAAGCCTTTATGCTCAAAGCATCTGTAGTCACATTTGCTTCGCATGGAGTATAATCAATGCTGGGATTGTAGTCCTGGATCATCTCCACCCAACGTGTTTGACAAGGATTGAGATTTGCTTGAGCGGAGATGTATTTCAAAATCTTGTGATCGGTGTAGACTTCAACCTGTCTTCCCAACAAGAGGTGTCTCTGATACATCTCCAACGTATCTATAATTTTTGACGGTTCCATGCTATTATCTTGTCAAACTTTGGATGTTTTGTATGCCTTTTATATATTTCTTGGGACTAACTTATTAACTCAGTGCCAAGTGCCAAGTGCAAAACGGAATAAAACATCCGAAAAGATTTTTTTCCGGAACAGAAGATACGCACCTCACATGAGAACCTAGGCAGGGGCCAGCAGGGGACCCCACAAGCCCCCTAGGCGCGGCCAAGGGGGGGCGCCTAGCAGGCTTGTGGGCCCCCTCTGGCACATCTGCCCTACCTCTTCCGCCTATAAATTCAGAAAAATTCCAAAACTGAAGAAGAGATCCACGAAAATACTTTTCCGTCGCCGCAAGCTTTTGTCTCCGCAAGATCCCATCCGGGGGACGCTCTAGTGCCCTGCCGGAGGGGGGATTCGGATACGGAGAGATTCTTCATCAACACCATGACCTCTCCGATGATGCATGAGTAGTTAACCATAGACCTTCGGGTCCATAGCTAGTAGCTAGATGGCTTCTTCTCTCTATTGGATCTTCAATACAAAGTTCTCCGTGCTCTTCATGGAGATCTATCCGATGTAATCTTCTTTTGCGGTGTGTTTGTCGAGATCTGATGAATTGTGGATTTATGATCAGATTATCTATGAATCTTATTTGAGTTTCTTCTGATCTCTCTTATGCATGATTTCATATCCTTGTAATTCTCTTCGAGTTGTGGGTTTTGTTTGGCCAACTTGATCTATGATTATTCCAATGGGATAAGTGCTTGGTTTTGGGTTCGTATCGTGCAGTGACCTCACCGAGTGACAGAAGGGGTAGTGAGGCACACATCATGTTGTTGCCATCAAGGGTAAAAAGATGGGGTTTTCATCATTGGTTTGAGTTTATCCCTCTACATCATGTCATCTTGCTTAAAGCATTACTCTGTTCGTCATGAACTCAATACACTAGATGCATGCTCGATAGCGGTCGATGTGTGGAGTAATAGTAGTAGATGCAGAAAGTATCGGTCTACTTGTCTCGGACATGATGCCTATATGTATGATCATTGCCTTAGATATCGTCATGACTTTGCGCGGGTCTATCAATTGCTCGACAGTAATTTGTTCACCCACCGTATTATTTGCTATTTTGAGAGAAGACTCTAGTGAACACTATGGCCCCCGGGTCTACTTCACACAATATTTGCAGCCTTACAATTTTACTTCATTGCACTTTCCGCCTTCAGATCTCACTTTGCAATCAATCTTGAAGGGATTGACAACCCCTTTATAGCGTTGGGTGCAAGCTCTTTTGTGTTTGCGCAGGTACTCTGGACTTGGCACTATTCTCCTACTGGATTGATACCTTGGTTCTGAAACTGACGGAAATACTTACTACTCCTGTGCTGCACTACCCTTTCCTCTTCAAGGGAAAAACTGACGCAAGCTCAAGAGGCAACAGAAGGATTTTTGTCGCCGTAGCAGAAGAATTTCTGGCGCCGTTGCCGGGAAGGATCAAGTCAAGAACTCATCCAAGTAAGTGTCGCAAAGTCATCTCTTGCATTTACTTTTTTGCCTCTCGTTTTCCTCTCCCCCACTTCTGAAAAACAAAAAATTACAAAAATATTTGCCTTTTTCGTTTGACCTTTTCTCTCGCTTGCTTTTTGTTCGCTTGTGTGCTTGCTTGCTTGCTGAAGTCACCATGACTGAAAACACCAAACTTTGTGACTTCTCGAATACTAATAATAATGATTTTATTAGTACTCCGATTGCTCCCGCCACTCGTGCGGAATCATACGAAATCAATGCTGCTTTGCTGAATCTTGTTATGAAAGAGCAATTCTCCAGCCTTCCTAGTGAAGATGCCGCATCCCATCTTAATACCTTCATTGAGCTTTGCGATATGCAAAAGAAGAAAGATGTGGATAATGATGTGATTAAATTGAAGGTTTTTCCTTTCTCGTTGCGAGATCGAGCAAAAACTTGGTTTTCGTCTTTGCCCAAAAATAGTATTGATTCTTGGAATAAGTGCAAAGATGCTTACATATCCAAGTATTTTCCGTCGGCTAAGATTATCTCTCTCCGTAATGGTATTATGAATTTTAAGCAACTTGATCATGAACATGTTGCACAATCTTGGGAGAGAATGAAATTGATGATTAGAAATTGTCCGGCTCATAGCTTGAGTCTTTGGATGATTATACAAATCTTTTACGTTGGCTTGAATTTTGCTTCTAGAAATATCTTGGACTCCGCCTCAGGTGGAACGTTCATGGAAATCACGTTAGGAGAAGCTACAAAACGCCTAGACAATATCATGACGAACTACTCTCAGTGGCACACTGAAAGGTCACCTACTAGTAAGAAGGTACATGCTATAGAAGAAATTAACTCGTTGAGTGCTAAGATGGATGAGTTAATGAATTTGGTTGCTAGTAGAAGTTCTCCTTTAGACCCTAATGACATGCCCTTGTCTTCCTTGATTGAGAGTAGCAACGCTAGCTTGGACGTTAATTTTGTTGGTAGGAATAAATTTGGCAACAACAATGCTTTTAGAGGAAACTATGTTCCTAGGCCTTTTCCTAGTAACCCCTCTAATAACTTTGGCAACTCCTACAACAATACTCATGGAAATTACAATAGATTACCCTCTACTCTAGAGAGTAATATCAAAGAGTTATTCACTCGCAAAAGATTTTCAATGCGTCCATAGAGGAAAAACTACTGAAAATTGACGATTTGGCTAGGAGCGTTGATAGAATGTCTAGTGATATTGATGCTTTGAAAGTGGGATGTGCTCCTCCCAAGATCAATATGGATGAAACTTTGAAAGCTATGCGTGTTTTCATGAGTGAGAGCAAAGAAAGAACTGCCCAAATTCGTTCTAGACATGAATGGCTTAAAAGGGCGTGTTCTCGTGATAAGAATCACGAAGATCTTAAAGTGCTTGGTGTGACTCCCATTGAATCTTTGTTTTATGGTGTCAAACCTAATGATGATTGGACTGGATATGAATCCACTTTGGTTGAAAAACGCCCCAATGATTCGGAGTCCATCTATCTTGATGCTAAAAGCATTGAAAGTGGAGTAGAAGATATTAAAACCTTGAGTAGTAATGAAACTACTACTTTGGATTTCAAGGAATTCAATTATGATAGTTGCTCCTTGATTGAATGCATTTCCTTGATGCAATCCATGCTAAACTCTCCACACGCTTATAGCGAAAACAAGGCCTTTACCGATCATATCGTCGATGCTATGATAAAATCTCTTGAAGAAAAACTTGAATTGGAAGTTTCTATCCCTAGAAAGCTTCATGATGAGTGGGAACCTACTATCAAAATCAAAATCAAAAACTATGAATGCAATGCTTTGTGTGATTTGGGTACTAGTGTTTCCGCGATTCCAAAGTCTTTATGTGATATTCTGAGTTTTAATGAGATTGAGGAGTGTTCTCTTCATTTGCATCTTGCGGATTCTACTGTCAAGGAACCCATGGGTAGGATCAATGATGTTCTTATTATTGCAAATAGGAACTATGTACCTGTGGATTTCATTGTGGTTGACATTGATTGCAATCCTACATGCCCTATCATTCTTGGTAGACCTTTCCTAAGGACTATCGGTGCTATCATCGATATGAAGGAAGGGAATATTAGATTTCAATTTCCTTTAAAGAAGGGCATGGAACATTTTCCTAGAAATAAAATAAGATTGCCTTATGAATCTATTACGAGGGATACTTATGGTTTGAGTACCAAAGACGACGATACGTGATTCTATCACCTTATGCCTAGCTAAGGGCGTTAAACAATAGCGCTTGTTGGGAGGCAACCCAATGAATTTATCTTTTTCTTTCTGTTTTGTTGTGTCCACACCATCATAATTATGTTATGATTGTGTCTTTTGTGTTTCTTTTTGTGTTTGAGCCAAGCAAAACCTTTATGACTAGTCTTGGTGATGGTTGTTTGATCCTGCTGGAAAAAGACAGAAACTTTTCTCTGACGAGATTATGTTTCATTTTTGTTCCGAAAGAGCTTTGGAGTTGATTCTTTTTGCTGCTGGTTGATATGCCTTTTTCCCAGGCAGTCGTAAGTTTTCAGAATTTTTGAGGTAACATAAGTATACGAAGTATACAGATTGCTACAGATTGGTCTGTTTTTGACAGATTCTGTTTTTGTTGAGTTGGTTGCTTGTTTTGATGAAACTATGGATAGTATCGGGGGTTACTAGCCATGGAAAAGTGAGAATACATTAATCTAACACCAATATGAATATAAATAAATTTTTCTACAGTACCTAAAGAGGTTGTAGTTTGTTTTCTTGTGCTAATGATATCACGAGTTTCTGTTTAAGTTTTGTGTTGTGAAGTTTTCAAGTTTTGGGCGATGTTCTCATGGACAAAGGGATAAAGAGTGGAAATAGCTCAATCTTGGGGATTCCCAAGGCATCCCAAGCCAAATTCAAGGACACCAAAAACCCTAAGCTTGGGGATGCCCCGAGAAGGCATCCCCTCTTTCGTCTTCAATCCATCGGTAACATTACTTGGAGCTATATTTTTATTCACCACATGATATGTGCTTTGCTTGGAGCGTCTTGTATCATAGGAGTATTTTATTTTTGTTGTGTCACAATCATCCTTTCTGCACACCTTTTGAGAGAGACATGCACTCATCGTGAATTTGCTAGAATACTCATCGTGCTTCACTTATATCTTTTGAGCTAAATAATTTTGCTCTATGTGCTTCACTTAGATCTTTTAGAGCACGGCGGTGCGTGACTTGGTAGTTGGTTTGTGCTATGAAAGTAGTCCCAAAGGTGATAGGTACCCAAAGAGGATACAATAAAGCTTCCACCTTCGTGTGCATTGAGTAGAAAGAGAAGTTTGATTCCTCTCAATTAGTTTTGAGACGTGGATTTGGTAATATTAAGAGTTATGTTAGTAGGGTGTTGTGAATATAGAAATACTTGTGTTGAAGTTAGTGATTCCCGTAAGATGCACATATGGTGAACCACTATGTTAGGAAGTCGGAGCATAATTGATCTATCGATTGTCATCCTTTGTGTTGCGGTCGGGATCGCGCGATGGTTAACACCTACCAACCCTTCCCCTAGAAGTATGCGTTTAGCACTTTGTTTCGATTACTAATAAAAACTTTCGCAACAAGTATGTGAGTTCTTTATGACTAATGTGAGTCCATGGTATATATGCACTTTCACCTTCCACCATTGCTAGCCTCTCTAGTACCGCGCAATTTTCGCCGGTGCACAAACCCACCATATGCCTTCCTCAAAATAGCCACCATAGCTACCCAATATGGCATTTTCATAGCCATTCCGAGATATATTGCCATGCAACTCCCACCATTCCATCTGATGACTAGTGCTGTCACTCTTATATTGCCTTTGCATGATCATATCCGATACACTGCCGGAGGCATTTCCTTATAGAGTCATCATCGTTCTAAGCTTTGAGCTGTGAGTAAATAAAAGTGTGATGATAATCATTATTAGAGCATTGTCCCATGTGAGGAATATAAAAAAGATAGGCCAAAGAGCCCAAATAAAAAAAATAGAAGAGAGAAAAGAAGAGAGGCCAAAGAGCCCAAATAAAAAAAAGAGAGAAAAAGAGAGAAGGGACAATGCTACTATCTTCTTCCACACTTGTGCTTCATAATACCACCATGTTCTTCATGATTTAAAGCCTCTTGTTTTCACCACCATATGCTAGTGGGAATTTTCATTATATAACTTGGCTTGTATATTCCAAGGATGGGCTTCCTCAAATTGCCCTAGGTCTTCGTGAGCAAGCAAGTTGGATGCACACCCACTAGTTCTCCTTTTGAGCTTTCAC
The DNA here is from genome assembly GCF_904849725.1 of Hordeum vulgare subsp. vulgare. Taxonomy (NCBI): domain Eukaryota; kingdom Viridiplantae; phylum Streptophyta; class Magnoliopsida; order Poales; family Poaceae; genus Hordeum; species Hordeum vulgare. Next base: position 513,305,340 of record NC_058523.1, read on the forward strand.
ATACTTATAGCTCTAGTGCATCCTTTGTATGGCAATCCCTGCTCATTCACATTGATATCTATTAATGGGCATCTCCATAGCCCTTTAATATGCCGAGTCAATGTGACCATCTCCTCCTTTTTGTCTCACAACCACCACCACACTCTAGTCCACCTATAGTGCTATATCCATGGCTCACGCTCATGTATTGCGTGATAGTTGAAAAAGGTTTGAGAAAGTAAGAGTGCGAAAACAATTACTTGGCCAATACCGGGGTTGTGCATGATTTAAATTAGTTGTGTGGGGATGATGGAGCATAGCGAGACTATATGATTTTGTAGGGATAACTTTCTTTGGCCTTGTTATTTCGAAAGTTCATGATTACCTTGCTAGTTTGCTTGAAGTATTATTGTTTTCATGTCAATAGCAAACTATTGTTTTGAATCTTACGGATCTGAACATTCATGTCACATGAAACAAGTTACAAAGGAAAACTATGCTAGGTAGCATTAAATATCAAAAATTCAGTCTTTATCACTTCCCTACTCGAGGACGAGCAGGAGTTAAGCTTGGGGATGCTTGATACGTCTCCAACGTATCTATAATTTTTGATGGTTCCATGCTATTATCTTGTCAAACTTTGGATGTTTTGTATGCCTTTTATATCTTTTTTGGGACTAACTTATTAACTCAGTGCCAAGTGCCAATTCCTGTTTTTCCGTGTTTTTGACCCTTTTCAGAGGAGGATTTTAAACGGTGTTCAAACGGAATAGAACTTCCGAAAAGATTTTTTCCGAAACAGAAGATACGCACCAGACTTGAGAACCAAGGCAGGGGCCAGCAGGGGACCCCACAAGCCCCCTAGATGCGGCCAGGGGGGCCCACGCCTAGCAGGCTTGTGGGCCCCGTGTGGCATGTCTGCCCTACCTCTTCCGCCTATAAATTTAGAAAAATTCCAAATCTGAAGAAGAGATCCACGAAAATACTTTTCCGCCGCCGCAAGCTTCTTTCTCCGCAAGATCCCATCTGGGGCACGTTCTAGTGCTTTGCCGGAGGGGGGATTCGGATACGGAGGGCTTCTTCATCAACACCATGACCTCTCCGATGACACCAGGAATCCTTCAGCTACGGCAATGCCTTAAGGGACTTCCTAGGCAAGTATGCAAAGGATTTCCCGCGTGGCCTTGGAGCCTTGCGTTCGTGTTCCCTCAAAGCGGAAAGGGTGATGTAGCACAGCGACGGTAAGTATTTCCCTCAGTTTGAGAACCAAGGTATCAATCCGGCGGAAGAGTATCTCAAGATCCTGCACAAACACAAAAGCTTGCACCCAACGCTATGAAGGGGTTGTCAATCCCTTATAGATTGTTTGCCAAGTGAGAACTGAAAGCAACAAAGTTACAAAGCAAAATAAAAGCGGAGATGTAAACGATGGATGTGAATATACCCGGGGGCCATAGTGTTTACTAGTGGCTTCTCTCATGAAAGCAAGTAGACGGTGGGTGAACAAATTACTGTCGAGCAATTGATAGAACTGTGCAGAGTCGTGACGATATCTATGCAATGATTATTTATATAGGCATCACGTCCGAAACAAGTAGACCGATACTTTCTGCATCTACTACTATTACTCCACACGTCAACCGCTACTCAGCATGCATCTAGTGTATTAAGTCCATAAGAACATAGTAACGCCTTAAGCAAGATGACATGATGTAGAGGGATAATCTCAAACCAATGATAAAAACCCCATCTTTTTACCCTTGATGGCAACTGCTTGATGTGTGCCTTGCTGCCCCTACTCTTACTGGGAAAGGTCACCACATGGCAGAACCCAAAACCAAGCACTTCTCCCATTGCAAGAATCATAGATCTAGTTGGCCAAACAAAAACCAAGACTCGGAGAGACTTGCAAGGATATCAAATCATGCATATAAGAAATCAGCAAAGACTCAAATATATATCATAGATAATCTGATCACAAGTCCACAATTCCTCGGATCTCGATAAACACAACGCCAAAGAAGATTACATCGGATATATCTCCATGAAGATCATGGAGAACTTTGTATTGAAGATACAAGAGAGAAGCCATCTAGCTACTAACTACGGACCCGTAGGTGTGAAGTGAACTATTCACGAGTCATTGGAGGGGCGATGATGATGATGAAGAAGCCCTCCAACTCCAAAGTCCCCTTCGGCAGGGTGCCGGGAAGGGTCTCCAGATGAGATCTCGCGGAAACGGAAGCTTGCGGCGGCGGAAAAGTATTTTCGAGGCTCCCTGATTTTTTGCGGAATATTTGGGAATTTATAGGCCAAAGACCTAGGTGAGGGGGTGACCAGGGAGGCCACAAACCTGCCCACCGTCGCCTCCCCCTGGTGGCGAAGTGGGGGCTTGTGGGCTCCCTGGAACCCACCTGGCTTGGCCCAAAAGCCCCTGGACTTCTTCCTTTTGGGAAAAAATCATTTAGGGTTTTTTCTTCCGTTTGGACCCCGTTCCAAAATCAGATCTGAAAAGAGTCAAAAACACGGAAAAAACAGGAACTGACACTTGGCACTGAGTTAATAAGTTAGTCCCAAAAAGATATAAAATGGTACATAAAACATACAAAGAAGGCAAGATAACAACGTGAAATCATCAAAAATTATAGATACGTTTGATACATATCACTATGCATGAGAGAACACTTGGAATGGCTTGGAATCATCACGAGGAGTCAGAACCGGAGCTGAGGTGAGCTTCTCCTTGAGTGTACTGAAGGCCAAATCCCACTCTTGAGTCCAGACATATTTTACGCTCGTCTGAAGAAGGTTGGATAGAGGCTTAGCAATCTTGGAGAAGTTCTCAACAAATCTTCTGCAATAGCTTGCAAGCCCGAGAGTCTTCGAAGCCGCTTCATATTCTGAGGAGGCTCCCACTGAATAATGGCTTCAACCTTTCCAGGATGCACCTTGGTGCCCTCGGCAGAGATGATGTATCCAAGGTACACTACTTCATTTAGCTGAAATTCACATTTTGAGAACTTAGCATAGAATTTATGCTCTCTTAGCTTATCAAGCATAAGACTAAGATGTTCTGCATGTTCTTCCTTAGTCTCCGAGAAAACTAGAAGGTCATCAAGATACACCAAGACAAATTCATTCCTGAAGGGAGAGAAGACATAATTCATCACATGAGAGAAAGTCAGAGGAGCATCGGCGAGACCAAAATACATCACGGCGTACTCATAAGAGCCAAAGCTTGTCCTCAAAGCAGTCTTGGGAATATCTTCTTCAAAAATGCGGATTTGATGATAGTCCATCCTAAGATCAAGCTTAAAGAAAATGTTGGCTCCTTTCAATTGCTCAAACAATTCATATATGTTGGGAAGTGGATACTTCTTTCTTATTGTGTTATTATTCAATGGACGGTAATTGACACAAAGCAGGTATGTGCCATCTTTCTTCTTGACAAAAATAAAACCACAACCCAAGGAGAATAACTTAGTCTGATCAGATCCAGCTATTCTTCCTCATCTAGCTGTTTCTTCAACTCTTTCAGCTCTTCGGGACCAAGCTTATCAGGATGCTTGCAATCCGGTTTAGTTCCAGGCTCGAGTTCAATCAAAAACTCCAGTGGGCGGTGAGGAGGCATTCCTGGCAATATTCTAGAAAGACATCTTCATACTCACATACAACAGGAACTTGAGAAATGGCTGAGATTTCAGCCTTCTCATTCATAGAGAATAGACGAATCGTGTCATCGCGAGCCGCAAAAATAATCACGTCTTCAGAAGGATGAGCCAATTTAACTTCTTTGGCTTCACAATCAATGAACGCCTTGTTCATTGCGATAAAATCCATGCCAACAATAAGATCAATATATGAATTGCCAAGAACATAAGGTGACGCCATAAAGGAATAACCACCCATGTTGATAGAGATATTTAGAACCATCGAATTGGTTCTCATACTCGAACTCAAAGAAACAATACCCAATGGTCTATCCAATGATGTAGAAGGAAAACCATGCTTGATGAAGAATGGATTTGACATAAAGCAATGCGATGCACCTGAATCAAACAAAACTTTTATAGGAAGAGAATTAACCAAGAGATTACCTATGATCACATTTGAGGAGTCTTCTAATTCACCTGCATTGACCATGTTCACCCTTACTACCTTGGGATTATGCTTCACCATTGCATTGCCTAGGGGCGTGACTGGAGGATTGGGCGGAAAAAGCCACTGGCTAGTACACTTTTTTGAGTAGTGGCTCTTCTCAGCACACTTGTGACAAGTCACCTTAGACAGCGAACGGAAGTGAGTTAGAGGATCTCCTGACTTAGGCGGCTGAGACTTATGAAGGAAAGCTGGGCTGGGTGGGTGGGAAGATCCACGACCACCACATTGCTTGAACTGCTCAGGCTGACGAGGCGGAGGAGGAACCCATAACTTCTTCTGCTTTGGGACAATATGAGCCGAGGACGAAGAGAAATGTGAGTCCTTGAAGTGCTTCCTTGAATTTTCAACCGTGAGAAAAGCTGACTTGGCCCTGAGAGCTAAGTTATAGAACCGATCAAACTCAGGAGGGTCATGCAGAGAAAAAGAAAGCTTTAAATCTTCCTTGAGACCACCTCAAAACTAATAGATCTTAGTCTTCTCATCTGGAACATCCTACTTGGCATAACGTGCAAGGTTCTCGAAGTCAATGTTATAATTATAAATAGATGAGCTTCCTTGCTTCAGACTCTTGAACTTCTCATGCATGTCCTCAACAAAGCATGCTGGAATATGATGGGCTCTGAAATTACGACAGAAGTCATCCCAAATGATAATACGATCACCTCTGGAATCCTTGAGTTGCTGCCACCACTCGGCTGCCTGACCCTTCAGCTGGAAAGTAGCAAATCTGACAAAGTATTCAGGCGTGACATTGCTGCACTCGAAATGCTTACTCATGTCACGAAGCCAATCAGCCGCATCAAACGACTATTCACTACAAGTGAAAGACTTGGGTTAATTTGCGAGGAATTGATTGAGAGACACAAACTACTGATGGTTGTTGAAATTCCCTTGCTGACCCTGGTTCCTCTCTTGCATAATTTGAAGCAACGTCTGAGTGTTTGTATTGGGCACAACCATCAAAGCTCGCCACGCCTCTTGAGGAGGAGTAGGGGGGTGGCAAATGGTCATCCTCCTCTCCATCAGAGTTCAGATTATGTCGAGTTGCTGGAGCCATCCTGGAGACGGACAACAACATTACACCACAGATGAAAGATGATGTTGATGAGCTGAATCGAAGGCTTGAAATATTGCAAAATAAAGTCTTAGCAATTTGCATTGGAAGTAGAATTAGTAAGAATGCTTCCACAAAATTAGTGGCAACATCATAAGACTCGAAAGCCACTTGCAATTGTCAAGTTTGAGCTAGAACTGCTCGTAACAAATGTATATCCCAACATACATTCAAAGAAAGAATTTCCTAGATGACTACATGAATTCTCACATAAGAACTCCCGAAACTTTCAGTTATGCAACCGGGTCCATGGATACAAGGAGCAAAACTTCACACAACTCCTAACATGATAGTACGCTCCAATGTAACACATCCGTCAATACATAACCAGACTCTCAGAAACTCATCTATCTCGAACCCTAGTAATCACAATGATACCAAGTATGGCGGTACATCGAGACTTTCTCCACCAGTACTGGGGAGGCCGGACTCCTCCCGCCACTACTAGTATTGAAGCAATTTCGAGCATCCTTCACTTGAGATACTAAGAAATCTGAATGATATCGATGTGCTCAAGAATCCCCTGGCACTACAGGAATCTGAGACTTTGCTGTCTGCCATGGCATACGACAAAGGGGGGGAACCCCGGACGGCAAAGCCTTTGTCGTCCGTCAGCAGTCGGCAAACTAGACGGTAAAGATTTATCCGGTGAAGAGGTTCTTTGTCGTCTGCCTTTAGAAGGACGACGACAAAGAATCTTTGCCAGAGGGGGGGGGCAGACAACAAAGAAAATGGGACGGCAGATCCGCAATGCGCTCCGTTAAGTGCTAACGGCAGCCTGCTGGGCCCACCTGTCCTTTGTTGTCTGCCCTAATCCCCTTTGATTTCTGCCCTACCCCATTTGCCGTCAGCCATGTCTGAGGCCAACGGCAAATGGGGGCACCCAGCCCCTTTCTCCCTCCAGCTATGCCGTCTGCCCTACTCCCCTTTGCCGTCTGCCCTGCCCCGTTTGCCGTCTGCCATGTTTGAGGCACACGACAAAGGGGGCACCCCCTGCGTGTTTTAGCTTAGGCTGTGGAGCCTTTGCCGTCTGCTGCAAGCCCTTTGCCGTCAGTGGGCGGAAGACAAAGGCTCAAAACAGCCCGTATTTATTTTATTTTCTATAATATCCAGCAATTTTCACACAAATCAGGAATAATTTTCACAATAATCAGGATATATATATTACAGAAATAATTTTGTTTCCATACTCATAACCATATTAAAATAACTTTCATCCATAATACATACATATTATGCAAGTTGCATCCATACCAAACCATATATTACACTAGTTTCATCCATGCATACAAAGTTTCACATATATCCATATACTACAATAGTTTCAATCCAAGCTTTCGTGAAGCCATGGTAGAAGAAACCATATTCAAGCACTCCATCAATATAATCCAAGGTTCCCGTGAAGTGAATGTAATCTACAAAATGGAAAATAAGAAAGTTAGAAGAAGAAGACTAGATGAAGAAGAGAAGTATATGTCATTTCGGAGAGAACTTAGCTAATTAGAGGCCATTTAATAGCTAAGTTAGGGGGAATAAGTCATCTTGGAGCTACATAGCCTTATTATGTCATTTAGGAGAGAACTTAGCTAAGTATATGTCATTTTGGAGCCAACTATGATTATTAAGGCATTTTGTAGCTAGCGAAGCTAATTATAGGCTATTTAATAGCTAAGTTAGGTGGAATAGGTCATTTTTGATCTACATAGCCTTATTATCATTTAGAAGAGAACTCAGGTAAGTATAGGTCATTTTTTATTAAATAGGCCATTTTGGAGCTAACTAAGTTAATTATGTCATTTAGCTGGAAGCCAAGCTAAGTATAGGCCATTCTAGAGCTAACTTGGGTAAAATATGTCATTTTGGAGCCAACTATGATTATTAAGGCATTTTGGAGCTAGCTAAGCTAATTATAGGCTATTTAATAGCTGATTATTAGCTAAGTATGTCTTTTTGGAGCTAAATGGGCTAATTATGTCATTTTAGAGGAAAACAAGCTTAAGTATATAATATTCATGAGCTAACCAAGGTTCTTATGCCATTTTGAGCTTATTATGTCATTTTGGAGCTAAATTAGTCATTTTAATGAGCTAACCAAGGTTCTTATGATGTTTTTACGTAACTAAGCTAATTATGTCATTTTGGAGGATAATTAGCTAAGTATGTCTTTGTTTGGGAAAATAAGCTATGTAGAAGAAGAAAGAGAAGAAGTAAGAAGAGAAGAAGAAGGAGAAGAAAAAGAAGAAGAAGGAGGAGGTGGAGTAGGAGAATGAGAAGGAGAAGGAAGAGGAGAAGAAGAACAAAAGAAGAAGCGAAGAAGAAGGATAAGAAGAAGGAGAAGAAGGAGGGCTCCTTCTCCTTCTTCTCCTTCTCCTTCTTCTGCTCTTCTTCTTCTTCTTCTTCCTTCTTTTCATTTTTCCTCTTTCTTCTCCTCTTGTCCTCTTCTTCGAGCTAAATTAGGTAATTATGCCTTTTTGGAGCTAATTATGTCATTTTGGAGGATAATTAGCTAAGTATAGGTCATTTTTATTAAATAGGCCATTTTGGAGCTAACTAAGCTAATTATGTCATTTAGGTGGAAGCCAAGCTATGTATAGGCCATTCTTGAGCTAACTTGGGTAAAATATGTCATTTTGGAGCCAACTATGATTATTAAGGCATTTCGGAGCAAGCTAAGCTAATTATAGGCTATTTAATAGCTGATTATTAGCTAAGTATGTCTTTTTGGAGCCAAATGAGCTAATTATGTCATTTTAGAGAAAAAAAACTAAGTATATAATATTCATGAGCTAACCAATGTTCTTATGCCATTTTGAGCTTATTATGTCATTTTGGAGCTAAATTAGTCATTTTAATGAGCTAACCAAGGTCCTTATGATGTTTTTACGTAACTAAGCCAATTATGTCATTTTGGAGGATAATTAGCTAAGTATGTCTTTGTTGGGGAAAATAAGCTACATAGAAGAATAAAGAGAAGAAGCAAGAAGAGAAGAAGAAGGAGAAGAAATAGAAGAAGAAAGAGGAGGAGGAGGGGGAGGAGAAGAAGGATAAGGAAGAGGAGAAGAAGAAGAAAAGAAGAAGAGAAGAAGAAGGAGAAGAAGAGGGAGAAGGAGGAGAGAAGAAGAAGGAGAAGCCCTCCTTCTTCTTCTCTCCTCCTTCTCCTTCTCCTCCTTCTTCTCTTCTTCTTCTCTTCTTCTTCTTCTTCCTTCTTTTCATTTTTCCTATTTCTTCTCCTCTTGTCCTCTTCTTCGAGCTAAATTAGCTAATTATGCCTTTCTGGAGCTAATTATGACATTGCGTAAAGGAAAAATTACCCAGAACTGTCGGATCACCATGTCGGACCTCGTGTGGCACAAAACACCGTCGATCTCCACCTCCGGCGGGGCCTGGGCACCCAACTAGTGCTTCTAGGTCATTACTACCTCTCGCTCCTGACCGGGCAACGTAACAAACCCCGAGAAGTTTTGACGGCAAAGCACACCAAGGACACACTTGGGCTTGCGGACACCCTTGGCAACAATCCAACCCCCACAGTATGACAAATTAAAGCCAAAACATTAGATATTTGAGAAAACATGAAGGCAAAAGGTTAAATAAGAGTAAATTAACTTACTTGTCCCCATTTGGCTTAATCGACCACCTCTGCTCGTGGGTCGTCGGCACGAGCGGGAGCCCCAAACTACCACGCTAGTAGACGGTGGCCCCCTCACCCAGCTCCTCGTCACTATCAGCATGGCCACTTGGCTTAGGCTGACCCAGATCAGCCCAGGTATCCCACTGGGTCTCTAGGGATGTACCCTCATCCCTGCTTTGCTCCGGAGTCGCATGGAACGAAGCCTCTGGGACAGGAGTCTTGTGGGTCGAAGGCTCGTCGACCTGAGGCTTGTGAACCGGAGACCATGTAGCCTCCACCTCAGACGAATCCACCCTAGAAGTCCTGTGCTCAGGTAAATCAGCTTGGGGTGGCAGCGAGGACGGCGTGGCAGCTACCGCCCTACCTCTCCCGCGACCACGTGCACCTTTAGTACAACATAAATGCCAACATGAGTAATAAAATGTATATAAATACCAACATGAGTACAACATAAATACCAACATTAGTACAATATAAATACCAACATGAGTAATACCTTTAGTACCTCTCGGCTTCGCGGGGGGTCGACCTCCTCTCACGGGGGCTGCGGGAGTCGAAGAAGAGGCCACTCCATGCAGAGTAGAGAGCAACGCTCTCCGAAGAGGCGAGGCAGGAATGGAAGTACCAATCCCACCACCCGCCGAAGAAGAAGGAGCCGCGGAGTGCTTTCGACCCTTTCCCACCATCTTTCAACACGTGTCATGACAAAGAGTAAATGAAATTAGTACAACATAAATACCAACATGAGTAATAAAATGTATATAATTTAAGTGTATTATCGTCATAAATACCAAATAACTAATAGAAATTGAATACCTAACATGACTAATAAAAATTGACTAATAAAAATTTATATATAGTAATAGTTGAATACCTGACATGAACTAATAACAATCGTGCTTGTCTATATATGCTTCGGGGTCAATAAATGCATGCATCATGATGATCACTATCATCAATAAATGCATCATCATCATCACTATCAGGAAGAACATGTGGAAGGCCACCATTATGTAATCGGTCAAGAAGTGACAGGTCATCCGCAACAGTAACCTCTTCTTCTTCCGGCTCTTCCTGTTTTGGGCTCAGGGGTTAATACGGATTCACTGTCGCTGTCTACTTCAATGTTCTGTGGTGAAGTAGAGCGGTTCTTGAAACGTTTCTTGGACATACGTGTTTCTTGGAATAATTCTCCTTCATATGTCTCTGGGTTAATGTGAGGTTCGTAATCCTCTTCATTGAGGGTAGGTGGTCTAAAATGTGGCGGCACTTCATAAACGACATCCCAACCTTTCAGATTTGTGTCGCCTCTTGAGCCATAATATAGACATCGGGAACATCTAAGTGAGTGTTTGGTTGATTTAGACTACTCCTATATGTTCATGAGTTCTTCTAGTCTCCCTCGGCTCAAACCAATAACATTTGAAGACTACGACGATCGGTGGGTTTTCACCATAGAATAGAAGTTCATAAATTGCTTCAACTCTTCCATAATACTCGGTGCCTCCTTCGCCGATTGCAGAGGCAGAACAATTTGTAGTATTTAAGTCGGGCATAGATACTCCTTGCCAAAGGTATGAAAGTGATACCCGTTGATGTTGTATTTGTCAAATAAATGAACCTTATAGTCAAAACCATTAGCGACTTGTCTCAACTCGGCGTCCATAGACTCTACATCGGCCTACAAGTTTAATACAAAAGAATGGATGCATTAGCCGCAAATTAGACCAAGAAATCAAATGGCCCATTAATGGTAATTAATTATGCTTTGTTTGAACCAAGAGATGAAACCTGGATAGTCGCCTCCATGCTTTGCGAGAAGCTCATACTCTTCGACGGAATCCTTTTCGATTACCGCTCCATCCGAGAATTCGGCGACGTATCGACTATATCAAATATCCGGGAATAAGAGCAGTTCAAAGGAATTAGAAGTTATAGAACAATAATTTACCGAGAACTTACTCGATGTACGGCCGCACTTCTATTAGGTTGGTGAAGATATACAATGAAATGATCCACCATTCTTCGACATCCAACGATGTCCCTTTCGAAGCACCAGATGGTGCGAGTTTCCCTTTGAATAGGCTGAGGTTGGATCGACCTTTTTTGGATCGCCATCATTGTACCGAGGCTTCGGGTTATGCAAATGATGATTTTTGTTTTCATTGTGTGCTGTCACGAAGTTTGTCGCCTCCTTAGTAATGAATGCCTCGACCATCGATGCTTCCATTCTACGTTTATTTTTACACTTAGCTCGAAGCGTCTTCTGCATCCTCTTAGTTGAGTAGCACCATCGATTTTGAACGCCCCTCCAATCTTGCCTCGGCCGGGAGATACAAAATCAAATGCTGCATTGGATTAAAGAAGCCCGGTGGAAAGATCTTTTCTAATTTGCAGATCAACTCCGCCGCCAAATCTTCCATTTCACCTAGCACGCCAGGCGATAGTTCTTTCGCACAAAGAGAACGGAAGAAATAGCTCAACTCTGCCAGTACTAGCCATTCATCCTCAGGGATAAAGCCACACAACATTACCTGCTCAATCCATATGTGCCAATCATGACTCTTGAGACCAAATATTTTCAATTTCTCAAGACTCGCTCCCCTCTTTAGATTCGCAGCATACCCATCGAGGAACATCAACCACATTTTCACCCAATAGCATTTTCCTCATAGCTAGCCTTTCAAGATTGAACCATGCCTTTGGCTTCACTATGCTTTCCTTTCCTTTCCATTGTCGCAAGTTTTGTAATGCTCGATCACATAGAGCCTCCAAGTCGATTCTATCTTTAGGATTATCTATTGACTTCCCCGCTATGCCGAACAATGTACCAAAAAAGGCCTCCGCAATATTCTTTTCAGTGTGCATCACGTCGATGTTGTGTGGGCAAAGGAGGTCTTTGAAGTAAGGCAAATCCCATAAGCATGACTTGTGAGTCCAGGCGTGTTCCGTATTATAGCCTTTGAAGTACCCTGGACACAAAGGATCAGGCTCGAGAGCGTTTAACTGATCAAGGGTCTGTTGGCCTGTCAACGCAACTAGTGCAGTGTTTTTGACAACTCTACCTTTGATGAAATTCTTCTTGTCTTTTCTGAACTTATGGTCAGGATCCAGGAACTGTCTATGCACGTCGAAGCAAGAAAACTTGCGACCAGCCTGCAACCAACGGAACTGAAGAGCTGCCTTGCATGTGGTGCACGTGAACCTTCCATGCACACACCAGCTAGCGAATAGCGCAAACGCGGGATAATCATGCATCAAGTACATATACCACACATGCATTTTGAAATTTGTTTTGGTAGCGGCGTTGTAGGTCTTGATCCCATTATCCCAGGCTTCTTGCAACTCATCCTTAAGCGGCTGCATGTACACATTCATATTCTTCCCCGGATAGTTGGGCCCTGGAATTATCAACATCAGGAAAATGTTCTTCCTTTTCATAATCTCTCCGAGTGGGAAATTGAGTGGAATGACAAATAGAGGCCAACAACTGTATTTTGCTGCCGTCATACCATACACATTGAACCCATCCGTGCTGATGGCAACTATTGGATGCCTTGGATCTTCCGATTTATCCTTATGTAATGCATCGAAGTGCCTCCACGCAGAACCATCTGAAGTGTGTACCAGCATCTTGTTCCCATCCGCATCTAGTTCAGTTCTTTGGCCCAATTTGTGCCATGTCATCTGTCTGGCCGTCTCTTCGACCATGAAAATACATTGAAGTCTTGGTACGATTGGCAGATACCGAAGAACACTAATGGGGATTTTGGTCTGATTCTTCTCACCCACACCGTTGTCTACCACAATATACCCGGAAGAATTGCAAATGGGGCAATAGTTCAAGGCCGCATACTCAAGCCTAAATAAGGCACATCCATTCTCATAGACATGTATGTTCTCATAGGGCATCTTAATTACACGGAGGATTTTCTCTGACTGGTACATGTTTGCAGGCAGTACATGACCTTTGGGTAGAAAATGTCCAAATATCGTCATCATCGCGTCGTAGCATTCTCTGCCTAGGTAGAATTGAGCCTTCAGAGCCATTACTTGCGCGATGGCATCCAACTGACAAAGCTCACTCTGCTCGTGGAGAGGACGTTTTGAAGACTCCAACATTTCATAGAAGGCCTTTGCAGATTCCTCCATCTCATCGTCCGAATCCCGAGCATCATCAGAGTCTTGCACCATGTCTTCGATCCCGGTACCATGCTCGTCGGTGCGACGATGAATCACTTCAGCTCTGGCACGTTGGTCAGACTCACCATGAAAAGTCCACACCGTATAATTAGGCATAAAACCCCACTTCTGCAAGTGTTTACCCATTTCAAACTCTGTCTGCTTTTTCCAGTTGTCGCAGTTGGGACAGGGGCACCATGTTTTTTGCTGGCCATTTGTGAATGCGACTCTCAAAACCCCCCTGGTTTTTGTTAACCATTCATGGGTCATGTCTTTCTGACTAGGGTGACCAGTGTACATCCAAGCACAATCACTCATGTTGCCTAGCTACCTATGGGCGCACAAGAAATAAATATATAATTCATCATCTATATTCATCTGCTAATCAAGTTTGTCAGTTTTATTACGTCCATGCAACCTACACACTAATAGGTAAAGATAGGTCCTAATCACACCATAGTATGTGTAGATTGGGTTCGTTTTCCCATGCTCTGCTCCAGATGCGACGTAGAATTTCGACAGCACCTCCTCGCTGTTCTCCTGATACACGTCTCGGCAATAAGAAGAGAGGATGTGTACCCGGAGAACAACAAGGAGGCACTGACGAAATTCCGCATCGGATCCGGAGCACAGCATACGGGAAAATGAAACCAATCAACACATACTCGGGCCGTCCATGGATAACGTTGGACAATTCAAAAGGATGGCGGTTATAAATATGCAAATACATGCATATTTATAGATGTCACTCTTTCGAACGGGAGACGCATACTGGTCACGCATACTCATGATTGAAGAAACCTATAGCTAGCAAGTTTCATCAGCACGAAGACTAGAAGAGAGCAAATTAAGGGGGTAGGAGGAGAAGTCATTTGTGCTCACCAGCAAACGTATGGGCGGAGCTCGTCCAACACACGTGGAGGCCGTCGAATAACTGCACATTGAAATTCACCCGGTCAACACAAATATGATGTTCTTATAATTAACATAATCGGAAAATATGTGACCTAACTCATAATTTACAAAACTATGACCCCGTTGGCCTCTAGAAGGCCGAAAATCACCTTCTCATTCAACAGTAGGTAGAAGAGGTGTCGGGGGTCGCCTGCTTAGTGGCGTCGAGGGCCGGTGGTGTCGGGTGTCGGTGGCGTCGGGGGTCGGGGGTTAGTTGCGTCGATGGTCGGGGGTCGAGGGTCACTGGCGTCGGGGGTTGGGGTCTTTTCGGTCAACAAGAGGCCGAAGAGGTGTCGGGGGTCAGGGGTCGAGGTTCAGTGGCGTCGGTGTTGGGGGTCGGGGGTCGGGGGTTAGTGGCGTCGGGGGTCAAGGGTCGGGGGTCGATGGTTAATGGCGTCGGGGGGCGAGGGTCGAGGGTTAGTGGCGTCGGGCGTCGGGGGTCGGGGGTCGAAGGTCAGTGTCGGGGTGTCAGGGTTCCTTTTTCCTCTTCATTCTTCTTCTCCTCTCTCTTCTTTTTCTTCTTCTTCTTCTTCTTCTTCTTGACCATCATCATCATCATCTTCTTCTTCTTCTTCTTCTTCTTTTTTCCTCCACCTCCTCCTCCTCCTCTTCTTCTTCTTCTTTCTTTTCTCTTTCTCCTCCTCTCCTCTTTCTTCTTCTTCTTCTTCTTCTTCTTCTTCTTCTTTTTTCTTCTAGTTTCTTCTTCTCTTATTTTCTTCCAAGTTTTTTCTTTTCTATTTATTTTTTCTTTTCTATCAACTTTTTTCTACCTAATAAACTAACTATCTAATTTAACAGAAACAACTAACTATCTAATTTAAAAGAAAAAAACAGAAAATAAACTAACTATCTAATTTAAAATAAAAAACAGAAAATAAACTAACTATTAAAAGAAAAAAGCTAAAAAATAGGGGTACCGGAGGCACTCACCGGAGTTGGGGACGATCGGCGAGGGGAGGGGCGTCATCGGGAGCCGGTGAGGGGAGGGGGCGTCGACGGGATCCGGTGAGGGGAGGGGGCGGCGACGGGATCCAATGAGGGGAGGGGGCGGTGCCCAGAGCCGGTGAGAGGAGGGGTGGCGCCGGGAGCCGGTGAGGCAAGGGGGCGGCGCCGGGGGCGGGTGAGGCGAGTGGGCGGCGCAGGGGGCGGTGCCCGCAGCCAGTGAGAGGAGCGGCGGTGCCCGCATCCAGTGAGAGGAGGGACGGCGCCGGGGGCCGGTGAGGGAAGGGGAGGCGCCGGGGGCGGGTGAGGGGAGGGAGCGGTGCAGGGGCGGCACCGGGGGCGGTGAAGGAGTGTCCGACCGCTGGTGGTGCTGGAGCGAGACGCGCACGCGGGTGGAGAGAGAGACAGCGGGGGAGTGGGGTAGTGGAGCGAGGGGCCGGGGGAACGGCCGTTATAGGCACGTCCCCTTTGCCGTCTGCCCCCGGACGGCAAAGAGCCCCACGGGGGACGACAAAGGCCAGGCGGACGGCAAAGAGCCCATCCGTCGGACCTGGCCAGACCCAAGGTCTAGTGGGAGCCATCTGTCCTCTTTGTCGTATGCCCTAGGTCTCTTTGCCATCCACTCGCAAACGACAATGGACTGACCAATGGCAAATAGTCTGTTTGCCATCAGTCAACCCTTTAACTTCTGCTTGAAGCGAGCTGATGGCATAGAGGTTCTTTGCCATCAGCCAGCAGACGGCAAAGAACTGGCTGATGGCAAATTATTGGATTCCAGTAGTGTGGAGCTCTACTCCCTGGAAGAAATCAAGTCAGACTGGAGGCACCAAGTCAGAACTCCGTCACATTGGTATCATACAGATTCAAAAATATCTGCGTGATCCTAATTTTTTTTGAGCAAGAAAAGGAGTAGAATTTAAATTCCTAAGTCGTAAACCTCGCGAGAGCAGGGAAGAGGAGTAAAAAGAATCCTACCCTCCGATATAATTAAAACTCAGAATAGTTTTTTCTAGAATCGACTCGGCCAAGTTCGATCAATCAAAGGCTCCTATGGTCGTATGGCTCTAATTACCAACTTGTAAAGTCCAAGATGCGGTACTATCCATATTTGGGGACGAGGCCTTAGTATGGATGGAGGCGCATCTTAGCGTTTCACAAGTACAAATATCATAGCCATACATACATGAAGATATGAGTATATGGAATGGCTTACACTCTCCACAAGTTAAGTTACAAGTCACACAACATTATTTCAATCATCCATAAGACAGGGTCCAGCTACGGACAGGAGAAACGACAAAATTCAATGAATCTGTCTCAGTAGACCAGGAGTCGACCAGGTCCTCTAATTGTCGGCGTACGTCACGTACATGCAGCCACAACCTTCATCAAACTCCCATTGAAGTTTCCTAGCGTTAAACGCCTCTGGATCAACGGTACCTGGACCTGTGGTGTTGTAGTAATCTGTGAGCCACATGGACTCAGCAATCTTGTGACCATGATATAGGAACTAATCAAGTTATTGGGTGTAGAAAGGTTAAGTGTTGAGGTCTCAGCGGAACTAAGCATATATGGTGGCTAACTTACGAGAACATTATGTGAAGTAGGTGGTCTACACACGACGGTCTTGAGCTCATTAATGATCACTAACTGATCCTGAATACCTACTTACGTCAGACATAACCCCACCGTGTCCTCAATTGGAGAAGGAGCTCGCAAAAGAGACAATCACGGTTACGCACACAGTTGGCATATTTTAATTAAGTTCACTTCAAGTTATCTAGATGTTAAAAAAAACTTTCCAAGTTGCCACATAACCGCGGGCACGACTTTCCTAAAGATATAAACCTTGCACGGGTGCTCCAAGTCCATCACAAACTACCACAAGCTGCATAGGAAGCTTCGACCACAGAAAACCCGTGATCTCCTTGGATCCCTTAGTGGAAAACCTCAATCTCCGGGTAGCCCAAAGTATCCCCGGAATCCCGACGCACAAGACATCTCGAGAAGGTGAATACAAATCGAGAAACACCGCCCGTCCTGGTGACGACCCCTATAAGAGCCGCGTATCTCAGTCTCAGGATACGTCGGGTAAGTGAAGCATATGGTGGCGTGATAGAAATCTCCTGAGTTGCCCTGGGTTGGCCCCGCACGATGCTTTACTTTGGACCAACACTCATGAGGAGCACTAGCCCAAGGGTTGATTAATAGTCCTCGAGGTAGCTATTCCCTATGCCTTTTATTATTAAGTTCTTTAGCAAATGGAGTACCAAAGTTGGGTCTTTCCAGACAATTCTTAAACCAAAATGAGTTATGAAGGGGGTTCCCATAACAACCCCAAGCGTGTTAGGAGCGATCAATATGGAATGTAACACTGGTAGCCGAAACTAAGGCGGCAAAAGCGGAACAAAACACAAAGAAAAAGGCCAAGCCTTCTACCAAGTATATAGGTGCATTAAATTAAATAGCAGTAATAAGATGATATTCAAAATGTCCATGTTATCACATGGATTAGCCTGCACCCGCAACTAGCAAAGCTATGAGACGGTTGAGCAAGCGCTAACTTAGCCAATCGATGTTTTGCTAGGATGTGGAGGGTTAGAGGCTTTTCATGGAAATGTTTGGAGGCTTGATATTCAGGTGGTAGGCAGCGATAAATAGCAAAGGGAACATGTCATCTAAGCACAAAAAAATTAGAGGCGATATCAAGGTCACAATCATCTCTCGTGATGCTTCTTCTGATGGGTACAACTCTTGCTCTTCACGAACGTACTCAACATGATCCTCACACTATTTCTTAGCTCCTGATGGTACCCAAATAAAATACACATCCAATGAACACCCAACAAGGTGCAATGCTTCAACCAGCATGATGCATGAGTGTGGGTATGAAAGGAGCATGGCAATGCCAACTAGTCATCTTTCTCATGCATTGATTAAGTTGTTTAGCATTCCGGACAGAAACTCAAGTTTATTTATCTGGCATAAATGGACATGTAAGAAATGGATGCATCATGAGAAAATGGCGCAAAAACATATAAGGAACGTCGCACACCGAGCTACGGATCTCTCAGTATTCTCAAAACAAGGTACGAAAGGTAACCATGTCGAAACATCACTTGAGAGAGAGAGCTATGGGCATTTTTTTGCCACTCCAAGTATGCACTGGATTGGGCACGAAATTCTAGGTGTAATAGACCTAAAGATCATGCAGAACAATGGAACACAACTCACACAAAGCACGAAACAATTTAGCAACCAATCTGTCCACAAATAGCAACATACCTCTTTGTTCATGTGAAAACTAGTAGCTACAACCACTGAAAAAGTTCAACCAAGACATGCATATGAATCTATCAAAGAGCACAACAATACTTAACTAACAACAACATGGATTGGTTCATGAAAAATGGAATTCAAGCTCCTAACATGGCAAGAAATATCAAAGATTAAGACTTAGTGAAAATCTCAGTTTGCACTAGCAGCTTTTAACCCGATGGCAAGTTGACATCATTAAAACTCTACTCACAACAAATTTCATGGCATGAAATTTCACGAGATGATAAAGGGCCACAACTACCTCAAATCACACTCACAAAGCATGAGATGAAACTGCACAGACTTCAGGGTAGCGTCTTCTAAACATGGCATGTTAATAACTGCCGACTCTCAGACTTAGTCAAATTTCACAAAGGGGAATTACAACCATTTACAACATCATAGCATATTTGAGAGGAATAATAACTAATAAGCAAAACCTATTTGGCAAGTTGATGGCACCATTTGTAGAGGGCAACGAGCACTACATTTCATGGCACTCGACGAACCACAAAGGATCAACAGATTCATGGGAATCATCAAAACAACATGGAAATAAAATAATAGGTTCAACACTTAGAAATATTTGAGCACATGAAAACAACTATATTATCTTAGCATGTTGATAGCAACAAACCCACAAATCCAAAAGCTTATCAAGACAAGGAAAAATACCAGGGCCTAGTACCCTCAAAACTCTACCACATTCATGTTGACAAGTTTACCAAACAATGCAAGGATTAAATCATGCAAAAATAACAAAATGGCTCCTTAACACAAAATAACATTTTCACAAAGTTGCTCCAATGGCCAAACTAATGGCACCACTGGATTCCTAGGATATTTCTACCCCTTCTCACTCCTATGTTACCGTAGAGAAACCACCCACAAAACTTGCACAAAACAACGTACAAGTTATAAGTCATAACTTGCCAAAAATGGCAGCTGCCAGATCTTGCCATGTCCAGATCTGGACACTTCCTAAAATGGAATAACACAAACGGGGAATTAAATAGTCTAAAAAACAACCCAATGGGGGCCAGTGGTCATAGGCACCAGGTCCCAGAGGGGCTGACATGTGGGGCCTTAGACCCACTGTCATTGACCGTGCGCACCAAATGGGAAAAAAGGGGGACTAAATGTGCGCTTGAGGGGATCGAAACTGGGTCACCTGGATAGAACTCCAGCGATGCAACCACTATGCTACGGTGCGGCTTCTGCCACAGAGGGGGCACTAGCATTCAAATACGCTCGCAGCTCAATGACTTGAATGCGAGCGAGATCACGGTGATGACGCGACATCTGCCGGTGCACACAATAGAGGTGGGGTTACGAGTTCCTAATACGATGTTACCCTACACGCGCGCAACTAAACGGAGCAAGGGGGGGCTCAACACACGCACACACATGCTACTGTTGACGGCGTCCCGAGGAGGGGGCAATGGCTCGACGTGCTCCGACAGCTCACGAGGGGACCGCTGGCTAGAATCGTTCCTACATCGCAATGCATGCTCACTAGACATGCGCAAGATATGCCCACGAGATCGACACACTCGTGCACGGCGAGGTCTGATAGAGAACCTTTCAGACCCAATGAGAACATCGACCCTAGGCCCTAATTGAGAGGGAGAAGATGACGTGGAGGCGCGACAACTCACCTAGGGGGCTTGACGGGGTCAATCAAGCTCGGGGACTAACGACGGGGATGAATTTGGCGAGCGACGAGTTCTGCCCGAGTGAGAAGACCAGCGAGAATCGACTGCGTCTTGGCATCTCATGAGGCTGTAGTGGACATCGAGGATGTAGCCGACCTTAGCACAACTCGTGGACATGACCGCCATGCAATACCTCATGGGAGTGCGCGCTGGCGAGGATCGTTTCACTTCGATGCTCTCGGCTACGATGGGGAAATGGACCTGGAGGGGACTAGCTCACCTGGCGGCAGCCAGGGGGAGGAAGAGGGAACTCTAGTGGTGGCTCGGACGCCGAGGGAGGTTTTATAGGGGCTGGTCCCGATGGCTGCCGTCGTGGCAATGCCGCCGGGACACCTTTCTGCCTTGCTTGTGAGAGGGAGGTGGAAAATAGGTCGAGGACGACGCTGCGCTGGGTGGCTGGCTGGTGGGGTCGAGCACGCCACGCTAGAGAGGAGGCGCGCGCGAGGCTGCTTCAGCTTAGCTGGGGGTTTCCTTGGGCCGCGCTGGGCTTGCTACTCGTAATTGCTAGCTGGGCCATGAAGGGCACATGGGCTCCCTCAGTCCAGCTCTCTCCCTTAGAAAACAAATAAGGTTTTCACCTTTCAAAATAAACAGCAACAACAAATAAAAACCAGGGAGTTTGGAAGAGTATTTTGAGAAGAGAAAATAGTTTGTCATTCAAAAAAATTAGCTCCATTTAACAAAATTAATTGACCATTTTTAGAGCAAAGAAATAAGTCACTCAAATATATATAGGAATCTATTTTAGCAAAAGACACAAAAGGAAAAAACAACAACACATGACTAAGAGCTATTTTAAAATACCTAACAAATTATTAGGTGAATGTGCAACATTTTATTAAATTGATTAGGGTAAGTAAAATCACCACATCTCATAGTATTGGAGTTAAAAGGGGTTTTAGGCATAGGTGAAAAAGAATTTATAAGAGGATCCACACAACACAAAACTCACATACAAGCACACCAACTCCACATCACTCACTCACACTCAACATAACAGAACAAGCATGATGCAACTTGAGATGATGATATGATGCCATGATGCACAATGACATGAAGCACTTTTACTAAACCCAACACACATGTGGGTAGACACGGAAGTCATACATGGAATATTACAAAGGTGGCAAGGTAATGAACTTGGGCTGTTATGCAAACTCACTTTGGAAAACCTTGTGAGCCAAGGATTCTTGCCGGCTCGAAAGGATGTAAACTAGCGAGCTCCCAAAGAAGAGCCTTATCCCCAGTCTCGTCAAGGAGAAGTTGCTATCTTTACTTATCACTTGCGTACAGATTTTTGACCGCCCGGTTCAAAGTTCTTCAGGGACCTTTTGCACTTCTTCAATCTCAGGCCTTAGGATATTGGTCCCAATTCTATGACGAACATATGCCAATTTCAAGTTTTATGCGAAGTATATCTCTAGATTGAGCCGTCATTGATTCTGTTTAGGGAATTCTTCTATGCCAATCATCAAACTGAAGTCAAGAATGGCCCTTCTTGTGAACTTTGCGCAATCTCCTTCGAGAAAAGGAGGAATAATTTGTTTCTCGAGTCTAAATTGGCGAGTCATCCGAAGGGATGGTACAAGACCTAGTTCTATTGCAAAAAATACTGCCCTCGCGAAAGAAAATCCCGTACCGTGTTATAGGTTGGAAAGTATTAAGCGAAGTAGAATTCCCAGGTTGGGCAACGGATGAGGAGAGGGATGTGATGGCTCCAATTCACAGAAAATTGAGAGCCTTAGTTTCTCATGGCCTAACCAGGATCGACCTCATCCGTTGCTGGCTAAAATGGCCCATCCACCCTGTCAGTGTGAGGAGTGATTTAATGTGCGGCTACTCAAGTGACTCATCCGACGCCCAATGTTTCTCCACCCAAGACTTAACTGACGATGCCCTTAAAAAGAGACAAATATATTTTTATCCCACTCAAAAGAGAGGTGCAGTGTTGCTGGTTTAGGTCCATTTTATCTGTTAAATCCTCCGCCACTGATACTGATCTTTTTTCCATTAAGTATACTTTGTTCTTTTCTAATTTCATCTTGACCTGCCATCCTTATCATGCTCTTTCATTTGCAGGAGGATTCTAGCTTTTGGAAAGTCACACCTCAGATCCTTGTTTTTTTCTCGGGCCAAGGGAGCGATCCGGCTCATGATGACTGTGACAGCCCGATGCCGACGCTCCAGAAGATTCCCCCTTTATTCCGTTTCCGTCGTGTGTTTAGTGTTATTCGTTGCATCGTCATGTAGTTGCATCATCGCATCATGCATGGCATCATGTCAACTGTGTTATTTGTCGGTGTTGCTTGTGAGTGCTTTGTGAGTGTGGCGTTGTTCATTGGCGTGACGAGAGTGGGTGGAACAGAGCCGCTTCAAACCCTATTGCACCGAGGACGTAAACCTTCTCTCCTCTCTTATTCTATTTTTGTGGTGGCGTAAAAGATTTCAATCATTAAGCCCCCGTCTAAAAATTCATCTTCTTTTAAACTGTCCTTTTATTAAATGTGGGGGCAACCCCTCTGGGTTTCATTATTTTACCTTTTATTTATTTTTTTAAAAACAAGAGACCCATTTCATTTAATGGGTTTGGTTTTATTCTTTTGCAAGAAAAGGGGTTATTTTTATTTTCTTGTTAAAAGAGTTCTATTTTAATTCTTTAAAAGGGTTTTGATTTTTTTAATTCTTTTAAAAAGGGTTTTATTTTAATTCTTAAAAAGGTTTCATTTTATTTGTTTTAAAATGCCAATCTAATTTATAGTTGGGGTATATTTTATTTTCAAGAAGTCAAAAGGCATTTTTTCTATTTTGTTAAAAAAACCTTTTTTTCCTTTTGTTTGAGTTTTCTGTTTTTTTTAAAGTATAAAAACAACAAAAGAGGGAGGGAGTTCCCAGGCCCAAGGGAGCCAGCCGGCCAGGCGCATCCCAGCTCCCCTGCTGACCTAGCCCAGCCCGCAGCCCCTGCCTCCCCGTGCCTCTCTCTCCTCCCGCAGCGCCGCCTCCTCCCCAATGGCCACGCGTGCAACCTCCCGCAGCCGCCGAGCCCTCGTTCTCCCCTTGTTCCATGCCTCTCCCTCCTCCCAGCACCTCTCCTCGCCCCTCCGCGCCACCCCACACGCCGCCCTCATCCCGCCGTTTGGCCGCCCCGCCGTCTTGCCTGCTGCAAGGAGCGCGGCCCCATGCCGGGCAAGCCGCCGCCGGCCTCGCACGTCGCCTGCTACCGGAGCTGCCGCCGCCCTGCCTGAAGGCCTCCTGCGCCGTTTCCCTCACCGCACTGCGCCCCGCCATGCAGCTCACCAGCCGTCGCCCCTGGCCCCGCCCGTGCTCACCCCGCTCGCCTGCTGCAAGGGGCCCCGAGGTCCTCCCGTGCCCGTGTCAAGGCCTCCACCGGCCGCCGCCCCTAGGAGAAGTTCCTGGGCCGCCTTGTCCTCCCGTTGCCGGCGCGCCGCCCGCCGTGCTCGCCTCTGCTGGCCGCCGCTTGCCGCCGTTTTACTGCTCCTATTGCTGCCGCCTGATGCAGGTTGCTATTAGTTGATGTGAGTTGCTGTTGCCGCTACGGCCTCGCTGCACCTGTAGCTGTTGCTGTCGGCCGCCTGCAGTAGCTCCCCTGCCTGTCGCCATGCTGGTTGCTGTTGCTGCATGCTGCTACTAGCTGTTGTTGCTAGCATATGCTGGATGTCGTTGCTTGCTGTAGCTGCTTGCTAATGCTATAGCTTGCTGCTAGCTAGTCGTGTCGTAGCTTGCTGCTGCTTGCCGTCGTGTGCTGTTAGTTACTAGCAGTAGTTTCTGTTTGCTGCTAGGCTATTTGTGCCATAGCTTAGTGCTAAGCTGCTTGCTGTTGCCAGGAGTGGCCGTTGCCTAGTGCTGTTGTTAGATAGCTGCAGGTTGCTGCGGCTGTTGCTTTGATGCTTGCCGTTTTTGCTGCCGCAATTAGATGCTGTAGCTGCTGCTACTTGTAGTTTGCTGCTAGATAGGGCTAGTTTGCCATGTTGTTGTGTCGCCGTAGCTTACTCTTAGTTGCTGCCGTCGGTGCTTCGGTTGTGTCGCTGGTTACCGACGCCGAAGGCTGTGTGCACCTTTCCCGCCTGCCGTGGTTCGTCGACAAGTCCGCTGGGAACCACGATGTCGAGTACGACTACCGTCGACGAGACCGAGTACCTCGACTTCCACGACGACCACGACCTCCACGACGATCGTTGATCTCCTTCACCGACCCGATCCCCTCCGATTCACACGCGTTGAAGGTATAACGATGAGACGTGTCATGTACCGAATGCATGTTGTATGAGATGAATGTATGTTTGTGCAGTATATTAACCCGTTGCACGTTGTCTTCTTTCCGTCGCGCCTCGACACATGGGAACCTGGTATACGAGATCACCACATTCTTATTTACCGTTCCCGCGCGTGCTTTCAGATCGTTGGCACGATATCTCGACGAGTTATCGGGATAGGAACGTTGCCGTGGCATCGTTTCCGTCCTGCCGCCATAGTTTCCCTTTCGTTCGCTGTGGCGACACCTGCTTCTTTCTCTTCTTGCCGTGATGTTGTAACTTGCATGCATAAAGCATTCATGGCATATATATTCTTGTGTTGCATGTCTCTTGTGCCGTAGCTCCGATCCTTGTTTCGCGTGTAACCGTCTAGGGTGCCACGTAGGATCATCGCTACACCCTTGCCATGTTAACAACAATTAAATATTGCGGTGTAAGTAATCGGGAGTGAACTAAATAATTAATCGTGGAGTTTCGTCGATATGCAACCCGTTGCATATCGAGCTTCACTTAATGTGTAGAGTTTGCGTGAGGTGAATTGCCATGCCATCCCTTGCATCATTGAACTGACCATGCATCATATTAGATGGTGCATCATGTTGTGCATTTGCCGTGGTGAATATTTGTGTTGATGTTTGTTTCCGGTTTGCCCGTCTCGATAGAGTTCCGCAAGCGTGTCGGAATGTGAGGATCCGTTCGACTACGATGGTTTGTCGACTCCACCGAGTTGTTCTTCTTCCAAGCGGGATCTCAGGCAAGATGATCATTTCCCTAGATACCATTACTATCATTGCCATGCTAGTTTATCGCTTCTATCGTTGATGTCTCGTTGCCTACCACCTGTTAAATGTCAGCCTCTCAACAATGCCATGATTACCTTCAACCTGTTCGACCTAGCAAACCACTGATTGGCTATGTTACTGCTTGCTTAACCCTGTTGTTAGCGTTGCTAGTTGCAGGGGCATTGCTTCCATGTGAAAACATGGGTTCCTTGTTATATCACCCTATTAATTCTATTTAATTTAATGCGCCTATATACTTGGTAAAAGGTGGAAGGCTCGGCCTTTCTAGCCTGGTGTTTTGTTCCACCTTTGCCCCCTTAGTTTCGGCTACCGGTGTTATGTTCCATAAATGAGCGCTCCTAACACGATCGGGGTTGTTATGGGGACCCCCTTGATAATTCGTTTTAGATTAAAGCTGGTCCGGCAAGCCCAACATTGGTTCTACATTTGCCCAACATAATAACTTGTTAATACTGAAAGCATAGGGCGTCATGAACCCGAGGAGTAATTTCACATAATACAGGGGGGCCAGTGCTGTTGCAGCTGGTCCAAAACTAGAGCCGTTTGCGGGGCCAACCCGGGCAACTCGGGAGATTTCTATCAGGCCACCGTACGCTGTGCGTATCCGTCGTGTCCTGAGAACGAGATACGCGGCTCCTATCGGGATCGTCGACACGCCGGGCGGCCTTGCTGGATTAGTTTTACCTTTGATGAGATATCTTGTGCATCGGGATTCCGGTGATGCTTTGGGTAATCTCAGAGTTGAGGTTTTCCACTAGGGAATCTGACGAGATCGCGAGCTTCGTGATTGAGGATTTCTATGCGGCTTGTGGTAATTTGTGATGGACTAGTTGGAGCACCCCAGCAGGGTTAAATCTTTCGGAAAGCCGTGCCCGCAGTTATGTGGTAACGTGGAAACTTTGTTTAACACTGGTTCTAGATAACTTGAAGTTAATTAATTAAAAACATGCCAACTGTGTGCGTAACCGTGATTGTCTCTTTCGTGAGTTCCTTCTCCGATCGAGGACACGGTGGGGTTATGTCTGACGTAGGTAGGTGTTCAGGATCATTCATTTGATCATTAGTAGACACGTCCGTTATGCGTAGATCTCCCCTCTCTTATTTCTTGTACTCGTAAGTTTAGCCACCAAATAAATGCTTAGCCGCTGCTGCAACCTCACCACTTAACCTTCCCTCACCCATTTAAGCTTTGCTAGTCTTGATACCTTTGGAAATGAGATTGCTGAGTCCCCTGTGGCTCACAGATTACTACAACACCAGTTGCAGGTACAGGTAAAGGTTACTTAACGCGAGCGCGTTGATTGTTCATTTGGAGTTGCTTCTTCTTCTTATTCTTCATTGATCTAGGATGGGTTCCAGGCCGGCAGCCTGGGATAGCAAGGATGGACGTCGTTCTTCTTTTGTCGTTTGTTTTCGTCCGTAGTCGGACCCTGCTCTTACTCTTGATGATTATGTAATGTACTGATGTGACTCTGATGTAGCTTGTGGCGAGTGTAAGCCAACTCTTTATATATCTCTTCTTTTCAGTACATGTACTTGTAATGATATCCATTCTTGCGACACGGCGAGATGCGCTTCTATCCCTGACGAGGTCTTCGTGCCAAATTGAGGATAGGGTCGCATCTTGGGCGTGACAATGACCCAGCTCCTTGCTCATCTTCAGGAGAACTATCTGTTGGAAATATGCCCTAGAGGCAATAATAAATTAGTTATTATTATATTTCTATGTTCATGATAATCGTTTATTATCCATGCTATAATTGTATTGATTGGAAACACAATACTTCTGTGGATACATAGACAAAACACTATCCCTAGTAAGCCTCTAGTTGACTAGCTCGTTGATCAAAGATGGTCAAGGTTTCCTGACCATAGCAAGTGTTGTTACTTGATAACGGGATCACATCATTAGGAGAATCATGTGATGGACAAGACCCAAACTATGAATGTAGCATATTGATCGTTTCGTTTTATTGCTATAGTTTTCTACGTGTCAAGTATTTGTTCCTATGACCATGAGATCATATAACTCACTGGCACCAGAGGAATACCTTGTGTGTATCAAACGTCACAACGTAACTGGGTGACTATAAAGATGTTGTACAGGTATCTCCGAAGGTGTCCGTTGAGTTAGTATGGATCAAGACTGGGATTTGTCACTTCGTGTGACAGAGAGGTATCTTGGGGCCCACTCGGTAATACAACATCACACACAAGCCTTGCAAGCAATGTGACTTAGTGTATGTCACGGGATCTTGTATTATGGAACGATTAAAGAGACTTGCCGGTGAACGAGATTGAAATAGGTATGCGGATACTGACGATCGAATCTCGGGCAAGTAACATACCGAAGGACAAAGGGAATGACATACGGGATTATACGAATCCTTGACACTGAGGTTCAACCGATAAGATCTTCGGAGAATATGTAGGATCCAATATGGCATCCAGGTCCCGCTATTGGATATTGACCGAGGAGTCTCTCGGGTCATGTCTACATAGTTCTCGAACCCGCAGGGTCTGCACACTTAAGGTTCGACGATGTTTTACGCGTATTTGAGTTATATGGTTGGTTACCGAATGTTGTTCGGAGTCCCGGATGAGATCACGGATGTCATGAGGGTTTCCGGAATGGTCCGGAGACAAAGATTGATATATAGGATGACCTCATTTCATTACCGGAAAGTTTTTGGCGTTACCGGGAATGTACGGGGAGTGACGAATGGGTTCTGGATGTTCACCGGGGGGCAGCCCACCCGGGGGAAGCCCATAGGCCTTAGGGGTGCCGCACCAGCCCTTAGTGGGCTGGTGGGACAGCCCACGAGGCCCTATGCGCAGGAATCAAAGGAAAAGGAAAAAAAAGGGGAAGTGGGAAAGTGGAGAAGGACTCCACCTTCCAATCCTAGTTGGACTAGGATTGGAAGGGGAGGACTTCCCCCCCTTGCTTCTGCCGACCCCTTGGGGCTCTCTTGAGCCTCAAGGCAGGTCCCTCCCCCTCCCTCCTATATATACTGGGGTATTAGGGCTGATTTGAGACAACTTTGCCACGGCAGCCCGACCACATACCTCCACGATTTTTCCTCTAGATCGTATTTCTGCGGAGCTCGGGCGGAGCCCTGCTAAGATAGATCACCACCAACCTCCGGAGCGCCATCACGCTGCCGGAGAACTCATCTACCTCTCCGTATATCTTGCTGGATCAAGAAGGCCGAGATCATCGTCGAGTTGTACGTGTGCTGAACGCGGAGGTGCCATCCGTTCGGCACTAGATCGGAGCGGATCGTGGGACGGATCGCGAGACGGTTCGTGGGCGTATCGAGGGACGTGAGGATGTTCCACTACATCAACCGCGTTTCTTAACGCTTCCTGATGTGCGATCTACAAGGGTACGTAGATCGGAAATCCCCTCTCGTAGATGGACGTCACCATGATAGGAATTGCGTGTGCGTAGGAATTTTTTTGTTTCCCATGCGACGTTCCCCAACACTATCTGAGGTAGAACTCGACTCACTTGGCCGTTTATATACTGAACTTGTTGACACGCCTTCCTCTTAGAACTATTTGAGGCAATGTTGAGGTAATTCCAATCTCTTAGAATTCCTTAGAAATGTTTGTTGCAAAAAACAAGGCAAGCCGTCCGGAAGGGTAAGATATCAAATCAAGACGCTCGTTCAGATCCCGATTTTCTTTTGAACGGTCAATCAAAATGCAGGAAACGAAGTGACTCGGGCGAGTTAGACCCTGGCTTGCCTCATGCATCGCCGGCCCATAGGCCACATGTTAAGGTGCCATGTATTCCTACGGATTTTCCCCTAAGACGGTCTCTTTAGACAACCTCTTAGCCCTTCAAACTCATTTTATCAGGAATCTCCTCCATCCGGGTGCCTCATCAGCAATGCAACTTCCCACCTTTAACATCATACGTGGGTAGGTTTCTAATCATGACCTGATTGCATATGTTTACCTTCCTTAGCATAATATTCCATTTCTGATCTTTATAGGGCCAAAGCTACTTTGTCTAGTCGCGTTGCCGGGTCATTTCTTGGTACTGAAAGCAAAGACATTTTGAACCCCCAAATGAAAAAGACAACCACCAAAGTTGGCCCTTCTGAAGAGAACATTCCAGATGTTGTAGCCGAACCGGCAACCGTTGGCCTAAATCAAATGAGCCGGTTCTAATGTGTGCACCAGTAGAGATTACATGCACTTCAATTGATACTTCTGCTCATCCACCAAGTCCGGCTTGTTATTCTAGTCCGGCGACTCATGTGTATGATTATATTCCACCGGCTAACCAGAGTACTCCGAATGTTGTTATTGTCAAAGGAAGCTTCTAAGCTCCTGTTGTTTCCACCTCTCTAGTTAAGATTGTGGCCAAGGAAGAACTAGTGAACTAGGATAAAGGGAAAACCCAATTGGAGCTCCCGAATATGTCAGTGTTCAGTATTGAAGAAATACACCAGCAATACTTAACCCGGCTGTGTGAGAGCCGGGAAATTGAAACCAATATGATCAATGCCATCAAGGAAAAATATGAAGTAAGATTTCCTACTTTAACCTTTCTATGTTTGTATACTGCCTATAGCTCCCAAGGACCAGCTTATTAAGAAAATGGTAAGCCATTTCTTCAAAATAAGCATAGAGAACTATATCTCTAGCCCCAAGGACTGGCTTAGCATGATAATGATAAGCTAGTTCTTCGTAAGTAAATATATAGATGTTGTGTCTATAGCCCCTAAGGACCGGCTTATCTCCGAGAGTGAGCTGGATCTTCTTTGAAGAAGTCAGCATTAATTTAGATGAAACTTGAAGTCATGTAGCCCCCAAGGGCTGACTTGTTTCTTTGAAATAGCCATGTCTTTATTGAATTTTGAAAATTGGACACATTAGCCCCCAAGTGCCGTATGGAATGTTTACAATCTGTACGTGACTTTTGATAAGAAAAAGCTAAATTTGGCACCGTAGCCCCCAAGAGTCAAGTCGTCTCTTTGTATGACGGGTTGTAATCTTTTTTATAAACAACTATTCATAAGCCTTTGTATATCTGTTAGGAATATGTAGCAGATGCTGAATCTGTGGCTGTAAAACTGCAAACGCTTGTGAAAGAAGAGATGAAGCTGAAAGCTGAAGCCGAGCTTATGGCGGCTCATTGTGATGCATCTGCGTGTCAGGTGCAGGATCGTTTTTAACAAGCCATAAAGATCTTTGAAGAATCAAAAATCACCCTTTTGAAACATGCTGAAAAAGCCGAGTGTAAACTTGGAACTCTGAATGAGACTCATTCTGCTCTTCTGAAAAATGTAAATGAGATGCTCGCGGCTATCTTTGGTATGCGCTTATAGCTCTTTACTTTAAAAGGTCGGGTTATGACGAGATAGCTATTCATTCCCATGCTTTTGTGTGTGTGTGTGTGGAAGAAGAACAGACCGCACTCTTGTGGAGTTGCCGATTGTGAAGCTTAAAGCGATTTTCACATATATAGAGAAGCTATTCACAGGGTCCGTTTTCTCCATAATGGCGGTGAAGAACTTGAAATACCAGCCCGAACCATCAAGGATATCTAGAAACAACTATCAACTGTGCCACAATGGGTCACAGAGATCCGAAAGTCGGCGGCTCGTGGAGGGGCAAATATGGCACTTGCGATGACGATGGCGTATCTTCCTGAACTGGATGTCGGAGCCCTGAAGGGTTGCTTTCTTGAATTAAACCTGGACGGATCATCATTTACTCAAGATGATTATGCTAAGTGCTTCAAGGAGACCCGACCATTGGCAACGCTGATAGCTAAAGAGATTGATCTGTCCAAGTTCTATCATGCATACTCCTACTTCTTAAAAAACAGCGCCAGAAATTGACACGTTGACGGAGACTTGCTTGCGTTGGTTTTTCCCTTGAAGGCGAAAGGGTGATGCAGCACATGAGCAGTAAGTATTTCCCTAAGTTTGAGAACCAAGGTATCAATCCAGTAGGAGAATCTCGTCAAGTCCAGAGTACCTGCACAAACACAAAAGAGCTTGCACCCAACGCTATAAAGGGGTTGTAAATCCCTTCAAGATTGATTGCAAAGTGAGATCTGAAGGTGGAAAGGGCAACGAAGAAAAGTGTAAGGCTGAAAATATGGTGTGAAGTAGACCCCGGGGCCATAGTGTTCACTAGAGGCTTCTCTCAAAATAGCAAATATTACGGTGGGTGAACAAATTACTGTCGAGCAATTGATAGAACCGCGCAAAGTCATGACAATATCTAAGGCAATGATCATACATATAGGCATCATGTCCGAGACAAGTAGACCGGTACTTTCTACATCTACTACTATTACTCCACAATCGACCGCTATCCAGCAGGCATCTATTGTGTTGAGTTCATGACGAACAGAGTAACGCCTTAAGCAAAATGACATGATGTAGAGGGATAAACTCAAACCAATGATGAAAACCCCATATTTTTACCCTTGATGGCAACAACATGATGCATGCCTCGCTACCCCTTCTAACACTGGGTGAGGTCACCACACGGTATAAACCCAAAACCAAGCACTTCTCCCATTGCAAGAATCATAGATCAAGCTGGAAAAACAAAACCCACAACTCGAAGAGAATTACAAGGATATGAAATCATGCATAAGAGAGATCAGAAGAAACTCAAATAAGATTCATAGATAATCTGATCATAAATCCACAATTCATCGGATCTCGACAAACACACCGCAAAAGAAGATTACATCGGATAGATCTCCATGAAGATCATGGAGAACTTTGTATTGAAGATTCAAGAGAGAGAAGAAGCCATCTAGCTACTACCTATGGACCCGTAGGTCTATGGTGAAGTACTCACGCATCATCGGAGAGGTCATGGTGTTGATGAAGAAGCCCTCCGTATCCGAATCCCCCTCCGGCAAGGCACCAGAACGTGCCCCAGATGGGATCTTGCGGAGACAGAAGCTTGCGGCGGCGGAAAAGTACTTTCGATGATCTCCTAACTTTTTCTGGAATTATTGGGAATATATAGGCGAAAGACCTAGGGCAGAGGTGGCCTAGGGAGCCCACAAGCCTAGGAGGCACGGCCCCCCTGGCCGCGGCTAGGGGGCTTGTGGGGTCCCTGGTGGCCCCCTGCCTTGGTTCTCAAGCTTCCCGATCTTCTTCTGTTTTGGAAAAAAGTCTTTCCGGAAGTTTTATTCCGTTTGGACTCCGTTTAAAATCCTCCTCTCAAAAGGGTCAAAAACACGAAAAAAACAGGAACCGACACTTGGCACTCAGTTAATAGGTTAGTCCCAAAAAAGATATAAAAGGCATACAAAATATCCAAATTTGACAGGATAATAGCATGAAACCATCAAAAATTATAGATACGTTAGAGACGTATCAAGCATCCCCAAGCTTAACTCCTGCTCGTCCTCGAGTAGGGAAGTGATAAATACTGAATTTTTGATGTGGAATGCTACCTAGCATAGTTGTCCTTTGCAACTTCTTTCTTGTGACATGAATGTTCAGATCCGTAAGATTCAAAACAATAGTTTGCTATTGACATGAAAACAATAATACTTCAAGCTAACTAGCAAGGTAATCATGAACTTTCGAAATAACAAGGCCAAAGAAAGTTATCCCTAGAAAATCATATAGTCTGGCTATGCTCCATCATCCCCACACAACTAATTTAAATCATGCACAACCCCGGTATTGGCCAAGTAATTGTTTTCGCACTCTTACTTTCTTAAACCTTTTACAACTATCACACAATACATGAGCGTGAGCCATGGATATAGCACTATAGGTGGAATAGAGTGTGGTGGTGGTTGTGAGACAAAAAGGAGGAGATGGTCACATTGACTCGGCGTATCAAAAGGCTATGCAGATGCCCATTAATATATATCAATGTGAATGAGTAGGAATTAACATACAAAGGAGGCACTAGAGCTATAAGTATGTGAAGGCTCAAATGGAGAACTAGTGGGTGTGCATCCAACTTGCTTGCTCACGAATCCCTAGGGCAATTTTGAGGAAGCCCATCATTGGAATATACAAGACAAGTTATAAAATGAAGATTCCCACTAGCATATGGTGTTGACGAAACGAGAGGCTCTCAATCATGAAGAACGTGGTGCTTTTATGAAGCACAAGTGTGGAAAAAGATAGTAGCATTGTCCCTTCTCTCTTTTTATCTCTTTTTTTATTTTTTTATTTGGGCTCTTGGGCCTCTTTTTTTTCTCTTTTTTTATTTGGGCTCTTTGGCCTCTTTTTTTTTAATTTCCTCACGTGTGACAATGCTCTAATAATGATGATCATCACACTTTTATTTACTCACAGCTCAAAGCTCAGAACGATGATGACTCTATAGGAAATGCCTCCAGTAGTGTACCGGGATGTGCAACGATCTAGCTTGGCATATGACGTTGAAACATCTCGCTAGCTATCTTACGATCATGCAATGGCAATATGAGAGTGACGGCACAAGTCATGAGACGGAACGGTGGGAGTTGCATGGCAATATATCTCGGAATGGCTATGAAAATGCCATAGTAGGTAGGTATGGTGGCTGTTTTGAGGAAGGCATATGGTGGGTTTGTGCACCGGCGAAAATTGCGCGACACTAGAGAGGCTAGCAATGGTGGAAGGTGAAAGTGCATCTATACCATGGACTCATATTAGTCATGAAGAACTCACATACTTGTTGCGAAAGTTTTTATTAGTAATCGAAACAAAGTGCTAAACGCATACTCCTAGGGGAAGGGTTGGTAGGTGTTAACCATCGTGCGATCCCGACCGCAACACAAAGAATGACAACCAATAAATCAATTATGCTCCGACTTCCTAACACAACGGTTCACCATACGTGCATGCTACGGGAATCACTAACTTCAACACAAGTATTTCTAGATTCTCAACACCCTACTAATATAACTCTTAATATTACCAAATCCATGCCTCAAAACTAATTGAGAGGAATCAAAACTTCTCTTTCTACTCAATGCACATGAAGATGGAGGTTTCTCTATCCTCTTTGGGTACCTATCACCTTTATGACTACTTTCATAGCACAAGCCAACTACCAAGTTACGCACCGCCGTGCTCTAGAAGATCTAAGTGAAGCACATAGAGAAAAATTATCTAGCTCAAAAGATATAAGTGAAGCACGATGAGCATTCTAGCAAAATCACGATGAGTGCATGTATCTCTCAAAAGGTGTGCAGTAAGGATGATTGTGACACAACAAAAATAAAAGACTCCTACGATACAAGACGCTCCAAGCAGAACACATATCATGTGGTGAATAAAAATATAGCTCCAAGTAATGTTACCGATGGAATGAAGACGAAAGAGGGGATGCCTTCCCGGGGCATCCCCAAGCTTAGGCTTTTTGGTGTCGTTGAATTTGTCTTGGGATGACTTGGGCATCCCCAAGCTTGAGCTCTTTCCACTCCTGATCTCTTTGTCCATGAGAACATCATCCAAAACTTGAAAACTTCACAACACAAAACTTAAACAGAAATTCGTGATAACATTAGCACAAGAAAACAAACTACCACCTCTTTAGGTACTATAGCACACATGATTTCTATTTAAATTGGTGTTAGAGTACTATATTCTCACTTTTCCATGGCTAGTACCCCCCGATACTATCCATAGTTTCATCAAAACAAGCAACCAACTCAACAAAAACAGAATCTATCAAAAAAAGAATCTGTAGCAATCTGAATACTTCATATACTTCTGGTACCTCAAAAATTTTGAACTATTACGACTGTGTGGGAAAAAGGCATATCAACGAGAAGCAAAAAGAATCAACTCAAAATTGCTTTCTGAATAAAAATGAAAAATAATCTCGTGAGCGAAAAGTTTCTGTCTTTTTCCAGCAGGATAAAACAACCATCACCAAGACTAGTCATAAAGGTTTTGCTAGGCTCAAACACAAAAAGAAACACAAAATACACAATCATAACATAATTATGATAGTGTGGACGCAAGAAAACAGAAAGAAAAAGATAAATTCATTGGGTTGCCTCCCAACAAGCGCTATTGTTTAACGCCCTTAGCTAGGCATTGATAATTCAGTGATGCTCACACAAAAGACAAGAATTGAAGCACAACAAGAGCATCATAAAGCATGTGAAAATCACATCTAAGTCTAACATACTTCCTATGCATAGGCATTTTATAGGAAAACAGATTTTCAAGACAACCAATAGTTACCATATGCAAGGAAGAAGAAAGAGGCAATAGCAATCTCAACATAACGAGAGATAATTTGGTAACATGAAAGGTTCTACCACAATATTTTCCCCTCTCATAGCAATTACAAGTGGGATCATAATCAAATTCAACAATATACTATCACCAAGGATATTCTTTTCATGATCCATATGCATGCAAAGTTGACGATCTTCAAAAACAGTGGGATTATCATCAACTAAAGTCATGACTTCTCCAAACCCACTTTCAATATTGTTGCAAATATCATAATCATCATGAGGCTTAAACAAATTTTCAAGATCATAAGAAATTTTTTCACCCCAATCACGATCATTGCAACAAGTAGTGGACATAGCAAAACTAGCATCCCCAAGCTTAGGGTTTTGCATATTTTTAGCATGATTATCATTAATAGAATTTATAATGAAATCATTGCAATCATGCTTTTCATTCAAGAAGCCCTCGTGAATCACTTCATAAATTTCTTCATCATGATTTTTAGATTCACGCATCTCAAGCAAAACTCCATAGAAAAAGTCAAGTGCACTCAACTCACTAGCAATTGGTTCAATATACTTGGATCTCTTAATAAGATTAGCAAGTTGATGAGGATCCGTATCAATAGATTTTCAGCAAGCGAAGATGCAAGCATATTGAAGGCACATAGCACACAAGCAAAGGAAAGGCAAACGAGAAAAAAGGGCGAATGAAAAAGGCAAATATGTTTGTATATTTTTGTTTTTCAGAAGTGGGGGAGAGGAAAACGAGAGGCAAAAAAATAGTAAATGCAAGAGATGAGTATGCGACACTTACTTGGATGAGTTCTTGACTTGATCCTCCCCGGCAACGGTGCCAGAAATCCTTCTGCTACTTCTCAAACAACAGCGCCATAAATTGACACGTTGACGGAGACTTGCTTGCGTTGGTTTTTCCCTTGAAGAGGGAAGGGTGATGCAGCACAGGAGCAATAAGTATTTCCCTCAGTTTGAGAACCAAGGTATCAATCCAGTAGGAGAATCTCGTCAAGTTCAGAGTACCTGCATAAACACAAAAGATCTTGCACCCAACGCTATAAAGGGGTTGTCAATCCCTTCAAGATTGATTGCAAAGTGAGATTTGAAGGCGGAAAGTGCAACGAAGAAAAAGTGTAAGGCTGAAAATATGGTGTGAAGTAGACCCGGGGGCCATAGTGTTCACTAGAGGCTTCTTTCAAAATAGCAAATATTACGGTGGGTGAACAAATTACTGTCGAGCAATTGATAGAACCGCGCAAAGTCATGACGATATCTAAGGCAATGATCATACATATAGGCATCACGTCCGATACAAGTAGACCGATACTTTCTGCATCTACTACTATTACTCCACACATCGACCGCTATCCGGCATGCATCTAGTGTATTGAGTTCATGACGAACAGAGTAATGCCTTAAGCAAGATGACATGATGTAGAGGGATAAACTCAAACCAATGATGAAAACCCCATCTTTTTACCCTTGATGGCAACAACACGATGCATGCCTCGCTACCCCTTCTGTCACTGGGTGAGGTCACCGCACGGTATGAACCCAAAACCAAGCACTTCTCCGATTGCAAGAATCATAGATCAAGATGGCCAAACAAAATCCACAACTCGAAGAGAATTACAAGGATATGAAATCATGCATAAGAGAGATCAGAAGAAACTCAAATAAGATTCATAGATAATCTGATCATAAATCCACAATTCATCGGATCTCGACAAACACACCGCAAAAGATGTTGGAAATATGCCCTAGAGGCAATAATAAATTAGTTATTATTATATTTCTTATTTCATGATAATCGTTTATTATCCATGCTATAATTGTATTGATTGGAAACACAATACTTGTGTGGATACATAGACAAAACACTGTCCCTAGTAAGCCTCTAGTTGACTAGCTCGTTGATCAAAGATGGTCAAGGTTTCCTGGCCATAGGCAAGTGTTGTCACTTGATAACGGGATCACATCATTAGGAGAATCATGTGATGGACTAGACCCAAACTAATAGACGTAGCATCTTGATCGTGTCATTTTGTTGCTACTGTTTTCTGCGTGTCAAGTATTTATTCCTATGACCATGAGATCATATAACTTACTAACACCGGAGGAATACTTTGTGTGTATCAAACGTCGCCACGTAACTGAGTGACTATAAAGATGCTCTACAGGTATCTCCGAAGGTGTTCGTTAAGTTAGTATGGATCAAGACTGGGATTTGTAACTCCGTGTGACGGAGAGGTATCTCGGGGCCCACTCGGTAATACAACATCACACACAAGCCTTGCAAGCAATGTGACTTAGTGTAAGTTACGGGATCTTGTATTACGGAACGAGTAAAGAGACTTGCTGGTAAACGAGATTGAAATAGGTATGCGGATACTGACGATCGAATCTCGGGCAAGTAACATACCGAAGCACAAAGGGAATGACATACGGGATTATATGAATCCTTGGCACTGAGGTTCAAACGATAAGATCTTCATAGAATATGTAGGATGCAATATGGGCATCCAGGTCCCACTATTGGATATTGACTGAGGAGTCTCTCGGGTCATGTCTACATAGTTCTCGAACCCGCAGGGTCTGCACACTTAAGGTTCGACGTTGTTTTATGCGTATTTGAGTTATATGGTTGGTTACCGAATGTTGTTCGGAGTCACGGATGAGATCACGGACGTCACGAGGGTTTCCGGAATTGTCCGGAAACGAAGATTGATATATAGGATGACCTCATTTGATTACCGGAAGGTTTTCGAGTTACCGGGAATGTACCGGGAAAGACGAATGGGTTCCGGGAGTTCACCGGGGGGGCCCACCCACCCCGGGGAAGCCCATAGGTGTTTGGGGTGCCGCACCAGCCCTTAGTGGGCTGGTGGGACAGCCCAAGAGATGCCTATGTGCATTGGGAAGAAAACCAAAGAGGAAAGAAAAAAAAAGGAGGTGGGAAAGGGAAGAAGGACTCCACCTTCCAAACCAAGTGGATTTCGGTTTGGGAGGGGGAGACCTTCCCCCTTAGGTTTGGACGACCCCTTGGGAGTCCTTGGACCCCAAGGCAAGGCTCCCCCTCCTCCTTCTATATATAGTGGGGTTTAGGGCTGATTTGAGACAACTTTTGCCACGGCAGCCCGACCACATATCTCCACGGTTTCACCTCTAGATCCCGTTTCTGCGGAGCTCGGGCGGAGCCCTGCTGAGACAAGATCATCACCAACCTCCGGAGCGCCG
The DNA here is from genome assembly GCF_904849725.1 of Hordeum vulgare subsp. vulgare. Classification (NCBI taxonomy): domain Eukaryota; kingdom Viridiplantae; phylum Streptophyta; class Magnoliopsida; order Poales; family Poaceae; genus Hordeum; species Hordeum vulgare. Next base: position 513,343,851 of record NC_058523.1, read on the forward strand.
TCACGCTGCCGGAGAGCTCTTCTACCTCTCCGTCTCTCTTGCTGGATCAAGAAGGCCGAGATCATCGTCGAGCTGTACATGTGCGGAACGCGGAGGTGCCGTCCGTTCGGCACTAGATCGTGGGACTGTTCGCGGGATAGTTCGCGAGGCGGATCGAGGGACGTGAGGACGTTCCACTACATCAACCGCGTTCACTAACGCTTCTGCTGTACGGTCTACAAGGGTACGTAGATCACACACCTCCTCTCGTAGATGGACATCACCATGATAGGTCTTCGTGCGCGTAGGAAATTTTTTGTTTCCCATGCGACGTTCCCCAACAGTGGCATCATGAGCTAGGTTCATGCGTAGATGTCTTCTCGAGTAGAACACAAAAGTTTTTGTGGGCGGTGATGTGCGTTTTGCTGCCCTCCTTAGTCTTTTCTTGATTCCGCGGTATTGTTGGATCGAAGCGGCTCGGACCGACATTACTCGTACGCTTACGAGAGACTGGTTTCATCGCTACGAGTAACTCCATTGCTCAAAGATGACTGGCGGGTGTCAGTTTATCCAACTTTAGTTGAATCGGATTTGACCGAGGAGGTCCTTGGATGAGGTTAAATAGCAACTCATATATCTCCGTTGTGGTGTTTGCGTAAGTAAGATGCGATCCTACTAGATACCCATGGTCACCACGTAAAACATGCAACAACAAAATTAGAGGACGTCTAACTTGTTTTTGCGGGGTATGCTTGTGATGTGATATGGCCAACGATGTGATGTGATATATTGGATGTATGAGATGATCATGTTGTAATAGTTAATATCGACTTGCACATCGATGGTACGGCAACCGGCAGGAGCCATAGGGTTGTCTCTAAACTAACGTTTGTGCTTGCAGATGCGTTTACTATTTTGCTAGGACGTAGCTTTAGTAGTAATAGCATGAGTAGCACGACAACCCCGATGGCGACACGTTGATGGAGATCATGATGATGGAGATCATGGTGTGACGCTGGTGACAAGAAGATCGTGCCGGTGCTTTGGTGATGGAGATCAAGAAGCACGTGATGATGGCCATATCATGTCACTTATGAATTGTATGTGATGTTAATCCTTTTATGCACCTTATTTTTCTTAGAACGACGGTAGCATTATGAGGTGATCTCTCACTAAAATTTCAAGACAAAATTGTGTTCTCCCCAACTGTGCACCGTTGCTACAGTTCGTCGTTTCGAGACACCACGTGATGATCGGGTGTGATAGACTCAACGTTCACATACAACGGGTGCAAAAATAGTTGCGCACGCGGAACACTCGGGTTAAGCTTGACGAGCCTAGCATGTGCAGACATGGCCTCGGAACACATGAGACCGAAAGGTCGAGCATGAATCGTATAGTTGATATGATTAGCATAGAGATGCTTACCACTGAAACTATTCTTGACTCACGTGATGATCGGACTTGAGATAGTGGATTTGGATCATGTACCACTCAAATGACTAGAGAGATGTACTTTTTGAGTGGGAGTTCTTAAGTAATATGATTAATTGAACTAATTGTCATGAACATAGTCTAATGGTCTTTGCGAATTACGATGTAGCTTGCGCTATAGCTCTACTGTTTTTTATATGTTCCTAGAGAAAATTTAGTTGAAAGTTGATAGTAGCAAACTTTGCAGACTAAGTCTATAAAACTGAGGATTGTCCTCGTTGCTGCACAGAAGGCTTATGTCCTTAATGCACCGCTCGGTGTGCTGCACCTCGAGCGTTGTCTGTGGATGCTGTGAACATCCGACATACACGTTTCTGATGACTACATGATAGTTCAGTGCAAAATACTTAATGGCTTAGAAGCAAGGCGCCGAAAACCGTTTAAAACGTCACGGAACATAAGTGATGTTCTAAAGAGATGAAATTGTGATTTCATGCTTGTGCCCTTGTTAAGAGGTACGAGACCTCCGACAAGATTCTTTGTCCACAAAGTAAAGGAGAAAAGCTCAATCGTTGAGCGTGTGCTCAGATTGTCTGAGTACGACAATCACTTGAATCAAGTGGGAGTTAATCTTCCAGATGAGATAGTGATGGTTCTCCAAAGTCACTGCCACCAAGCTGTGAGAGCTTCGTGATGAACTATAACATATCAAGGATAGATACAATGATCCTTGAGCGATTCACGATGTTTGACACTGCGAAAGTAGAAATCAAGAAGGAGCATCAATAGTTGATGGTTAGTAAAACCACTAAGTTTCAAGAAAGGCGAGGGCTAGAAAGGATACTTCGTGAAACGGCAAAACAGTTGCTGCGCTAATGAAGAGACCCAAGATTAAACCCAAACCCGAGACTAAGTGCTTCTGTAATGAGGGGAACAGTCACTGAGGCGGAGCAACTCTAGATACTTGGTAGATAAGTGGGCTGGCAAAAGTCGAGACAGAAGTATATTTGATATACATGATGTTGATGTGTACTTTACTAGTACTCCTAGTAGCACGAGGGTATTAGATACCGGTTCGGTTGCTAAGTGATTAGTGACACGAAATGAAAGCTACGGCATAAACGGAGACTAGTTAAAGGCGAGGTGACGATACGTGTTGGAAGTGTTTCCAAGGTTGATATGATCAAAAGTCGCACGCTCCCTCTACCGTCGGGATTGGTGTTAAACCTAAATAATTGTTATTTGGTGCTTGCGTTAAGCATGAACATGATTGGATCGTGTTTATTGCAATAAGATTATTCATTTAAAGAGAATAATGGTTACTCTATTTTCTTGAATAAATCACCTTCAATGGTTTATTGAATCTCGATCGTAGTGTTACACATGTTCATGATATTGGTGCCAAAAGATACGAGTTAATGATGATAGTACCACTTACTTGTGGCACTGCCGCTTGAGTCATGTTAGTATAAATTGCATGAAGAGGCTCCATGCTGATGGATCTTTGTACTCACCTGATTTCGAATCACTAGTGACATGCAAATCATACCACATGAGCAAGGCCTTGTTTTCATTGAGATGAAACAAGATAGTAACTTGTTGGAAGTGATACATTTTGATGCATGCAGTCCAATGGGTGCCGAGGCACGCAGTGGATATCATTATGTTCTTACTTCACTGACGATTTGAGTAGATACAAGAGTATTTACTTAATGAATCACAAATCTAAAATGTTGAAAAGTTCAAATCCGTTTCAGAGTGAAGTTCGTCGTAACAAGAGGATAAACTGTCTATGATATGATCATAGAAATGAATATCTGAGTTACGAGTTTTGGTACGCAGTTAAGACAATGTGGAAATTGTTTCGCAGTTCATGCCACCTAGAACATCATAATGTGATGATGTGTCTGAACGTCATAGCCACACACTATTTGGTATGGTGCTTGCTATGATGTCTCTTATCGAAATACCACTATCGTTTATGGGTTAAGCATTAGAGACAACCGCATTCACTTTAAATAGGGCACCGCGTATTTCCGTTGAGATGACACAGTATAGACTGAGGTTTAGAGAAATCTAAACTGTCGTTTCTTGAAAGTTTGGGGCTTCGACACTTATGTGAAAAAGTTTCAGTCTGATAAGCTCGAACCCAAAGCGGATAAATGCATCTTCATAGGATATCCAAAACAGTTGGGTACATCTCCTATCTCAGATCCGAAAGCAAAGTGTTTGTTTCTGTAAACGGATCCTTTCTCGAGGAAAGGTTTCTCTCGAAAGAATTGAGTGGGAGGGTAGTAGAACTTGATGAGGTGATTGAACCATCACTTCAACCAGTGTGTAGCAAGGCGCAGGAAATTGTTCCTGTGGCGCCTACACCAATTGAAGTGAAAGCTGATGATGGTGATCATCGAGCATCGGATCAAGTTACTACAAGCCTCGTAGGTTGACAAGGTCACGTGCTACTAAAGAGTGGTACGGTAACCCTGTCTTCGAGGTCAGGTTGTTGAGCAACAATGAACCTACGAGTTATGGAGAAAGCAATGGTGGGCCCGGATTCCGACAAATGGCTGGAGGCCATGAAATCCGAGAGAGGATCTGTCACATCCCTAACCCTTAAGCAAGATAGCATTGTGCTCATGTCTTCTTTGCATTTGCATCTAAGAAGTTTCAACAAAAGCAAGAAAGTGGCAAAGGAAAAACTCAAAACCCTAGCCACCATTTCAATTAAAGGAAATCTCAAACTAGTTCAAAATCAATGAACCCAAAATGGCCTCAAGAAATGTTCAAACTTTCTGATAAATCATGAAAGTAAATGAGCATTGGAGAAAACTATTTTCTTGACACCTTAAGCTTTTTGAATAAATGAAAAAGGCTACTGGTATCAAATTTTAAATTTGAAATCAGAAACTATAAATTTCCAAAAATGTTGAAAAGCTTGAAAATGGTTGGGGATATTATAACAAATATTTCAGGAGGTCTAAAATAGTTTTTACTTTTTGTTTTGGAGCTGAATTAATTAGCAAAACAATAATTAGCAAAACAAAAAAACAAAAACAGAAAAAAATGGAAAAACCTTACCTGTCGCTTAAGCCTGGCCCGGCCCATCCCTGGCTCGTCCCCTCCCTCGCACCAGTAGGCAGCAGGAGGTGGCCACCGCCCCCTCCGGCGCGGCCACGCACCTGCGTGCCTGCCTGGCCGCTGCCTCGCGCTGGCGACGACGGGGATAAGCTCCCCAGAGCCTCCCCCATCCATTCCCCGCCTCGGTTCTCTTCCTCCTCCCGGATCTCCTTCTCCTCCTTGCTGCCGCCATTAGAGCCGAGCTCGAGCTCGAGTTGGCCGTGCCCCTGGCCATTGGATTCCCTCCCAGAGCACGCCATTAGCTCCGCCTCGTCGCCCTGGTCATCTCTGCAGAAGCCGAAGCTTCCTCGAGCCCTGCAACGCCCGCAACGCCGTCGTCTTCCACCTCCGACCGCCGGACCTCTCCCGTCGATTCGCTTCCTCCGGCGCATCCCCGAGCCCCTCTTCAGCGCCATCGGAACCGCCGTGAGCTCGTCGTCGTTTTCCCTCTCACCCCACGCTCTCCCGTGCATCGTATCCTAGTTCCCCACCAAGGCCGAGAGCTTCTCGCCGCCGGCCATGTCGCTGTCGTCGCTGTGATGACCGATCCTCGCGCCCGAGCTCGGATTCGAGCTCCTAGAGCCTCCAGGAGCGTGTCGAGCCCTCCAGCTGCCCTCCCCGTGCCCTAGAACCGCCCCTCATAGAAGGCCAAGCTTCGGCCGCCGCTCCGGCTCGTCGCCGACGCCTTTTCCGGCGACCCTAGCCTCCCTAGATGGTCCTGCCAGATCGGCCACTTCGCGAGCATGCTGTAGCTGCAAACCGCGTGCGTTTTGGTGCTGTGCAGCGCCGTCTAGGTCGCCTCCGGCGAGTCCTCCGCCGCGGGCCTGGTCGCCGGCGACCACCCTCCGGTGGGGGTCGACGTGGCAAGCTAACCCAGCAGCTTAGTGACCTAATCACTCGCTGACCAGTGGGCCCAAGGCCAAGTCAAACCTCAGTTAGGGCTGGTCAGCGCGGGATTAGTCCTAGAGAGGCTGACCAGTGGGCCCCCCTGTCAGGTTTGACCTGAACAGGTCGGCTGACCTGCTGACGTCAGTCTGATGCAATAATTAGAATTTCCAGTATAAAACTAATTCAGGAAATTGCTAAAAATTGTAAAAAATCATAGAAATTAATCTGTAACTCCAATGAAAATAATTTATATATAAAAAAGTATCAGAAAAATTCAAAGATTCTGATTATGCTATTTTCAACTATGTTTGAAAAAGTTACAGAACCCTAAATTGTGGAATAAGTAATAATTTAATTCTTATAATTACTTTTTAAATGGAATTTGGAAAATTATTCAAATTTCATTATGAATACAATGATCACACACTGTCCTACTTACAAATCAGTACCATAACATGACATTTCATGCATGCTAACATCAAGTTGATCTGAGCATCAGGTCGAATCAATTAAAACGGTATCCGAGAATACCCCGTTTGAATTGCTATTTGAATGTGATTCAAATAAACTCTAAACCTAATACATGTTGAAAATAATAACTTATCACCTTGCATTCTCATGCCATGCTCATGCATCATTTTGAGTGCATATGATTGTTATTGAATGTTGCCATTCATTTCGGTAGGCTCCGCACCCTCGGATTCCACCGAATATCCGTCTGACGGATATCGTTCCTCCTCTGAGCAACAAGGCAAGCAACCCTTTTGATCATCCCGATAAATCCCATGTTCTCGCTCCTGCACCTATTTATTGCATTTAAGATCAAATGCTTCAACTGCTTTTGCCACGATAGTTGAACCCACTTCCTTTGCATGACTTGACCTTGTCACAGTAAATAGCCGAACCTTGCAACCTAGCATACCTGGTAGTTGCTTGAACTATGATGTGCCTTATCCTGCTATGCATGCTATGCTTAGAGTTGTGTATGGTCTGTCATATGGGAGATGAACAGAAATGTGGAATGTGTTCGGTGAGCAAAGGTTGTGTGTTGAACTTGATTTGGTAAAGGTACCGGTGAAAGGCTGTGTAGGAGTACATGGCGGGTTGTTTCATTGGAACCGTCCTTAGGAACTGAGTTCCGTGTATGTATTCCAAGACTAGATACTACCACATGCTGGGCCCTGAAATATGACCCCGCTCGGCCTATTAATCGCGTAGCACCCGGTCCAGGAGTTGCAAGTAGTTTCTGGTGTTTATAGTAATGCTGGAGGCCGTGCATGGTGCTGACCTGAGAGGTGGACCGTGATGCGGTAGGCAGTGGCACGGTATACCAAGTGTCACCCGGATAGTGGGCTTGGGAACCCTGCGCACATCGTTTGAGGCCGTGGCGGAAATCTCGGCCGGACTTCCGTACGGGTTACTCTCAGATAGGCGATAAACCTGGACTAGGTACTAGTGTGGTTAACGGTCGTGGCCGACTCCCTCGCTGGGCTTCCGCTTGACGGGTGCCGAGGTGCATGACGTGCACATAGCGATAAGTGGCGAGAGCGTGTGTGACGAAGTACACCCCTGCAGGGTTAAGATCTATTCGAATAGCCGCGTCCGCGGATATGGACTACTTGGAGACATATGTTGTTCATAGATAACTTCAATGGCTACTCATAAAATTGCCAAGATAAGCGTGAGTGTCGTGGACGGCATTTCCGTACGGAGACGGAATGATTCCACGATAGTGTATTGTTGTGGTGTTAGTGGACTCATGTGCGAGAAATCAAGTTGTCAAAATTATTTAAAAATGCAAGTTGTCTAGCCACGAGTCAAATGTTGGCTTTCCGCATGAAACCCCACAATACCTTTTGATACCTTGCATGTGTAGTTAGTTCTCCTAAAGTCTTGCTGAGTACCTTCGTACTCATGTTTGCTTAATAAATGTTGCAGAGGTTGCTAATGACCATAACGGAGGGTTCTTCGTAGACATCGACGACGACGAGTAGCTGGTGTCCCAGCTACGATCTGGCCCTACGTCGGCTCTGTAGTATAGTCAGGCCATGTGCCTTCTAGTTGCCCTGTCTGTACCCAGACAGTTTATAACCCTTCCGCTGGCTTGTAACTGAATGACTGCTATTATGGATCGTGAGACCCTTAATGTGTAATATTATGTGTGTGGCTCTTCCGAGCCTCTTAAATAAAGCTTGTATGTTTATGGTTATGTTGTGATGCCATCGATGTATCTATACATATTGGTATGCCATGCGTACGTGTGTCATGCTTGATATGTATGGGGTTCGATTACCTAGTCGTGATCTTTAGTAGCACTCCTTACAAGGAAATGCCCCTTTGTGATCCAACGAGCCTTGGTAGTTCGCTACTGCTCCGGACACATTGGTTGACCGGCATGTGTCCTTCTTAGCTGTTGTGTCTGTCCCCTTTGGGGAAATGTCACGCGACGTAATGGAGTCCTTGTAGCTTGCTACGACTCGTCTACGTTCGCTGATGACCGACACCTGCTTTGTTGGGTCATGTATGCCTGTCCTTGTGCGGTACTGCCACTTTGGTTTATGACTAGACATGTCGATCCGGGTTCTTTGACATTGGATTGCTAGCGACACTATCGCATACGTGAGTCTAAAGACGCAAACGGTCCCGGCTAAGGTAAGGCTGCAGCCGTGGAGTTAACCGTGCGTGAGAGCACAAAGGGATGCGATGTGTTACAGGCTGGATTCCTATGACTTAGGATCGGGGTCCCGACAGGATCCATGTATGAAAACAAAGTGTAGCCTTTGGAAGAACTACTTGATGGTCATAGGACTATTGAGTAAAGATGGATCTTTAAAAGGAAGACAGACGATGATGGTGATAAGTCACTATTAAGAAAAGCTCGACTTGTCGCAAAGATGTTTCCGACAAGATCAAATAGTTGACTATGATGAGACTTTCTCACTTGTAGCGATGAATGTCTGTTAGAATTATGTTAGTAGTTGCTGCATTATTTATGAAATACTGCACATAGGATGTCAAAACATTGTTTCCTCGACGGTTTCCTTGAGCAAACATTGTATGTGATACAACCAGGAGGTTTTGTCGATCCTAATGATACTAGCAAGTATGCAAGCTCCAGCGATCCTTCAATGGACTGGTGCAAGCATCTCGGAGTTGGAATATACACTTTCATGAGATGATCAAAGATTTTGGGTTTGTACAAAGTCTATGAGAAACTTGTATTTCCAAAGAAGTGAGTGGGAGCACTATAGAATTTCTGATAAGTATATGTGGGTGACATATTGTGGATCAGAAGTAATGTAGAATTTCTGTAAAGCATACAAGGTTGTTTGAAAGGAGTTTTCAAAGGAATACCTGGATTGCGCTACTGGAACGTTGAGCATCAAAGATCTACGGAGATAGATCAAAAGCGCTTAATGAAAGTTTCAATAAGATGCATGCCTTGACAAGTTTTGAAGGAGTTCAAAATAGATCAGCAAAGAAGGAGTTCTTGGTTGCGTTGTAAGGTGTGAATTTGAGTAAGACTCAAAACCCGACCACGACAGAATAAAGAGAATAGACAAAGGTCGTCTTCTATGCCTTAGCCGTAGAATCTAAAGTATGCCATGCTGTGTACCGCACCTGATGTGTGCCTTGACTCAAAGTCTGTTGAGAGGTACAGAGAGTGATCCATGATTGAATCACTAGCAGCGGTCAAAATTTATCCTTAGTAACTAATGGACTAAGGAATTTTTCTCGATTATGGAGGTGGTTAAAGAGTTCGTCGTAAAGGGTTACGTTGATGCAAGCTTTGACACTAATCCGAATAACTATGAGTAGTGAAACGGATTCGTATAGTAGAGTAGATATTTGGAGCATTTCCGAATAGCATGTAGTAGCAGCATCTATTAGATGACATAAAGATTTGTAAAGAACACACGGATCTGAAAGTTTCAGAACCGTTGACTAAAACCTCTCTCACGGCAAGACGTGATCAGACCCCATAACTATATGGGTGTTAGATTCGTTGGAGTCACATGGTGATGTGAACTAGATTATTGACTCTAGTGCAAGTGGGAGACTGTTGGAAATATGCCCTAGAGGCAATAATAAATTAGTTATTATTATATTTCTTTGTTCATGATAATCGTTTATTATCCATGCTATAATTGTATTGATTGGAAACACAGTGCATGTGTGGATACATAGACAAAACACAGTCCCTAGTAAGCCTCTAGTTCACTAGCTCGTTGATCAAAGATGGTCAAGGTTTCCTGGCCATAGGCAAGTGTTGTCACTTGATAACGGGATCACATCATTAGGAGAATCATGTGATGGACTAGACCCAAACTAATAGACGTAGCATCTTGATCGTGTCATTTTGTTGCTACTGTTTTCTGTGTGTCATGTATTTATTCCTATGACCATGAGATCATATAACTTACTAACACCGGAGGAATACTTTTTGTGTATCAAACGTCGCAACGTAACTGGGTGACTATAAAGATGCTCTACAGGTATCTCCGAAGGTGTTCGTTAAGTTAGTATGGATCAAGACTGGGATTTGTCACTCCGTGTGACGGAGAGGTATCTCGGGGCCCACTCGGTAATACAACATCACACACAAGCCTTGCAAGCAATGTGACTTAGTATAAGTTACGGGATCTTGTATTACAGAACGAGTAAAGAGACTTGCCGGTAAACGAGATTGAAATAGGTATGCGGATACTGACGATCGAATCTCGGGCAAGTAACATACCGAAGGACAAAGGGAATGACATACGGGATTATATGAATCCTTGGCACTGAGGTTCAAACGATAAGATCTTCGTAGAATATGTAGGATCCAATATGGGAATCCAGGTCCCGCTATTGGATATTGACCGAGGAGTCTCTCGGGTCATGTCTACATAGTTCTCGAACCCGCAGGGTCTGCACACTTAAGGTTCGACGTTGTTTTATGCGTATTTGAGTTATATGGTTGGTTACCGAATGTTGTTCGGAATCACGGATGAGATCACGGACGTCACAAGGGTTTCCGGAATGGTCCGGAAACAAAGATTGATATATAGGAGACCTCATTTGATTACCGGAAGGTTTTCGGAGTTACCGGGAATGTACCGGGAATGACGAATGGGTTCCGGGAGTTCACCGGGGGGGGGGGGGCACCCACCCCGGGGAAGCCCATAGGTGTTTGGGGTGCCGCACCAGCCCTTAGTGGGCTGGTGGGACAGCCCAAGAGATGCCTATGCACATTGGGAAGAAAACCAAAGAGGAAAGGAAAAAAAAGAAGGAGGTGGGAAAGGGAAGAAGGACTCCACCTTCCAAACCAAGTGGATTTCGGTTTGGGAGGGGGAGACCTTCCCCCTTAGGTTCAGCCGACCCCTTGGGAGTCCTTGGACCCCAAGGCAAGGCTCCCCCTCCTCCTCCTCCTATATATAGTGGGGTTTTAGGGCTGATTTGAGACAACTTTTGCCACGGCAGCCCGACCACATATCTCCACGGTTTCACCTCTAGATCGCGTTTCTTGGGAGCTCAGACGGAGCCCTGCTGAGACAAGATCATCACCAACCTCCGGAGCGCTGTCACGCTGCCGGAGAACTCTTCTACCTCTCCGTCTCTCTTGCTGGATCAAGAAGGCCGAGATCATCGTTGAGCTGTACGTGTGCGGAACGTGGAGGTGCCGTCCGTTCGGCACTAGATCGTGGGACTGTTCGTGGGATAGTTCGCGGGGAGGATTGAGGGACGTGAGGACGTTCCACTACATCAACCGCGTTCACTAACGCTTCTGCTGTACGGTCTACAAGGGTACGTAGATCACACATCCCCTCTCGTAGATGGACATCACCATGATAGGTCTTCGTGCGCGTAGGAATTTTTTTGTTTCCCATGCGACGTTCCCCAACAAAAGAATATTACATCGGATAGATCTCCATGAAGATCATGGAGAACTTTGTATTGAAGATCCAAGAGAGAGAAGAAGCCATCTAGCTACTAGCTATGGACCCGTAGACCTATGGTGAACTACTCACGCATCATCGGAGAGGTCATGCTGTTGATGAAGAAGCCCTCCGTATCTGAATCCCCCCTCCGACAGGGCACCAGAACATGCCCCAGATGGGATCTTGCGGACACAGAAGCTTGCGGCGGCGGAAAAGTACTTTCGATGATCTCATAATTTTTCTGCAATTATTGGGAATATATTGGCGAAAGACCTATGGCAGAGGTGGCCCAGGGAGCCCACAAGCCTGGGAGGCGCGGGCCCCCTGGCCGCAGCTATGGGGCTTGTGGGGTCCCTGGTGGCCCCCTGCCTTGGTTCTCAAGCTTCCCGATCTTCTTCTGTTTCGGAAAAAATCTTTTCGGAAGTTTTATTCCGTTTGGACTCCATTTAAAATCCTCCTCTGAAAAGGGTAAAAAACACAGAAAAAACATGAACTGGCACTTGGCACCGAGTTAATAGGTTAGTCCCAAAAAGATATAAAAGGCATACAAAACATCCAAAGTTTGACAGGATAATAGCATTAAACCATCAAACATTATAGATACGTTGGAGACGTATCACATACTCCGAGGCTAATGAACTCATCAACCCACCAAAATATGAGCCGTCCGCATTGGTACCTCCTCATCGTAAGGGCCCCGTCATATCAAATGTTGGCACATCAAACCAGGCCGAGGAGACTTCACACTTTGAAAATTTGTTTTCAATTCGGTGGCAACAAAAAGACTAGGAGTTCAATGATCAAGATGAGCCGGCATCATTGGATCTAAAGGCGGCTAATGTAGAACATGCTTGAAGTTTCATCTTTCAAGTCCAATAAGCTGTAGGGCGGCTGTAGCCCCCTAGTGTTGATCAAAAACCATGATTATTTTGCGGCTCCTGCTGTGAGCTTGTAATAGTAGTTCTATAAATTTCTGAAGCTCAGTCGTGCTATCCCGTGTTTTATTTTGCTGACTCAAAATCTATTGGGCTTGCCTGCATCGGGGCGAATCTTGCTTGTGATAAGTCCGACCACAAAACTTTGGCCTTCTTTGATCTTGTTTGCAGGAATATGACCGTACTGTTTTCTTGTCTCTAAAGTTCATTGTGTGCTTTGAGCTTAGTGTCTACCTTGATAAGATAGAGAAAAGGAATAGGACTTAAGCCGAAAAATAAACTTGATTTGCAAAGCCCACCCTTTGAGTTAAATATCCCACAACATTGTTGTAGAAGATGCGTAATTGAGCTGGTCATAGTATGAATGCAGCTTTCGTGACCCGGTCATTCATGATGAGCCAATAAAAATAGTACTTGTCCCTGAAAAGTTAGGACATAATACCATGCATTAAATAATAAAGCATGACTAACAGGCCGTCTCATTTAGACACGGTAAAAAGAGACCGCCTTTTGAGGCTCGAGTCTTGCTTCAATGAAGCCGGTATGATAATCCATGGTTTATCCTAGCTTTCTGTATGCCGGCTCTCAGGTAACCTAAACCAATATTTTAACCTTGCGAGTTGAGGTTCCACAATGGATTGACTAGTCAAGAGTACATGGGGTCACCTCGTTGGAGTCGCCTCAAACATACAAGCATGTTTAACCATTTTTTGGCGTCTTTGCCGGATCAAGAGGATGAGAAAGCTAAACTCGATGAGTTGGAAGCCCCCATGTGACCTATGATCAATACAAAAGCCCATAATAGGATATACATGAGACATTGCTTCTAGTGCAAAACATCTGGAGATCAAATAAGCCGGCTTTATTTCATTGATCACGACGATTTGATTGGACCAGTAGCCCCCAAGTAACGTGTTTTGAATTAATAAAGGCTAATGCTCAATTTATAGGCTAAAACGAGCTTTATTATATTTGAAATAGAAGTATGTACAAAAATTTGGGGGTCGATACAGAGGTAATGAACCGGTGGCTCTAGTATGATAAGGCCAAAGGTTAGCCAGGTTAACTTACTCAATTGTTGGCTTTCTTGGGGGGACCCCTATTGGCGGGTCAACATCAGCCGTGAGGAAATTTAATTTTTCAGTGGTGCAGGCTGACTCATCATAGGCCGCATCTCCTTCCGCACAATCTTGGGCTATCTTCCTGCTGCCACCCACCGTTATGGTGCCTTTGGGACCCTGCATCTTGAGTTTGAGGTAAATGTAGCAAGGGCGAGCCATGAAACGAGCATACGCCGGCCTCCCAAACAGGGCGTGATAAGGGCTTTTTATTTTCACCACCTCAAACAATAAGGGTTCACATATGCAATTATGCTCGTCCCCAAAAGCGACGTTGATCTTAATCCGCCCTACTGGGTACACTAACTTTCGAGGAATAATGCCATGAAAAACTGTGGCATAAGTTTGCAAACTATTATCGTGAAGGTTCATCCGCCGAAGAGTGTCGTAATATAAGATGTTGATCCTACTTCCTCCATCCATGAGGACCATTCTGATGGTATAACCACCAACCCGAGGCACGATCACCAAGGCTAGTTCTCTTGGGTTATCAACCCGAGGAGGGTGATCCTCTCTGCTCCAAATGATTGGTTTCTTAAACCAATTGAGATAAATAGGGACTGTCGGTTCGACCACATTGATGGCTCTCTGCTTGCGCTTCTTGTCTTCTTTGCAAGCGTTGGAGGTGAAGATGTGGTATTGACCATTGTTCGACTACTTAGGATTGCTCTAAAAACCACATTGATTGTTATGGTGTTGATTGCCCTAAGGAGAATGACGCCCATTGCCAGTGTTTCCTTGGTGCTAAAACCTGATCATGAGCCGCGTGATTCATTGAAGCTTGATCCCGAGAACCCACCAAGCGGGCCGCCCTGTGAGCCGGTTTGACCATACTAACCCGGATGTCCTCCACCATTAGCCCCTTGGTGACTTTGGAAGTCTTGATTCCGGAACTCCTGCATAATATAACAGTTTTCCCATGAGTGAGTAAATGGCTTGTCCGGGGTACTATGCTTTGGGCAAGGCCCCTTGAGTGCTTCCTCATAATCGCACGGCTTATTCCTATTGTAAGCTCCTCGAGAGTGATTATTTTGGCGTTGGTTCTTGAACCCGCCCTGAGGTTGCTTCCGTTTGTTATTTTTACCTCCATAGTTTCCACCTTGCTGGTTGCCCTAACCATCTTCGCCCCTCTTATTCTTGCCAGCCTTCTCCTCGTTCGACCCGGGATCCTTCGTGACGTCTGACTCGGCATACCTTGTGAGAACATACATTAAATCACCCATATCACAAGTCTTCTATTGTAGGTGACCAAGCTTCCGGACTAGCAGTTGGAAGTGTCATTTTTCACCAAAATTAGGACGGCTTGGGAGGCCGTAATGCTATGCGACGAGTGTATGATTTCTGCAACCCGACGAGTCCAATGATGAACTGACTCGCATGTGCGCTACACATAGTGCTGAAGATCGACAATTGTCATCGGCCGTTTGCATGTTCCTTGAACATTCTTGATGAACCATTCCTCCAGCTCAATCCAAGTGTTAATGGAATTGGGTGGACGGTTTTTCAACCAGGTTCGAGCCGGCGCTTCCAACATCATCCTCAAATACTTCGGACATACCGCATCGCTAATGTCGAGCATATCCATGGCTAGCTCATAACTTTCAATCCATGCTACCGACTCGAGATCTGCTGTATAGTTTGGTACCTGATAACCCACAAGTATAGGGTATCAATTGTAGCCTTTCTTGATAAGTAAGAGTGTCAAACCCAACGAGGGACTAAAGGTAGAAATAATATTTCCTCAAGTTCTATCGACCATCGATGCAACTTTACGGACGCTTAACATTCGCTTTACCTAAAACAAGTATGAAACTAGAAGTACTTTGTAGGCGTGATAGGATAGGTTTGCAAGAAAATAAAGAACACGTAAATAAAAACTAGGGGCAGCTAAGATAAAGAAACAACTAAGTTGGTCTTAGTAGAGATCTTTTCGTCACAAGAAGGTTGTTTGTCCCTAGGCAATCGATAACTAGACCGGTAATCATTATTGCAATTTTATGAGGGAGAAGCATAAGATAACCTACTTTCTCTACTTGGATCATACGCACTTATGATTGGAACTCTAGAAAGCATCCACAACTACTAAAGATCATTAAGGTAAAACCCAACCATAGCATTATAAGGTATCAAGTCCTCTTTATTCCCATACACAAACAAACTACTTACTCGGGTTTGTGCTTCTGTCACTCATGCCACCCACCATAATCGAATAATAAACATATTGCAAACCCAACAGAGGGGATCCCTCATGCTTGCGCGACATGGAGAGCACCATAGGACATCACCAATAATAAAACATGCACCATAACTAATCATGATCATCAATCAACCCATAGGACAAACAGATCAACTAAAACATCATAGGATAGCTATACATCATTGGGAAATAATATATAGCATTGAACACCATGTTTAAGTAGAGATTATAGCGGTGAGAAGAGTCATTTGAACCACTCAATAGATGGGGAGAGAGATGGTGATGACGGCGGCGAAGTTGTTGGTGTAGATCGCCGTCACGATGATGGCCCGAGCGGTGTTCCGGTTCCACCGGGGGAGAGAGGGGGGGAGACCCCCTCCTTCTTCTTCCTTGGCCTCCCCTAGATGGGGGAGGGGCGAGAGCCCCTCCGATATTGGATCTCTCTTTGTTTCCTTCTGTTTCTGCGTTCCAGATTCTGGTGTTTTACTATTTCTTATATTTCTAGAGATCCGTAACTCCGATTGGGCTGAAATTTTAACACGATTTTTATCCGGATATGATAATTTCTTGTGGCGAAAGAAGGGCACCAACTGCCTTACGGCATGGGCAAAAGACAGCCTGGCACTCCCTACCCCCGAGGTCGCGCCCCTCTGGCTTGTGGGCACCTCGGGCACCGCCTTCTGTTCATTCCACTTCCCAAAATTCACATATATTCCAAAAAAATCTCCGTAAGTTTTATCCCGTTTGGACTTTGTGTGATATGGATTTTATGCGAAACATAAAACATGCAACAAACTAGAACTGGCACCGGGCACTGGATCAATATGTTTGTCCAAAAAATAGTATAAAAAGTTGCCAAAAGTGTATGAAAGTTGGAGAATATTGGCAGGAAACAATCAAAAATTATAGATACGATAGAGACGTATCAACATCCCCAAGCTTAATTCCTTTTCGTCCTCGAGGAGGTAAATGATAAAAAAGATAATTTTTGATGTGGAATGCTACCTAACATAATTTTGATCATATAATCTAATCATGGAATGAATATTAAGACATGAGTGATTCAAAGCAATAGTCTATCATTTGACATTAAGACAATAATACTTCAAGCATTGCTAATAAAGCAATAATGTCTTCTCAAAATATCATGGCTAAAAGAAAGTTATACCTACAAAATCATATAGTCTGGCTATGCTCCATCTTCATCACACAAAGTATTAAATCATGCACAGCCCCGGTTTTAGCCAAGCAATTGTTTCATACTATAGTATTCTCAAACTTTTTCAACTTTCACGCAATACATGAGCGTGAGCCATGGGTATAGCACTATAGGAGGAATAGAATATGGTGGAGGTTGTGGAGAAGACAAAAGGAAGGAGATAGTTTCACATCAACAAGGCGTATCAATGGGCTATGGAGATGCCCATCAATAGATATAAATGTGAGTGAGTAGGGATTTCCATGCAACGGATGCACTAGAGCTATAAGTGTATGAAAGCTCAAAAAGATAACTAGGTGGGTGTGCATCCAACCCGCTTGCTCATGAAGACCTAGGGCAATTTGAGAAAGCCCATCATTGGAATATACAAGCCAACTTCTATAATGACAAATTCCCACTAGTATATGAAGTGACAATATAGAAGACTCTCTATCATGAAGATCATGGTGCTACTTTGAAGCAGAAGTTTGGAAAAAGGAATAGTAGCATTGCCCCTTCTCTCTTTTCTCTCATTTTTTATTTTTATTTTCTCCTTTTTTTGGTGGGATTCTTTGGCCTCTTTTTTTGGGGCTTCCTTGGCCTCTTTTATTTTTCATAAAGTACGGAGACTCATCCCAACTTGTGAGGGAATCATAGCTTCCATCTTCCTTTCCTCACATGGGACAACGCTCTAATAATGATGACCATCACACTTTTATTTACTTACAACTCAAGAATTACAACTCTATACTAGAACAAAAGATGACTCTATATGAATGCCTCCGACAGTATACTGGGATGTGTAATGTGCTAGCGTAGCAATGACATAAAAAACATGGAAAATCATGCTAGCTACCTTATGATCATGCAAAGCAATATGCAATGATGGTGGGTGTCATAATAAACGAAACGGTGGAAGTTGGATGACAATATATCTCGGAATGGCTATGAAAATGCCATAATAGGTAAGTACGGTGGCTGTTTTCGAGGAAGGTATATGGTGGCTGTTTTGAGCAAGGTGGGTTTAATACACTGACGAAAGTTGCGCGATACTAGAGAGGGTAGAAAATGTGGAAGGGTGAGAGTGCGTATAGTCCATGGACTCAACATTAGTCATAAAGAACTCACATACTTATTGCAAACAGTTATTAGTCATCGAAACAAGGTACTACACGCATGATCCTAGAGGAAGAGTTGGTAGGAATTAACCATCACGTGATCCCGACCTCCACACAAAGGATGACAATCAATAAATTAATCATGCTCTAACTTCTTCACATAACGGTTCACAATACATCCATGCTACGGGAATCACAAACTTTAACACAAATATTTATAACAAATCCACTTTTACTCACTAGCATGACTCTAATATCACCATCTTTATATCGCAAAAATATTGAAAGGCATCAAACATATCATATTCAGTGATCTACAAGTTTTATGTAGGATTTTATGACTAACCATGTGAATGACCAACTCTTGTTAACTCTCTAAATAGATATAAGTGAAGCATGAGAGTTTAATTCTTTCTACAAAAGATATGCCCACGCTGTAACAAATATAAGTGAAGCTAAAGAGCATTCTACAAATGGCGGTTTTCTATGTGTAGAGAAACACGCAATCCAAACTTAAAATGATATAAGTGAAGCACATGAAGCATCCTATAAAGCCATACTCAAAAGATATAGGTGAGATGCAAAGAGCCTTCTATAAATCTAACACAGACTTTCTCATACCAGCATGGTGCATTATTAAAATAAAAATAAAAAAACACACGACGCTCGAATATTTACGCATATCATGTGACGAATAAAAATATAGCTCCAAGTAAAATTACCGATGGTTGTCAGAAGAAAGAGGGGATGCCTTCTAGGGCATCCCCAAGCTTAGTTGCTTGGGAGTCCTTGAATATTACCTTGGGGTGCCTCGGGAATCCCCAAGCTTAGTCTCTTTCCACTCCTTATTCCTTCATCCATCGTGATCTCGCCCAAAACTGGACAACTTCAGTCACACAAAACTTAACAAAACCCTCGTTAGATCCTTTAGTAATAATAAAGAAAATTACAACTTTAAGTACTGTTGCCAACCAATTCATATTTTGTTTTTTTTTCATTGTATCTACTGTAATATAACTTTTCCATGGCTTATACCACCGATACAATCGACAGTTTCATCAAAACGAGCAAAACAATGCATCAAAAATAGAATCTGTCAAAAACAGGACAACCTGTAGTAATATGTACGTTCACCATACTTTTGTAGTGCTAAAAATTCTGAATAATAAGGAAGAAATAAAAAATTTGCATACAAGTATTGTGTAAGAATTTAAGAAACGTTTGGCATTCCAGTAAAACATGTAAATTCATGCACTACAACCAAACATTCTGTTTTTGCACTGCACACACCAAACAAGCAATCTAATCATCCTAAAGGCAAATCTTGGCACATTATTTTTATAATACAATGGATTTATACAAGGGGATAATTATTTTTGTTGAAAAGTTTCTGTAATTAAGATTCATAAGGTTTCCATGGGCATGAACAAAGTTCAAGGCATGCTCCCATTTGAACATAGCTCGTCTCTGTCACTTTCACTTTTCTTTTTGAAAAAGTTTTAGGTCCCTATTTATTTATTTTTGTTTTTTAAACTATATAAAAGCACACAACAGAATAATATGACTCTCTAAAACTCCCAGGTTGTCTCCCTGGCAGCGCTTACTTTAAAGCCATTAAGCTAGGCATAAAGTGCTGAAGTAATTGATCCACCTGGATCCCAAGGTATATCAAAGCCAATTTTAATTAAAAATGATTTGTAGTTGTGTAGTGAGCACAAAGTAACATATATCACACAACAAGGAAGTCTAACTCTCTTCGTATGCATCGACATGTAATAAAATAACAATTCATGCACACAAAGTAAAGGCCAATGCATGGTATAAACAATTTCTTGCAATTTTATTGGATTGGAAAATAAAGAGGCGGAGATGTAGTTC
The DNA here is from genome assembly GCF_904849725.1 of Hordeum vulgare subsp. vulgare. NCBI lineage: Eukaryota > Viridiplantae > Streptophyta > Magnoliopsida > Poales > Poaceae > Hordeum > Hordeum vulgare. The sequence continues at coordinate 513,363,634 of NC_058523.1, forward strand.
CACTCTCATAATAATTCCAAGTAGGAGCAGCAATCACATGCATATTATATCTATCAAAATCATTATGTGTAATAGTAAAAGGCAACCCATCTATATAATCCTTAATAAGTGCAAACTTCTCCAATATAGTGTAGTTGGGAGAATTTAGAAAGATAATAGGACTATCATGTGTGGGTGCAATATCAACAATTTCATTATTAACATAAGGAACTATAGCAAGTTCATCTCCATAATCATCATTCATATTGGCATCATGGCAACAAGCATAGAAGGCATCAAGTTCATCAAAAAGGGATATTTCAAATGAATCCAAGGGATCATAGAAATTATCGTAACATTCATCCTTCAGTAAGCACGAAGGGAAATTAAACAATGTATGAGTTGAAGAGTTACTCTCATTAGAAGGTGGGCACGGGTAACTAATCCTCTCTTCCTCCTTTTGTTCTTCGCTCTCCTCCTCATCTTGTTCATCCAATGAGCTCAAAGTGTCATCAATTTCTTCTTCCTTAGATTCCTACAAAATATTAGTCTCTTCTTGGATAGTGGAGACTTTCTAAATAAATCGATGGGCATTATATTCATAATTGGCAAAAAAATAAAGAAGCATAGCCAAATTTTCAGATCGGTGAACGACATCATCATAATCTTTATACTTTTCAAACAAAGCTTCAATTTCATAAGCACACGTAAAAGCAACAAACTCTTCTTTTTGTTCCACATCGTAATAATCATATATACCATTGGCATAAGAAGCCAAGGTTTCATTATCATTAAATTTACATGAGAAGGGAAGGTGTATAGCCTTCATCCTAGAGCAACAAGTAATATCATATCTCAAGCATAGATTCCAAGCATACCATTTCAACATATGATTTTGATCCCATAACAATTTCCCTTTTTGAGTCAAGTGATAATCCCTAAAGTATTCAAGTTCATCCAATGTGTCTCCCATTATATAACTGAGTGGGGTTTTCTCAGGATTATTAAGGTAGTGCATAATATCTTCCACATGATGAGCATCGAGGGTTTTAGGAGGTTCCCCAACTCCATGAGTAGCAAGTAAACATAATGTTTTTGGTATTTCGTGTTCCATATCCATAAGTAAAGATAGATAACAAATAAAACAACAAATAAAATCTACTTAGTGATAAAGCAAACAAGCACACACGAGAATATTCACCCCACTCTATTGCTCCCCGGCAATGGTGCCAGAAAAAGGTCTTGATCACCCACAAGTATAGGGGATAAATTGTAGCCTTTCTCGATAAGTAAGAGTGTCAAACCCAATGAGGAGCTAAAGGTAGAACAAATATTCCCTCAAGTTCTATCGACCACCAATACAATTCTACGCACGCTTAACGTTCGCTTTACCTAGAACAATTATGAAACTAGAAGTACTTTGTACGCGTGATATGATAGGTTTGCAAGAAATAAAGAACTCATAAATAAAAACTAGAGGCAGCTAAGATAAAGAAACAACTAAGTTGGTCTTAGTAGAGATCTTTTTATCACGAGAAGGTTATTTGTTCCTAGGCAATAAATAACTAGACCGATAATCATTATTGCAATTTTATATGAGGTAGATGCATAAGCTAACATACTTTCTCTACTTGGATCATATGCGCTTGTGATTGGAACTCTAGCAAGCATCCGCAACTACTAAAGGTCATTAAGGTAAAACCCAACCATAGCATTATAAGGTATCAAGTCCTCTTTATTCCCATACACAAAGAACCTACTTACTCAGGTATGTGCTTCTGTCACTCACGCCACCCACCATAAGCGAATCATAAACATATTGCAAACCCTATAGCAGGGACCCCTCATGCTTGCGCGACATGGAGATCACCATAGGATAACACCAATAATAAAACATGCAACTCAAACCAATAATTATCATCAATCAACCCATAGGACAAAACGGATCAACTCAAACATCATACGATAGCCATACATCATTGGGAAATAATATATAGTGTTGAGCACCATGTTTACGTAGAGATTACAGAGGTGAGAAGAGGTGTTCAACCTCTGCATAGAGGGGGAGAGAGTTGGTGATGACAGTGGCGAAGTTGTTGGTGTAGATCGCCCTCATGATGATGGCCCCATCGGCGCTCCAGCGCCACCGGCAGAGGGGGGAGAGAGACCCCTCCTTCTTATTCTTCCTCGCCTCCCCCTTGATGGGAGTAGGGTTTCCCCTTTGGTACTTGGCCTCCATGGCGGCGAAGGAGCGAGAGCCCCTCCGAGATTTGATCCGTCTCTCTGTTTCCTTCTGCTTCTACGTTCGAGATTGTGGCGTTTCACCATTTCTTATATTCCCGGAGATCCGTAACTTTGATTGGGCTGAAATTTAAACGCGATTAGTATCCGGATATTAGCTTTCTTGCAGCGAGAGAAGGGAACCAACTGCCTTACATGGTGACCACAAGACAACCTGGTGCGCCCTACCATGCCAGACCGCGTCCCTCTAGCTTGTGGGCCCCTCAGGCACCGCCTTGTGTTGATTCCACTTACCAAAATTCGCACATATTCCAAAAAAATCTCCGTAATTTTTTATCCCGCTTGGACTTAGTTTGATATGGATTTTCTGCGAAAAAAATAAGCAACAAACAAGAACTGGCACTAGGCACTGGATCAAGATGTTAGTCCCAAAAATAGTATAAAAAGTTGCCAAAATTATATGAAAGTTGTAGAATATTGGCATGAAATAATAAAAAATTATAGATACGACGGAGACATATCAGTACCTTGCGAGGCCCTTTGAAATCCCTTGGCATAGGCTCACTGCGGAGAGCCGGAGATAAACAAGGGATGCCAATCGTCCTGGTGCTGACTCTAGTCCCCTGTGTTGCTGATTGGGGTTCCGTTGCATGCGGTTGAGCTTCCCGCCTTGTCGCTGCTTTTGCCTCCGCCTGCCTGGCGGATCTCGCTGCATTAACGAGGTCTTGGACGTTTGGTAATTACGGTCAGGTTGGGGAAACCTGAGGCTGCTGTCAACGCCCGCAACTCGAAACAGCCGAAGACTCATGACGGCCCCTATCGTGACTGGCATACGGTGTTGAGTGAATCCAATCTTGATTTGACGAGTACTGCGCGTGTTGGACCACTGCTGTCTTCAACATCTCAATGGCATTCCTATCGTTGATCTCAACTAGGGAGTTTATGTGAATAGGGAGTGCCTCCAAATTTTGTGTCGCCACCGACATATTGTCAACGGGGTTGGAGAAATGACCCTGCGGTGTACGGAAGCATTGTGGCGATGGTTGATACGGTGGGGGCTAAGCTGGATCTTCGTGTCCACGCGGTGTATTTTGCTCAATGCCTGGTGTGTGTGGACTAGTAAACAAACGAGTCGGCGTAATGTTTGGTGGCAGCCAGGACTGGTGCCTCCTGTGCTGGACCATCTCAGAAGCGTCTTGCCGCAGTCCTACCACCAAGCATCAACCTTCAAGCACTCCGACTCATCATAGATACGAGCTTGCAACTCCACCATCCGGGCATTTTTGGAGTCAATCTCCTGCTGAACCTTGACCATCTCCACGCGAAGCTTTACTAGTTCCGTGTTGCGCTCCTCCTGCTTCTCCACAATGTCAGGACCCTCCAAAATCTTAGTCATATTGTCCATTAAATGGTTCATGGTTTGAGCCTGCGTTTTGCTTGAACCAATGGAGCCATCGGCGGCTTCTGCCGCTGACGGACCCGGAGCCGCCGCGGTTCCTGCCATGTAGACAATGACCTGTCGGGGCGGCTCATAGGATTACTTGGTGGCTTCTGTCTTCGGAAAGCCCCCAAGTCTCCCATCATAGAGGGGACAAATTGAGTCCGTGTCTCCTATCGACGACTCACCATCGGAGTTGACGAGGGTGTCCTAGCCAACCACCGACTAATCCAGAAGTCGATTCCTTGAGTGAATCCGACGAAGACGTGATGCCGGTCGGCTTGACGCTGGCCGGGCTGGGCGTACCAAGCCGGCTCGACGATGTCGGTGTAGAGTTCAGACTCGGGCTGGCGCGCCGATTTTGTCGAAGAAGACGTGGATCTTGCCAAAGGGGACCCGGTACCCAGACTCGATTGAGCCCGCGTCGGGGCCCCATCCTGATTTGTCGATGTAGAGTTTGCCTCGGTGGCTCTTGGTCATTAGACCAACCGCTTAGCTCCAGAACCCTGGCAGAGCTCCCTCCAATAACTTAGCTCCACCTTGTGATAGCCCCATGGTGGGCGCCAAATGTCATGGTTTTTTCATGGCAGATATTCTCATTGCATAACTTAGGTGTGAGGCCATCGCCACTATGTGGCGACTCGAAGGGGTTGATGAGGAACAAGAGACGGATTTACCAAGGTTGGGCCCCTCCAATGGAGGTAAAATCCTACGTCCTACTTTTGTGCCTATATTCCTGGTGATCTCGACTACAAGGGTGCGAAATAGCTAACCTAGCTTTTGAGAGTTTCTTGCTTGATCTTTTCAGCTCGAGGGCTCCCCTTTATATATAGGTGGAGGCATTGAGTTTACAATTGAGTCCGGGTCAATTAAACGCCCATGATCTAATCTAACTCCTACTTTCCTTGTTCCTCAAGGAAAAGAGAGAGTCCCTTGTATCTTCATCCTTGAGCCGTCCACCCGGACGACGTCTTTAAGCCGACTCGCATAAGAAGCCGGCCTTTTGGGCCTTGTTCTTCTCCTGATCATCATCCGTATGGAACGTCTTCATGGAACCCGGGTTAAAATTTGGGCGGGTTATACCTGCAGGGTATATCCCCGACGGTACCTATGCAAATGCCTAATCTCAATACTTGTCACTGTTAAAACACAAAACAAGAACCACAACAACCATTGATCATAAACCAGAGAATATGAAAAATCTTACACTTCAATGAAATAGATATACACATACATTACGTACACGACACTTGGTGAGCTTAGAGAATTCGATGAAGATGATGTCACTATATAGTGTACTCATGGGAGTCTGTTGCATCCAAGGAGGCCCCAAAAAAGCTACAACGTACTCGTGGGAGCCCTTTGGATCCATGGACACCCCCAAAAATGTGCACATATTAAGAAAAAAGTATGTTTGATGACCAACCATACAAATCCAAGGCGGCGTCTAATCTTCATGCTTGTGCTTATCGTGCTAAGGATGCCTAAAAGCCACACTACATCAACAAGTGTAAATTCGACTCTAATGTGTGTGTGTGTTTCTCCATTGTCCACAAATATTAAACTTCAATAATTTGCACAAGTCCCGAACCTTTGGCAAACCTTAATTTAAAGTTCAGGTGAGCAAAATGCATGTTTTGGTTTCACAAAAACAGTTTGAATGAGAGTGACGGTTGCTAGAGTACAATAGCAGAAGTAATAGATGAATCTACAGTGTCCATATAAATAATTCGATAGACTATAAAAAACTAAACAATTATACTTACCAACATTACCTCTTTAGTAGTGATGTCCAACCATGGAGGTATGATTTATGTTAGTAGTCGATGAAAGTAGCAGTGCTCAAGATGAAATTGCTCGTATTTGAACGTTCAAACAAAAGGGACACTAACGATGGGATAACATCGGGGTAGGCTCATCCAGCCTACTCCTCTATACTTTGGAATAGAAAGGAGCAATAGCATTCTCAACTGCCGGCTACGAAGTACTTGCTAGCTAGGAGCGTAGCCGGCTACTCTCTGGCTGGCTAGCCAAGCCGCCAGCCGGCTGAAGGGCACCTGTTGCATCAATCACTAGGATGTGATGGGGGCCTTCAATTAAAGGTGAAGGTACGTCAGCCCGGGTACGATGGATAAGCGCACTCATGGCTACAATGTCAGCGGCCGTACCGCTGACCGACGCCGGCTTTGATCTGTGAACCGTGCACAGTACCCATGCGCCAGCGCCCACTCCATTACCTAGCCGGGCGTGGCTACAGTGGAGACGACCATACTGCTGACCGGCGCCAGATCCCAGAAGACGACGACGGACGTACAACACGCGTCCTGCGTGGGGAGCACGCACCAATCCCACAGGCTGGCCGACGGGTCCCATGGCCAGATGGGACCTTGCAGCCGGCGGGCCCCTCAAGCGACCAGACTAAACCATAGTGGCCCCTTGGCCGGCCTGAGAGGCTGCTATATGGGTCCCCCATAATCTACTTATATCCATTTTGTAGGCTGGTGGGTTCGTCTATAAACCCCCCCCCCTCCATGCAGAGGGTCGGCCATTCTTGCACCCACACACACCACACAGGAGAGGTAGACCTCGAGCCGGTTGCTTCTTCTTCCTCCTCCTCCGTCGAACAGCTCAAGGAGCATACTGTAAACACTCTGGTTCATCAACCACTCCGTTAGGACTAGGTGTATTATCTCCCACGGAGAGCCCCAAACCTGGGTACATCGTGCGTCTTGCTCACTAGTTACCAATCCCGTTCCCGGGGCCCGACAGTGTTCTTTCGGCTCCAACCACTCCCGATAAGCCTACCCATGGCATCTATCGTGAGAAAACGATGATAGTTGGCGCCCATCATGGGGCCGTCTGCAGCATCGGTCGGAGTTACGCTCTGGGCAGGACGCTCCGCCAACTTTACCGGATGCCTCGCGTCCGGACTGATCAACACACCCGTGGAGCCTGCCCTTACGGAGGTTTCCGCGGTGTTGATCGACGGTTCAGCCCGTCCTGCAGGATCTGTTGAGGAGATCGCCAGCAAGCCACTTGTCGGCAACGTCGCTTCCGAAGTCACCCGCCTCTGCGCTCTCTTCAGCAACCCGCACCTTGACGAGGAGCCTCACCACCTTGGCGGGGACATCGATATCGACGCGCTGCGGGCAAGCTTTAGCCGGCTTACCCTTGAGGATGCACCTGCGCCCGACTAGTACCCCTGCGATGTGCTCTACTGCAGCGATCCACCATCGTTCGCAGGGTGTCTTGCCCCACAAAACGTCGCCATTACCTCTGACCTCATGGAGGTGATCGTTGCTGGCGCTAGCACCTACTTAGGTAGCGACAAGGTTGTAGTGGATGCAGCTAACCCCCTCCAGACCCTTCCGATCCGCTGCATGCCACCCTTGCCGGCCTGACCACTCCCATCGCCACAACGGTGAACACAACAGAGGCCAGGGCCGAGCTAGAGGAGGCTTGCAAGCAACTCCTGGTGTAGGGCACCGCCCTTGCCACCGCCAAGCGCCGGATGGAGGCGGTGCAGCGTGAGTATCCGGTGGATCCTTTGCTTCGGTGACTCTGATCTTGTGGTGCAGCAAGTCTCTGGCGAATGGGACGCCTGGGATGCCAACATGGCCAGCTACCGCTTCCTCATCCAGCAGCTCAGTGCCCCCTTCGAGGGCTGCGAGTTCCATCATGTCCCTCGAGCGGACAACGAGGCGGCTGATACATTAGCAAAAATCGGCTCCAGAAGGCAAGCAATCCTGTCCGGCGTCTCCCTCGAGCAACGGCACAAGCCCTCCATCAAGCCGTCTCCGGAGTCGGCATCAATCTTCATGCCGGGGGACCCATCCGTCTGAATGAATGTGGGTCTGGAGAAACTGCCGGAATCGTCATCTCCGCCGGCTCTGCTCGCTCCGCCGGCTCTGCTCGCTCCGCCGGCTCCGACAATCTTGTCGGCTACAGCTACTTCGCCGGCTCCAGCAACTCCATCGGCTACGCGAAACCTCGAACCTAGTCGGCTCAACACCTAGTGGGTGTCCGTCATGGAGATTGACGGCATGCCGGCTGCCACAATGGCACCAGAGATAGAAGGTCTCGAACCCAGGACCTCAATGAAAAACTCGGGGGCTTCAGATGCTCCTGAGCTTCATGCCGAGTTGGAATCGGCTCCTGTGTCGGCTCCCTCATGGGAACAACCCATCCTTGCTTTCCTTAGTCGTGGCGAGGTTCCCTAAACGAGGCAGAGGCGAGGCAGATCCAACAAAGATCTCCCGTGTACGCCATCATCAACCGCGAGCTGGTTCGACGTAGCGTAACTGGCGTGTTCCAACCTTGCGTCAAGTTAGAGAAAGGGCAAGAAATTTTCAAGGACATACACCAAGGTGAGTGCGGGCATCAGGTCGCCTCTAGAACCCTGGTGGCCAAGGCGTTCCGCCATGGATTCTACTGGCCCACAACCCTGGAAGAGGCCACAACCCTGGTCAACAAATGCGAAGGCTGCCACCGCTTCAGCATGCAAAACCACTTACCGGCCTCGGATCTCAAGATCATCCCCCTGTAGTGGCCCTTTGCCGTCTGGGGGCTGGATATGGTGGGACCATTCAAGACCGCTCGAGGCGGCATGACGTATCTCCTGGTAGCCATCGACAAATTCACCAAGTGGATTGAGGCCATCCCAATCAAGAAGCTTGACGGTCTCACGACCCTCAAGTTCATTCCCGTCCGCCCCCACGGCTGTCGGTGTTCTGGGAATGGGGGTACCCAGACCTGCCTGCCTGCGATCCAGGGCTGGCCACTTCATCAACGCAAGATCGGCTAGAAACAACACCACCTGAACAAGGCCCTCGCAAGGCGCCAAGCCTCGCAAGAAAGAGCGACGTCAAGACCCACAGGGGGACTCCTCAGGACCCCTCCGAAGCGGCGGATATTTCATGGCGAGGCCAGGCCTCAGGAATCAAGGGTTATGACATGGAACGACATGAGAGCAGTAGATGGCAGGACGGGGCAGTTTCCCCTTTAGTGCAAAAGAGGAAGGAGCGTACGAGGGCCCCAAAGGCATCTTCCAAAGGTTTCCCTTCTGGTGCAACAAGACCATGCCCGCCCGTCAACAGGACGAGTGTCATCCCTGCGCCCACCTCTGCGGCGCTAGAAGCTACTTTGCAGGCGAAGACCACTTTTGATAGGGGAAGCATGTTCCCTTGCCCCCACCAAAATAGGCCGTTGTGGGATCCCTTCCCGCCAACGATAAGGGAAGAGGATCCGGGCCTCCACTATAAATAGAGAGGGTAGGATACTTGGCAAGGGGATCGGATCTTTGAAACCCCTGAGAAACACACCTAGCCTCTTGGCCTCTGGAGGCTCGAGAGCACTCTACTAGTTCAGCCACCATCTCCGCGAGAGGCAATCCACCAAAAGCAGGAGTAGGGTTTTACGCTTCGTAGCGGCCCGAACCAGGGTAAAGTGCCGTGTCCCTGGTCTCCCTCACCATCGCGTGAGTTCTTAGTCTTGCCGAGCGAGTAGCGAGATTGGTAGACCAAATCTGTTGAGTGGCCTCTACGTGTGCCCCTGAGTTCAAAACTTAGAGGTTTTGCGGAGCCCGAAATTTGACATTTGGCGCGCCAGGTAGGGGGCGCGTGTTAGAGCCTCCACACCAATAGCAGGTACCATATCTCCACTCGGCAACACCATGGGAAGTGCAACCATCGACGACCTCTGGTCCGCGGCGGTGGATGGCGTCCGAGCAAGAAGGGCCATCCCTGAGGTCGCCTGCATTCTCGGCTGATCGCAGATGCCACCCTCCAGCCGCCACGTCAAGCGTTTCCTGCCGCCACGACGCATTGCGGTTACCACGAGAGCAGCTCGCTCCCTCGAATCCCTTTTCTGGGGCTATGGCAGGATCCATCGTTTCCGTCGGACGGATCCGTATCCCTGTCACGTTCGGCACCCGCTCCAACTTCCACACCGAGCAGATCGACTTCGACGTCTCTCACATCCACCTTCCCTACAATTCTATACTCGGCGACCCTGCCCTCGCACAGTTCATGGCGGCGACGCATACGGGCTACAACGTCGTCAAGATGCCAGGGAGCGGTGCCGTGCTTACCATCATGGGAGACATCAAGGATGCCTCGTGATGTTTGTTGTGTATCCCTTGCAACGGCGCCAGAAATAGTTGTGTCGACGGCACCAGGAATCCTTCAGCTACGGCTACGCCTTAAGGGACTTCCTAGGCAAGTATGCAAAGGATTCCCCCGTGGCCTTGGAGCCTTGCATTGGTGTTCCCTCGAAGAAGAAAGGGTGATGTAGCACAGCGGCGGTAAGTATTTCCCTCAGTTTGAGAACCAAGGTATCAATCCTGCGGAAGAGTATCTCAAGATCCTGCACAAACACAAAAGCTTGCACCCAACGCTATGAAGGGGTTGTCAATCCCTTATAGATTGTTTGCCAAGTGAGAACTGAAAGCAACAAAGTAACAAAGCAAAATAAAAGCGGAGATGTAAACGATGGATGTGAATAGACCCGGGGGCCGTAGTGTTTACTAGTGGCTTCTCTCATGAAAGCAAGTAGATGGTGGGTGAACAAATTACTGTCGAGCAATTGATAGAACTGTGCAGAGTCGTGATGATATCTATGCAATGATTATTTCTATATGCATCACGTCCGAAACAAGTAGACCGATACTTTCTGTATCTACTACTATAACTCCACACGTCGACCGCGATCCGGCATGGATCTAGTGTATTAAGTCCATAAGAACAGAGTAACGCCTTAAGCAAGATGACATGATGTAGAGGGATAATCTCAAACCAATGATAAGAACCCCATCTTTTTACCCTTGATGGCAACTGCTTGATGTGTGCCTTGCTGCCCCTACTGTCACTGGGAAAGGTCACCACATGGCAGAACCCAAAACCAAGCACTTCTCCCATTGCAAGAATCATAGATCTAGTTGGCCAAACAAAACCCAAGACTTGGAGAGACTTACAAGGATATCAAATCATGCATATAAGAAATCAGCGAAGACTCAAATATATATCATAGATAATCTGATCACAAGTCCACAATTCATCGGATCTCGACAAACACACCGCCAAAGAAGATTACATCGGATAGACCTCCATGAAGATAATGGAGAACTTTGTATTGAAGATCCAAGAGAGAGAAGAAGCCATCCAGCTACTAACTACGGACCCGTAGGTCTGAAGTGAACTACTCACGAGTCATTGGAGGGGCGATGATGATGATGAAGAAGCCCTCCAACTCCAAAGTCCCCTCCGGCAGGGCGCCGGGAAGGGTCTCCAGATGAGATCTCACGGAAACGGAAGCTTGCGGCGGCGGAGAAGTATTTTCGAGGCTCCCCTGATTTTTTGCGGAATATTTGGGAATTTATAGGCCAAAGACCTAGGCCAGGGGGCGGCCAGGGAGGCCACAAGCCTGCCCACCGCCGCCTCCCCCTGGTGGCGGATTGGGGGCTTGTGGGCTCCCTGGAGCCCACGTGGCTTGGCCCAAAAGCCCCTGGACTTCTTCCATTCGGGAAAAAAAATTCGGGGTTTTTCTTCCGTTTGGACTCCGTTCCAAAATCAGATCTGAAAAGAGTCAAAAACACGGAAAAAACAGGAACTGACACTTGGCACTGAATTAATAAGTTAGTCCCAAAAAGATATAAAAAGGTACATAAAACATAAAAAAGTGATAAGAATGAATTTTTGATGCTTTCATGCTACCTAGCATAGGTGTCCTTTGTAATTCCTCTTATGTGACGTGAATGTTCAGATCCATTAGATTCAAAACAATAGTTTGCTATTGATGTGGAAACAATAATATTCAAGCAAACTAGCAAAGTAATCATGAACTTTCAAAATAACAAGGCCAAAAGAAAGTTATCCCTACAAAAGCATATAGTCTGGCTATGCTCTATCATCATTGCACAACGAATTTAAATCATGCACAACCGCGGTATTGGCCAAGTAATTTTTTCACACCTTTACTTTCTCAAACATTTTCAACTCTCACGCAATACATGAGCATGAGCCATGGTTATAGCACTATAGATGGTGTGGAATGTGGTGGGGGTTGCAAGACAAAAAGGAGAAGATAGTCACACTAACTAGGCATATCAATGAGCTGTGGAGATGCTCATCAATAGATATCAATGTGAATGAGTAGGGATTGCCATACAAATGATGCACTAGAGCTACAAGTATGTGAAAGCTCTTAAAGAAAACTAGTGGGGTGCATCCAACTTGCTTGCTCACGAAGACCTAAGGCAATTTTGAGGAATCCTATCATTGGAATATACAAGCCAAGTTATATAATGAGAATTTCCCACTAGCTATATGGTGGTGACAAAACGAGAGACTCTCAATCATGAAGATCATGGTGCTCAAAATGCACAAGTGTGGAAAAAGTGGTAGCATTGTCCCTTCTCTCTTTTTCTCTCATTTTTTTGGTGGGCTCTTTGGCCTCTTTTTTTATGGGCTTCTTTGGACTCTTTTATTTCCTCTCGTGGGACAATGCTCCAATAATGATGATCATCACACTTTCAACTCAAAACTTAGAGCAACTATGACTCTATATGGAATGCCTTCGGTAGTGTACCGTGACAATGATCTAGCATGGCGTAGACATCATTGGAAACATCATGCTAGCTATCTTACGATCATTTAATGGCAATGTAGACGTGGTGGCACATATCATGGTGGTAGTTGCATGGAAATATATCTCGGAATGACTTTGAAAAAGCCATAGTATGTAGGTATGGTTGCTGTTTTGGGGGCGGCTAATGGTGAGTTTTGTGCACCGGCGAAAGTTGCACGACACTAAGAAGATAGTGATGGTGGAAGGTGAAAGTGCATCTAAACCATGGACTCAACATTGGTCATGAAGAACTCATATACTTGTTGCAAAAGTTTTATTAGTAATCGAAACAAAGCATTCAACGCATACTCCTAGGGGAAGGGTTGGTAGGTATAAACCATCGCGCGATCCCGACCGCCACCCAAAGGAGGACAATCAATATACTAATCATGCTCAGACTTCATCACATAGCAGTTCACCATACGTGTATGCTACGGGAATCACTAACTTCAACACAAGTATTTCTAGATCCACAACACCTTACTAGCATGACTTCAATATTACCATAACCACAACTCAAAACTAATTGAGATGAATCAAACTTCTCTAACTATTCAATGCACATGAAGGTGGAAGTTTTCGTATCCCTTTGGATAACTACCACTTTTGAGACTACTTTCAAAGCATAGATCAACTACCAAGCCACGCACCACTGTGCTCTAAAAGATATAAGTGAAGCACATAGAGCAAAAATATCTAGCTCAAAAGATATAAGTAAAGCACATGTGAGCTGAATTGTCTACCAAAAGATATAAGTGAAGCTCGACAAAATCACGGTGAGTGCATGTCTCTCTCTCTAGGTGTGCAGCAAGGATGATTGTGACACAACAAAAAAAAGACTCCTACGATACAAGACGCTCCAAGAAAAAACACATAACATGTGGTGAATAAAAATATAGCCCCAAGTAACGTTACCGATGGATTGAAGACGAGAAACGGGATGCCTTCCCGGGGCATCCCCAAGCTTAGGCTTTTACGGAATCCTTGAATCTCTTGGGGTACCTTGGGCATCCCCAAGCTTGAGCTCTTGCCACTCTTTATCTTTTTGTCCATAAGAACTTCACCCAAAACTTGAAAACTTCACAACACGAAACTTAAACAGAAACTCGTGATAACATTAGTACAAGAAAGCAAACCACCACTTTCTTAGGTACTGTAGCAAACTTAAATTCTACTTGTGCTGATGTTGGGTTACTGTATTTTCAATCTTCCATGGCTAATACCCCCCGATACTATCCATAGTTTCATCAAAATAAGCAACCAACACAACAAAAACAGAATCTGTTAACAGCAGACCAGTCTGTAGCAATCTGTATGTTTCATATACCTCTGGTACTTCAAAAATTCTGAATAATTATGAAAGTTTGAAGAATTTGCGTAGCAATCAGCAGCAAAAAGAATAAACTCAAAATCTCTTACAGAAAAAAAATGAAAATTCGTTTCGTGAGTAGAAAGTTTCTGTCTTTTCCAGCGTGACCAAATGATCATCCTCAAGACTAATCATAACGGTTTTGCTTGGCACAAACGCAAAAAGAAACACAAAAAACACAATCATAACAGAATTATGAAAGTGTGAAAAACACAAAACAGAAAGAAAAATGATAGATTCGTTGGGTTGCCTCCCAACAAGCGTTTTTTTTAACGCCCTTAGCTAGGCGAAAGTGATGGAATCACGTATAGTCATCTTTGGTGCTCAAACCATAGGTAGCCCTCGTCATAGATTCATAAGGCAATCTTATTTTATTTCTAGGAAAGTGCTCCATGCCCTTCTTTAAGGGAAATTGAAATCTAATATTCCCTTTCTTCATATCGATGATAGCACCAATAGTCCTTAGGAAAGGTCTACCAAGAATAATGGGACAAGAAGGATTGCAATCTATGTCAAGTACAATGAAATCCATGGGTACATAGTTCTTATTTGCAACAATAAGAACATCATCGATCCTCCCCATGGGATTCTTGATGGTAGAATCCGCAAGATGCAAATTAAGAGAACACTCTTCAATCTCATGAAAACCAAGAATATTACATAAAGACTTTGGAATCGCGGAAACACTAGCACCCAAATCACACAAAGCATTGCACTCATAGTTTTCGATCTTGATTTTGATAGTAGGTTCCCACTCATCACGAAGTTTTCTAGGTATAGAGACTTCTAGTTCGAGCTTCTCTTCAAGAGATTTCATCATAGCATCTACGATATGTGCGGTAAAGGCTTTGCTTTGGTTATAAGCATGTGGAGAGTTTGGAATGGATTGCATCAAAGAAATGCATTCAAACAAGGAGCAATTATCATAATTGAATTCCTTGAAATCCAAAGTGGGAGTTTCGTTACTACCCAAAATTTTGACTTCTTCTACTCCACTCTCCACACCTTTATCATCAACATAGGTGGACTCCGAATCATTGGGGAGTTTTTCAACCAAAGTGGATTCATATCCAGCCCCTCCATAAGTAGGTTTGACATGCGAAAACAAAGATTCAAGAGGAGACACACCAAGCACTTTAAGATCTTCGTGATTTGCATCACTAGAACGCACCCTTTTAAACCATTCATGTCTAGCGCGAATTTGGGCGGTTCTTTCTTTGCTCTCATTCATGGAGATACGCATAGCTTTCAAAGTTTCATCCAAGTTGATCTTGGGAGGAGCGCATATAACTTTGAAAGCATCAATATCACAAGACATCCTATCAACGCTCTTAGCCAAATCGTCTATTTTGAGTAGTTTTTCCTCTATGGACGCATTGAAAATCTTTTGAGAGTTGATGAACTCTTGGATATTACTCTCTAGATCAGAGGGTAATTTGTTGTGATTTCCATAAGTGTTGTTGTAGGAATTGCCATAATTGTTAGAGGAGTTACTAGGAAAAGGCATAGGAACATAGTTTCCTCTAAAAGCATTGTTGTTGCCAAAATTGTTCCTACCAACAAAATCCGCGTCCAAACTAGCATTGCTACTCTCAATCAAAGAAGATAGTGGCATGTCATTAGGATCTACGGTAGCGTTTCTACTAGCAACCAAATTCATCAAATCTTCCATCTTAGCACTAAGCGAGTTGATCTCTTCTATAGCGTGCACCTTTTTGCTAGCAGGCAACCTTTGAGTGTGCCACTGAGAGTAGTTGGTCATGATATTGTCTAGGAGTTTTGTAGCGTCTCCTAACGTGATTTTCATGAACTTCCACCTGAGGCGGAGTCCAAGATATTGCGAGAAGCGAAATTCAAGCCACCGTAAAAGATTTGTATAATCATCCACAAACTCAAGCCATGAGCAGGACCATTTCAAATCATAAGCTTCATCTTCTCCCAAGATTGTGCAACGTGTTCATGATCAAGTTGCTTGAAATTCATGATATCGTTACGTAAGGAGATGATCTTAGCCGGCGGAAAATACTTGGATATGTAAGAATCTTTGCACCTATCCCAAGAGTCGATACTATTTTTAGGCAAAGAAGAAAACCAAGTTTTTGCGTGATCTCGCAACGAGAAAGGAAAAAGTTTCAACTTAATCATGTCATTATCCACATATCTTTTCTTTTGCATATCACAAAGCTCAATGAAGGTATTGAGATGGGATGCGACATCTTCACTAGGAAGGACAGAGAATTGCTCTTTCATAACAAGATTCAGCAAAGCTGCGTTGATTTCATACGATTCCGCACTAGTGGCGGGAGCAATCGGAGTACGGCAAAATCATTATTATTAGTGCTCGAGAAGTCGCAAAGTTTGGTGTTTTCAGACATGATGTCTTCAACAAACAAACAAGCACACAAGCAAGCAAGAAACTAGCAAAGGAAAACGGCAAGGGCAAAAAAACGGCGAAGGAGAAAGGCGAATGAAAACGGCAAATGTGAAGTGGGGGAGAGGAAAACGAGAGGCAACTAGCAACAAAAGTAAATGCAAGAGAAGAGTTTGTGAGCCCTACTTGGATAGATCTTGATTTCTCCTCCCCGGCAATGGCGCCAGAAATACTTCTGATGTTTGTTGTGTATCCCTTGCAACAACGCCAGAAATAGTTGTGTCGACGACACCAGGAATCCTTCAGCTATGGCTACGCCTTAAGGGACTTCCTAGGCAAGTATGCAAAGGATTTCTCCCGTGGCCTTGGAGCCTTGCGTTGGTGTTCCCTCGAAGCGGAAAGGGTGATGTAGCACATCGACGGTAAGTATTTCCCTCAGTTTGAGAACCAAGGTATCAATCCGGCGGAAGAGTATCTCAAGATCCTGCACAAACACAAAAGCTTGCACCCAACGCTATGAAGGGGTTCTCAATCCCTTATAGATTATTTGCCAAGTGAGAACTGAAAGCAACAAAGTAACAAAGCAAAATAAAAGCGGAGATGTAAACGATGGATGTGAATAGACCAGGGGGCCGTAGTGTTTACTAGTGGCTTCTCTCATGAAAGCAAGTAGACAGTGGGTGAACAAATTACTGTCGAGCAATTGATAGAACTGTGCAGAGTCGTGACGATATCTATACAATGATGATTTCTATAGGCATCACGTCCGAAACAAGTAGACCGATACTTTCTGCATCTACTACTATTACTCCACACGTCGACCGCTATCCAACATGCATCTAGTGTATTAAGTCCATAAGAACAGAGTAACGCCTTAAGCAAGATGACATGACGTAGAGGGATAATCTCAAAGCAATGATAAGAACCCCGTCTTTTTACCCTTGATGGCAACTGCTTTATGTGTGCCTTGCTGCCCCTACTGTCACTGGGAAAGGTCACCACATGGCAGAACCCAAAACCAAGCACTTCTCCCATTGAAAGGATCATAGATCTAGTTGGCCAAACGAAACCCAAGACTCGGAGAGAATTACAAGGATATCAAATCATGCATATAGGATATCAGCAAAGACTCAAATATATATCATAGATAATCTGATCACAAGTCCACAATTCATTGGATCTCGACAAACACACCGCCAAAGAAGATTACATCGGATAGATCTCCATGAAGATCATGGAGAACTTTGTAATGAAGATCCAAGAGACACTACAAGAAATATGCTCATATGTGATGTTTTTTAAAATGTCGTTGATGAATTCGTCATAAATCTATGACGATTTCATCCGAGATCGTCGTAAACCGTTTGAGGGGATCAAATGTACATATAAATTACGACGATGTGAGTCAAAACATCGTAACCGCATAAGATGAGATCGTCATAACTTTTACGACGATTGTAAAAATGTCGTAACATGTTCTAACTATGTTGACATGTCACTCGTGGGTCCATTATATCTCACCTCATCCTAGTTTGTGAAGCAACCTACTATTCTATCATTCCAAAAATTCTCGAAAAATTCTCATAAATACTTTGGATCATATATTTCTCAAATATGTGAAAACCCTTCCTTCCATAGTTCAAAAACAATTCAGCAATATTCATTTTCCTATTCTGTTCAGAATAGCACTTTGTGAAGGAAGTGTTATTTCTATTTCTTTGATCACCCTCATATTTTTTGGGCATTCTTTCCTATCCAAATCATTGTCTCATGAAAACTTTCATAACCATTTCCCTAGTAAATCTTTCTCAGCAAATTTCCAAAGTTTGTGTTCAGCTAACAACTTTGTGAAGGAAGTACTAGATAGGAATATCCTGATGAGTTCATTTTTTTCCACATCTTATATGTGCCCAAAAGTAGCTCTCCACAAAATTTTAGCCGCATCTAACAGTCCATGTGAGCTCATCATCCAATCTTTGTTTCTGGTAATATTTTCATTTTGTGAAGCAACTACATTTATATTTTTTTATAGTTGATGCAAATTTATCACGGGGTGAAACTCACCATATAACCTCACTCCACCAAAAAATAAAAACTTCCTTAGGCAAAATTGTTTTGCCATTCCAAGATGCACCCTTGTGCACAATATTACTTCATTTGAATAAACCATGGCATGAATTTTAACATAACTTTGGTCATTTAACTTGAAAAGTATGAATCTTTATACATAATATCTCATTTTAGAGAATAGTTTTTTAAAATATTTAGGTCACATGTAATGATATAATGAGAAAGTTTTTCATTTTTTAAAATCTTATGCTGTTTTAAAATGCATTTTAAAGGAAACATATCTATGACCAATCAGAATGGAGAACCACCCATCCCACGGATCACTCGAGTGTATCTGATCTGAGCCTTCAAAGCTAACCAGATCCAACGTCTCTCAACAGATCTAAATGCAAACACAAAAAGGAAAAACAAATGCAAACCCTACCAGACCCACTCGTCGTCCCACAGTCTGATCCACCCCTCCCCTCGTCTCCGCTGCCGCATCTGCGTCTTCGCGCCCGCGGCCCCCGCCGCGTCGACCGCGTCCCCGCCCGCTTCCGCCGCGGTGGCCGTTGAGGGCAAGCCCATGGTGTTCGTAGCGGAGAAGCTGGCCGCCGCGGGGCTGCCGTTGGTCCAGGAGTTCGCCATCGACTGCTCCTACGACCTCTCCCCCGAGGAGCTCCGGGCCAAGATCTCGCTCTGCGATGCGCTCATCGTGCGCTCTGGCACCAAGGTCGGCCGGGATGTCTTCAAGGCCTCCGGCGGCCGGCTCCGCGTCATCAGCCGCGTGGGCGTCGGGATCGACAGCGTCGATCTCACCGCCGCCATCGAGCACGGCTGCCTCGTTGTCAACGCGCCCACAGCCAACACCGTCGCTGCCGCCGAGCACGGCATCGCGCTCATGTGCGCCATGGCCCCGAACATCGCCCAGGCCGACACATCCCTCAAGGCTGGTGAGCTTTTTTACTCTTTGATATGAATTCCGCGATGCCTTTTCTCTGTTGTCTCTCATTGTGGACACGCACCTACCACCTCTGTATCGTGCAGACGTGCGGCCATGTCTTGTCTTGTAGATATATTTTTACTTATATGATGTTAATTATTTTCTGAGATGCCGAATCTTGGGAGGATACTTTTCAGGTGAAAGCAATCATCATTGTTTATCCCTTTGATTCGGTGCTTGATCTGAAAGGATACCTCAGGCTAGATGCGTGCAAATGAGGAACTATCGAGCATTAGTACGGAGATCATGTTTACAGCCTCTCTTGTAAACAATATCTAACCAATTGTTTACAAATAGAAGCTACAATACTATGTATTGTGTTCTAGCAGTCATAATGATCTTGTCCTCGCTTTTACTAATGCATTTCTTTCATGGCAATTTGAGACATCTCGTATGAAATTGCTCGCAGATGTTTGCTTTAAGGGATCATGTTAACCTGTTCAGATAGCGATTTTTCTTTACTACAGTGAGCTTGCATTACATGAGACAGTAATTAGTTAATTTTACTTATGAGCTTAAATAATCATAGGAGCAGATGGAAATCCATGGCATGTATAAGAACCATATCTATGTGAGATACTCGTACTTAATACAAGACTCTGCAAATTTACTCACGCATGCTTTTGTATACTTTGGAAGAAAATTTGCTGAAAGTGAAGAGAAAATATGTGAAACTGTTACCTCAAAATACTCTGTTCCAGACATTGGAAGTTCAGAAATTAGCCATTTTTTTAGAAGGAAGTATGATGCATCTGGTTTCACACGAAATGCTGTGGTATAATATGTGCCGTGAGCCCGTGAATTTGGATCTTCTGTTAAGTTTTAAAATTGTTTTCCCCCCACTTGCCGTTGAAGTGAAAAAGGCAGGTCCAGTTATGGGTTCGCAAGCAGTGCTGGGAAAAGGGCATCAATGGAGGATTTCTACGAGACAAGAGTGGATGATGTTGATGGAGAGACTGTTGGGTTGTTTGGCATATTTGATGGTATGTGATGCCTTGTGCCAGTGTTTCTATATTAATTATTCAGTATTTTCATATATATCTCTTTGATGGATGGGGAATATATCTAGAAGATGTTCGTTTCGTCAATGAAATTGTTTTGTGCATAGACCAAGATGGTAGTTTTTTGTATCAGTACATCAACTATCAATGACATGCTTCATTTGTTATTGTCCTAGCTAGAGCCTGCAGATTTGTTAACATTTATCTTAGCCAAATGTATTAGTAAATTTTGCTGTGGTGCTGGACACATTACCTTGAAAATAAAATATAAAAATGGGATGAACTGATCCAATCTAAGGGGATACCAATGCTAGCCTACAGCTTAGTAAGTGGGGGATCGTCTGAACTTTAGTATCTTGCTGAGCTATATATGTTGTCCTACTGTTATGGGAGAAAACTAGTGCACAATCTTGTATAGCTAGGAAATGGAAATACTCACTCTGGAAAGATAAAATCTTATTCTATTGTGATAAGCTTGGATCCCGGCCATGGCGACCAGAATCGATCTGTTATGGATCATCCCTTGCTCGTCCTCCTTGATTTCTTCTGCTTTGGATCAAATCTAATTATTTTGTGCATTTTTGTTTGTTTGCTTGTTTGCATCCTGTCCCGTGTGGTCAAGGAGGACGCCATGGAGGACAAGCCCGATGCCATGTCGGCCTTGCACGCAGCACAGGAGGAGCCCATACATGATGACACCTGATCTCGTATGACCACCATCACCCCTCCCTCCCCCTCTCTCTGTAGTAGGTTCTTTCTCACCTCTCCTCTCCCTCCCAAATCCAACAGATCAAGGTCGCCATCGGAGGAGGATGCCATGGACCTTCCTCCCCCACACTTGGTGTGATGTGCTGCTTCCCGGGACGCGATGAGACCTCCTTGTTCTTTAGCAGCACGAGGAGGATTCCATGTCCATGGGTACAATAAGAGCTCTCTGTCAGGAAAGTCAAACGCCGGACCTCATGTCGGGCAACAACCTGCAGTGACTTGTGTTTTAGTTAATCATGCATGCTATCCTTTTCATCAGTCTTTTACTTCATCATGCACATATGTGGTTTCAGATTTATCTGCTGCCTGCCATGCTCTTCTATTCATATTCAGTTTGGTTAGACTTGTGGTTCCTACATTGCTACGTGCTATGTGGTGTAGTTGGTTGTACTAATGAATCTAGAATGAAAACAAAATGTGGTTGCTTTCTTTTTTTTAGATATATATTATTGTGCTACATATGATCTAAGCTGAGCCGTCTCTGAATCGACTGATGTTCTGGTGTTCCTCCCTTTAAGGAATCTGAATTAGATGGGTATTTCTTTTGGAAGTAGTTTCAGTTTGGGGCTTGTTTGATGTTCCTCCGTTTACTGTGGAGTAAGTGCATCATACACAAACTTTATTCAGCAAAGACGATAAGCTAACAGTAGTAGCTTTAATTTGCACTATGATATTTTGGACTGAATCTGTTTCCTTAAGAGTGTACTGCAATTTTAATAGTACCGTGGCAAAGAGGTACTGTTCTGTCAGGAGATGTAGAACAATGTTTCTTTTCACTTCGATCCTGACTGTGAGCTTTTCTCATGATTGGCTTCTGGATCAGGTTGAGCTTTAGGACCCTGTTGAAAATATTCGGGCAAAATTGGTCAGGCAAGCTGCTGCTAAGACCAATGATTTGGCTGGTGATGGAACTACCACTTTTGTCATCCTTGCTCAAGGGATGATTGCCGAGGGTGTTAAGGTACATCGTATAACATATAAGTGCTCTCATTTAGTTCTGGACATAATGTTCAGTTTGTTTAATTACTTTCTGCAGATTGTAGCTGTCGGTGCCAATCCAGTACAGATTGCCCGTGGTATTTAAAAAACAACCAAAGCACTAGTCGGTGAGCTCTGCAAGATGTCCAAGGAGGTGAGATATCGCTAATCTGCTGTTCCGTTTTGGAAATAAAATCATTTTAAATTCAGTATTATGCCCCCTCTGACCTATGATGTTCTGCACGTCGCCGAGCTGATGTGTTGTTTGCCGTTCTTGTTGCGTGGCCGCTTCGTTTGCTTGCAGTGTGCTCCGATCTGGTGAAGGGCGCCAAGGAGAAGCAGCTCAAGGTCAAGGGCCCCGTCAGGATGCCCACTGAATCCTCGTGTACCTATAGGACTGATTGTTTTTACTGATGTATCAGATCCAGAACTGAATCCAACTATAGGTGTTGTAGGACTAAATTTGTGACATAGATTTTGTTGCTTCTGTAGCACATCTAGTATTTTTTGCTGTTGTAGCTGCTGTAGGTCTGAATCTAAAAGATATATATGCTGAATCCTCCTGTAAGATATCCAGGTTCTTCCCAGGACTGAATTTTTTGCTGCTGTAGCTGCTGTATGACTGAATCTACCTGTTCTCAAGAGGATTCACAGGTTGAGGTGGTACATTTTTGCACTGCTGATGTATAGTTTTTTTTGTCTCGTTTACTGATTGTTTGTTGTATGTATTTTTCTATATTAGGTTTCGCTGATCCATAGTTTCTTTATCTAAGGTCCGCAGCAGCATGGGTACTCTACTAGTATTTGATCAATTTACAGTTCAAATAGGTCGTAATTAAAGATGTCATTTCATATAGAGTGTAAGATTAAAATGCCAGTGAGTGTAAGACTAAAATGCCAGTGAGCGGCACGGGTACCTCGTACTCTGTTACTTTTGATCAACACTAACTTTATTTTATGTTCATGCAGGAAATGGACTGATTCCTTTGAAATTCCTATGTTGGAAACAGTCCCTTACTCCACTCAGGTAACTGTATAATCTGTCTCGCTTCTAGGTTTCCAGCACTTGAATCTTTCGTTAGGAGAGTTTGAAGTTGTTGGTATATTATCAACCATTGAATGCTTGTAGTCATCCTCTTCGCTCGAGTAAGAATGCTCAGAACAACTCTTGTCTAATCTCCAGGATAATAAATCATCTTCTTTCATGTTTCCAAAAATACTTGTACTCCATGTTTCACAATTACATATTCTTGTATATGACAACCTGCAGTGTTAGTTCACACTTCTTTTGTAAATGCTGTTATTTAAATACCTGCATTGTTAGTTCATATCTTATTCTTATTTTTTGCACAGGTGAAGTACAAAGCCAAGTGTGAAGCTATGAAGCATATTAACAAAGAGTAGCATATGTATTGTAATAGTAGGCAGTCTTAGGTATATCTGGGTTGTGATGTAGTGTAAATACTGCAATAGACAAATTTAATGTTGGTTTTGACGAATTTCATTTGCTCCCAAGCCTGTTTGAAATATTTATTCTGAATGTGGTTTGAATATCTATGAAAAGGCAAGTTGACAAGGGGACCAAGTTATGATATTTATTTGACAAAATGTGAAATTTCTGACGTGTGGGACTAATTTTGAGATCGGCATGACATGTGGGACCAGTACAAAAATAAAATGGCAAAAAAAATCAATAGAAAGTAAAAGGCCACAAACTGAAATTTGAAAAAGAATACTAAAAGTGGCTGTAAATATGATAAGGCCCAAAAAGAAGCCCAATAAGAAAAAGCCCAAAAAAATTTAAAACCAGCCCATGTGATCAAATGAAATGGGTTGGGCTGATTTCAACCATGACGTTTTGATCTCGTCGTAATTTTGCCACGTAGGACTGCCACGTAGGACTGGGTTTGATTGCCAACGATGATTTAGGATCGTCGTAAAGGTTACGACAATCCAGGAATCGTCGTAAAAGTTACGACGATTTTGATCAAAACATCGCTGCTGTTCATTTCTGACGCTCCGTTTCCGACGCTTGGTTTTTCGTCGTGAGATCGTCGTAAATTAAAAACCGTGACGATGTAGCGACAAAAAAATAGCGTCGTGTATTAGCATATTCCTTGTAGTGAGAGAGAAGAAGCCATCTAGTTACTAACTACGGACCCGTAGGTGTGAAGTGAACTACTCACGAGTCATTGGAGGGGCGATGATGATGATGAAGAAGCCCTCCAACTCCAAAGTCCCCTCCGGCAGGCCACCGGGAAGGGTCTCCAGATGAGATCTCGCGGAAACGGAAGCTTGCGGCGGCAGAAAAGTATTTTCGAGGCTCCCCTGATTTTTTGCGGAATATTAGGGAATTTATAGGCCAAAGACCTAGGTCAGGGGGTGGCCAGGGCGGCCACAAGCCTGCCCACCGCCGCCTCCCCCCTGGTGGCGGAGTGGGGGCTTGTGAGCTCCCTGGAGCCCACCTGGCTTGGCCCAAAAGCCCCCTGGGCTTCTTCCGTTCGGGAAAAAATCATTTCGGGGTTTTTCTTCCGTTTGGACTCCGTTCCAAAATGAGATCTGAAAAGAGTCAAAAACACGGAAAAAATAGGAACTGGCAGTTGGCACTGATTAATAAGTTAGTCCAAAAAATATATAAAAAGGTACATAAAACATACAAAGAAGGCAAGATAACAGCGTGAAATCATCAAAAATTATAGATACGTTTGAGACGTATCACCTCGCAGGTGCTCGGGCTATCCCATAAGGCCGCGGCCGCAGCGCGTGCTGACTCCAGGGGCGAGGCGCGCGCCGCAGAGGACCCCAGGAGACGTCCATGGCATCGCGCCTGTGAAGAAGAAGTAGTTGTTTTCCCAGGACCGAGCGGAAATGAAGTAGGAGCCGTTGGACGAAGGAAGCCTGACCCCCACCTTCACCATTAGTGCAAATTTGCCCCAAGACCAGGAGAGGGCATTGGTGGATTTCATCAGAGCGAACAAGAGCGCGTTCGCCTGGAGCGCCTCCGACCTTGTGAGGGTTCCGAGGGACGTCATCGAGCACCACCTCATGGTGTGCCCGAACATGCGTCCGATGAAGGAGAAGACAAGGAGGCAAGCCCAGAGAAGCAGGCATTCATCGCTCAAGAGGTGCGCAAGCTCAAGGAAGCAGGGGTCATAAGGGAGGTGCGCTACCCAGAATGGGTGGCCAACCCGGTGGTAGTTCCGAAGAAGTGTGGGAAGGAGCGCATGTGCGTCGACTTCACAAACCTCAACAAGGCTTGTCCTCAGGACCCATTCCCGCTACCACGCGTCGACCAGATCATGGACTCCACTGCGGAATGCGACCTCCTGTGCTTCTTGGATGGATTCTTGGGCTACCACCGGATCAAGATGGTAGTGGAGGATGTCGAGAAGACAACCTTCCTATCCCAGTGCGGGGTATACTGCTACGAGTGTATGCCTTTTGGGCTGCGGAATGTTGGGGCAACCTTCCAGCGGTTGATGCATATTGCCTTGGGGAAGCAGTTCGGGAGGAATGTAGAGGCCTACATCGACGACATCGTGGTCAACTCAAGGCAAGCAAAGACCTTGGTGGAGGATCTCGAGGAAATCTTCGCCAGCTTGCGGGAGGTGAACCTGAAGCTCAACTCCGAGAAGTGCGTCTTCGGAGTCCCATCAGGCAAGCTACTCGGTTTCCTGGTGTCGCACCGGGGGATCGAGGCTAAACCAGTAAAGGTAAATTCTATAAACAAGATCAGCGCGCCCACAACCCTCAAGGAAATGCAGAAGCTGGCGGGGTGTGTCACCTCCATGGGTCGTTTCATCTCCAACCTTGGCGAGCGAGCCCTGCCCTTCTTCAAAATCATGAAAAGGAAGGGACCCTTTGAATGGACTCCGGAGTCCGACGGTGCCTTTGACGAACTCAAGCGTTACCTCATGAGCCCGCCGGTCATGGTGGCGCCTCGCCCTCGGGAGCCCCTGCTAATGTACCTCGCCGTCACCCCACACTCCGCCAGCGCCACATTGGTGGCAGTAAGGGAGCAGCAAGTCGGAAAGGGTGCTACTTTGGGAAGTTCCGACTCCCACGCGAGTGGAGGGACCTGAGGCCCAGACTGGCGAATCATGTCATGAAGAGACTTGTCCTCCCAAGGCCCCGACTTTCCTCCGGACGACGAAGCGTCCCAACCTCTTGAAGGCACCAAGGAGCACGACGCCCCGGGCGGTCACATCCTCGTCGAGCACCCCGTGTACTTTGTTAGTACGGTATTGCGGGACGCGCACTCGTGCTACCCCATGCAACAGATCTCCTTCAGGCGCTCCTCGCCGCCTCGCGCAAACTGCGTCACTACTTCCAAGGACATCCGATCAAGGTTGTCTCCGCTTACCCCTTGGAGAAGATCCTGCACAACCGAAACACAGTACCGAGAGTTGCTGAGTGGAACATCAAGCTTCGGGCCTTCAACATCGAACTCAGCACGAGCAGGGTCATCAATGGAGCGACCTGGCCGACTTCGTGGCGGAATGGAAGGACGCACCGGACCGGGGGCTGGAAGGGAACCAATCCATTCCCCCGGAGCAGAGGCACCCAAGGGATGGACAATGCACTTTGAGGGAGCCTTCGCGCGAATGGGAGCGGGGGTTGGTGTCCTGCTCACTTCCCCGTTGGGAGACAAGCTTCGCTACGCCGTGCAACTCTGCTTCCAATGGGGGGAGAAGGTCTCCAATAACATAGCGTTGTACGAGGACCTCATCGCCGGCCTTAGGCAGCGGCGGCCTTGGGGGTCCAGCGCCTCACATTGATGGGCGACTCTCAGCTCCTCGTCAACTTCTCCAACAAGGAGTACACACCCAAGGACGAGCATATGGAGGCATACCTGCATGAGGTACGTAAGATCGAGAAACGTTTTCAGGGCCTGGAGCTGCAGCATGTCCCGCGAGGCGAAAACAAGGAGGCGGATGACATCGCTAAAAGAGCTTAACATCGTGAGGCTCAAGAGCCAGGCGTTTTTGAGGAACGACTCTTCAAGCCTTCTGCAGCGCTGTCACCTGAGGACCCGGCGCCACGCGGAAAGGAGCTCCCACAACACCGCCCTCGGGGGCTCGACTGCTCCTGGCCCTGGAGGTTCAAGACGATGATTGGACGCAGGAGCTCGGAGCATATCTGCTTCGCGGCACATTGTTAGAGAAGGAAGAGGATGCGGAACGCGTAGTACGACAAGCCTCAACTTAGTGCGTGCGAGACGACGCCTTGTACCGCACGCGCCCGGACGACGTCGCGCTACGGTGCATCTGCAGGTTGCAGGGGCGTGAGCTACTAGCCGACATTCATGGAGGGGATTGCGGACATCACTCCTCCTCGCGCACGCTCGGAGGTAAGGCGTTAAGGTCAGGTTTTTACTGGCCCGCAGCTCTGGATGACGCCACGAGCTGGTTAGGTCTTGCGAGGCCTGCCAGTTCCATGCCAAGCAAATCCACCAGCCCGCGCAAGGCCTCCAGACCATCCCGTGCACCTGGCCTTTTGCGGTCTGGGGGCTCGACATATTAGGGCCCTTCCCGCGGGCCGCGGGGGGTTTCCACTACCTCTACATCGCTATCGACAAATTCACCAAGTGGGCGTCGGTGGAGCCCATGCGCACCATCCCGGCCGGGTCTGCCGTCAAGTTCATCAAGGGCCTCGTGAGCCGCTTCGGTGTCCCCAACCGCATCATCACTGATAATGGCTCGCAGTTCACCAGTTAGATCTTCAAGATTTACTGTGCTAACCTCGATACACAGATATGCTACGCATCGGTGGCCCATCCGTGGAGCAATGGCCATCCATAGCGCGCCAACGCTGAGGTCCTACGGGGTCCTAAATTGAGGAGTTTCAAGAAGAAGCTCGAAGCTTGCGGCCGAGGTTGGGTCGATGAGCTCCCGTTAGTACTCTGGTCCATCTGCACCACTGCAACCAAACCCACCGGTGAATCCCCGTTCTTCCTCGTCTATGGAGCAGAGGCGGTTCTTCCCCAGGAAATCAAGCACCGCTCCCCGCGGGTCTTGGCGTTCGATGAGGAGCGTTAGGAGGCTGCGCGGGGGACATACCTCGTTCTTGGAGAGGAGGTGCGTCGCCGGGCCTCTCTCCGATCCACGAGGTACAAGCAGGCCTTCCGGCGCTACCACTGCCACAACATTTGCTCCAGGACCCTCGAAGTCGGCAACCTCATCCTGAGGCGGGTCCAATCCAGGGAAGGCTTGCATAAGCTTTCGCCCATGTGGGAAGGCCCATTCAAGGTCGTCCACGTCTCCAGGCCTGGCTCCGTGCGTCTGGAGACTCAAGATGGACTTCCCATCCAGAACGCGTGGAACATCCAGCACCTCCAGAAGTTCTACCCATGGCGACTCTGTGCCACCCCTGCACTGCCTCTATGTCGCGTGTGCATCGACCCTGCATCGTCCATCAATTCTTCTAGAACCTACTTCATCCGGTCACACTCTCACGTAATAACGAGCCGAGGCTGTATATGGCAGCCCCCCCGAGGACACGGAAGGGGTCGATCCCACGTCTAGTGGGGAAGACGAAGGAAATCAACACAATCCACTAATGACTTCCGGAATCAGGGGCCTAATGCCTCGGAGGTAGGGACACTCGTGAGGCCAAAACATCCTCGCGACCTCCCAGATACACCCCCACTATGACACTCTCACGTAATAACGAGCGAAGGCTGTATACGCCCAGGGCCCCCCGAGGACGCGGATGGGGTCCACCCCACTCCTAGTGGAAGCCCTATGCTCAGTGTTGGGGGCGATGGAGGCGGAGAATAGATTAGGTGCCAGACGCGGCTTGCATTTGCTTTTTCTAGCTTGGCTTTACTAGTGTCTATGAAATCAAATCTCGGGGCCTTTCCAAAAGAAGCTATCGCAAAAACTTATTTTCCCTGCAATTCTTCACAGCATGCTCTTTTCCTCTGAGTCGAGCATCCATCTGCCCTCACCTGCTCGTACCCTGCGAGCAGGGGCTGGGGGCATGATGCCGGCACCTCGCCAAGGCCTTGACTCCCGAATCCACGTGTGGAACTCACTTACGAGTCGGCAAACTCACGCCAACTAGCACTCGCTCAAGAGGTCTATGCGCGGCTCGGCGCACCGTCGTGGAGAGGGAACAACATTTGGTCTTTCCTCACAACAACTTTTTATCTTCGGACAGTTTGAGCGCCTAAGGAGGTTCCTGAGCACAACGCCTCAAGAGCCTTACCGGTCACAAAGCCACCTGGCACCCCGGTGCCGGGGCCTGGCCCCGTGAAGAACCACCTTGGTAACAGGTTGCGGCTCACGACGGCGGGGAAATGTGCGGGACTGGGACCTGCCGATGCAGAGCTTCCTAAATGTAGATTAGGGAT
Organism: Hordeum vulgare subsp. vulgare; assembly: GCF_904849725.1. Lineage (NCBI taxonomy): Eukaryota > Viridiplantae > Streptophyta > Magnoliopsida > Poales > Poaceae > Hordeum > Hordeum vulgare. The sequence goes on from NC_058523.1 coordinate 513,392,807, forward strand.
CTCCAAAAACAGAACTCGCGAGGGCCTCTTGAACGTCTAAGTGGGATCCTGAGAATCGCGCCTCAGGAACCTTACTGGTCGCAAAGCCACATGGTACCTGGGTGCCAGGGCCTTGTTCCTCAAGGGGTGACCTTGACAAGTCGCCCTCGCGGCAGGGAAATTTGCGGGGCTGGGACCTGTCGACGTAGAGCCGCTTGAATGTCTAAGGGGGCTCCTGAGCACAGCGCCTCACGAGCCTTACCGGTCACAAGGCCACCTGGCACCCTGGTGCCAGGGCTTTGCCCCGTGAAGAACGACCTTGGTAACGGGTCGCGCCTCACGACGGCAGGGAGATGTGCAGGACCAGGGCCAGGAGACATAAAGCATCGACCCACTTCACCTGCAGCAAGGAAAAGACCAACAGACGACCCCCCCCCCCCCCGAGCACCACAGTCATGCGTCACAACGAAGGAGTTCCCCGCAACCATACCAAGCTAAGTATCTAAACCAACAAAGCGGAAACATCACTAACAAAAGGAGGTGGCCGCCCAATCCATTACACGCCCGAAGGGCCTATCCCTGTTTCTATGGATGCAGGGTCAAAAGCAAGGAGGAGACAACTGGCGATGGAGATCCCGGAGGAGGGTCGCCGCCGCGGACGTCCGGCACCCGCACACCGACACTCAGTTCGTGTCCTCCTCCTCCTTCACAAGTGCTGTAGGAGCAGACGGGCGGTGTAGCGCCCGGGGGCTCCCCCAAGGCTCGGACATGGCGGCGAGGTGTCTCATCGTAGCTGATGTCGCTGCTGTCGCTTGAGCTCCTTCCGGAGGAATTACCGTTGTCGCTCGGGGATCGGCGTCCACCATTGGAGACGAGCTCGTCTATCGAACCGCCACGACCGGCGTCCTCCGAGCAGCAACCCAGGCGATCGCCCTCGACCCCAAAGATCTTGACGAGGAGCGGTGCCTCCCCGTCGTACTTGAAGAGGAGGTAGCACCTCTCCTTCACGCCTCGGGCGTGGGCGAAGGTCTGCCACCCGCAGTTCAGATAAACATAACCGTCGGGGGTGACCTCGACTTCCACCCAAGATGCCCCGCCGCACCTGCCGTTGGCTTGCAACCAGAGGCCCCGAGGCCCGCCGGCCGGCAGCGCCTTCACGAAGAAGTTTGGAAGTTGTAGCCAAGTGATTTCCGACCTCTCCACCCACGTCAGGAACTCCATCGCTGTATCGGCCGAGTGGAGTAGCGGGCGAGGCGGCCGGGTGGCCATAACCGACCGCCCACTCTAGCCGCCACGGGCACCCGCTCCAATTGATGCCACGCCATTGCCGCCGATGCAGATCCTAGGGTGGGCGGAACCACGACCACGCCCGCCAGAGGCCGCTGCCGGCTCCGCCGCATACTTCCGGGGTGGCCTCGCCCCCTCTTGGCAGGTGGAGCAGCAGGACCTTCGTCAGGGGCCTTCCCCTTGTCGGTAGCACAGAATCTCCTCATCGGCGCCATGCTGGGGGAACGAAGGGCCCAAGGTGGGAGGCAAAGAGGACTGGGCGACGCAAGCCTTATCACCCTCGCCGGGTTAAGTAGGCAGCCCAAAGCAGACTGGCGTCCCTTCGCGTCCCCGGGCCCACACAATTCGCGTGAGGGCGCGCCTGCGTGGCGGGCGTACACGCGTCGCCCACAAGGAACAATGACGGCCGGTGCCGCACCCATGCGTCACATCAATTTGACCAGGCGCACTACTGGGCGCCTCGGGAATGGGAGTGTTGCCACCAGGCTGCATGGCGTGGGTGGATCGCCCGACCCGCAGGCAAATGGGGCCCGCGGCATTTCGGGCCGTCTTCTAGGCTTTACCGAGAAGCCAACCCAGGCGCGCCTTGGGCCCGAGGGCTACTGTCGATGTTCTAGGAATGCGGGTACCCAGACCTGCCTGCGTGCGGTCCAGGGCTGGCCAGTTGATCAATGCAAGATCGGCTGGAAAGAACACCAGCCTGAACAAGGCCCTCGAGAGGAAGAGCGATGTCAAGACCTGCAGGGGGCCTCCTCAGGACCACTCCGGAGCGGCAGATATTTCAAGGGGAGGCTGGGCCTTAGGAGTAAAGGGTGACGCCATGGAAGGACATGCGAGCAGCAGATGGCAGGATGGGGTAGTTTCCCCTTTAGTGCAAAAGAGGAAGGAGCGTACCAGGGCCCCAAAGGCATCTTCGAAAGGTTTCCCTTCCGGTTCAACAAGACCACGGCCGCCCGCCAGCAGGACGAGCGTCATCCTTGCGCCCACCTCTGCGGCGCTAGCAACTGCTTTGGAGGCGAAGACCACTTTTGACAGGGGAAGCATGTTCCCTTGTCCCCCACCGAAACTGGCCGTTGTGGGATCCCTTCCTGCCAACAATAAGGGAAGAGGACCCGGGCCTCCACTATAAATAGAGAGGGTAGGATACTTGGCAAGGGGATCGGATCTTTGAAACCCTAAAGCAACACACCTAGCCTCTTGGCCTCCGGAGGCTCGAGAGCAGTGTACTAGTTCATCCACCATCTCCGCGAGAAGCAATCCACCAAAAGCAGGAGTAGGGTTTTACGCTTCGTAGCGGGCCGAACCTGGGTAAACTGCCATGTCCCTGGTCTCCCTCACCATCGCGTGAGTTCTTAGTCTTGCCCAGCGAGTAGCGAGCCTGGTAAACCGAATCTGTTGACTGGCTTCTGCGTGCGCCCCTTAGTTCGAATCTTAGATGTTTTGTCGAGCCCGAAATCCAACAACAACATTATCACCGACAACGGCACCAACTTTGCCAAGGGTGCAATGGCGCATTTCTGTGCCAAAGAGGGCATCCGGCTTGATCTGGCATCGGTGGGCACCCGCAGTCAAACGGCCAGGCAGAAAGGGCAAACGGCCTAATCTTGGCTGGTATCGAGCCAAGACTCGTGGCGTCGCTCGTTAGATCAGTTGGCTGCTGGATCGAAGAGGTGCCGGTTGTACTGTGGAGCCTCCACACCATGCCTAACCAGTCAACCAGCTTCACTCCATTTTTCCTTGTATATGGGTCCGAGGCAATCATCCCTGCGGATGTTGAGTTCGACTCGCCTCATGTCACCCTATACACGGAGGCGGATGCAAAAGAGGCAAGAGAAGACGGCATCGATCTACTCGAGGAGGCACGGGAGATGGCCTTGAGACGGACAACCATCTACCAGCAGAAGCCGAGGCACTTCCACAGTAAGAAGATCATGCCTCTCTCCTTTCGTGAGGGGGACCTGGTACTCAGAAGAATCTAGCGAATAGCGTCCAGCACAAGCTCTCTTCCCCATGGGAGGTACCCTTCATCATTAGCAGGGCATTGCACAACAATGCATACTATCTGATAGATGTCCAAAAGCCGCAAAAGCGCAAGAGAGGGGACTCCGGTGAAGAAATAGAGCATCCATGGAACGCGACATTGCTTCACCCGTTCTACTGCTATGACCAAGAGAGAAAGACATGTGCGTATGTATCCTTTACCCTTTTTGGGATTTCAATGAATGCAATAGGTGCTCCAACCAGTACTTGGGGCATACCTTTTTTGAGTTCATGAAAAGAGTTGTCAGTACAAAAGTGGGCTCTCCGGTCCGACTCCTCGGACTCGGGGGCTCGCTAGCCGGCCCGAGCTACTTCCTTAGTCATAGTCGAATATATAATGCACGGCGAGCCGAAACCCTTAACACCCGCACAAGCTACAAACTGGCTCCCGGCTGTCCGGCTAACGGGATCGTGGGAAGGAAGGCCGGCTGCACGAAAAATCAGACTACAAAAGGGGTTGCCGGCTCGGGTTGGTTCGATCGCTTCCGATCTTCCTTTCTAGCCGGCCTCTGCTGACTCGTTCCAAGTCTAAGTATCTCCGCGGCTTCAAAAAATTCGAGGCTGACGGTTTCGAAGGCAGAAGCCCCGTCCGAGTCACAAACCGGCTCCCGGCTATCGGGCTGGCAGGGTGGACGCTGGAGGAGGCAAGCTGTTGGACAGATGGAAGCCAAAGAGAAACACAAGACAGAAAAGCAAGCCGGCAAGCACAGCCTTCACAGGCACAATGCAAATAGATGAACATATATTACATTCAAAAGCATGAAAAGGCCCACGGCCGGAGTTCATTACATGAACACCCCCAGTGGGTGGAACTCCTGGACTAACAAAAGAAGTGTAGAATAATAGAAAAAGCTTCAGTTGGTGGCGGCTTCGCCCGTGGTTCCGGCGTCACTAGCGGCACCTGAGGCGGAGGCGCCGTCATTGCCAGCACCTCCTGAGGTAGAGGCGTCGTCATCCGCGCAAGCGCCTTCGGCACCGTCTCTTGTGGCGGAGTCGGCATATGCCTCGTCACTCGAGTCGGCGTCCTCAAACGCCATCTTGTCAGAGCTGCCATCAGCGTCGTGTAGGGCCAACTGGAACTGATCCTCCGGGATCACGCTGCCGTCAGCTTCGTGCTCCAGGATGAACTCGTTCCAGGCTGCAAAGGATGCGATGTCGTTGGCCCGCACCTGCATCTCATCCTTGATGGCTGCCAGCTCCGCTTCTGTGTCGGCATGTTGCGCCGCGGGCCGACCCAAGTCTAGGTTTTATACCATGACTTGGCTAGGCGGAGCGCCATGTACGCTCCAGCGTGTACATCCGACACACGCCAGGCGTCCACACGAGAGCTTCCAGCTTCAAGCCAGCGGGGCAGCCGGCTCATTGACGTCGGCTCCACTGCATCAGGCCAAAGGGCCTTCACCATTGCCAACCCGGCGTCCTGGAGCCGGTTCAGAGAGTGTGCCAGCTCGCGCATACGGTCCTTAGCGCCGGTGGCTATCTCCTCCACGGTCCAGCCAGCGGCGGCGGCCACCTCAATGCCGGCAGCCGATGCTCGTCGCGACTGGCCTCCACGGCTGCTTCTCTGCCATTTCCCGTGTCCTTGGGAAGAGTTCTGGGGAGGAGGAACAGGGGCGTGGCGTGAGGAAAAGAGAAAAGAAAACCTAATGGCAAGAAAAAGACAAGACAAGGCAATGATGGCTCACGGTTGAGGTGAATGTCGACTTCACCTGCCACCTCTAGAGCTTCACGGTCCGAGCTACGCGCTCTTGAGCCAGGCGGGTGATCTTGCCCCGAAGGGCCTGGGGCCGCCTCAGTCTCCTTCACTAACTAGTCCTGTGCGTGCTTCAGGATGGCATCCTTCCTCGCCTTCTTCTCAAGGTGCAGATTCTCCAAACGCTCCAGATCGGAAGTGTGGGAGGCTTCCTTTTGCTTCAGGGCATCAGCATGGGAGGCACGCAGCCGCTCCAGCTCTGTCTGATGTGCCGCCTCGCGGGCCTTCTTTTCCGTCTGGAGAAGTCCCACTTCCTGACGGAGACGGCCGTCTTCACCACGCAAGGCGTCACGCTCCTAGACGGCTTGGTCTAGCCGGCCTTGGAGGTCACTGGTCCGGCTCTCGGCCTCTTGGATCCGGGCGAGCACCGCGTTGTGAGGATGCGCTTGGCTGTTGCGAAGATCCTACGACAAAAAGAATCAAAGTGAATCAAGAGTAAGACTCGGCCCGGCTAACTTTCAGCCGACCCGACTCTCGGGGCTACACCCAGTGGGTGTGCTAGCACGCCCCACCGAAAGAGAAAGAAGAAAACAAGCCGCTGTGAGTAAGACTCGGCCTGGCTAACTTTCAGCCGGCCCGACTCTCGGGGGCTACACCCAGTGGGTGCGCTGGCGCACCCCAAATGAAGCTAAGAAAGAAGAAGAAAAATATCAACCGAATTATCCGAAAGGTGCGGGAATTGAAGACTTACCGCGGTCCACTCCTCGATGCGGTTTAGGTCTTCCTTGGCCACCAGAGCCGCGTGCGCCACCTAGTCGCGGCTGCGGGAATACCCCGCTACAAGTGCAGGGACCCCCCTCAGCGTGGCGCCAGAGGCAAGTTCATGCGGTGGGCCTTGGCCGCGTTCCAGGACTCTAGGGGCCGGCTCCAGGAGAAGGGCCGGCTCCGGAGGCAGACGGGGCATGGCCGGACGCGACAATCCTGCCATCTCCTGGCGGTGCGCTTTTGGTCGTCTCCCTTGATGCATCGGTCCGGCGAGGCGCCTGTGGACCCCCGGTCAGCACGGTCTTACCCTTCACCACAAGCACCGTCTCCACGTGGGTGGTGGGATCTCTGCTCCCGGCGCGTCCATTGGCGCCTCGAGTGTGGTGTCCGCTCCAGCGTTAGGCGCGTCGGGCACCGCATCCAGATCCACCGGCGTGGAGGCAGACCCTGGCCCGGTGGCCTTGATGGTTTCGGCCGCGCTGGCTCCGGCGCGATCCGGCTGGCCGGTCTGGCCCTCTACATATGCCCGCGAAGTAGGATCGTGCTTCGTCTTGGACCACCTCTCCTTGGTGGCTGGCTTCTGGGTAGGGCCGGCTGCGCGCTTGCTGGGATGGGCTTGGCTCGTAGCCGCCTTCTCGGCCGCCTCCTCCGAGGGACGGTTCGCCTGCCTGACCAGTGCCTTCTTTGCGGCGTCAGCCTCAGCCCAGGCGGCCCGCTCTACAGCAGTGGCGTCACCTTCCTCCGTCGTCTAGGCCTCCCTGCTCGCCATAAGTTGGTAAGGGGGGATCTCCTACCCAAGAATCAAGAAAGGGAAGTGGAAAGGAGGAATGCAATTACTTACCCTGCAACGACGGGAAACGACCGTCTGCCAACAGCGACTCGCTGCTTCTTCGAGCCGCCCCCACAACCTCCAGCTGGAGGCTGTGTTGCAGTTCGATTGGGGGCTCGCTTGGCGGTGGTGACCTGCTTGCCTTTTTGCGGCGCTCCTTCGCCCTGCACATCTGGCTCGCGGGCGGCTCGATGTTGCCGCGTCATGGGAGGACTGGAGACCACCTCTAGCTCTCCCAGGTCTTCCACGTCGGCTGCACCGCGTAAGGGAGGCGACACCTTATCATCATCCTTCCATTCAAGCAACGGAGAAGCGCAAAACTCACCGGCCGGCTCGGTGCCCTCCGTTTCTACCACCCCTTCCACATCATCGGAAGCGGATGGTTGAAGCTCCACCTCATCCTCATCCTCGATTTCGATGGGGTCTCACACCTCCACGTCGGCAGCCGGCCGCTGATACGTCTCAAACGGCGTAAGGGTTTCATGTTGTTATCTTGTCATCTTTGGATGTTTTATGTACCATTTATATATTTTTTGGGACTAACTTATTAATTCAGTGCCAAGTGCCGGTTCCTGTTTTTTGTGTGTTTTTGGATCTTTTCAGATCTGATTTTGGAACGGAGTCCAAACGGAATAAAATCCCCGAAATAAATTTTTCCTGTACCGAAGAAGATCAGGGGGCTTGAGGGCCAAGCCAGGAGAGCTATAGGGGGCCCACAAGCCCTGTAGCCGCCACCAGGGGGCGGCGGCTAGCAGGCTTGTGGCCTCCCTGGCGCCCCCCTGACCTAGCTCCTTCGCCTATATATTCCTTAAAATACAGGAAAAAAATCAGGGAATCCACGAAAACACTTTTCCGCTGCCGCAAGCTTCCGTTTCCGCGAGATCTCATCTGCAGACCCTTCCCGGTGCCCTGCCGGAGGGGACTTTGGAGTTGGAGGGCTTCTACATCAACATCATCGCCCCTCCAATGACTCATGAGTAGTTCACTTTACACCTAAGGGTCCGTAGTTAGTAGCTAGATGGCTTCTTCTCTCTCTTGGATCTTCAATACAAAGTTCTCCATGATCTTCATGGAGATCTATCCGATGTAATCCTCTTTGGCGGTGTGTTTGTCGAAATCCGATGAATTGTGGACTTGTGATCAGATTATCTATGATATATATTTGAGTCTTTGCTGATTTCTTATATGCATGATTTGATATCCTTGTAAGTCTCTCCGAGTCTTGGGTTTTGTTTGGCCAACTAGATCTATGATTCTTGCAATGGGAGAAGTTCTTGGTTTTGGGTTCTTACCGTGTGGTGACCTTTCCCAGTGACAGTAGGGGCAGCAAGGCACACATTGTGTAGTTGCCATCAAGGGTAACAAGTTGGGCTTTGTCGTAGATATGAGATTGTCCATCTACATCATGTCATCTTGCTTAAGGCGTTACTCTGTTCTTTTGGACTTAATACACTACATGCATGCTGGATAGCGGTCGACGTGTGGAGTAATAGTAGTAGATGCATAAAGTATCGGTCTACTTGTTTTGGACATGATGCCTATAGATATAATCATTTCCATAGATGACGTCACGACTTTGCGCGGTTCTATCAATTGCTCGACAGTAATTTGTTCACCCACCGTCTACTTGCTTTCATGAGAGAAGCCACTACTAAACACTACGGCCCCCAGGTCTATTCACACCTATCGTTTCCACTTACGCTTTTACTTTGCTTTGTTACTTTGTTGCTTTCAATTCTCACTTGGCAAACAATCTATAAGGGATTGACAACCCCTTCATAGCGTTGGGAGCAAGCTTTTTTTGTTTGTGCAGGTACTTGTGATACTGCTTCACTGGATTGATACCTTGGTTCTCAAAACTGAGGCAAATACTTACCACCGCTGCGCTACATCACCCTTTCCACTCCGAGGGAACACCAACGCAAGGCTCCAAGTCCACGGGGGAAATCCTTTGCACATTTTCCTAGGAAGTCCCTTAAGGCGTAGCCGTAGCAGAAGGATTCATGGTGCCGTTGGTGAGGAGTATCATGACAAGAACAGTCTCCCGTCAGCACGTGTTTCTGACGCCGTTGGAAGGTCTATTGTTGCAGTAGCTGAAGTATTTATGGCGCCGTTGCCGGGGAAGGAGATATCTATCCAACTAGGTCTCAAAAACTCATCTCTTGCATTTAGTTTTTTTCCAGTTGCCTCTCGTTTTCCTCTCCCCCACTTCACATTTGTCGTTTTCATTTGCCTTTCTCCTTTGCCGTTTTCTTTTGCCTTTTGCCTTTTTTCGTTTGCCTTTTTCGTTCGCCCTTTTCTCTCGATTGCTTTCTGTTCGCTTGTGTGCCATGTGCCTTCAATATGCTTGCATCTTCGCTTGCTGAAAATCTAGTGATATAGATCCTCATCCACGAGCTAATCTCTTTAAGAGACCCACTTATGTGGAACCAATTGCTAGTGAGTTGAGTGCACTTGACTTTCTCTATGGAGTTTTCCTTGAGATGCGTGAATCTGAAAATCGTGATGAAGAAATTTATGAAGTGATTCACGAGGGCTCCTTGAATGAAAAGCATGCTTGCAATGGTTTCACTATAAATTCTATTAGTGACAATCATGCTAAAATTATGCAAAACCCTAAGCTTGGGGATGCTAGTCCTGCTATGACCACTAATTATTGCAATAATCATGATTGGGGTGATGATCTTTCATATGATCTTGAAAATTTGTTTAAACCTCATGATGAATATGATATTTGCAATAATATTGAAAGTGGGTTTGGAGAAGTCATGACTTTAGTTGATGATAATCCCACTATTTTTGAAGAGCGTCAACTTTGCATGCATGGGGATCATGGAAAGAATATCCTATGTGATAGTTACATTGTTGAATTCGAATATGATCCCACATGTAATTGCTATGAGAGAGGAAAATATTTTGGTAGAAACTTTCATGTTACCAAATTACCTCTCGTTATGTCGAGATTGCTATTGTCTCTTTCTTCTTCCTTGCATATGGCAACTATTGGTTGTTTTGACAATCTGTTTTCCTATAAAATGCTTATGCATAGGAAGTATGTTAGACTTAGATGTTGTTTTCACATGCTTTAGGATGCTCTCGTTGTGCTTCAATTCTTGTCTTTTGTGAGAGTATCATTGAATGCCTAGCTAAGGGTGTTAAACAATAGCGCTTGTTGGGAGGCAACCCAATGAATCTACCCTTTTTATTTTTGTTTTGTGTTTTCCACACTTTCATAATTCTGTTATGATTGTGTTTTTTGTGTTTCTTTTTGTGTTTGTGCCAAGAAAAACCGTTATGATTAGTCTTGGGGATGATCGTTTGGTCATGCTGGAAAAGACAGGAACTTTCTGCTCACGAAAAGAATTTTCATTTTTTTTGTAAGAGATTTTGGGATGATTCTTTTTGCTGCTGATTGCTACGCAAATTCTTCAGACTGTCATAATTTTCAGAATTTTTGAAGTACGAGAAGTATACGAAGTATACAGATTGCTACAGACTAGTCTGCTGTTAACAAATACTGTTTTTGTTGAGTCGATTGCTTATTTTGATGAAACTATGGATAGTATCGGGGGGTATTAGCCATGGAAGATTGAAAATACAGTAACCCAACATCAACATAAGTAGAATTTAAGTTTGCTACAGTACCTCAGGAAGTGGCGGTTTGCTTTCTTATACTAATGTTATCACGAGTTTCTGTTTAAGTTTCGTGTTGTGAAGTTTTCAAGTTTTGGGTGAAGTTCTTATGGACAAAGAGATAAAGAGGGGCAAGAGCTCAAGCTTGGGGATGCCCAAGGCACCCCAAGAGACTCAAGGATGCCATAAAAGCCTAATCTTGGGGACGCCCCGGGAAGGCATCCCCTCTTTCGTCTTCAAATCCATCGGTAACGTTACTTGGGGCTATATTTTTACTTACCACATGTTATGTGTTTTGCTTGGAGCGTCTTGTATCGTAGGAGTCCTTTATTTTTGTTGTGTCACAATAATCCTTGCTGCACACCTAGAGAGAGAGACATGCACTCACCGTGATTTTGTCGAGCTTCACTTATATCCTTTGGTAGACAATTCAGCTCACATGTGCTTCACATATATCTTTTCAGCTAGTTGATTTTGCTCTATGTGCTTCACTTATATCTTTTAGAGCACAACGGTGCGTGGCTTGGTAATTGATCTATTCTTTGAAAGTAGTCTCAAAAGGGGTCGTTATCCAAAGGGATATGAAAACTTGGACCTTCATTTGCATTGAATAGTAAGAGAAGTTTGATTCATCTCAATTAGTTTTGAGTTGTGGTTGTGGTAATATAGAAGTTATGCTAGTAAGGTGTTGTGGATACAGAAATACTTGTGTTGAAGTTAGTTATTCCCGTAGCATGCAAGTATGGTGAACCGCTATGTGATGAAGTCTGAGCATGATTAGTCTTTTGATTGTCATCCTTTGCGTGGCGGTCGGGATCGCGCGATGGTTTATACCTACCAACCCTTCCCCTAGGAGTATGCATTGAATGCTTTGTTTCGATTACTAATAGAACTTTTGCAATAAGTATATGAGTTCTTCATGACTAATGTTGAGTCCATGGTTTAGATGCACTTTCACCTTCCACCAACACTATCTTCTTAGTGCCGTGTAACTTTCGCCGGTGCACAAAACCCACCATTAGCCTCCCTCAAAACTGCCACCATACCAACCTATTATGGCTTTTTCAAAGTCATTCTGAGATATATTGCCATGCAAATACCACCATGACATGTGCCACCACTATAGGTGGAATAGAGTGTGGTGGAGATTGTGCGGCCGGTATTGTAGAGGCAGGATATAGCACTATAGGTGGAATAGAGTGTGGTGGAGGTTGTGAGGCAAAAAGGAGGAGATGGTCACATCGACTCGGCGTATCAATGGGTTATGGAGATGCCCATCAATAGATATCAATGTGAATGAGTAGGGATTGCCATGCAACGGATGCACTAGAGCTATAAGTGTATGAAAGCTCAAAAAGAAAACTAGTGGGCTTGCACCCAACTTGCTTGCTCACGAAGACCTAGGGCAATTTTGAGGTAGCCCATCATTGGAATATACAAGCCAAGTTATATAATGAAAATTCACACTAGTACATGAAAGTGAGAAAACAAGAGACTCTCTATCATGAAGAACATGGTGCTATTTTGAAGCACAAGTGTGGAAAAAGATACTAGCATTGTCCCTTCTCTCTTTTTCTCCCTTTTTTTGTTTGAGCTCTTTGGCCTCTCTTTTTTCATTTCATTTTTTCCCTTTTTTTGGTGGGCATCTTTGGCCTCTTTTTTTTTATTTCCTCACATGGGACAATGCTCTAGTAATGATGATCATCACACTTTTATTTACTTACAACTCTATACTTAGAACAATAATGACTCTATATGAAATGCCTCCAGCAGTGTACCAGGATGTGCAACGATCTAGCTTAGCGTATGACGTTGAAACATCTCGCTAGCTATCTTACGATCATGCAATGGCAATATGAAAGTGATGGCACATGTCATGAGACAGAATGGTGGAAGTTGCATGGCAATATATCTCGGAATGGCTATGAAAATGCCACAATAGGTAGGTATGGTGGCTATTTTTGAGGAAGGTATATGGTGGTTTTGTGCACCGGCGAAAGTTGCGTGGCACTAGAGAGGCTAGAAATGCTGGAAGGGTGAGAGTGCATCTATACCATGAACTCACATTAGTCATGAAGAACTCATATACTTATTGCGAAAGTTTTATTAGTAATCGAAACAAAGTGCTAAACGCATACTCCTAGGGGAAGGGTTGGTAGGAGTTAACCATAGCGCGATCCCGACCGCCACACAAAGGATGACAATCGATAAATCAATTATGCTCCGACTTCCTAACATAGCGGTTCACCATACGTGCATGCTACAGGAATCACTAACCTTAACACAAGTATTTCTAGATTCACAACACCCTACTATCATAACTCTAATATTACCATATCCATATCTCAGAACTAATTGTGAGGAATCAAACTTCTCTTACTAATCAATGCACTTAACATGAAAGTTTTTATTATATCCTCTTTGGATGCCTATCATATTTAGGACTAATTTTATAACACACACCAATTACCAAGTTACTTAGAGAGAGCACTTTCAAAATGATATAAGTGAAGATCGATAGTTTTTATTTCTACAAAATATGACACCACTGTGCTCTACAAAGATTTAAGTGAAGCACTAGAGCAAAATTTTCTAGCTCAAAAGATACAAGTGAAGCACATGCGAGCTAAGTTGCCTAACTCAAAAGATATAAGTGAAGCTCATTGAGTATTCTAACAAATTCACAATGAGTGCATGTCCCTCTCAAAAGGTGTGCAACAAGGATGATTGTGATAAAACAAAAAGAAAGACTCCTATAATACACTACGCTCCAAGCAAAACACATATCATGTGGTAAATAAAAATATAACTCCAAGTAACGTTACCGATGGATTGAAGACGAAAGAGGGGATGCCTTCCCAGGGCATCCCCAAGCTTAGGCTTTTTGGTGTCCTTGAATTTGGCTTGGGATGACTTGGTCATCCCCAAGCTTAGGCTCTTTCCACTATTTATTCCATTGTCCATAAGAACATAACCCAAAACTTGAAAACTTCACAACACAAAACTGTAAATAGAAACTCGTGATATCATTAGCATAAGAAAACAAACCACCAACTTTTTAGGTACTGTAGTAGACTTAATTTCCATTTAGATTGATGTTATATTACTGTATTCTCACTTATCCATGGCTCGTACCCCCCGATACTAATCATAGTTTCATCAAAATAAGCAATCAACACAACAAAAACAGAATATGTCAAAAACAGAACAGTCTGTAGCAATCTGTATATTTCGTATACCTCTGCTATCCCAAAAATTCTGAAATAATTATGAAAATTAGTTAAATTTGCATATAAATCAGAATAAAAAATAATCAACTCAAAATCTCTTTCTGGATAGGAAATAAAAATAATTTGGTGAGCACAAAAGTTCTGTTTTTTTTCAGCATGATTAAACAACTATCACCAAAACTAATCATAAAGGTTCTACTTGGCACAAACACTAATTAAAACATAAAAAAACACAATCATAACAGAATCATGATGGTGTGGACTCGTCAAAACAGAAAGTAAAAAATCAAATATAAATTTATTCATTGGGTTGCCTCCCAAGAAGCGCTATCCTTTAACGCCCTTAGCTAGGCTTAAGGCAATAGAATCAAGTATTGTCATCTTTAGTTCTCAAACCACTCATACCATCATCATTAAGATTGACATTAGAAAACAAGGATTCAATAGGAGTCACACCAAGCACTTTAAGATCTTCGTGATTCTCATCACATATTTCATGTTTAGCAGCCATTTTATTGACTAAGGTAGTTTGTTTATCAGAAATCTGGCCTACCAATTTTTCAAGACGAGCAAATTGAGAATTTAACGCAAGGAATTATTTGGCCATATAATCAACATATTTATTCATATAAGCCATAAAAGAATTTTGCTCCCTTAGTTCTCCACGAAAGTAACTATTATGATAAAACTGTGTAGACATGAAGCTTCTAACACTAGTTTCAATCTCTTCCAACTTTTTATAGTAAGCATCATAATCATTTGGTTGGCCCATGAGGATAAATAAGATAGCACACACGAGAAAACCGAAAGCAAGCAAAAGAAAGGGGCGAACGAAAAAGACAAAATAAAGAAAGGCAAATATTTTTGTAAATTTTCTTTTAGAAGTGGGGGAGAGAAAAACGATAGGCAAATGGCAAATAATGTAAATGCAAGAGATGAGTTTGCGATAGGTACTTGGTAGATATGCTTCACTTAAATACTCCCCAGCAACGGGGCCGGAAATTCTTCCTGCTACTTCTTGAGCTTGCGTTGGTTTTTCCCTTGAAGAGGAAGGGTGATGCAGCAAAGTAGAGATAAGTATTTCCCTCAGTTTGAGAACCAAGGTGTAAATCCAGTAGGAGTATCAAGATGAGGCACCAAGGCACGTGCGCAAAAACAAACAAACTTGCACCCAACGCGATAAAGGGGTTGTCAATCCCTTTATGGTTACTTGCAAGGTGAGATCTTATAGTGATAATAGGTAAATATAAATAAATAAATAAAAGTGCAGCAAGGTGTTTTTGGTATTTTTGTATGGAGATCTGAATATATAATGTGTAAAATAGACCCGGGGGCCATAGTGTTCACTAGAGGCTTCTCTCATGATAGCAAGTATTACGGTGGGTGAACGAATTACTGTCGAGCAATTGATAGAATTGCCCAAAGTCATGATGATATCTCAGGCAATGATCATACATATAGGCATCACGTCCGAGACAAGTAGACTGATACTTTCTGCATCTACTACTACTACTCCACACATCGACCGCTATCCAGCATGCATCTAGTGTATTAAGTTCATAACAAATAGAGTAATGCCTTAAGCAAGATGACATGATGTAGAGGGATAAATTCGTGCAATATGATATAAAACCCATCCTTTTACCCTTGATGGCAACAACATGATGTGTGCCTCACTACCCCTTCTGTCACTAGGTGAGGACACCGCACGGTATGAACCCAAAACCAAGCACTTCACCCATTGCAAGAATTATAGATCAAGTTGGCCAAACGAAACCCATAGCTTGAAGTGAATTACAAGGATACGAAATCATACATATAAGAAATCAGAGGAGACCCAAATAATATTCATAGATAATCTGATCATAAATCCACAATTCATCGGATCTCGACAAACACACCGCAAAAGAAAGTTACATCGGATAAATCTCCTTGAAGATCATGGAGAACTTTGTATTGAAGATCCAAGAGAGAGAATAAGCCATCTAGCTACTAGCTATGGACCCAAAGGTCTATGGTGAACTACTCACGCATCATCGTAGAGGCAATGGTGTTGATGAAGAAGCCCTCCGTGTCCGAATCCCCCTCCGGCACGGCACCAGAACGGTCCCCATATGGGATCTCGCGGAAACAGAAGCTTGCGGCGGCGGAAAAGTATTTTCGTGGTTCTCTCTATTGGTTTAGGGATTTTAGGGAATTTATAGGTGAAAGAGGTAGGGCAAAGGAGGCACGTGGGGCCCACGAGCCTGCTAGGCGCCCCCTGGGGCGCGCCTAGGGGGCTCGTGCCCTCCTCTGTGGCCCTCTGCCTTAGTTCTCAAGTCTTCTGGATCCCTTTTGTTATGGAAAAAAATCATCCCGAAGGTTTTATTCCGTTTGGACTCCGTTTAATATTCTTATCTGAAAAAGGTCAAAAACACGGAAAAAACAGAAACTGGCACTGGGCACTGAGTTAATAGGTTAGTCCCAAAAATGATATAAAATAGCATATAAATGCATTTAAAACATCCCAAGTTGATAATATAATAGCATGGAACAATCAAAAATTATAGATACGTTGGAGACGTATCGTCTTGGAGGTCATGTTGTTGGAAAACAATAGACCTACGAGCTATGGAGAAGCGATGGTGGGCCTGGATTCCAACAAATTGCTGGAGGCCATGATATCTGAGAGAAGATCCATGTATGAAAACAAAGTGTGTACTTTGGAAGAACTACTTGATGGTCATAATACTGTGAAGTACAGATGGATCTTTAAAAGGAAGACAGACAATGATGGTGAAAAGCCACCATTAAGAAAGCTCGACTTGTCACAAAGATGTTTCCGACAAGTTCAAAGAGTTAACTATGATGAGACTTCCTCACTCGTAGCGATGCTAAAAGTATGTTGGAATTATGTTAGCAGTTGTTGCATTATTTATGAAATATTGCAGACAGGATGTCAAAACATTGTTGCCTGACGGTTTCCTTGAGGAAAGGTTGTCTGTGATACAACCAGAAGGTTTTTCAATCCTAAGGACGCTAACAAGTATGCAAGCTCCGTCGATCCTTCTATGAACTGGAGCAAGCATCACGGAGTTGGAATATACGCTTTGATGAGATGATTAAAGCTTTTGGGTTTATACAAGGTCTATGAGAAACTTGTATTTCCAAACAAGTGAGTGGGAGCACTATAGAATTTCTGATTAGTATATGTGATTGACATATTTCTTCAAAATAGACCACTGAAGTAAGAAGTTCTTGGTTGTGTTGTAAAGGTGTGAAATTTGAGTAAGACTCAAAGCCCGACCACGGTAGAATAAAGAGAAAGGACGAAGGTCACCCCTATGCCTTAGTCATCGGCTCTATAGTATGCCATGTTGTGTACCGCACCTAGTGAGTGCCTTGCCATGAGTTTGTCAAGGGGTACAAGAGTGATCCAGGAATGGATCACTGGACAGCGGTCAAAGTTATCCTTAGTAACTAGTGGACTAAGGAATTTTTCTCGATTATGGAGGTGACAAAGGAGTTCGTTGTAAAGGGTTACGTCGATGCAAGCTTTAACACTAATCTGGATGACTCTGAGTAGTAAACCGGATTCGTATAGTGGAGTAGTCAGCCGGAATAGTTCCAAATGGCGCGTGGTAGCAGCATCTATAGGATGACATAGAGATTTGTAAAGCACACACCAATCTTAAAGGTTCAGACCTGTTGACTAAAAACCTCTCTCACAAGCAAGACATGATCAAACCCCAAGACTGTATAGGTGTTAGATTCATTGCAATCACATAGTGATGTGAACTAGATTATTGACTCTAGTGCAAGTGGGAGACTGTTGTAAATATGCCCTAGAGGCGATAATAAATTGGTTATTATTATATTTCCTTGTTCATGATAATCGTTTATTACCCATGCTTGAATTGTATTGATTGCAAACTCAAATACACGTGTGGATACATAGACATCACAGTCTCCCTAGTGAGCCTCTAGTTGACTAGCTCGTTGATCAAAGATGATCCAGGTATCCAAACCATAGACAAGTGTTGTCACTTGATAATGGGATCACATCATTAGGAGAATGATGTGATGGACAAGACCCAAACTATGAATGTAGCATATGATCGTGTCCGTTTATTGCTACTGTTTTTTGCATGTCAATGTATATGTTCCTATGACGATGAGATCATGCAACTCCCGTACACCGGAGGAATGCCTTGTGTGTATCAAACATCGCAATGTAACTGGGTGACTACAAAGGTGCTCGACAGGCATATCCGAAGGTGTCTGTTGGGTTGGCGTGAATCAAGACTGGGATTTGTCACTCCATATGACGAAGAGGTATCTCGGGGCCCACTCGGTAATACAACATCACAACAAGCCTTGCAAGCAATGTGACTAATAAGTTAGTCACAAGATCTTGTATTATGGAATGAGTAAAGAGACTTGCCGGTAACGAGATTGAACTAGGTATAGAGATATCGACGATCGAATCTCGGGCAAGTATCATACCGAAGGACAAAGGAAACAACATATGGGATTAACTGAATCCTTGACATAGACGTTCAACCGATAGAGATCTTTGTAGAATATGTAGGAGCCCATATGGGAATCCAGGTCCCGCTATTAGTTATTGACCGGAGAGTGTCTCAGGCCATGTTTGCATAGTTCTCGAACCCGCAGGGTGTACACACTTAAGGTTCAGTGACGTTTTGTATTACTGAGTTATGTGTGTTTGGTAACCGGAAGTTGTTAGGAGTCCCTGATGAAATCCTGGACGTCACGAGGAGCTCTGAAATGGTCCGGAGGTAAAGATTGATATATAGGAAAGTTGCATTTGGCTTCCAAAAAGTTTTTGGGATTACGAATAAAGTACCGGGAGTGACGAATGGGTCTGGGGTTTTACCGGGAGGGGCCACCCACCCGGGAGAGAACCTAATAGGCCTAAAGATGGTGGACCAGCCCCATAAGGCTATTTAGGCCAAGGAGCAAAAGAACGGGAAAAACCCAAAGGAGAGGAGGTTTCCAAGTAGAAGGAGTCCTACTTGGAATAGGATTGGAGGTGGACTCTTCCACCTCCACCTATTCGGCCGAGCCAAGGAAGAGCCTTTGAGATGCCTCCTCCCCTCCCTCCCTGCTATATATACTAGAGGGTAGAGAGGCTTTTTGTACCTCCAGAAAAGGCGCAACCCTCTCTCCCTCTAAATTATTTACTCCTCTAGATTAGTTCCGCACAAGCTTGGTGAAGCCGTGCTGGATTGATTCACCACTACCACCACCACGCCGTCATGCTGGAGAACTCATCTACCTCTCCGCCCCTCTTGCTGGATCAAGAAGGCGGTGATCAACATCGAGTTGTACGTGTGTTGAACGTGGAGGTGTCGTTAGTTCAGCACTAGATCAGGATGGATCCTGATGGGATCACGGGACGAATCGTGATGAGATCGTGGGACGGGCTGTGGTTTTGATCGCGAAGATGTACCACTACATCCACCGCGTTAGATACGCTTCCTCTTATCGATCTACAATGGTATGTAGATTCACTCTCCCCTCGCATAGATGATCATCACCATGGATAGGTATTGCGTGTGCGTAGGAAATTTTTTGTTTCCCATGCAACGTTCCCCATTAGTCTTCCACCCGGACTGTTTGTCAAACTGTCCTGGTGCTGAAGAAAAATAAGACTTGGCGGATATGTATTGACTACACGGGCCTAAACAAGCCATGCCTCAAGGATCCATTTGCTCTGCCCCATATCGATCAAGTGATCGGCTCGACGGCCGGCTGCGAGTTGCTGTCCTTCCTGGACGCCTATTCAGGCTACCACCAGATCAAGCTAAATCCAGGCGATCAGCTGAAGACAGATTTCATCACACCCTTCGGGGAGTTTTGCTACATTACGATGTCGTACGGGCTGAAAAATACCGGCGCAACATTTCAGCACTGCATGCAGCGATGCCTCTATGGGCAGCTTGGCCGCAACGTACATGTCTACATGGACGACATTGTGGTCAAAACCAAAGAAAGCCGCACCCTCCTAGATGATCTCAAAGAGGCGTTCACGAGCATGCGTGAGTTCGAGATCCACCTGAACCCGGAAAAGTGTGTGTTCGACGTGCCAGTCAGCCAGCTCCTCAATTTCCTCGTTTCCGAAAGGGGAATCGAGGCAAACTCGGAGAAGATTCGAGCCATCAAGCTAATGGCCCAGCTGACTGACCTGGCCGGCGTCTAGAATGCCACCGGCTGCCTTGCTTCCCTCAGCCGCCTCATCAGCCAGCTGGGAGAGAAGGCCCTCCTACTCTATCGTTTGTTCAAGAAGGCAAGCGGCTTCGTATGGAGCGACGAAGCTGACGAGGCCATGTGTGACCTCAAGCGGATGTTGACCACCGCGCCGGTGCTGGCTGTGCCAGTGGACAAAGAGTCGATGCTTCTCTACATCACAGTGACCAGCTGCGTCGTCGGCATCATCATGGTCGTCGAGCGCTCGGAGCCAGGCCGAGCCCGGCCGGTCCAGCGACCGGTCTACTACTTGAGTGAGGTGTTGTGCGCCTCGAAGCAAAACTACCCGCACTACCAAAATATGTGCTACGGTGTGTTCCTGGCAGCCCAGAAACTCAAGCCCTAATTCCAGGAGCACCCGGTCACGGTGGTGAGCACCGCTCCCCTTGGGGAGATCATGGGCAACATGGACGCGACCGGCCGCATCGCCAACTGGGCTCTCGAGCTGGCCGACCACGACATCAGGTATGAATGATACACTACCGTAAAGTCACAAGCATTGGCAGACTTCCTCATCGACTGGGCGGAAATGGAGTACCTGTCGCCGCCTCCTGACTCCACCCATTTGTTCATGCACTTCAATGGCTCGAAGACACGCACTGGCCTCGGAGCCTGCATCGTTCTCTCTTCCCCCAAGGGGGACCGGCTGTAGTACGTCCTGCAGATCCACTTCTCCCCGTCAAACAACGTGGTGGAGTACGAAGCGCTCACCCACATCCTCCGGCTGGTGATGGCGAGTTGATGGATATACTTATCGCCCCTCGTTGGTTACCCCAAGTGGAAGGTGGAGATGTAGTCAGCAGCAGATTTCCCTTACATGGAGATTGTAAGGTTTATCGAACCAGGAGGACTCCTAGGCTCAACAAGTAGGTCTCTTCCACCGTGGCGCGAGCAGAAGACGTGGACCTGCACACACAACAAATAACTTTGCTCCCAACGAGTACAGAGAGGTTGTCAATCTCTCCGGCCTTGTTGTTTTCCAAGGATCAAAACACAAGCAGGAAAGTAATAGTGATTGCAATGGAAAAGTAAATGAAAGCGGTAAATGATGGAGGTGTAAACAATGATGGTGATATGGACCGGAGTCACATGATGTTCACTAGTGATGTCTCTCTCCCAAAAGATGATAAACAATTGTGCTTGGGTAAACAAATCACAATTGGGCAATTGAGAAAGTTATGACCGCACCGCAATGCTAATTATGATACTTGATAGTTAAAGGTTTAATAGTAATGGGAAGTACGCCAAGACAAGTAGTCCGTTTATTCATCAGCATCTACTTACTAATCATCCACCTTGAGATATCTATCCAGAACATCTTGCCGGTATTAAGTTGCGAGCCCCACCCAAAGTGTAAACACAAAGCACAACTGCATTAACAAACTATGCGTAAGGTAAGCAATCCTTGCAACCGTGGTCACAAGCACCGTTGTTTTCTCCCTGGTGCCAACAAGCACATCCCCTAGTCTCATGTTTCTGTCACTCAAGCTAGACATCGAGGGGCATGAACCCACAATCATGCATAACGCTCCCTCTTGGAGTTACAATCTACTACTCGACCAAAGCAATAAATAGCAACGGAGAACATGCATGAATCACTAAGGAACATAATATAAAAGGATAATCAAATATATAACTCATAACAATCTAAACATAATCTCATAATCCATCGGATCCCAACAAACCAAGCATAGCAATAGCAAGAGAATTACATAGATGCCTTTATCATGTAGGGCAGCTCACAAGGACTAACCAATGAAGCAAAAGATTGGAGAGAAGACATCACATAGCTACTGGTCATGGACTCATGGTCCAAGGAGGACTACTCACAGCATGTCCGGGAAGCGTCCATGGCGGTGGAGAAGCTCCCGAAGGTCAATCCTCCCTCCGGCGGGGTGCCGGGAAGAGGTCTCCTGACACTCCCTATCTCGGAAGCGCTGCGGCGGCGGAACGATGGAGAAATTCGCAATTCCAGAAAGTCTGCGAGGGTTTCCTCTCGGGACTCTAAATATAGGCCAATGGAGGGCACGAAGGAGGTGGGACCCACCCAGGCGACCTCCTGGCGTGGCCTAGGGCCTGGCTGTTGGGGAACGTTGCATGGGAAACAAAAAATTTCCTACGCACATGAAGACCTATCATGGTGATGTCCATCTATGAGTGGGGATTAGATCTACGTACCCTTGTAGATCGCACAACGGGAAGCTTTAAGAAACGCGGTTGATGTAGTGGAACGTCTTCACGTCCCTCGAACCGTCCCACGAACCGTCCCGCGATCCGTCCCACGAACCGTCCTGCGATCCGTTCCGATCTAGTGCCGAACGGACGACACCTCCGCGTCCAGCACACGTACAACTCGATGACGATCTCGGCCTTCTTGATCCAGCAAGAGAGACGGAGAAGTAGATGAGTTCTCTAGCAGCGTGACGACACTCTGGTGGTGGTGATGATCTACTCCTGCACGGCTCCGCCCGAGCTCCGCAGAAATCCGATCTAGAGGTAAAACTACGTGGTATAGGTTTGAGTTGCACGTGGCAAAGTTGTGTCTCAAATCAGCCCTAAACCACCAATATATATAGGAGGGAGGGGGAGGGATAGCCTTGAGGCACAAGGCCTCAAGGGTGCACCGGTCAAGGGAGGAGGAGGACTCCTCCTCCAATTCGGTTTGGGAAGGAGGAGTCCCCCTCTTCCTTCCCACCTCCCTCTTTCCCTTTTTCTTTTATTTTCTTTTGGTATTTTCTCCACCAGCCCACTAAGGACTTGTGGCGCCACCCTAGTGCCTTGGGCTCACTCCCGGGTGGGTGGGCCCCTCCCGGTGAACTCCCGTAACCCGTTCGTCACTCCCGGTACACTCTCGAAATTGCCCGAAACTTTCCGGTGACCAAATGAAACCATCCTATATATCAATCTTCATTTCCAGACCATTCTAGAAACCCTCGTGACGTCCGTCATCTCATCTGGGACTCCGAACAACATTCAGTAACCACACATATAACTCAACTATACTAAAACATCGCCGAACCTTAAGTGTGCAGATCCTGCGGGTTCGTGAACTATGTAGACATGCCCCGAGGCACTCCTCGGTCAATATCCAATAGCGGGACCTGGATGCCCATATTGGATCCTACATATTATCCGAAGATCTTATCGGTTGAATCACTACAAGAAAAACGCTCAATTATGACAAAAAATAATGACGGTGGTTTAATTGGTCATTGATCCATGACCAAAATTCTAAAATTAGTCATGGCAAGTCTAAGAGGGTCCAAAGCCCATAATGGTATGACCTTTTGCGTCCGTTAGGTCATGATGGTATGGCACAAAATGGTCATTAAGACGTGTAGAAGTTTTTATGATCGTATATCAATGCTAGCATGACCAAATATAAGACCATAAACATATGTGTGGAGGTGACTGGACGACACCTCATCAATTTTGCCTATGTGTCATGTATAGAGAGCAAAAATTTGTTTTATATGTATATGAATGAAGTAAATTATATTAGACAAATACCAATAGATTATAATTATTCATTTTAATATTTTAGAAAATACAATATAATTACCAAAATGAAATATATGAGCCCATGCTAATCTCATAATGTGTAGACTCTATTTAGATAAACATTTTTGAAAGGTGGTATAGGGTACCTTAACTTGGTGTTTCAGACAATAAAATTTTAAATATGACAATAAAAAATATGTGGGTGAATTTTTCAGTAATGTCAAATCACTACACCATGCACTAGATTTGCCTACATATGTGTAGGGAAAAATCAATTTCGCTAACAGATAGTTGGTCGAAAAAACTTCTATCTAACTGTTTGTCGGTAATACTAAGATATTTCTTGTTCGACTATCGGTTGGAAAATCTCACATCTCCATCAGACTATTTGTCGGAGATTAATGTCGACCGAGTGTTGGTTGCCAACTGGGCCCACCCGTCATTGCGCCCGCGAGCCAAAATTTAGCGCCAAACCTCCTTCTTATTTTCACTCGGCCAACAGGTACCACGACCAAATCCAAATTCCGCAAACCTAAATCCTCTCAAGCACTTCCCCCGCCGCCGACCGCCCGCCCGCCCGCTATCTCCAGCATGTCGTCACGGCGACAGCCAGGTTGCTGCCTTGTCTCCTTCATCCTCGTGCACCCCCACTGCTTAGTCTACCAACACTTCTAACCCTAGATTGTGCGCTGCAGTTCGGGAGAGGCCAAGGCCTGGTGGTGGATGCCGTCGTCCCTCTCAGATCTGAGGCTGAGAGAGAGAGAGAGAAGGGGTGGGGGAGGAAGGAAGGGAGAGGCGGGTCACCTGCGAGAGAGAGAGCACTCGCGCCCTCGCTCGTCACCCAGGGTCCGCCACCACTGCCACCACAAAGGGCTTCATCCGATCTGTGCTCGCCGATTTGTTTGAAGAAGGATCTGTCCATTGACTGCTGTTGCTTCCCCTCCCCCAGCGGTGAGTATTATTTTCACTCTTCTCTCCCTCTCCTCCCCTCCCAAACTGGTGCAGCCGTTAGTTTAGTTGTTCGATTTTCCCTTTTCCGTTCAGATTAGCCATGACTTGGGATAGTACTTCTATCCTGCAAGCAGTGTTTTGGCTATGAGCTCGAGCTCAAGCAGAACGCCAGAAAGGGGCTCTATCTGCTATTGGGGTAGCTGGCAGGTGGTATGCTGGCGTGATAAACATTTTTTGCACGGCCCCCCGTCTTTAACGTAGCTCCACCATTGTTTGATAGTTCGTTGGGCCTGGACAATCTTAGTATGGAAACAAAAGCGAGAAAAATGATCAAAAGAGGTTACTTCATAGGGCCAGTAAGCATGAGAGACTAACTCTGGATGTTTATACTGGACAAAATAATAATAACGGTTACAAATATCTCACTAACCATATACATCCAGTGCCGGTCCTGAAGTTTCGGAGGCCCCGGGGAAAACTCAAATGAATTGGCCCAGTGACAACATTAGAGGAAAACAGATTCTATACAATGATATTTTTTTATTGCAAAGCTATAATAAACAGTGGTAATTTTTCCTTGGTAAATAATACTCCAAGCCATAAACAACAATGTCATACTTCAGGTGTAAGACAAACATCATAGAAGTTACGGAGCATAACAAAAAAATGATGACATGCTAGCGAACCTCAAGCCTCCAGTAATCATGAGAAACGGCTCCTTTTGTGCATATTTTGATGCAAAATCATTATCTAATCCATTTCAAACACAAGATTTTTTCCCTTTTAGGCCCCTTTTCAATCAGAATATTTCTTTATTTATTGTCAAGAGTGTCCCAGTTTCTAGGGTCATAGATATCAAAAAGAGAAGATCCTTGTTCAACTATACTTGCACGATTGTCACGACCACTGAAATATTTAGTAGTCTCTTCTGGGCATTTTTTACCTCAATTCTGGTCTCATTCTCAGCAGGTTGTTGTTCTTCAGCACCATTGCCATCTAATAATTTCTCAAAACTACAAGTAGTGTCATTCCTCACAACAAATTTATGACTGAGAGCTCAAATTCCTCACAAGAAGTACAGGACCAAGCGGGCAAAAACGTACAATCCAACCCTCCTCTAAGGACACTACTGTTGTAAAAAGAAGAATATAAATTAATAACTGGATTAAGATTGAGGGCTCAGATAAATTCATGAGATTTACCTTTGACTCCTGCTATTCCTCGCGAATGTGTGCTATGCGCTAGCATCTGGTGGTAGTCGCTGTCGCAGATTCGTAGTCTCCCAATCCGGAGATGAACATACGAGAAAAACGAACCGGCCTGTGGACTGAGGAGGAACAGTCGCTAGCCTTGTGTCGTAGTGCGTGCGTGCCTGTGTTCAGGCCTCTTGGCAGTTGGGCTTCTGTTTACCAATTCATCAAGGCCTATACCTATATATACACGGTAACACTAGTTCGAGGCCCCCTAATTAGGCTGGGCCCCAGGCCGTCGCCCCTGCTGCCCTGGCCCAGGGCTGGCCCTGTATACATCTGCGAATGGGCTTATGTAACAAAAGAGTGTACATCCTTGGTCTGTAGTTAAGTGGTTAAGGGCATCCTGTGCTTCTGCAAAAGGATACATAATATTCAGTTTTTGCACTCATCGATGCAGGGTTGTAGGAATGTGGCATTAAGTTTCAAATATTTAATCTGTTCTGTTGTGACCATTATCAGGCATGCTGGAATCGGGAATGAACTTGTGCATTAATAAGCTGCTAATCGTTTTGGCTAGAAGGTTATTGTCTTATAAGCAGTTAATGGCATGTTCATTTTGTTAGTAATAGTCCAAATAATCATACTAATATTTCAGTCCCTTTCTAGCGTTATAGTCCAAATAATCATACTAATATTTCAGTATTTTGTTTAACCATTGTAGAATTCTTGCAAAACATTACTATATTTAACTTAGTTCAGTTTATTTGGAATCAAGATAAAATACATATCTAGCAGTTTATATTTCTATAGTAACGCTTCTATAGATTTTACCTGCTTCAGCTTGTTAGCATAAATCCTCTTTTATGCTAAATGGTTAACTTGTTTTATATTTCTACAGTAACACTTCTATAGATTTTACCTCTTTCAGCTTGTTAAGTTGTTTTGATGCATCTTTTATCCCGCTTCAGCTTGTTAGCATAAATCCTCTTTTCTCCTGATTCAGTTGATTAGCAACCACTATTGTTCAGGAATTTCAAGTGGCGCACATCTTGGTCTGGTGAGCCGTTGACCGGACATCTTTTGTCAAGGTTTGTGCCCACTGAAAACTCTTGCTGAGGATATGAATGATATTCATCGCAAACTGATGTAGCTTCTCAATATATGTACTGTATTAGATTGTTCTGATTTATATCAGATGCGCTATATTTTGGTATGTTCGGCCGTTCAGGTTGTGTTACTGTCTCATTTGCTCATGCAGTTCGTTACTCTCTCATATTGAAATTACTCTGTTTTGGGACCAATCATGTGAGACAGACACAGTTGTGCAAATTTATGAATATATAACTATAGATGGTGAACTACCGAACAATTCTTGCTTGATTGTCCAAGGGCCACTATTTCTTATATTAATCAGGGCACACAATGTTAATATACTTCAATATGGCTAAGTTGGTCTTAACTATTGTAAAATATAAATGTCAATGATAATGCAGACATATATCATATTATTGCATTACCCTTTTCCAAGAAAATAATGGAAGTACGTGTATGATCTTTCTCTGAAATACATTATCATGCTTTTACAAGTTCCGCGTTTTTCAATGTCAGATAAAGGAATTGGATCTTTCTTGGAGACTCAGTGTTTCTTAACTAAGGCATCTGCAGCAATCTGTGTGTTGTCAGGTCCCAACGGGTCAAAGGTTCCGTCGTCCTTATTTTGTCAGATTTGCTTATTCTTTCCATGCATACTGTACGATCTTGAAAAGGTCAGATATGAGAGTACATCTGCTGAATTTTAATTTTCAAAGATGATGAATATATACTGTATAATATAAATCAAAATATCATATATTGAATTTGTAGTTTCATTCTCCATTTCAGATGATGTCGTCCTCAGATGTTGTTGTCTACCTAACCTATTATAGTTATTTGTTCTCAATCTGTCATTACTCCAAGCCCATCTCAAAAGCCTACTTTCTTGAATTGTAGGATAGAGAATAATACTACTATAATTGGCGTTGAGGCCATAAAGCAACATCTACTTACACTTAAGCCAAGACATGATCATGAGGTTTCTTTTCAATTGCATAGTTCATAGTTGGATTTTTTACAAGAACATTTCCTTCACTGTTTGGATGTCGTGAGTCACAACAAGGTATGAGCTGCTGCTATGTTTTCTATATTCTATCTCAGTATTTTTCTTCCCTTAAAATCTTTGTACAAATTGTTCCATTTCATGTTAGCTGATACTTTGTGTTTGCAAACAAAGCTCAGACCTATCTCTCTCAGGGCATTACTTCCATACCACACATGATTTTATTTTCTTTGCAAACATCAATGATAGGGACCATGCCATTGAATGCATTATGTGATTCAGATGCCAACATGGAATTCTGTGAAGAGACATTTGTGGCCAATGTGCAGGTATGCACGATAATGTGTGTGTTTCGCATTATCCATTTGTTATTGAACCTTTGTCTCTATTCTGTCATCAATCAAATGCTTCATGTTGAGATTGAACCAGCCATGAAAATGAGAACCGAAGAAAAGGTTATTATCTCTTTCTCCCATCATTGGGATCAACCCTTTTAGGCTTTCAGGTTGAGCAGTGACTTTACATATAAATGGACCTCCGTACCAATTTGTACAGTGCTAGCCAATTGAAGAAATATGATAGCTCTAAAATGCATGCCACTTTATTTACAATTCTGTGCAATTATGGAGCAGATATTGGGCCCACATAGTGCACTTGATTATACAACATATAACATGAACGATATGTAATATTTATCTGTCATTACTTGCCTGGCTCGAACCCAGTAGGACATATCTTTTCCTGCTCACATGGTTTCTAAAGTCAGTGACTGGCAATTTTGGCAACACATGGTACAGGCGCTCGGAATGAAGGCCTGGATGTGCTGAACAGGTTTGGCACACACTACTGGACGCACTTGGTTTGATACTACGTAACCAAATAGACTCTGGATTTAACACAATTCAGCTATATGGTCTCCCCAATTTATTTCAGAGGGCTACAAACTCATCAAATCAGTGGATCAGATGGAAATTATGCTTCTGACCCAGCTGTTAAAGTATACATAGCTGCATAAATCAACTTGAACATTTTAGATGTCTCATCAAGACCTCCTCATGTGTCTCTGTTTATATTCACCCATCGAGATTTCTATCTATGTACTTTGCCAATATGTGTCATATATAATGTAATTTCTATCTTTGTTGGAACCTTTTTCTGTGCACTTGCACTTGCAGAAGTATTTTGTTGTGCACATGTAAAATTATTTTGATGTGTCCTTGTTAGGCGTTGAACCTTAATGCGTGGAGTCGGTGGATGATGTATTGTAGTTGATGTGATATGCTACTGAAATGAAATATACATTTTATTTGCAATCTTTTATTTTGTTGTACTTATTTTTAATGGGCCTATCCTAAGATATGCGTGCTTCTAGCGAAAAAAAATGCTTCAACCTAAACAAATCAGACATTTTCAATAGTAAAATAGGTATTGAGCCAGGCCCATGTAGGTAGATTGGTGGACAGGGATCTAAAAATTATGATGATTCCATTTGGTCACTAGCAATGCCACGTCACCTTGGCCACGTCATATCCTACGTGGCTCACATCAATGGGTAATGACCAAACCAAAATTTTGGTCGATAGAGTCCTGCGACCAAAATTTTAGAAAGGTCATGTTTGTTCATTCTTAACGGGCAACTGTTGACGTTGTAAATTTGGTCAATAAACGACAACAATGACGAATCAGTGACCAATATAGGGAGTCATAATTAATCTTATTTCTTGTAGTGAATCTCAGTGTCAAGGATTCATATAATCCCGTATGTCATTCCCTTTGTCCTTCGGTATGTTACTTTCCCGAGATCGATCGTCGGTATCCGCATACCTATTTCAATCTCGTTACAGGAAAGTCCCTTTACTCGTTCTGTAATACAAGATCCTGTGACTTACACTTAGTCACATTGCTTGCAAGGCTTGCGTGTGATGTTGTATTACCGAGTGGGCCTCGAGATACCTCTCCGTCACACGGAGTGACAAATCCCAGTCTTGATCCATACTAACTCAACGGACACCTTTGGAGATACCTGTAGAGCACCTTTATAGTCACCCAGTTACATTGGACGTTTGATACACACAACATATTTCTCCGATGCCAGTGAGTTATATGATCTCATGGTCATAGGAATAAATATTTGACACGCAGAAAACAATAGCAATCAAATGACACAATCAATATGCTACGTTCATAGTTTGGGTCTAGTCTATCACATGATTCTCCTAATGATGTGATTCCATTATCAAGTGACAACACTTGTCTATGGTCAGGAAACCTTGACCATATTTGATCAACGAGATAGTCAACTAGAGGCTTACTACGGACAGTGTTTTGTCTATGTATCCACACATGTATTTACATTTCCAATCAATACAATTATAGCACGGATAATAAACGATTATCACGAACAAAGAAATATAATAATAACTAATTTATTATTGCCTCTAGGGAATATTTCCAAGAGTCTCCCACTTACATTAGAGTCACTAATCTAGCCACATCACCATGTGATTTTAAAGAATCCAACACCCATATAGTTCTGGGGTTTGATCACGTCTTGCTCGTGAGAGAGGTTTTAGTCAAAGGTTCTGAATCTTTCAGATATGTGTGTGCTTTACAAATCTTTATGTCATATTATGGATGCTGCTACTACGTGCTATTCGGAAATACTCCAAACATCTACTCTACTATACGAATCCGTTTTACTACTCAGAGTTATTCGGATTAGTGTCAAAGCTTGCATCGGTGCAACCCTTTACGACGAACTCTTCAACCACCTCCATAATTGAAAAAATTCCTTAGTCCATTAGTTACTAAGGATAACTTTGACCGTTGTTTAGTGATTCAATCCTGGATCACTCTTTGTACCCCTTGACAGACTCTTGGCAAAGGCACTCATGAGGTGCGGCACATAGCATGGCATACTTCAGAGTCTACGGCTAAGGCATAGGGGATGACCTTCGTCCGTTCTCTTTATTCCGCCGTGGTCTGGCTTTGAGACTTGCTCAAATTCACACCTTACAACACAGCCAAGAACTCCTTCTTTGCTGATCTATTTTGAACTCCTTCAAAAACTTGTCAATGCATGCATTTCATTGAAAGTTCTATTAAGCGTTTTGATCTATCTCTATAGGTATTTATGCTCAATGTTCAAGTAGCTCTATCCAGGTTATCTTTTGAAAAAGTCCTTTCAAACAACCCTTTATGCTTCACACAAATTCTACATTACTTCCGACCTTCAATATGTCAACCACATATACTTATCCGAAATTCCATAGTGCTCCCACTCACTTCTTTGGAAATACAAGTTTCTCATAATCCTTGTACAAACCCAAAAGCTTTTATCATCTCATGAAAGCGTTTATTCCAACTCCGAGATGCTTGCACCAGTCCATAGAAGATCGCTCGA
Organism: Hordeum vulgare subsp. vulgare; assembly: GCF_904849725.1. Classification (NCBI taxonomy): domain Eukaryota; kingdom Viridiplantae; phylum Streptophyta; class Magnoliopsida; order Poales; family Poaceae; genus Hordeum; species Hordeum vulgare. The sequence continues at coordinate 513,423,658 of NC_058523.1, forward strand.
GCTTGCATACTTGTTAGCATCCTTAGGATTGTCAAAACCTTCTAGTTGTATCGCATACAACCTTTCCTCAAGGAAACCCTCGAGGAAACAATGTTTTGACATCCTATGTGCAATATTTCACAAACAATGCAGCAATTGCTAACATAATTCCTACAGATTTTTAGCATCGCTACGAGTGAGAAAGTCTCATCATAGTCAACTCTTTAAACTTGTCGGAAACATCTTTGCGATAAGTCGAGCTTTTCTTAATGGTGACTTTTCACCATCATCGTTTGTCTTCCCTTTAAAGATCCATCTTTACTTAACAGTCCTACGACCATCAAGTAGTTCATCCAAAGTCTACACTTTGTTTTCATACATGGATCCTCTCTCGGATTTAATGGCCTCCAACCATTTGTCGGAATCCAGGCCCACCATCTCTTCTCCATAGCTCATAGATTCATTGTTGTTCAACAACATGAGCTCCAAGACAAGGTTACCGTACCACTTTGTAGTAGTACGCGACCTAGTCGACCTACGAGGTTTGTAGTAACTTGATCTGAAGCTCAATGATCACCATCATCAGTTTCCACTTCAATTGGTGTAGGCGCCATAGGAACAACTTCTTGCGCCCTGCTACACACTGGTTGAAGTGACGGTTCACTAACCTCATCAAGTTCCACCACCCTCCCACTCAACTCTTTCGAGAGAAACCTTTCCTTGAGAAATTACCCGTTTCTAGAAAAAAAAACACTTTGCTTCCGTATCTGAGATAGGAGATGTACCCAACTGTTTTGGATATCCTATGAAGATGCATTTATCCGCTTCGGGTTCAAGCTTATCACACTGAAACTTTTCACATAAGCGTCGCAGCCCCAAACTTTCAAGAAACGACAGCTTACGTTTCTCCAAACCATAGTTCATAATGTGTCATCTCAACGAAAATACACGGTACCCTATTTAAAGTGAATGTGGTTGTCTCTAATGCATAACCCACAAACGATAGTGGTAATTTGATAAGAGACATCATAGTATGCACCATATCAAAATAGGGTGTGGCTATGACGTTCGTACACACCATCACACTATGGTGTTCTAGGTGGCATGAACTGCGAAACAATTTCCACACTGCCTTAAGTGTGTACCAAAAACTCGCAATTCAGATATTCATCTCTATGATCATATCGTAGATAGTTTATCCTCTTGTTACGACGATCTTCACTCTGAAATAGCTTTGAACTCTTAAATATTTCAGACTTGTGATTCATCAAGTAAATACTCATGTATCTACTCAAATCGTCAGTGAAGTAAGAACATAACGATATCCACTGTGTGCCTCGGCACTCATTGGACTGCACACATCAAAATGCATTGCTTCCAACAAGTTACTTTCTTGTTCCATGTGGTATAATTTTGCATGTCTCAAGTGATTCAAAATCAAGTGAATCCAAATGATCCATTTGCATGGAGTTTCTTCATGCGTTTAAACCAACAGGTATGGTTTGCATGTCTCAAACGTTTCAAAAATGAATGAGTACAAAGATCCATCGGCATGGAGCTTCTTCATGCATTTTACACCAACATGACTCAAGTGGCAGTGCCACAAGTAAGTGGTACTATCATTATTACTTTGTATATTTTGGCACCAATTTTATGAACATGTGTAACACTACGATCGAGATTCAATAAACCATTGAAGGTAATTATTCAAGCAAATAGAATAACATTATTCTCTTTAAATTAATTATCGTATTGTAATAAACACGATCCAATCATGTTCATGCTCAACGCAAACACCAATTAACAATTATTTAGGTTTAACACCAATCCCGATGGTAGAGGGAGCGTATGATGTTTGATCATATCAACCTTGGAAACACTTCCAACACTTATCGTCACCTCGCCTTTAGCTAGTCTCCGTTTATTCCGTAGCTTTTTATTTTGAGTCACTAATCACTTAGCAATCCAACCAGTATCTAATACCCTCGTGCTACTAGGAGTACTAGTAAAGTACACATCAATATCATGTATATCAAATATACTTCTGTCGACTTTGCCAACCTTCTTATCTACCAGGTATCTAGGGTAGCTCTGCCTTCCCCTCATAACAGAAGCACTTAGTCTCGGGTTTGGGTTCAATCTTGGGTTTCTTCATTAGAGTAGCAACTGGTTTTATGTTTCATGAAGTATCCCTTCTAGCCCTTGCCCTTCTTGAAACTAGTGGTTTTACTAGCCATCAACAATTGATGCTCCTTCTTGATTTCTACTTTCGTAGTGTCAAACGTTGTGAATCGCTCAAGGATCATCATATCTATCCTTGATATGTTATAGTTCATCACGAAGCTCTAGCAGCTTAGTGGCAGTGACTTTGGAGAACCATCACTATCTTATCTGGAAGATTAACTCCCACTTGATTCAAGCGATTGTTGTACTCAGACAATCTGAGAACATGCTAAACAATTGAGCTTTTCTCCTTTACTTTGTGGATAAAGAATCTTGTCGGAGGTCTCATACCTCTCAACAAGCGCACGAGCATGAAATCTCAATTTCATCTCTTAGAACATCTCTTATGTTCCGTGACATTTCAAAAACGTCTTCGGCGCCTTGCTTCTAAGCTATTAAGTATTATGCACTAAACTATCAGGTAGTCATAAAAACGTGTATGTCAGATGTTTGCAACATCCACAGACGACGCTTGAGGTGCAGCACACCGAGTGGTGCATTAAGGACATAAGCCTTCTGCGCAGCAATGAGAACAATCCTCAGTTTTACAGACTCAGTCTGCAAAGTTCCTACTATCATCTTTCAACTAAATTTTCTGTATGAACATATAAAAAGCAGTAGAGCTATAGCGCAAGCTACATCATAATTCGCAAAGACCTATTGACTATGTTCATGATAATTAGAGTTTAACTAATCAAATTACTTAATAAACACCCACTCAAAAAGTACATCCCTCTAGTCATTTGAGTGGTACATGATCCAAATCCACTAACTCAAGTTCGATCATCACGTGAGTTGAGTGTGGCACCAAGATAGAGGCCGACGCACATCCGTCCCCAGGATAAGACCGCACGCACGCCAAAGACATGATACAGAAATTCCAGGCAAAAGTGGATTTATTAACATAAGGGAGTATTACAATATTGTTGCTTACAACAATATTACACAACTCCAAGGCTAACTAAGTGGCAGTAGAGGTCTTGATACATCGGCAACGACGTCCCTGGCTGGGCTCCATAACTCGCAGGACCGGCCTGGTTACGATCTAGCACGACGAGTCTTCTCCGGCAACTGGCCACGTGGAAGGCAAGGTGAGTACTTTGAATGTACTCGCAAGACAACCAAATACATGGCATCCAAACAAGCAGATAACAAAGCAAGCATAATAGTTATATAATAGCTATTCTAAGCATAGCATGGAATTAACAGGAAAAATATAAATCCAGCATATCATGTCACAGACTAAACCTATAATCTACCTCACTAGCTTGACAAAGATCACCACAAGTGCTTAACCAACTTGTTGTCACTGAATATCAACTTACTCTCTTCAGGGTTGTGCCACAACCCTCAACATACTCGTAATCCAGTCTGAACGGATTCAAAACCACATCACACAATCATCTGACCAGTCATCATATAGCCTTCTCATGGATGGCCGAAGAACAGCTCAGAGCATAGGGTCACCGCCATGGAAAGAAATCCAACAGTTTCCCATGACAGCCGAAAAGCAGCGTAGAACACAGGACAGCTGCTGACAAAAGAAATATAAAATTGGCATCCACCCCGGACGGTCGGAAACACCTCACTTAGGCATGGTGCCATTATTAAAGAAAATGCGAGCAAGGGTTCGTCAAAGTCACACGCAGTACATCACTATTCGGACATAAGAATTATAAATTTAATATGTAAGAGCATCAAAGTTTGAGAGCATATCTTAGATGAAAAGTAGTACCAGGAAATATTACTAATGGCGTTACAGTTATATGCAAATGCAGGCTAACACAGGGGTGCAGATAACCACACAGAGTGCAAGCAAAGTTATCACGCAGGTCCGGAGCTCATGGTAAGAGGTTGGCTTGCCTGGGGGTCAACGAATACTCCGGGAAGAAGCGCGATAAAACACCGGAAGGATTTCCCGGAGAGTTTTCCCTCTCGGGAGGCTCAAACAAAGAGCAAGGGAAAAACAGTCATTCCTACTGTGCAAATATAATATGCAAATGGTACTATCTAAACGGGCTCAACGAGACGAAGACGTGGGCGCTGGTTTTACCTCAATCGGAGCTATGGTTGCGCAGATACGCTCGTTAGAGCACCTGGGACCAATATGTAAAAAGAATTAGTGCAAACATGTCCTTGGAGCTAAAACAGAAAACGTATTCCAGCCGAGTACGCTTTGAGAACAGGAAAGCGTCTTTCTTTTAAAAATGTTTCCACTTAAAACACGCGGGGCCGGGGACTCTCTCACTTACGGCCAGGTCCCACCTTATCCACTCCCCCTCTCTCTGTTACGGGCGGGGCCTGCCCTATCTCTCTCTCTCCTCCCTCTCTCTCTTTCTTGCCCGTCTCCTTCCTCTCTCCCAGCCACGACAGGGACCAGGGGAGGGCGCCGGCCGCCACGGCTGCTGCACCACCGCCGCGCGGGCGGGCTGGCCGGAGTGTGCACAGGGGGCGCCGCCCCTCGCCGCGCCTAGGTTGGCCGTGGGGCCGCCGAGGCACCCTGCAGCGCCACCGTCGTGACGCGGCCGGAGCCAGCGCCGACCGGGCTGGCTGCCGTTGTGCACAGCCCCGGTTGCTCCTGTGGAAGAGGCGAGGGGGTCTTGCTGGGGCTCAGGAGCTCGGGGAGGGGCTCGGGCACTACTTAAATGGCTCCGGGGAGGGGCTCTTGCGACGCCGGGAGAGGCTCCGAGATCCATGGCGAGACTCCAGTGGCAGACACCTCCAGGAGTAAGGAGACGAGGGGGAGAGGGTTCTAGAGGGCATACGAGGGCTAGAGGAACCTCCTAGACACTCTTGGACAGGATGGTGCTCGCTCGGGACAAGCTCACGTCACTTCAAATGTAGAGAGCTCAGTTATGGCACTCACTGCCCATGGTCACCACGTGGCCATGGCCTTGCCTTGCCCCCACAAGCTCTCAAATCATGTCTAGGGTTATCTAGAAACTGCTCTGAGTTGACCTATGCATGAGGATAGCACTGTGGAGCAATGATGTGACCAGACCAAAGTTAAATAGGTTTCAACAGTAAGGTGTTTGCGATGTGGTGTGACCTCCACATTGCACCTATTGCCATGCTATTTGGCTGAGGTTTACCACTCACTAAGGTCACTATGCTGGCCAAAAGTCAGCACTATCCAATAAGTCTAAGGGGTACTTCCTTTGTAACTTGGCATACTGACCAGAAATGAAGAACATGATGCTGGGGTCAAATGGCTAAATGGAAATGGCTGAAATTTGGAGGACACTCATGATTTAGGCATATGAAGGCATTGCCAAAGTTTCATACCATTTGCACAAATATAAATGGTACTTCCTTCACAATGCTCCAATCTGGACAGAATATTGAATAATTCACTGAAGAAGAATGGAATGATGGCAGGTGATAATTTTTGGTGGACAAGGATGATTTATCATAATGAACTACTCTGCAAAATTTCATCTCAAGGGACACAAGGAATCAAGCACTTCCTTTGCAAACAGAAAATCTAGACAGAATCTGCAAAGGGATATTGTGCTCAATGTTTGAACTGGGGAACTTGATCTCTTGATGGAAATGATGAATATATGCATATGAGAAGCTCCACAAATTATTTGGGATTTTTCCTTGCTACCTAAATGGTAGTTCCTTCGGAAAGGCCCCAAATTGGATTATTGGCTTTAAATAGGAAAAAGGCATTTTCCCTACTCAGTGATAGCCAATATTTTATGAGAGCTTCATATGATCACAAAGAATATCTCTCCAAGTTTTCATGACCTTGGGAGATGGATAGATATTTTCTTGGATTTAATTCCTCAAAAAGGCAGAAACAGGAATTAATTCTAGAAAAGAAATATTGCATAAGACTTGGCAATATTGTTGCACATATGGGGTCTATGAGGGAATAATGAGCTCTAGGAGAAATTGGAGGATCAATAGAGCAAGGGAAATGATGACTCCTTTGAAAACACAATGACAGGATTCCTAGTTCCAATATTTCGGAGCTGGGGTTTCCAAGAGGTTCGGGGTTTTCTCAGCGAGAACAAACTGGCACAAGGACATGGGAAATGCATGGAGAGGTTGAGGATAGACTGGGTTCACCTGGTCATTTGCCAAATTCCAGAGGAAAAATCCGGGAGAGAGAAGCTAGGAAGGAATAACAGCACAAAAATTGATAAACCGATTTTTGGGGTGTTACAAACCTTCTCCCCTTAGTAGAATCTCATCCTCGAGATTCCCTGGGTTAGCTTAGCACAACAACTACTACGCCTCTAAAAAAAACTTCGGGGCTCGGTCTTAACCCTGTGGTTGAAAACAACCAAGTTAAGAGCACCAAAACTGGTACACCCAGATCAAGACATAAATATCGCGGGATCTACTCTACACACAGGGGTCGCTGGGTAGCCCTATCATTTTTAGGAAAAGCAAAATTTCCCTTTTCCTAAAATGCTTGGGGTACCCTGATGAACAGTGGCCTCCTCTCGCTGGCGAATGGGACCAGGGTCCACCAACAACCTTCTTCTTCTTCTTCTCTAGACAACGGCTCTGACTCTCTCTCTCGCTCCTGCGCCGCTCGAAGTGCGGCTAGGCACTGCGCACGCCTAGCTCCTAAGGCGTAAAGCACTCTATGATGATAGTGCGCGGCGTGCACGAGGCCGACACAGAGAGCACTCCCATCGCGGACCAACGCCGGTCGGCACTGCTCTCGGATTCCCTCCTGGACGCCGGTGATCGAGCAGCGCATGGCCTCCTGGACCTCGCTCACCATACGCTGGAACGGGGCTATAAAAGCGACCTCGACTCCTCTCTTGTCTACCTCGCATCCAGCTCACTCCTTCCTCCTCTTCTCCTTCTCTTTCCGGTTGTAGGAGCATGAAGCAAGGCGCTAATGGCGGGCGTGGGTCGAAGCTGCTCACAATCCTCCTGGCTGGTCTACTCGCGGCGCTGGTCGGTGGCTCAGTGCTACTATGCACGATGATCCTTGATGATCATCGCGATGCCGCGGCTAAAGGGATAGCTGAGGGACAACTACGTCGTCTCAAGTCGGCTAAATAAGCATTGACGGGGCAGCAGAGGCGTCCTGTCAACATCACACCATACGGTGATAGAGGCGCTCCTGGGTCTGGGGTTAGTGTGGTGCATTCAGCGTAGTTCTAGTAGTATGCTGCAATAAAATCTCCCAGAATTTCTCCATGTTGCAACTAGTATGCAACCTTGTTTACATGATACACAAACAACCTATTTAGACTAATATACAAGCAGATGCAGAATGCACATGATGGCAAAATGCAGGCAAAGAAGGAATCATAACAAGCCGATTACACTAAGGTGTTTTAATGCTAGTGGGTGTATGTACTCCTGGCATACATACACCTATACCAGCTCACTTTTTATTAGGGATTCTAGGCGAGTCCGGTGTTTTTAGTTGTAAGTGCTCTACCGATCAAAATCTTGTTAAGGAATCCAATGGCAGCTCTGTTAAACATTTCTTCTTAATAGTGGGGGCATACGAACCAAGCACACAGGGCGAATAAGCATACATAATATTACAACAGCACACAGACCCACACAATGCAAGAAGTACAACAACACGCGGCCCTACTGGGTGGCTAACAACTCACTCCAACTACAACGTCCTAATCCTAGACGCGGGCGAAGAAACAGTCTTCGCACCACACCTCCTCACTTCGCTCACTGTTGAAGCCACAGATGGGCTTACTCTTGATGTGGCTCTCCTGGGGAACGAAGACTGAGCCAACTCTTGTCTTGGTCTTCGGGCACTTCTATGGGTTGGGGCTCAACTGTTGGAGCTGCAAAGGGAGCTTGACGGAACACATCCTGACGACGAAGTCGCCTGATAGCTCCCAGAATGGAGTTACGGTGGATGTCTCTGGGTTGATATGGGTCCACGGGTTGCGAGGGCAGCACCAGTTGCGAAGGTAGCACTGTGCCTTGCAATAGGGACTAGGTTGACTCGGGCTCAACTTGACGGGTCGCACGGTATGCTTCCACAACAACCCGCGCGGTGTCCTGTTCCACGGCCTTGAGCTCTTTAAGAATGCCGAAGAGCAATAATCCTTGGGCAACAGCAAACTGGATCAACCAAGCTATTGCTACGTCTGCGTCGTTGATTGTGCTGGAGGAATTGCAGCCTGTGTCCGATGCAGGGGAACAATAGCGAAGTTCCGACATCTCCGCCACTTGCGAAAACTGAAGCCGAAGATGGGTGATAGCTTCTGGAGCGGCTATCTAGACAGCCAACTCAAGAGTGGGCATGGGATGGCCACGAATATTCGTGGGTTTCCCATCCGTCGCTGGCCCTGGGTTGATATGCACCTTTGCATAGAGCCGGCAAAGATGGGGGACGGGTTCTGACTGGAACACCAAATACACTGGGGGCTTACTAAGGCCAAAGGCTCGGGAGAGCATACTAGAAACGATGGGCGGGAAGTCAGCATAACCTTTGGCTAGGGTTCGGCTGTGGAAAGTGGGTGTCTTGGAGGAACTGGCCATGGCTGCTGGTTTGGGGATACTGGTCTGGGTTGTCTTTCAAGGCTCTAACTGACTGGGTGGGGAGAGCTACGTCATATAAGTGGTAAGGGTTTAAATAGGCAGTCAGGCTGGAAAACACCAAGATGGCGTAAATCCTCCTCATGCTGGGTGGAGGATACACTAGCATGGCCTACAACTGGGTAGGGTCACGGTCCAATCTAGAGTGGCTAGGTGCGTGGACAACTGGGTAGAGATATGTCCATTCCGACTGCGCCATGTATTGGTCAATAGTGGCCATGTCGGATGCCACAGACGGGTCAAATCTATCGGGCGCACTACTCGTCGATCCTAAGTGGTCTGGGTGCTAGGGTAACCTATAGCCAGCCTAGCTCTGATACCACGTCCTGTGGAACCCCGATAGAGGGCCAACACACATCCGTCCCCAGGATAAGACCGGACGCACGCCAAAGACATGATACAGAAATTCCAGGCAAAAGTGGATTTATTAACATAAGGGAGTATTACAATACTGTTGCTTACAACAATATTACACAACTCCAAGACTAACTAAGTGGCAGCAGAGGTCTTGATACATCGGCAACGACGTCCCTGGCTGGGCTCCATAACTCGCAGGAGTGGCCTGGTTATGATCTAGCACGACGAGTCTTCTCCTGCAACTCGCCACGTGCAAGGCCAGGTGAGTACTTTGAATGTACTAGCAAGACAACCAAATACATGGCATCCAAACAAGCAGATAACAAAGCAAGCATAATAGTTATATAATAGCTATTCTAAGCATGGCATGGAATTAACAGGAAAAATATAAATCCAGCATATCATGTCACGGACTAAACCTATAATCTACCTCACTAGCATGACAAAGATCACCACAAGTGCTTAACAAACTTGTTGTCACCGAATATCAACTTACTCTCTTCAGGGTTATACCACAACCCTCAACATACTCGTAAGCCAGTCTGAACGGATTCAAAACCACATCACACAGTCATCTGACCAGGCTTCATATAGCCTTCTCATGGCTAACACAGCATGTTGGCAACATCCTCTGATGTTCACACGAGACGAGTTCTTCCATCATTACTAACATCAATATGGTTGACCATCTACTGAGGTCTGGTCGGGTTGTCCATTACCGTGGACTCGGCTATTCGAATAGGTTTGACACTCTGCAGAGGTTGCACACTTTACCCACACTATGGAGCACTCACCTCGTGATCCCATTCGGGTGGACCAGCGTTACTCCAACGGAACTTGCCTGACCCGTGACTCTTTCATGGTACCACCGACATTCATCCTTCCCCGGAGTCCTGCCTTGGGTGGCCCTGTGTCCTCATGACACCTGCCATCGTCATGGCCAAACTAAACTGTCCCATCCGGGGACGCCGGCACAAGCAACTTAACTGGCTCACAGGGTTATCACCGCCTACTTGATCAGGGTAGCACACGTGCGTAACCCTCCCTCTTTGGAGATACCGGTGAAAGGTCACGCAATCAGACCAAGTCAAGGCCGTCCCATGTCGGCAAATGTGGTTTCACTGATGATCCCGGACAGGTGACTCTGATGAACCAACTAGGTATCTTATCTCAGACTCAGGCATGGTGCCATTATTGAAAAAAATGCGAGCAAGGGTTCGTCAAAGTCACACACAATACATCACTATTCAGACATAAGCATTAGAAATTTGATATGTAAGAGCATCAAAGTTTGAGAGCATATCTTAGATGAAAAGTAGTACGAGGAACTATTACTAATGGTGTTATGGTTATATGCAAATGCAGGCAAACACAGGGGTGCAGATAACCACACACAGTGCAAGCAAAGTTATCACGCAGGTCCGGAGCTCATGGTAAGAGGTTGGCTTGCCTGGGGGTCAACGAATACTCCGGGAAGAAGCGCGATAAAACACCGGAAGGATTTCCCAGAGAGGTTTCCCTCTCGGGAGGCTCAAACAAAGGGCAAGGGCAAAAGAGTCATTCCTACTGTGCAAACATAATATTAAATTGGTACTATCTAAACGGGCTCGACAAGAAGAAGACGTGGGCGCTGGTTTTACCTCAATCGGAGCTACGGTTGCGGAGATACGCTCGTTAGAGCACTAGGGACTAATTTGTAAAAAGAATTACTACAAACAGGTCCTTGGAGCTAAAACAGAAAACGTATTCCAGCCGAGTACGCTTTCAGAACAGGAGAGCGTTTGTTTTAAAAAAATGTTTCCACTTAAAACGCGCGGGCCCGGGGACTCTCTCACTTACGGCCCGGTCCCACCTTATCCACTCCCCCCTCTCTCTGACGGACGGGGCCCGCCCTATCTCTCTCTCTCTCCTTCCTCTCTCTCTCCTGCTCGTCTCCTTCCTCTCTCCCAGCCGCGACAGGGACTAGGGGAGGGCACCGGCCGCCATGGCTGTTGCACCACCGCCGCGCGGGCGGGCTTGCCGACGTGTGCAGAGGGGGCGCCACCCCTCGCCGCGCCTAGGGTGGCCGTGGGGCCGCCGAGGCACCCTGCAGCGCCGCCGCCGTGACGCGACCGGAGCTGGCGCCGGCCGGGCTGGCTGCCGCTGTGCACAACACCGCCGGGGAAGGGGTGAGGGGGTCTTGCTGGGGCTCACGAGCTTGGGGAGGGGCTCGGCACTCCTTAAATGGCTCCGGTGAGGGGCTCTTGCGATGCCGGGAGAAGTTGCAAGATCGATGGCGAGACTCCAATGGCAGACACCTCCAGGAGCAAGGAGACGAGGGGGAGAGCGTTCTAGAGGGCATACGAGGGCTAGGGGAACCTCCTAGACACTCTTGGACAGGCTGGTGCTCGCTGGAGACAAGCTCCCGTCACTTCAAATGCACAAAGCTCAGTTATGGCACTGCCTGCCCATGGGCACCACGTGGCCATGGCCTTGCCTTGCCCCACAAGCTCTCAAATCATGTCTAGGGTTATCTACACACTGCTCTAAGTTGACATGCATCAGGATAGCACTGTGGAGCAATGATGTGACCACATTGTCGTGGTTTTGTCACGGCAGATGTCCTCGTGAAAGGAGTTAGTCATGGAGCCATTGCACCTTGGTGGCGACTCGAAGGGGGTGAGCGAAAGCGAGACTCATATTTACCCAGGTTCGGCCCCTCGTGAGGAGGTAAAAGCCTACATCCTGCTATGTGTGGATTACTGGTGGTTTTGATTACAAGGAGGGCGTAACTCCCCTGACCTAGCTCTCGATTCTCTCTAACTCGCCTGACCTCTCCCTAGGACTCGCCTTTATATACAGGTCGAGGCCCTAGGGTCTACGAAGTCCTGCCATTCTACTCTTTGTGGCTTTCCTTATCTCTAAGTCGCAGTGTCCGCCTCGATCAGGAGCTTTCTTGGTAATCCATCATCCGCACGATCTCTTGAACCGCCCCTAATGGGCCATGTGACGCGCAGCTAATGGCGAGTCGCCCCTTTGATGACCCGGCCCACTAGGGGCGGGTTACCCATAGGTAATATCCCCAACATTAGGCCCCAGATTGTCCTGAATTCATTCAAGTCAATAAACTCCCATGAACTTGGGGCGACTCTCCCCATTTCTAACCTTCGGCGAATGTTAAGTCGCCATCCGTTGTACCTGATCTAAGTCGCCATGTAGTATTGAATGGCATCACCGCGTCCCCTTAGTTCCAGGGCTCCTAACACCGCAACCGTCAACGGATCTTTTGTTCATAATCACTTATCCCGAAAATCTAGGCACCATCATCGCAATCTCTGACTTGTCGCCTCGGTCTCCGCCTCGACAGTCTCGATTTCCGTTCCTGCCCTTTAAATAACAATGGAAATGGGAGGGGAGGAGATCCCGTCACCAACCTCCATCTCTTCCTCGTCTTCCTTGCGTGCTTCATCTCCGAGGACCAGCGCCCCGGCGTCTTCTGCTGCTCCTGGAGCTTCTCCATCGACCGTGATCTTCCGAGCATCAACGAAAACAAAGCATTGCGCATTCTTCCCCGGCACCGATCTCCTGCCCTTAGGTACACACATTCCCTCCATTTAGGGTTAGGCCGAGAACACCATGACTATAGTTTCTTGAGAAATAGCTTCCACAACGCGACGAACACCTTTATCTGCCTTAGATCCGTTTCATTCTTTTGTGATATACCTTAGGCAGTAGCAGGCTTCGGCCACTTGAGCATGTCCTTCCTCTAGCTTAGACCTTCATACTGTAGACCCAATGTGGTCACTGCGTTATGTGCATAGTTCTCTGTCATTATTCCAGGCAATATCCTTCTATTTGGACCTATTCGTAGATCCACAATTCACTACCTATTTTTAGAAACATGTTTGTTCATCTGTCGAGAATATCCCTAAGGAAAAATGCACCTCTGAGAGTCGCCGCTTAGCTCCAGCCTTCATAGCGACTTAACTTTATTACCATAGCTATGACACCTTCCCCTCCAGTATGAAGGGCGAGTTATAATACTTTTGAAGATATGTCCGTGAATCGCCCAAATAACGGGTTACGATGTATGTGAACCATTTGGCGGGTTACCAAATCTTTTCCGAACACCGTAGACCCATATCGGCGGGTTAAAACATTTCCTAGTTTTTTACTGAATCGCCTCATTCCCCTCTCTTTTGTAGTCATGGCCATTACGAAGTGTGACTGGTTACCGACAAAAGTCGACGATGACACGCTTGAGAATTTTGTTAAGGCGGGTCTTCTTGACAGTAAGGAAACCATCGGTTGGAGAACCGCCCCGGGCTAGTTGACTCCCAACCCTGCTCCTGGAGAAGTAGTAATCTTTACCAACTACCTTGAGCACGGTTTTAAGCCGCCCGGGTCAAAGTTTTTCCGGGACGTCGTGCATTTCCTCAATGTTCACCCTTAAGATCTGGGACCAAACTCCATCAGCAACCTATGCCAGTTCTAGGTTTTCTGCGAAGTGTATTTGCAGAGAGATCCCGTAATTCCCTTATTCTGGAACTTTTTCCATCTGAAACGCCAGACCGAGTTTCCCAACGGTCCCAACCATGAGCTCGGAGGACTCAACATCCAAAGACGTCGTGAACGTGGATTTCCAATAGTTCTCCTGCCCAGTAGATACGTCTCCATCGTATCTACTTTTCCAAACTCTTTTGCCCTTGTTTTGGACTCTAATTTGCATGATGTTAATGGAACTAACCCGGAATGACGCTGTTTTTAGCAGAATTGCCATGGTGTTGTTTTTGTGCAGAAATGAAAGTTCTCGAAACATCCTGAAAATTTACAGAGAATATTTCTCGAAAATATGAAAAATACCTGCGCAAAGATCCACCGGAGGGGACGGGCTAGTGCGCCACAAGCCATGTGGCCGCGGCCTCCCCCTGGCCGCGGCCACCAAGCTTGTGGGGCCCACGTGGCTCTGCCACCCCAATTCCAGCGCTATTTATTCCCTTTCATCCCGGAAAAAATCAAGAGAGAAGATTTCATCGCGTTTCATGATCCAGAGGCGCTGCCACATCCCGTTCTTGCCCTGGAGGGCAGATGTGGAGTCCGTTTTGGGCTCCGGATCAAGGAGATCGTCGCCATCGTCATCATCAACCGTCTTCCCTCTCCAATTCCATGAAGCTCTTAATCGTTCGTGAGTAATCTATTCGTAGGCTCGCTGGGTGGTGATGAGTAGGATGAGATCTATCATGTAATCGAGTTAGTTTTGACGGGGATTGATCCCTAGTATCCACTATGTTCTGAGATTGATGTTGCTACTACTTTGCCATGCTTAATGCTTGTCACTAGGGCCCGAGTGCCATAATTTCAGATCTGAAATTATTATGTTGTCACCAATATATGTGTGTTTTAGATCCGATCTTGCAAGTTGTAGTTACCTACTATGTGTTATGATCCGGCACCCCCAGAGTGACAATAACCGGAACCACTCCCGGTGATGACCATAGCTTGAGGAGTTCATGTGTTCACAAAGTGCTAATGCGTTGGTCCAGTTCTTTATTAAAAGGAGAACCTTAATATCTCGTAGTATCCATTTGGACCCCGCTGCCACGGGTGGGATGGACAACAGATGTCATGCAAGTTCTTTTCCCTAAGCACGTATGACTACACACGGAATGCATGCCTACATCACATTGACGAACGGGAGCTAGTCACATATCTCTCCGTGTTATAACTGTTGCATGATGAATGTCATCCGAAAAATGACCGATCCACTACCTATGAGTTTGTCCCACTTCTACTGTCAGTTGCTCTGCTGCTACTGTTACTTGCTACTGCTGTTACTTGCTTTGCTCTGCTGCTGTTGCCACTACTGTTGCTACAACTGTTACTTGCTACTGCTGTTACTTGCTACTGTTGCTACTTGCTATTGCTGTCACTACTGTTGTTCCTTGCCACTGCTGTTACTCGTTACACTACTGCTACCTGCTACAATACTTTCTGGCGCGATTGATACAATAGTTAGGAATAGTCTGCCTTGTCAACAGATTGTTTCTGGCACCGTTGCTATCATATTACCTTGCTGCTTATATCCTGTTTGCAGATACTAATCTTTCAGGTGTGGTTGAGCTGACGACTCAATTTCTAATACTGGAGAATATTCTTTCACTCCCATCATGTCAAACCAACAAATTTGGGTTGAATACTCTACCCTCAAAAACTGCCGCGATCCCACACGCTGGTGGGCCATTGCAAGACAATTGCTAATTGTTGAGCAACTGGAAGCAACTTTTTTCTAGCGCCGTTGCCGGGGAGGCATCAAGTCAGGAATAGTTGCACATCAACAACATTTTTCTGGCGCCGTTGCCGGGGAATGATAGCTATATTCTCCGAGTCACTTGGGATTTATATCTGCTGATCACTATGAAGAATCTGAAAGATCCAAGAACCAAAGTCTTGCCCTCAACTACGAGGGGAGGTAAGGAACTGCCATCTAGCTCTGCACTTGATTCACCTTAAGTTATGACTAAGTTTGCGACACCACCTCCTACTAGAAATCTTGATATGTCACATGTGCTTGATGATGCTTATGATGCTACTATGCCTGATACTGCTAGAGATGCTATGCCTGATACTGCTATCCATGATGCTATGCTTGATGCTACTATGCCTGATGATGCTAGAGATGCTATTTTGCCTGATGATGCTATGCTTGAGACTGCTAGAGATGCTACTTTGCATGATATACCACTAGGGGTATTCCTTGATGCTCATATTGCTAGAGTTACTGCCAATGCTCGTGATGCTTCTGAAACTGCCGATACTATTGAGATAAAACCTACTTTTGCTCCTGCTAGATCTAGCTCTCCTAGATATGAATTGCCTGATATACCTGAGGGTTATGTTATGGAGGGAGAGATAGCTCAGGATTTTCTTGCGTGTAAGGATGCCTATGACGCTGAGAAATTACTTCTCAAGTGGAAGGAAAAATCTCTGAAAGCTATGATGAAATATGATCCAAAGTTTGCCACTTCACCTATCTTTATCACCGATGAGGATTATGAATTCTTTGTCGACCCTGAGATAATCTCTCTTGTCGAATCTGATTCTTTCAACGGTTATGAGTCTGAGACGGTCATAAGCCATCTTACCAAACTACACGATATAGCCACCCTTTTCACTAGTGAGGAGAAGATCCGCTACTACTATATCCTTAAGTTGTTTCCTTTCTCTCTAAAGGATGACGCTAAAGCCTAGTTCACTTCTCTTGCTCCTGGATGTGTGAGTAGTCCCCAGGATATGGTCTATTACTTCTGTGAGAAATATTTCCCTTCCCATAAGAAGCAAGCTGCCTTGCAGGAAATATACAACTTTGCTCAACTCAAAGAAGAGAGTCTCCCACAAGCTTGGGGGAGGCTCATCCAGCTACAGAATGCTTTGCCTGATCACCATCTTAAGAAGAATGAGATACTTGATATCTTCTATAACGGACTTACGATGCTTTTAGAGACCACCTAGATAGTTGTGCCGGTTGTGTTTTTAGGGAACGAACTGTAGAACAAGCTGAGATTCTGCTGAATAACATCTTGATCAACGATAATGCTTGGACTATTCCCGAACCACCTCCTAAGCCAAATCCTAAGAAAAGAGGTATTCTATTCCTCAGCCCTGAAGATATGCAAGAAGCCAAGAAATCTATGCAAGAGAAAGGCATTAGATATGAAGAAGTCAAAAATCTACCGCCTATCGAAGAGATCCATGGTCTCGATAACCCGATACAAGTAGTAGAGGTGAATTCTCTACGTAGATTCAATGAGAGTGATATTACTTTTGACAAACCTGCTAGCCTATGCTTTGATGAATTTGACAACTTTGTTGCCAAACAACAAAGTTTCAATGATTATGTTAGCATACAATTGGAACAAAGTACTCGTATGCTTAGTCATTTAAGTGCTTGTGTAGACAGAAATGTCAATGATCTGAAGCTTCTGAGTAAACATGCCTCTATGATTACTACTCAAAGAGACCAAGTACTAAAGCTCAGAATGACTTGCTCAATGAATTAAATGACAACTCTGTCAGAGTCATTACTAGAGGAGGCAAAATGACTTAGGAACCTTTGTATCGTGAAGGCCATCCTAAGAGAATTGATCAAGATTCTAAAGGAATTAATGCTGATACACCCAGTCATCCTAGGAAGAAGAAGAAGGATGATAGAAACCTACATGTCAGTTCACCAAATACTGTCACACCTAAAGAACCAAATGATATTTCTACGTCTGATGAAGAAACACAATCTGGTGATGAACATGAACCTGGTGACAATATGGACAGCGATGTTCATAATAATGCTCAACCTAGCAATGATAAGGATGTGGAGATTGAACCTACGGTTAATCCTGATAACCCACAACCTAAGAGATACGATAAGAATGACTTCACTGCTAGGAAGCATGGTAAAGAAAGGGAGCCATGCGTTCAGAGACCTATGCCCATTCCTCCTAAGCCATCCAAGAAAAAGGATGATGAGGATTTTGAGCGCTTTATTGAAATGTTGAGACCCGTCTTTCTGCATATGCGGTTAATTGATATTCTCAAAAGGTCTCCATATGCCAAGTACATGAAAGATATCGTGACTAATAAACGGAAGATACCAGATCTTGAGATCTCCACCATGCTCGCCAATTACACTTTCAAAGGTGGAACTCCTAAGAAACTTGGTAATCCCGGAGTGCCCACTATACCTTGCTCCATTAAAGGAAACTACGTAAGAACTTCCTTATGTGACCTTGGAGCCGGTTTTATGCCTCTCTCTCTTTATCGTAGACTTGAACTGGATAAGTTGACACCCACTGAAATCTCTCTGCAAATGGACGACAAATCAACTGCTTTCCCTATCGGCATTTGCGAGGATGTGCCTGTTGTGGTTGCTAACACCACTATCTTAACAGACTTTGTTATCTTGGATATTCTCGAGGACGATGCCATGGTTGTCATCCTCGGAAGACCCTTTTTAAACACTTCAGGGGCTATTATAGATTGCAACAAAGGCAATATCACTTTCCATGTCAACGGTAATGAGCATACTGTGTACTTTCTCAAGAAACGATATCAAGTAAATTGCATCAACGCTATCAAAAAAACTTCATCGGTTCTTAGTGGGACCTTTGAATGCCCTATTCCTCGTGTCAAGATGAAGTATGATTTGCTTATTGGGGAGATTCATATCCCCATTGAGGTGCCTTAGTGGCTATTCGACAATTCTTCGTTTCCTTTTGCGATTTGAAAAGGTTTTGTCATGAGGATTTGATCAACCCCATTGACGGATTTCTTTCGATGACCATGAAATGGATGAATCAAAGAGTCACATACCTTTGTTTTAAGGTTTCAATTTCTGTTGCTTAGAAGAAAAATGATAGGTTTAGTTTAGTTTTTCCTATTTTCTGTTTTAGCGCCCCGGAGAAAAGTACCCCGAAAATAAAAGTTCTCCGATGGTCCTCAAAATCAAATATGATTTTTTCTGGATTTTTTGAAAAATACTGGGACTGAGAGCTGGCCTGGGGGCCACACCAGTGGGCCACAAGCCCTGTGGCCGCGGCCTCCCCCATGACCGCGGCCACCAAGCTTGTGGGGCCCACAGGGACCCCCTCCACTCATTCCAGCTCCCATCCTCTTCTTCTACCTCCAGAAAAAATCGTTTCACAGCTCAAACCCGTGTTCTTGTTCATTTGGCTGTGATTTTCGATCTCCTTGCTCAAAGCACCATTCTTCGAACCGTTTTAGTGAAATTACTCCTTGGTAAGTGACTCCTCCATTGGTCCAATTACTTTCTACTCTAGTGCTTTTTCCTTCGCGTATTCTTGCTACCTTGGTGACCGTGTTCTTGAGCTTGAAATGTTAATTTTAGCTGGTCCCAAGTAGTTTAGCACGTGATACGGTCTCTAGGCACTAGTAGGAGTAGTTGCTACGAGTTGGGTTAATCCTTACTCACTTTTCTTTCTAAGTCTCTAAAAATTTCTGAATTTTTCAGAGTTAGAAAAGGGGAAAGATGAGGAGGTTCTTGAGAGGCTCTTCAAGCCGTAACCCCAAGGAGGATGAGAAGAACCACCCCAGGTACGTGGTTCCTCGAGTCACAGAATTTCGAGCGTGCGAGTGGCCAAGTGATGAATTTTTGCGCGCCGCTGGGCTTTATGAAGACTTTCATTACTTGGTGGAGAACGCAGGTCTTACCGCGCCATTGAAGATAAGTGCCCACAATACCTCCTCCTCACAAATATTTTCGTTCAAAGCTTCAACTTTTATCCGAGGAAAAATCCTCCTATGGTTGAGTTCATGTTATACGATATCCCCCAGCGCATGACACTACAGGGTTTTTGCAATGTGTGCAAATTACCTTATGTTGGGGATATTCATGATCCTCGTCCACAGGACTTGGAGGCTTTCATAGGTACTATTGCTGTTGGAGAGGAGAGAGGAGTGTCTCGCGCTAGAATTGCTAGCATACATTTTCCTGTGCTTCAGTACTTCTCATTATTTGTGGGAAAATGTTTAATTGTCCGTGGGGAGGCTGGATCACTTAGCTCTCCAGACCTTGCGGTTTTGCGCGAAGGCCTTTATAACAATAAGACTTATAGCCTAGGTGCTATAGAGGCTCAGCGGTTGAACACAAACAGTTCAAAGGTGTCGTCTATGGAGGTATCTATGCTACCCGTCTTGCCAGACACTTTGAGATACCCGTTAGACTGGGGGAGGAAGAAGAGATGCTTCTTCCTGAGAAATATCTGGATTATGACAGCATGGTTCACCATGATTTTCTAGATAGAGATGCTAGTAGACGGATGATTTATAACCTGGTATTTAGTTAGGGTACTCGTGAGACTATCACTTTGCCTGCTCCTTCTTTGTTCAATCTTCATGCAGGCAAGTACACTGTTATGCCCTCGGACATCTACACATATTGAGGCTTGGCCCAACCTCAGGTGCCCGTGCTCGAGCCGTCAGTCGAGTACCAGACGCCAGTTTATGGGTGGGAGCCAGAGGAGCTGACACAGCAGTGGCATCCACAGTCCGCTCCGGAATATCCCGGAGCTGGTTATTTCCCTCCTTGGGAATAGACCAAGCTAGGCCAAAAGCCTAGGCTTGGGGGGGTACGTGTTTGCACCAACTTTACATTCATGCTTATGCTTTCACTTTGTTAGTCAGTGTTTACACTTTACCAGTGTATTTTCCATGCTAGTTTATTTTCGTTTTCTTGTTTTCTTGTTTTGTGTCCTTTTGAGAAAACCCAAAAATATTTTCCTTTCTTCTTTTGCTTGTTGGGAGCTTTCCCATGTAAATAGTTTTCTTTTTCGTTGGGTCAACGTAGAAGATATTGGTTACAATGTTTAGTGGCTCTCGCATACATACCTGTTCATTTGTTAAAGAGCCATATTACTTTGTCTTCTCCTTTGTGTTTGCCTGCAAATTCCAACTTTAGTCCAATGCACGAGCACTCTTATTATTGTTCACATCGTTCGTTCGTGCAAGTGAAAGGCAATAATGATGATATATGATGAAGTGACTAAGACTGAAAAGCTGGTATGAACTCTATCTATTTTGTTTTTGTAAATATGACTAGCTTGTCGACCCAGATTCAGCTTTGTTGAGAGAGAACCATGTTTGCAATGACAACTTAGAGATCATAGTTTCTGATGCCATGCTTAATTAGCTAGGAGCTTATAATGGTTTGTCTTGAAGGTAAACATAGATTTTGAGATGACTATGATGTAGTATGATAGGATGGTATTCTCCTTTGAATGATTCAAGTGGCTTGACTTGGCGCATGTTCATGCATGTAGTTGAAACAAAATCAACATAGCCTCTATGATGTTCGTGTTCATGGTGATTTATATCCTCCTCATGCTTGCAATCAATGTTAGTCAAACTCATTGCATCTTGATGACTGTTATCGCTCTCTAGTTGGTCGCTTCCCAGTCTTTTGCTAGCCCTTCACTTGTACTAAGCGGAATACTGCTTTTGCATCCACTTCCATAAACCCAAGAGTTTTTCCATGAGAGTCCACCATACCTACCTATTTGCGGTATCTACCTGCCGTTCCAAGTAAATTTGCACGTGCCATTCTTTAAACCTTCAAGAAATAATCTGTTTTGCTTGCCCGAACCGCTCATGTGGTGACAGGGGGCTATTGGTATCTTCCATGTTAGGCGTGTTATCCTCGACATGTGTTTATTCACTGTCATTCACGAGAAAGGTGTCGGTAATTGGAATGCCCAGTTCCATGCTTAAATCGAAAACATAACTGTAAAACAAGACCCCGCCCCCGGATTGATGTTAGTATGGACGGTACCTGAGGATTCGGCTAGCCGTGGAGTGTGATTGATTGGTGGTGGGGGAGTTAAAATTTTACTTTTCTGTTTGGGAACCGCCTATAGCATGAATAGCATGGAAGATATTGAGAACTCTTGGTCATTGCTTTAACAATGAAAGCATGCCACCCAAAATTATTATCTCTGTTTTCAAAGCTTGAGCTCTGGCACCTCTGCAAATCAATGCTTCCCTCTGCGAAGGGTTGTCTATTTATTTTCCTGCTGAGTCATCCTCTTCTTATATAAGCACCAATTAGAGAGGACCTCTGTCATTTTTATGCTTTGCTTTTGATTGATAATGAGTATGACTATGACTGGATCTTCGTTGTTATGAATTACAATGTTTAGTCAGCCCTTGACCTTTGAAAGTGCTCTGCATTTATGTTTTGCGGTCTCAGAAAGAGCTAGCGAGATACCACCTATTCATATTGCTTCATGCTTGTTTTGATTGAATTGTTGGTATCTGAAACTCATTATTATTTGCTCGCTAGCTGTTTATGCCATTGATATTAGTTTACCATGAGACCTTTGTGTCACTTGCTTATGTGGTTAACTTGTGATCTTGCTGAAATTCTGGTTATGAGTTAGACATAGTTGCAACAACAAGATCAAACAGAGTTTGTCAAAGTTTTTCTTTCTCTTTCAGTTTGTCAACTGAGTTGCTTGAGGACAAGCAAGGTTTTAAGCTTGGGGGAGTTGATATGTCTCCATCGTATCTACTTTTCCAAACTCTTTTGCCCTTGTTTTGGACTCTAATTTGCATGATGTTAATGGAACTAACCCGGACTGACACTGTTTTCAGCAGAATTGCCATGGTGTTGTTTTTGTGCAGAAATGAAAGTTCTCGGAACGTTCTGAAAATTTACGGAGAATATTTCTGGAAAATATGAAAAATACCTGCGCAAAGATCCACCAGAGGGGACGGGACAGTGGGCCATAAGCCCTGTGGCCGCGGCCTCCCCCCTGGCCGCGACCACCAAGCTTGTGGGGCGCACGTGGCTCTGCATTCCCCAATTACAGCGCTATTTGTTCCCTTTCGTCCCGGAAAAAATCAAGAGAGAAGATTTCATCGCGTTTCACGATCCAGAGGCGCCGCCACATCCCGTTCTTGCCCTTGAGGGCAGATCTGGAGTCCGTTTTGGGCTCCGGATCAAGGAGATCGTCGCCATCGTCATCATCAACCTTTTTCCCTCTCCAATTCCATGAAGCTCTTCATCTTTTGTGAGTAATCTATTCGTAGGCTCGCTGGGCGGTGATGAGTAGGATGAGATCTATCATGTAATCGAGTTAGTTTTGACGGGGATTGATCCCTAGTATCCACTATGTTCTGAGATTGATGTTGCTACTACTTTGCCATGCTTAATGCTTGTCACTAGGGCCCGAGTGCCATAATTTCAGATCTGAAATTATTATGTTGTCACCAATATATGTGTGTTTTAGATCCGATCTTGCAAGTTGTAGTTACCTACTATGTGTTATGATCCGGCAACCCCGGAGTGACAATAACCGGAACCACTCCCGGTGATGACCATAGTTTGAGGAGTTCATGTGTTCACCAAGTGCTAATGAGTTGGTCCGGTTCTTTATTAAAAGGAGAACCTTAATATCCCGTAGTATCCATTTGGACCCCGCTGCCACGGGAGGGATGGACAAGTTCTTTTCCCTAAGCACGTATGACTACACACGGAATGCATGCCTACATCACATTGACGAACGGGAGCTAGTCACATATCTCTCCATCTTATAACTATTGCATGATGAATGTCATTCGACAAATCACCAATCCATTGCCTACGAGTTTGTCCCACTGCTACTGTTACTTGCTCTGCTGCTACTGCTGTTACTTGTTGCTGCTGTTACTTGCTTTGCTCTGCTGCTGTTGCCACTACTATTGCTACTACTGTTACTTGCTATTACTGTTACTTGCTACTGTTGCTACTTGCTACTGCTGTCACTACTGATGTTCCTTGCCACTGTTGTTACTCGTTACACTGCTGCTACCTGCTACAATACTTTTCTCGCGCCATTGATACAACAGTTAGGAATAGTCTGCCTTGTCAACAGATTGTTTTTGGCACCGTTGCTATCATACTACCTTGCTGCTTATATCCTGTTTGCAGATACTAATCTTTCAGGTGTTGTTGAGCTGACGACTCAACTGCTAATACTGGAGAATATTCTTTCACTCCCATCGTGTCGAACCAACAAATTTGGGTTGAATACTCTACCCTTGAAAACTGCCGCGATCCCACACGCTGGTGGGCCATCGCAAGACAATTGCTAATTGTTGAGCAACTGGAAGCAACAATTTTCTGGCGCATTGCCAGGGAGGCACCAAGTCAGGAATAGTTGCACGTCAACACCAGTCATCCCAAAGGCTAGGTCGAGTCATGGTTCTACTGCCGAGACACCTCTTCACCCGGCGAGAACCCTCTTCCGGGCTTCAGAGCACATCGCCTGCCCATGGATTTCAAATTCCCCGAGAAGCTCACACAGGAAGAAGAGTCGGAGTTTATCCCCATTTTCTCCAAGTTAAAATCTTTGAACAACAACGGACTCATCGGGATCGATCTATTCCGCTGCTGGACAGAATGGAACATCCTTCCCTTGAGCCGCCGAGACGGGCTAATGTACGAATATGATGGTACAGTAGACCATCCACAGTGCTTCAGTCGCAAAAAACTCCCGGAGAGTGAAATCGTCGGAATCATCAAGAAACAGACCAGCAAATCCTTGGAAGAATGTGCCAAAATTGGGCTTAAGGCCTTCTACCGCTCCAACCCGGTGCCGCCAGTAAGAACCCAAGCCGCCTTTCGTCGTATTTATGCTTAACAATGCTCTTGGTTTGAAATTTGCTTCCATTCATCAGAAAACTGATGTATTTTGGCAAAGGGTCCCAAAGTGGCCGCCCAAAAGACCACCAAGCCGCCACCAAAAAAGAAGAAGACACTAAGCAAAAAGAAAGCCGCCACCAAAGATTCATCTTTTGTTGGCGACTCACAAGCAGATGAGGCACGCTCAGAGGTAAGGTTTTCCTCCCACTCATCATCTATGTATTCCGACTTACGTTTATACCATGCATCCTTATGTGTAGGGTTTGGACCATGAGAGCCAAGCTCATGTAGTCGAGGTAATTTCCATTTCTTCCGACTCACCTTCTCCTTCCCCTAGACCAGCCAGGCGGATCTGCAAAAAGTGCCCATGTCTCACCCATGTGCTTATATGGACCCTGATTTCCTTTTGAATAAAGCAAGATTTACCCACAAGCACAAGACCCGTAGTCACTCTGGCGACTTAATCACCGGACTGCCTGAGAAGACAACCGGTCGAAAACGCACCAGCGAGGTACATTCTTGTTTTATCATATCCTTTGTTGTGTAAAATGTGACTCGCCACTTTTTAACTTCAAGCCTTTGTTTGGTCAAACTTTTCCCCTACATCTGGCGACTCGGCAATATCAGCTCTCCCGCCGATGATTCGTGTGCAAGGGTGAGTCTTCTTTGTTAATCCAATTTTTCCTAAAAAATGATATGTGCTTCTAATCTTGGTACTTTTGTCGCAGGGCACAAGCAAAGAGAAGAAAAACCGACGACCTATCTTCTGCTCTCCAAACATCTGATGCCTTAGGCACGAGCACCTCTGTTCCTGAGACTGATGAAGAGCAAACAACGGCTCATGATATTCCTGCGGATGATATTCCTGAAGCTCGGGATGACTCGCCCGTCATTTTGAAGGAGACCGTTGGTAAGGGTAACCCGCCAAGCCCTCTCAAGGCGACTGACGATCCAGACGTCGTGGTCACTAG
The DNA here is from genome assembly GCF_904849725.1 of Hordeum vulgare subsp. vulgare. Classification (NCBI taxonomy): domain Eukaryota; kingdom Viridiplantae; phylum Streptophyta; class Magnoliopsida; order Poales; family Poaceae; genus Hordeum; species Hordeum vulgare. Next base: position 513,448,903 of record NC_058523.1, read on the forward strand.
TATTGGCTACTCCACTCCTCCGACTGCAGTGCTTTCCAAACATACATCCAAGGCAACTCGCCTTTCTCCTGATGAAGGCACAGACAAGCTCAAGCTCCCCCAATATGAGAAGCTGGAATTCGACCAACTTTGTTCCGGCTTCGCAAGTCATCTAGAGAGGGATTACGAAATGAACAAGAGCTTGATCCGTCTTATGAGGACTAAACATGAGGTACATATGTTTATGTATTTTCCTGCACCCATTAGCCTTCCAAAGGCCAGCTCATCTTTTGAAAGATGAGCCGGGTCTTTCAATATAAAAAATCTCCAACCTGTAGCCCCCAAGGGTCGGGTCATCTTTTGAAAGATGAGCCGGTCTTGTATTAGATAAAAACTTCAACCTGTAGCCCCCAAGGGTCGGGTCATCTTTTGAAAGATGAGCCGTGTCTTGTATTAGATAAAAACTTCAACCTGTAGCCCCCAAGGGCCGGGTCATCTTTTGAAAGATGAGTCGGGTCTTGTATTAGATAAAAAACTTCAACATGTAGCCCCCAAGGGCAGGGTCATCTTTTGAAAGATGAGTCGGGTCTTGTATTAGATAAAAAACTTCAACCTGTAGCCCCCAAGGGCCGGGTCATCTTTTGAAAGGTGAGCCGGGTCTTGCATATGGTATGATTTTGATGAAAATCATACATTAGCCCCCAAGTATCAGGAGTATTGCTTGCAGTAATGCTGAAACTTGTCTCCCCAAATTTGATGTGCAGGAGTCTGTGACACAGACTGAGTCGGCGATGGCCGACTTAAAGAAAAATCTGGCTGAACAACGGGATGCACACTCCGAGTTGGAGAAGCAATTCCACTTGCTTCAGGCTGAGCTGGAGAAGATGAAGGCTGACCAGCAAAATTTTGAGAAGAAAGCCAAAGCCAATCAAGCCGCCATTCTTAAGCGTGCTGAGCAGGCTGAGGAAAAATTGGAAGCCACCCAGCAAGAGCTAACCAGTTTAAAGAAGCATGTTTCCAATATGACAGTCGCCATGTTTGGTAAGTGTTAACCTTGGACTATTTGATAAACTAATCTGGTATCAAAAATTATCCAATACAGATGTGCCTTTTGCAGGTGCACGAGCCGCCAATCTTCCAGGCGACTACCTGCTTAAGTTAAAAGCTATATATACCTTCGCTAAGCAGCTATACACCGGGGGCGTGCTGACGATCAAGGCAGTGATGGGCAACAAGAGACCAGTGATGACCATCAAGCAGATGCTCGGCTTCGTGTCTACATTGCCTCCTCAGATTGAGGAATTAAAAAAGATCAGCCGCCCGGAAGGGAGTTTTGAACACCCTGAGTCGGTGCTTAGCGTATGCCCCTGAGCTAAAAACCAAAGAAATAGTCGCGGGCTACCCCGAGCTGAAGGATGACTGGTCAGAATTCGCCGAGGTCGACGAGAAGAAAAAGAAGGTGACGCCTCCTTCATATGAAACTGCTAGCTTGGTTCCTAGTCGACCCGAGAATCCTTTTGATATTGGCATGGACCTATCTCTCTTGCTTGACGATGAAGACGAGTTCGTTGCCTTGTCCAAGTGTAATTGGAAGCTGGGCGACTTACGAGTCGAAGGCAGGGAGAGCTCAAGGCAAGGTGACTCGGTGGCGGCCTGATTCGCCCATGGATCCTTCCTTCACTGGGGGATGACAACCATTCTGGCCATGCGAGCCATCTAATAGACTTGTTAGTGTGTGTGAAACACCAAGTAGGTCGTAGTACCCTTTGATGGAACCACTGGTAGTCCTTCAATCTATGCATGACTGCTGCTACTTCTCAAACAACAGCGCCAGAAATTGACACGTTGACGGAGAGTGGGCTTGCGTTGGTTTTTCCCTTGAAGAGGAAAGGGTGATGCAACACAGGAGCAGTAAGTATTTCCCTCAGTTTGAGAACCAAGGTATCGATCCAGAAGGAGGGTCTCATCAAGTCCAGAGTACCTGTGCAAACACAAACAAGCTTGCACCCAACGCTTCAAAGGGGTTGTCAATCCCTTCAAGATTGTTTGCAAAGTGAGATCTGAAGGCGGAAAGTGCAACGAAGTAAAAAGTGTAAGGCTGAAAATATGGTGTGAGTAGACCCTGGGGGCCATAGTGTTTACTAGAGGCTTCTCTCAAAATAGCAAATATCACGGTGGGTGAACAAATTACAGTCGAGCAATTGATAGAACCGCGCAAAGTCATGACGATATCTAAGGCAATGATCATACATATAGGCATCACGTCCGAAACAAGTAGACCAATACTTTCTGCATCTACTACTATTACTCCACACATCGACCGCTATCCAGCATGCATCTAGTGTATTGAGTTCATGACGAACAGACTAACGCCTTAAGCAAGATGACATGATGTAGAGGGATAATCTGAAACCAATGATGAAAACCCCATCTTTTTACCCTTGATGGCAACAACACGATGCGTGCCTCGCTACCCCTTCTTTCACTGGGTGAGGTCACCGCATGGTATGGACCCAAAACCAAGCACTTCTCCCATTGCAAGAATCATAGATCTAGTTGGCCAGACAAAACCCACAACTCGAAGAGAATTACAAGGATATGAAATCATGCATAAGAGAGATCAGAAGAAACACAAATAAGATTCATAGATAATCTGATCATAAATCCACGGTTCATCGGATCTCGACAAACACACAGCAAAAGAAGATTACATCGGATAGATCGATCTCCATGAACATCATGGAGAACTTTGTATTGAAGATCCAAGAGAGAGAAGAAGCCATCTAGTTACTAGATATGGACCCGTAGGTCTATGGTAAACTACTCACGCATCATCGGAGAGGTCATGGTGTTGATGAAGAAGCCCTCCGTATCCGAATCTCCCCTCCGGCAGGGCACCAGAACGTGCCCCAGATGGGATCTTGCGGAAACATAAGTTTGTGGCGGCGGAAGATTATCTCCTGATTTTTTTGGGATTTTCAGGGAATTTATAGGCGCAACCCCTAGGTCAGAGGGCACCCAGGGGGCCCACAAGCCTATGGGCCGCAGCCTCCCCCCTGGCCGCCAGGTGGGGGCTTGTGGGGGCCCCTGAGGCTCCCCTGCCTTGGCTCTCAAGCGTCCCGATCTTCTTCCGTTTCGGAAATAATCTTTCCGGGGATTTTCTTCCGTTTGGACTCCGTTTGAAAATCTCCTCTGGAAGGGGTCAAAAACATGGAAAAAACAGGAACTGGCACTTGGCACTGAGTTAATAAGTTACTCCCAAAAAATATATAAAAGGCATGCCTAACATCCAAAGTTTGACAAGATAATAGCATGAAACCATCAAAAATTATAGATACGTTGGAGACGTATCAAGCATCCCCAAGCTTAACTCCTGCTCGTCCCCAAGTAGGGAAGTGATAAAGAATGAATTTTTGATGTGGAATGCTACCTATCATAGTTGTCCTTTGCAACTTCTTTCACGTGACATGAATGTTCAGATCCGTAAGATTCAAAACAATAGTTTTCTATTGACATGAAAACAATAATACTTCAAGCAAACTAGCAAGGTAATCATGAACTTTCAAAATAACAAGGCCAAGGAAAGTTATCCCTACAAAATCATATAGTCTGGCTATGCTCCATCATCCTCACACAACTAATGTAAATCATGCACAACCCCGCAATTTCCCAAGTAATTGTTTTCGCACTCTTACTTTCTCAAACTTTTTATAACTATCACCCAATATATGAGCGCGAGCTATGGATATAGCACTATAGGTGGAATGGAGTGTGGTGGTGGTTATGAGACAAAAAGGAGGAGATGGTCACATTGACTCGGCATATCAGAGGGTTATGGAGATGCCTAGTAATAGATATCAATGTGAATGAGTAGGGATTTCCATACAAGAGATGCACTAGAGCTATAAGTCTGTGAAAGCTCAAATGGAGGACTAGTGGGTGTGCATCCAACTTGCTTGCTCACGAAGACCTAGGGCAATTTTGAGGAAGCCCATCATTGGAATATACAAGCCAAGTTATATAATGAAGATTCCCAATAGCACATGGTAGTGACAAAGCAAGAAGCTCTCAATCATGAAGAACATGGTGCTATTATGAAGCACAAGTGTGGAAAAAGATAATAGCATTGTCCCTTCTCTCTTTTCTTTTTTTCATTTGTGCTCTTAGGCCTCTCTTTTTTCCCTTTTTTTGTTTTTGGGCTATTTGGCCTCTTTTTTTATTCCTCACATGGGACAATGCTCTAATAATGATGATCATCACACTTTTATTTACTCACAGCTCAAAAATCACAATGATGACTCCATAGGAAATGCCTCCAGCAGTGTACCGGGATGTGCAACGATCTAGCATGGCGTATGACGTTGAAACATCTCGCTAGCTATCTTACGATCATGCAATGGCAATATGAGAGTGATGGCACAAGTCATGGGACGGAATGGTGGGAGTTGCATGGCAATATATCTCGGGATGGCTATGAAAATGCCATAGTAGGTAGGTATGGTGGCTGTTTTGTGGAAGGAATTTGGTGGGTTTGTGCACCGGCGAGAATTGCGCGGTTCTAGAGAGGCTAGCAATTGTGGAAGGTGAAAGTGCATCTATACCATGGACTCACATTAGTCATGAAGAACTCACATACTTGTTGCGAAAGTTTTTATTAGAAATCGAAACAAAGTGCTAAACGCATACTCCGAGGGGAAGGGTTGGTAGGTGTAAAGAATCGTGCGATCCCGGCCTCAACACAAAGGATGACAATCAATAGATCAATTATGCTACGACTTCCTAACATAGTGGTTTACCATACGTGCATGCTACGGGAATCACTAACTTCAACACAAGTATTTCTAGATTCACAACACCCTACTAACATAGCTCTTAATATTACCGAATCCACGTCTCAAAACTAATTGAGAGGATTCAAAACTTCTCTTTCTATTCAATGCACATGAAGATGGAGGTTTTTGCATCCTCTTTGGGTATCTATCACCTTTGGGACTACTTTCATAGAATAAGCCAACTACCAAATCATGCACCGCCGTGCTCTAAAGATATAAGTGAAGCACAAGAGCAAAAGTATCTAACTCAAAAGATATAAGTGAAGCACTATGAGCATTCTAGCAAAATCACAATGAGTGCATGTCTCTCTCTCTCAAAAGGTGTGCAGCAAGGATGATTGTGACACAAAAAAAAGAAAAGACTCCTAAGATTCAAGACGCTCCAAGCAAAACACATATCATGTGGTGAATAAAAATATAGCTCCAAGTAATGTTACCGATGGATTGAAGACGAAAGAGGGGATGCCTTCCCGGGGCATCCCCAAGCTTAGGCTTTTTGGGGTCCTTGAATTTGGCTTCGGATGCCTTGGGCATCCCCAAGCTTGAGCTCTTTCCACTCCTTATCTCGTCGTCCATGAGAACATCACCCAAAACTTGAAAACTTCACAACACAAAACTTAAACAGAAACTCGTGATGACATTAGCACAAGAAAAAAACTACCACTTCTTTTGGTACTGTATAAAACTTGAATTCTATCTATATTGATGTTGGGCTACTGTATTCTCACTTTTCCATGGCTAGTACAACCCTGATACTAACCATAGTTTCATCAAAACAAGCAACCAACTCAACAAAAACAGAATGTGTCAAAAACAGACCAGTCTGTAGCAATCTGTATACTTCGTATACTTATGGTACCTCAAAAAATCTGAAAAATTACGACGGCCTGGTAAAAAAGCATATCTACCATCAGCAAAAAGAATCAACTCAAAATCTCTTTCTGAATAAAAATTAAAAATCATCTCGTGAGCGAATTTTTTTTGTCTTTTTCCAGCAGGATCAAACAACCATTACCAAGACTAGTCATAAAGGTTTTGATTGGCTCAAACACAAAAAGAAACTCAAAAAACACAATCACAACAGAATTATGAAAGTGTGGACGCAAGAAAACAGAAAGAAAAAGATAAATTCATTGGGTTGCCTCCCAACAAGCACTATTGTTTAACGCCCTTAGCTAGGCATAAAAGCGATAGAATCATGTATCGTCGTCTTTGGTGCTCAAACCATAAGTACCGTGATGACTTATCATCTTAAGGTTTTCATCTTTCTTGCTAGAAGATTCACCGCTACTTTTAGGAACAAAAACAGACTTGGTGATTTTATTGTGGGCAAAATTTGGAGTATTCTGCACAGCGGCAAAAGCAGAACCCAAGTTGATTATAACATCCTCTAGTTTGCCAATCCTAGCGGAATCATGATCTAGCTTCTCGTTAACTGTGGGTCCTTCTCCTTCTAATTTTTCAAAACCGTTCCCACCTTGGTTCCATACTGAGTGATTTGATTGTGGATCTTTTTATCCAAATTCTCAATGAGTTCAATCGTAGCAACTTTATTTTCAATAACTTCCAGCCTACGCATCTCATGTTCCAGAGTTAAGGTGGTTCCATTAACCATGAGTGGGGGTGAGCCTACCAAATTTATCACAGCTCCGTAAGAATCAACGGTATAGCTACCCAAGAAATTTCCACCTACGATGGTGTCAAGAATATACCTATTCCAAGGAGAAACACCCACATAAAAACTGCGAAGCAAGACGGTAGTGGATTGCTTATGAGTAGATCTACTCTCAGCATTGCAAATCCTATACCAAGCGTCCTTTAAGTTTTCTTCCTCAATTTGTTTGAAATTGAGAACTTCGCTCTCGAGAGTATCATTCGAAGTGGTGGATGCAGCCATGAGAACGGGTAGACTATCCCACACAGACGAACAAAGAGTAAGCGAGAGAAAAGGGCGAACGAAAAAGACAAAAAAAAAGGAAAATTGGTGAAGTTGGGGAGAGGAAAACGAGAGGCAACTGGAAAACAAAGTAAATGCAAGAGATGAGTTTGCGACACCTACTTGGATGAGTTCTTGACTTGATCTTCCTCCCCGGCAACGGCGCCAGAAATCCTTCTGCTACTTCTCAAACAACAGCGCCAGAAATTGACACGTTGACGGAGACTGGGCTTGCATTGGTTTTTCCCTTGAAGAGGAAAGGGTGATGCAGCACAGGAGCAGTAAGCATTTCCCTCAATTTGAGAACCAAGGTATCGATCCAGAAGGAGGGTCTCGTCAAGTCCAGAGTACCTGCGCAAACACAAACAATATTGCACCCAACGCTCCAAAGGGGTTGTCAATCCCTTCAAGATTGTTTGCAAAGTGAGATCTGAAGGCGGAAAGTGCAATGAAGTAAAAAGTGTAAGGCTGAAAATATGGTGTGGAGTAGACCCTGGGGGCCATAGTGTTTACTAGAGGCTTCTCTCAAAATAGGAAATATCATGGTGTGTGAACAAATTACTGTCGAGCAATTGATAGAACCGCGCAAAGTCATGACGATATCTAATGCAATGATCATACATATAGGCATAACGTCCGAGACAAGTAGACCGATAGTTTCTGCATCTACTACTATTACTCCACACATCGACCCCTATCCAGCATGCATCTAGTGTATTGAGTTCATGATGAACGGAGTAACGCCTTAAGCAAGATGACATGATGTAGAGGGATAATCTCAAACCAATGATGAAAACCCCATCTTTTTACCCTTGATGGCAACAACATGATGCGTGCCTCGCTACCCCTTCTGTCACTGCGTGAGGTCACCGCACGGTATGAACCCAAAACCAATTACTCCTCCCATTGCAAGAATCATAGATCTAGTTGGCCAGACAAAACCCACAACTCGAAGAGAATTACAAGGATATGAAATCATGCATAAGAGAGATCAGAAGAAACTCAAATAAGATTCATAGGTAATCTGATCATAAATCCACAATTCATTGGATCTTGACAAACACACCGCAAAAGAAGATTACATCGGATAGATCTCCATGAAGATCATGGAGAACTTTGTATTGAAGATCCAAGATAGAGAAGAAGCCATCTAGTTACTAGCTATGGACCCGTAGGTCTATGGTGAACTACTCACGCATCATCGGAGAGGTCATGGTGTTGATGAAGAAGCCCTCCATATTCGAATCTCCCCTACGGCAGGACACCAGAATGTGCCCCAGATGGGATCTTGCGGAAACAGAAGCTTGCGGCGGTGGAAAAGTACTTTCGATGTTCTCCTGACTTTTTGGGATTTTTAGGGAAATTATAGGCGCAACCCCTAGGTCAGAGGGCGCCCAGCGAGCCCACAAGCATGTTGGCCGCGGCCTCCCCCCTGGCCGCGGGGTGGGGGCTTGTGGTGCCCTGAGGCTCCCCTGCCTTGGCTCTCAAGCTTCCCGATCTTCTTCCGTTCCGGAAAAAATCTTTTGAGGGTTTTTCTTCCGTTTGGACTCCGTTTCAAAATCTCCTTTGAAAGGGGTCAAAAACATGGAAAAAACAGGAACTGGCACTTGACAGTTAGTTAATAAGTTAGTCCCAAAAAATGTATAAAAGGCATGCATAACATCCAAAGTTTGACAAGATAATAGCATGAAACCATCAAAAATTATAGATACATTGGATACGTATCACTCGCCTGCAATTATGATAAACCAGGGAATGTCACAGTTGTGACAAACTAGTTTTTTCCTGATGTGTTAGGAAAAACAGCAACTCAGTCAGTAAGGGCATGGCCAGGAATAAATTAGCCCCCGGGTTATGGCGAGAAATAAATCAGCCCCCGGGCTATGGCAAAAAATGAGTCGAGGCGAGTTATAATCAAAGCCGGCTCAAGGATATGTTAAGAAACCTTGTGATCTTGTCATCAGGACGTAAAAAAAATATCGACTCTATGAGTTTTGATAGGATAAGACGAGTTTGCAAAAACTCTAGTGTTACCCTTAGGAAGCTTTTGCAAAAAAGCCTTGTTGTCTTAGACCGGCTCATCAGGCGTGAGTCAAGCTTCTGTGAAGCAGGTTCAATGAACCGACGGTTTCTCTATTTCCCATGTGTGACTCTGGCCGGTACCTTTTATGTTTTAACCAAGGTGAGTTCAGGGTCCGAATAACGGATTGACTCGCCCTGAGTACATAGGTCCATGTGGCGACTTGTTCAACACATAGTCCGGTATAACCATTCGTAATGCGGTAATTTTTCGCTAGCCAAGAGGGTATTCAGGCTGAACTCAATGAGTGGAAGCCCCCAAGTGACCTATGATTTAGGAAGAAACCAGGCATAGGATTACAGAAGCGTATACACTCTTACTGCAAAATGACTTGGGGACTAGTAGCCCCTAAGTAAGCCGGCTTAATTCTCAAAACCATATAAGGCGCCTATGTTTGAACCATGCAATGTGGCAACGTTGGTCCTCTTTGGCTTTATCAAAGCCCAGTTTTGAAGCAAGTGCAGCATGGCGACTTACGCTCTTTGACTTTGATGACGTCCATGTTTGGGCGACTTATAGAACAATAAAGTCTCATGCTTTCAAAAGCTGAAATGGCAAAGGGCCCCGAAATTCGTGGGTGCCGGCTTTATTGCTTTCAGAATTCATGGATTATAATTTTCTGAAAACTGGTAAAAAAAAGGGGGAGTTCATGGCTCTAAGTGTAGTAAGGCCGCAGATGGGCTATGTTCCAGGGGCGAGTTGTTTCAAACTCTGTAGTCGGCCGATCTGAACGAACATCCACCAAATAGTATGAGCCGTTCCGAAGATTCTTGCCGACGATAAACGGTCCTTCCCATGGAGGTGATAGCTTGTGCATACCGGTATGATCTTGAATCAAACGGAGCACCAGGTCGCCTTCTTGGAAAGCTCCGCTCTTGACCCGGCGACTATGGTAACGTCGCAAGTCCTGTTGGTAAATCGCCGATCGTGATGCGGCCAAGTCACGCTCCTCCTCCAAGGCGTCCAACGAGTCTTGTCGCGCCAACTCATTGTCCTGTTCCACGTAGGCGGCGACTCGTGGGGAATCATGTTTGATGTCACTTGGTAACACTGCTTCTTCTCCGTAGACCAGAAAGAAAGGAGTAAAACCCGTGGAGCGGTTTGGAGTCGTCCTGATACTCCACAGTACTAATGGGAACTCCTCGACCCAACATCCTGGTGTGCATTCCAAAGATACCATGAGACGAGGCTTAATCCCCCGCAATATTTCCTGATTCACCCTCTCTGCCTGTCCATTAGACTGGGATGTGCAATCGCGGAAACATCAAGCCGTATATGCTCTCGTGAATAGAACTCTTGCATTGCACCTTTGGATAGATTAGTACCATTTTCAGTAATGATACTATGAGGATATCCAAATCTAAAAATCAGTTTCTTCAAGAATTTGACGGTCGTATCAGCGTCACAACTGCTAACAGGTTCCGCCTCCACCCACTTGTTAAATTTGTCAACCGCCACCAATAGGTGAGTATTTTTGGTGGAAGACATCGTGAAGGGACCGACCATATCAAGCCCCCAGACTGCAAACGGCCAAGTGATTGGTATCATCCACAATTCCTGAGACGGCACATGCATCTGTCGTCCAAACCTTTGGCAGCCATCACATCGGTGAACGATCTCCTCTGCGTCTGCGTGAGCCGTCAGCCAATAAAACCCATGTCTGAAGGCTTTAGAAACCAAGGATCGGGACCCGGCATGATGACCACAGTCGCCCGCATGAATCTCATTGAGGATCATACATCCTTCTTCAGAACAGATGCATCTTTCTTGTTTGTGTAACTCGCCATTGCGTATGACCATGGATTTACACCGACGGACGATTTGGCGAGCTAGCAACTCGTTGGCTGGTAAATCGCCTATGGTGAGGTACACCATGTAAGGAATCGCCCAGTCTGGAGTAGCGTGAAGAGCCACCACGAGTTGAGACTCGGGGTCCGGTACCGCTAACTCTTCGTCCGAGGGCAGTTTCACTGAAGGGTTATGTAATATATCCAAAAAGACATTGGGCGGAACTGGCTTACGCTGTGAACCAAGGCGGGAAAGAGCGTCCGCTGCTAAATTAAGCCGTCGGTCGATGTGAACCACTTGATAACCATTGAAGTGACCCACCACATCTGATATAGCTCGTCTGTAAGCCGCCATCAGAGGGTCTCGTGAATCCTAGGTGCCAGAAACCTGTTGCGCGACAAGATGTGAATCGCCCAAACATCTCACTCGTGTGAGATTCATCTCTTTGGTGAGTCGCAAGCCATGGAGCAAAGCTTCGTATTCTGCAGCATTATTGGTACATGGGAACATGAGCCGAAGGACATAACAAAACTTGTCACCTTGAGGCGAAGTTATCACCACACCAGCCCCCGAGCCTTCCAGCTGTCTGGACCCATCGAAATAGATGGTCCAATAAGTAAGATCGGGTCTCTTCTCCGGGATTTGTAACTCGGTCCAATCATTGATGAAGTCCACGAGTGCTTGAGATTTGATGGTCGTCCGAGGCGTATATCGCACCTGATGAGATCCAAGCTCGATGGCCCACTTAGCAATCCGTCCAGTAGCCTCTCGATTCTGTATGATGTCGCCGAGGGGGGTGAAGCTTACGACCATGATCAGGTGTTCCTGGAAGTAATGTTTCAGCTTTTGACTCGCCATGAACACCCCAAAAACCAACTTTCGCTAATGTGGGTAACGTTGCTTGGAGAGGGTGAGGACCTCGCTGATGAAATACACCGGTCGCTGGACCGGGTACACCTTTCCTTCTTCCTTTCGCTCGACAACTACTGCCACGCTGACCGCTTTGGAATTGGCTTCAATGTACAGGAGCATAGGTTCCTTGCCTGCCGGAGCCGCCAACATTGGTGGGTTAGCTAATTGTCGCTTCAAGGCTTCGAAGACTTCATTGGCTTTGTCCGTCCATACAAAACGATCAGTTTTCTTGAGCAACTGGTAGAGAGGGATGGCCTTGTCCCCGAGGCGACTTATGAAGCGGCTTAGGGCCGCGATTCGACCCGCCATACGCTGCACCTGGTTAACGTTGGCTGGTTTCCCAAGTGAGGTAATCGCCTCAATCTTGTCCGGGTTGGCCTCAATGCCATGTTCCGACACCAAGAAACCCAATAACTTCCCCGCAAGGACACCAAAGACACACTTGGTGGGGTTAAGCCTCATCTGGTAGACGCGCAGGTTGCCGAAGGTTTCCTTGAGATCCTCCAAGAGAGATTCCTTGCGATGAGACCTGACCACGATGTCGTCCACATAAGCATGGACGTTACGGCCTATCTGGCTGTGTAAGCAATTTTGGATGCAGCGCTGGTAAGTCGCCCCGCACTCTTGAGCCCAAACGGCATAGACACGTAACAGAAAGCTCCGAATGCGGTTACGAAGGATGTCTTCTCCTGATCCGCCACTGCCATCTTTATCTGATGGTATCCTGAATAAGCGTCCAAGAAACACAGACGTTCGCAACCCGTCGTCGAATCAATAATTTGATCAATGCAGGGAAGGGCGAAGGGATCCTTCGGACAGGCTCTGTTGAGGTCAGTGTAGTCAATGCACATGCGGTAAGTGTCATTCTTCTTGAGCACTAGGACCGGGTTAGCTAGCCATTCAGGATGGAAAACTTCGATGACGAACCCAGCGGCATGGAGTCGGGCTACTTCCTCCCGGATTGCCTTACGGTGTTCTTCATTAAACCTGCGAAGGTACTGTCGAACTGGATTAACTTTAGGGTCAGTATTGAGATGGTGCTCAGCGAATTCTCTCGGTACACCCGACATGTTAGAAGGTTTCCATGCAAAGATGTCCCGATTCTCACGGATGAATTCGATGAGCGCGTTATCCTATTTGGGGTCAAGACCCGCCCCAATAGTGAACTGCTTGGTGGAGTCGCCCGGCGTGAAGTCGATAACCTTGGTGTCGTCCGTTGGTTTAAACTTGAGAGGCGACTCAGAATCGATGGTCGGCATTTTGAGCAGTGTCATGTCCGTCAGGTCAACATTAAATTGGTGAAACTTGAGCTCCTCAGCCGCGCAGGCTGACTCGGCATAAGCCGCATCTCCTTCTTCACACTCTTGGGCTATCTTCCTATCGCCGTGGATGGTAATAGGACCCTTAGGTCCGGGCATCTTGAGTATGAGATAAGCATAGCATGGGCGGGCCATGAATTTGGCGTACACCGGTCGTCCAAACAGCGCATGGTTGGGGCTCTTGATTTTGACCACCTCGAACAGGAGGGACTCGCTCCTGTAATTTGACTCCGTGCCAAAAGCCACGTTAAGCTTAATCCGCCCAATTGGATATGCCGACTTACCGGGGACGATGTCGTGGAAGACCGTGGATGAAGGCATCAGGTCTTTCTCCAAGAGGTTCATCCGCCGGTAGCAACGGTAGTAGTAGCAGAGAGCAAAACAAGTAACAGCAGTAGCAACAGTAGTAGCAGCAGAGCAAGACAAGTAACAGTAGTAGCAACAATAGTAGCAGCAGAGCAAGACAAGTAACAGCAGTAGCAACAGTAAGACAAACTCGTAGGCAATGGGTCGGTGATTTGTTTGGATGATATTCATCATGCAACAACTATAACACGGAGAGATAAGTGGCTAGCTCCCGTTCGTCAATGTGATGTAGGCATGCATTCCGTGTGTCGTCATACATGCTTAGGGAAAAGAACTTGCATGACATCTATTGTCCATCCCTCCCGTGGCAGCGGGGTCCAAAAGGAAACTACGGGATATTAAGGTTCTCCTTTTAATAAAGAACCAGGCCAATGCATTAGCACTTGGTGAATACATGAACTCCTCAAACTATGGTCATAACCGGGAGTGGTTCCGGTTATTGTCACTCCTGGGTTGCTGGATTATAACATATAGTAGGTAACTACAACTTGCAAGATCAGATCTAAAACACACATATATTGGTGACAACATAATAATTTCAGATCTGAAATCATGGCACTCGGGCCCTAGTGACAAGCATTAAGCATGGCAAAGTAGTAGCAACATCAAATCTCATAACATAGTGGATACTAGGGATCAATCCCCATCAAAACTAACTCGATTACATGATAGATCTCATCCTACTCATCACCGCCCAGCGAGCCTACGAATAGATTACTCACGAACGTCGAAGAGCTGCATGGAATTGGAGAGGGTAGAAGTATGATGATGACGATGACGATGATTTCCCCTCTTCGGAGCCCAAGACGGACTCCAGATCTGCCCTCCAGATGAAGAACAGGTGGTGGCGGCGCCTCCGTATCGAAAACGCGTCGAAAACTTCTCTTTTTTTTTGGGACGAAAGACAACTTATAGAGCTGGAGTTGGGGGCGGCAGGTGCCTGTGGGCCCCACAAGCCTGCCCACCGCCACCAGGGGGTGGTGGCGGAGCACGGGCTTGGGGCCCACTGGCCCAACCCCTGAGGTGGAACTTGGCGCAGATATTTTTGATATTTTCCAAAACTGCTCCCCGTAAATTTTCAGGACGATTGGAGAACTTTGATTTCGGCACAAAAATAACACCAAGGCAATTCTTCTGAAAACAGCGTCAGTCCAGGTTAGTTCCATTCAAAACATGCAAATTAGAGTCCAAAACAAGGGCAAAAGAGTTTGGAAAAGTAGATACGATGTAGACCTATCACTGCCCCCATCCATGAGGACCTTGGAGAGGGTGTACCCCCTGACTTGGGGAGCCACGACCAAAGCCAAGTCGCCAGGGTTGTCTACTCGGGGTGGATGGTCTTCCTTGCTCCAGGTTATGGGTTGCTCAGACTAGTGAAGGTATCGGGGGAGCGCCAGCTCAGATACGAAAGTTCTATGCTTCACCTTATGATCCCGCTTACAGGTGTTGGTGGTGAACACGTGGTACTGCCCGATGTTCAATTGTTTGGGGTTATTCTGGAACCCCCCACGATCTTCCTGCCGCTGGGGGTCCCCTTGCGCGCGCGTGGGGGGGGGGGGTTGTTGGAACACTCCCGGCGGGTGATATTGCTCGTTGTGAACTTGGTATTGGGCAGTATTGGGCCATGACCCGCCCTGTGGTCCTTGGTTAGGAAAACCTCCAAATGTGACCAGGTGTGACCCGAACGTGTCGGGTTGTTCCTGTCGCTGGCCCTGTTCGCCACCTTGGCCTCTCCTGATCGCCTCGGCCCGGAATTCCTGCATCACATAGCAGTCCTCCCACGAGTGAGTCGTCGGTCCTTCCTCCGTGGCATGCTGCGGACACGGGCCTTTAAGCATCTCGTGGTAATTGCGTGGTTTCTTCCCGCTAAAGCCCCGCTTCTTCTGACGTTGGTTTGCGTTGCCAGTATTAGTATTAGCAACAAATTCCATGGGACCTTCCTGTTGTCTTTTCTTGTCGTGCCCACCATGGTGGTGGTTGCCCTGTCCTTGAAACTGAGAATGACCCTTGTGTAACTCGCCCTTCCTGGCGGTACTAACTTTGTCGTCATCCTCCCCAGGATCCTTGGTGTCGTCCGACATAGCATACCTGGTGAGGGTATCCATTAACTCGCCCATGTCCTGTACTTTTCGCTTAAGTTGCCCTAGCTTTAGCACCAAAAGTTCGTAATGGCGGTTCTTCTCCAGGATCAACACCACCTGAGCCGCCGAGATGCCTTCCGATGAATGAATAACTTCCATGACTTGCCGGGTCCAATGGTGGGCCGACTCATTCGACCGCTAGACACAGTGTTCTAGGTCAACGATGGTCATCGGGCACTTGCAGGTCCCTCTGAAAATCTTGATGAAGCTCTCCTTTAGCTCCGCCCAAGTGTTGATGGAGTTGGGCGGCAAGTTTTTCAACCATACGCGCGTCGTCCCCTCAAGCATCATAGTGAAGTATTTAGCACAAACTGCCTCGTTTACATCGAGCATGTCCATTGCGAGCTCGTAGCTCTCGATCCATGACCCTGGTTCGAGGTACGACAAGTAATTGGGGACCTTCCGGGGCCCTTTGAAGTCCTTCGGCATGCGCTCGTTGTGCAAAACTGGTGCAAGGCACGATACCCCGATGTGCTTGACCCCGGCATCCAGGGGCGCGGAAGGTGACGGCACGCCAGCAGGGTAAACCTGACCCGCCGCTGTTGTTGGCTCTAACTGATGCGCGTCTCGCGCCACATCCACGATATCCTAGGCTCGCGTGTCAGGCATCCCGAGCGGATCGTGTTGAGGGAATCGCCACGGCCCACTGGTTACTGCGGGGAAGTCCTTGATGACCCACAAGTATAGGGGATCAATCGTAGTCCTTTCCATAAGTAAGAGTGTCGAACCCAACGAGGAGCAGGAGGATCTGACAAGTGGTTTTCAGCAAGGAAATATCTGCAAGCACATAAATTATCGGTAACAAGTGATTGTGTGGTGAGATGATTCATAGCAAGCAACAAGTAACAAAAGTAGCAACGGTGCAGCAAAGTGGCCCAATCCCTTTTGTAGCAAGTGACAAGCCTGGACAAAGTCTTATAGGAGGAAAAACGCTCCCGAGGACACACGGGAATTTCTGTCATGCTAGTTTCATCATGTTCATAACATTCACGTTCGTTACTTTGATAGTTTGATATGTGGGTGGACCGGCGCTTGGGTACTGCCCTTACTTGCACAAGCATTCCACTTATGATTAACCCCTCTCGCAAGCATCTGCAACTACGAAAGAAGAATTAAGACAAAGTCTAACCATAGCACTAAACTAGTGGATCCAAATCAGCCCCTTACGAAGCAACGCATAAACTAGGGTTTAAGCTTCTGTCACTCTAGCAACCCATGATCTACTTACTACTTCCCAATGCTTTCCTCTAGGCCCAAATAATTGTGAAGTGTTCTGTAGTCGACGTTCACATAACACCACTAGAGGAAAAACAACATACAACACATCAAATTACCGAACGAATACCAAATTCACATGACTACTATTAGCATGACTTATCCCATGTCCTGCGGAACAAAAGTAACTAGTCACAAAGCATAATCATATTCATGACCAGAGAGATAATGAGTAGCATGAAGGATCTGAACATAAACTCTTCCACCAAATAATCCAACTAGCATCAACTACAAAGAGTAATCAACACTACTAGCAACCTTACAAGTACCAATCGGAGTCGCGAGACGGAGATTGGTTACAAGTGATGAACTATGGTTTGGAGATGAGATGGTGCTGATGAAGATGTTGATGGTGATGAGTCCCCTCCGATCAGAGGAGTGTTGGTGATGATGATGGCGACGATTTCCCCCTCCGGAAGGGAAATTTCCCCGGCAGGATCGTCCTGCCGGAGCTCTAGATTGGTTCTGCTCAAATTCCGCCTTGTGGCGGCGGCGAATCCACGAAAAAGCTCCTCCCTGATTTTTTTTCCAGACGAAACCCTTCATATAGCAGAAGAGGGGGGCCAGTGGGCCAGCAGGCTGCCCACAAGCCCCCTTGGCGCGGCCTGGGAGGTGGCCGCGCCGTGCAGGCTTCTGGCCACCTGCTGGCGCCCCTCTAGCGCTTCTTCGGCCCAGTATTTTTTATAAATCTGGGAAAAAATCCTCGTTGATTTTTACGGCATTTGGAGTTGCGCAGAATAGGTATCTCAACTTTGCTCCTCTTTTAGGCCAGAATTCCAGCTGCCGGCATTCTCCCTCTTCATGTAAACCTTGCAAAATAAGAGATAAAAGGCGTAAGTATTGTACCGTGAAGTGAAATAACAGCCCAAGAAGCGATAAATATGAACATGAAAACATGATGCAAAATGGACGTATCAACTCCCCCAAGCTTAGACCTCGCTTGTCCTCAAGTAAAAGCCTACCTCAGTAAATATGTCCACATGTTTAGGGAGAGAGGTGTCGACAAAACAAGATACGAACATGCATGCATCTTGATCATGATGAGAACAGCCATACCAACATATAATCTCTCATGCTAAAGTGATAATTCCTTCACAAAGTAAAGCATGGGTCAAGAACCTTACTGAGAAGTAACAACCGATAGCCTTTAGTCATTGAAGCAATTGCAATTTATCACAACATCAAAAAGATTCAAGTAAGAGCTTGTAAAGCAAATCCACATACTCAATCATTCTTTCGTTCTCTACAATTGCTACAACTCACATGGTACTCATGAGATCAAAGTTTCAGCTGGACATAGAGAAAGATAGGGGCTTACAGTTTTGCCTCCCAACTTCTTATCTCAAGGGTAATGTCAACAATAATAATTCATGAATACTTACTTCCAAGTTGACATATGAATATAGATCTTTCCCAAGCATATGACGTTAGCCAAGCTAAAGGCGAAATAAGGAATTGGTGAAGATCAGCATGACTCTTTCAAGGGCAAAAAGTAAAGGTACAAGATAGGCCCTTCGTAGAGGGAAGCATAGGTTGTCATGCACTTTTGAGGTTTGGATGCGTGTCCTCTTAGTGCGGAGGAACATCACTTTATATTGCCTCCTGTGATAAATAACTTTATTATGTAGTCTGTCGCTTTTATGTCTTCCTCATCACAGGTTCGTATAAAGCTTATTTTCCACACACTAATAGATCATACATATTAGAGAGCAATTTTTATTGCTTGCACCGATGAAAACTTACTTGAGGGATCTTATTCAATCCATAGGTAGGTATGGTGGACTCACATGGAAAAACTGGGTTGATGGTTTATGGATGCACAAGTAGTATCTCTACTTAGTGCGGGAGGTTTGGATAATGTGAGGTGATAGCAATCGGCACATGCTAAGGGATCTCTAATCATATAACATTATTCGGAGCCAAGCAAACACAATTCATTATGTTGTCTTCCTTGTCGAACATCTACTTCTAGGCATGCAATAGTTTAGTGCGTGTTCACAATCATAGATGGTGTGAGAGATGATATATTTATATGTGAACCTCTCCTTCCTTATCACTTCCTATTAATTGCAACAATGACCAAGGTCTACGTTTGTCTACCCTCAACAAGTTTGAATCAACATTCTTTTTATATGTGAAGCCATCACTTCCCATAAGATCATTACATGATCTTTCATGCTTTTGTTCTTTTCTCACTCTATTGATCATGGCACGAGGCAAAGCCCTTCAACTAAGACACTCTTTATTATATGGCTTACGAGCTCGAATACATCGGGGGTGACACAAAGGAAAACTCAAGACTAAAACACTAAGACTTTTAAACTACTAGAGGAAAATAAAACTAAAAAGGAAAACTTAAAACAAGGGTAAAAGCAAAACATGTGATGGTGATACGATACCGGGGCAACTCCCCCAAACTTGGCAAAAGCCAAGGGAATTGCCCATACCAATGTTTAGTTGTCTTCCTTTGGTGGTGGTGGAGGAGTTTTTGCAACATGGGTTTGATCCTCCGTCTTCCAAGGCATAGGTGCTCCATCATGGAAAGATGAACGAGTCTCCGGAATCCTCAAATCTGCAGCCAACCGTATTGATTTAAATCTATACTCATACTCACAGTTTTGGTTCTGCAGGTCATAGATCTGGGCCTGGAGTTGATCAATCCTGTCATAGAGCCTACAGAGGTGCTTCGCAATGTCATTGGCATCAATCCTGTGTTTGTTGGTGAACTCCGTGATCATCATGTGTTTGGCGTTGAGTCCACGCTCCACAATCCCCTCGCACTTGAAGACTTGTTGCTCCTTTGCTTCGAGCCTCGTCTCCACGCTTCCGGTCTTCTTGGGCCCTTCAACATCATGGATGTGCAACATCCCCTCACGCATGTCGATAGATTGAGGGTGTTGCAGCACTCCCGTGAGGTAGGGATTGACGACCTTCTCGAAGATCTTGTCCTTCGGAGATTTTGTGGAAGTCATAGCAATCTTGATCTGCAACAGAAACAGGCTTGAAACGAAAAACACAGGAAATCTGCGTGATGTAGGGGTCAGACCAAACGGGAGAGTATATATTGATTTTTTTTCAGACCAGAAGGAGTACTTCGCATGAAAACGGAGTCCGGGAGGCGCACGAGGTGGCCACAAGCCCTCTCGGCACGGCCAGGTGGTGGGCCCGCGCTGGGCAGGCTTGTCGCCTCCTCGCGCACTTTCCGGACTACTTCCAATTTTTGTATTTTTTTCAAATATTCCAAAACGGAGAAAATTTCCTACTGGCAAAGTTTTGGACTAGGTTTTCTTACCGAATCACATACCTCTTCGTTTTTGGAGTGTGAAACAGGCTGACAAACATCCCTTGGGTATTCCTTCGAAGTTATGGTATTGATGAAATTGCTTTCAACATTTATGGGAGTACCTCAGATATAATTCTTGGTTCTCTGCCCATTTACAACTCTCGGACAATTACCTTCTGTGTTGTTGATCTTGATAGCACCGGAACGATATACTTCCTCAACAACATAGGGACCTTCCCATTTAGAGAGAAGCTTGCCTGCAAAGAATCTTAAACGAGAGTTATATAGCAAGACATAGTCACCTACATTGAACTCACACTTTTGTATCCTCTTATCATGCCACCTCTTAACCTTCTCTTTGAACAACTTGGCATTCTCATATGCCTGAGTTCTCCATTCATCAAGCGAGCTAATATCAAATAACCTCTTCTCACCGGCAAGTTTGAAATAAAAGTTGAGCTCTTTGATTGCCCAATAAGCTTTATGCTCTAGCTCAAGAGGTAAATGACATGCTTTACCGTACACCATTTTGTACGGAGACATGCCCATGGGATTATTATAGGCAGTCCTATAAGCCCAAAGTGCATCATCGAGCTTCTTAGACCAATTCTTTCTAGACCTGTTGACAGTCTTTTCCAGAATCAGTTTAATATCTCTATTACTTAGCTCTACTTGACCACTGGAGTGAGGGTGATAGGGAGACGCAATTCTATGGTTGACATCGTACTTAGCAAGCGTTTTACGGAAAGCACCATGAATGAAGTGTGAACCACCGTCGGTCATTAGATATCTAGGGACTCCGAATCTAGGGAAAATAACTTCTTTAAGCATCCTGATAGAAGTGTTGTGATCAGCACTACTAGTGGGGATAGCTTCTACCCACTTAGTGACGTAATCAACAACAACTAAGATGTGAGTATACCCATTGGATTTTGGAAAAGGTCCCATATAATCAAAGCCCCAAACATCAAATGGTTCAATGACAAGTGAATAGTTCATAGGCATTTCCTGACGTTTACCGATATTGCCTACTCTTTGACATTTGTCACAAGACAAGCCAAACTTACAGGCATCCTTGAAGAGAGTGGGCCAATAGAAACCTGATTGGAATACCTTGTGTGCAGTTCTATCTCCCGCATGGTGTCCTCCGTAGGCCTCGGAATGACACTTCTGTAGGATCTGTCCCTGTTCATGTTCAGGTACACAACGTCTAATAACACCATCTACTCCTTCCTTATAAAGGTGAGGATCATCCCAAAAGTAATGCCTCAAGTCCAAGAAGAATTTCTTCTTTTGCTGGTATGTGAAACTAGGTGGTATATACTTGGCAACGATATAGTTTGCATAATCGGCATACCACGGTGCACTATGTGAAGTATTAATGACATCCAATTGCTCATCGGGAAAGCTATCATCAATAGGTTGTGGGTCATCAAGAACGTTCTCCAACCTAAACAAGTTATCTGCTACGGGGTTATCAGCACCCTTTCTATCGACAACATGCAAATCAAACTCTTGTAGCAAGAGAACCCATCTGATAAGTCTAGGTTTAGCGTCCTTCTTCTCCATGAGGTACTTAATAGCAGCGTGATCAGTGTGAATAGTGACTTTGGAATCAACTATGTAAGACCTGAACTTTTCAAATGCAAATACGACTGCTAAAAACTCCTTCTCTGTAGTAGCATAGTTTCTCTGGGCACTGTCTAGAGTTTTACTAGCGTAGTGAATAACAATCAACTTCTTATCGACTCTTTGCCCTAGAACAGCACCAAAGGCATAATCACTAGCATCACACATGATTTCAAAAGGTAAATTCCAATCAGGTGGTTGAACAATAGGTGCAGTTATCAAAGCCCTCTTAAGTATTTCGAAGGCTTCCTCACAATCATCGTCAAAGACAAAAGAAATATCCTTTTGCAAGAGATTGGTAAGAGGCCTAGAAATCTTAGAGAAGTCATTAATGGTACTTCTATAGAAACCAGCATGACTAAGGAAACTTCTTATACCTTTGATATCTGTGGGGTATGGCATTTTCTCAATTGCATCAATCTTAGCCTTATCGACTTCAATACCTCTTTCGGAAATTTTATGTCCTAAGAAGATGCCTTCATTAACCATAAAGTGGCACTTCTCCCAATTCAAGACAAGATTGGTGTCTTTACATCTCTGAAAGACTCGATCAAGGTTGTTGAGGCAATCATCAAAGGAAGACCCGTAAACGGAGAAGTCATCCATGAAAACGTCAACAATATTTTCACAAAAGTCAGAGAATATAGCCATCATACATCTTTGAAAGGTGGCAGGTGCGTTACATAAGCCAAAAGGCATACGTCTTAAAGCAAAGGTACCGAAAGGGAAGGTGAAAGTGGTTTTCTCCTGATCAGATTGTGCAACTTGTATTTGGGAGAAACCAGAATAACCGTCTAGAAAGCAGAAGTGTGTGTTTAGACAACCTTTCTAGCATTTGGTTGATAAAAGGCAGAGGGTAATGATCTTTCCTAGTGGCCTTATTCAATTTCCTAAAATCGATCACCATCCTATAGCCAGTAATAATCCTCTGTGGGATCAATTCATCCTTATCATTAGGGACAACGGTAATGCCTCCCTTCTTAGGGACGCAATGCACCAAACTCACCCAATCGATGTGAGCAACAGGATAAATGATACCTGCTTCCAGGAGCTTTAGTATTTCTTTTCTCACTACTTTCATCTTAGGATTTAATCTCCTTTGATGATGAGCAACTGTTTTGAAATCAGGATCAGTTTTAATCTTGTGCTGGCATAGAGTGGGACTAATGCCCTGAAGATCATCAAGAGTATATCCAATAGAAGCACGGTGCTTCCTCAGAGTTTTTAATAATTTCTTTTCTTCATGCTCTCAGAGGCTAGCACTAATAATAACATGATATATCTCTTTTTCATCAAGATAAGCATACTTAAGAGTATCAGGAAACTGTTTAAGCTCGAACACAGGATCACCCTTTGGTGGGGGTGGATCCCCAAGCAGTTCAACAAGCAAGTTATTCTTAAGGATAGGATATTGTTCTAAGACAACTCTATCTATCTCATCCCTTTCATCCATATGCATATCATTTTCATGCTCAAGCAAGTATTGCTCTAAGGGATCAGTAGGAGGTACGGCAATAGAAGCTAAGGCAATAGTTTCATCCCTACTAGGCAACTCCTTTTCATGAGGTTGTCTACCAAACTTAGAGAAATTGAACTCATGTGACACACCTTCAAAGCCAACAGTGACAGTTTGCTTCTCACAATCAATATGAGCATTGACAGTATTGAGAAAAGGTCTACCAAATATGATGGGACAAAAGCTATCTTGTGCAGTACCAAGAACAGGGAAATCAGCATGATACTTTGTTTTACAACACAAGATTTCAACATCCCTAACAATTCACTCACGGCAGATAGTATCTCTATTGGCAAGCTGAATAGTGACATCAATAGGCTCTATCTCAACAGGTGCAATCTCGTCTTTCATTTCATCATATAAGGATTGAGGTATTGCACTAACACTAGCACCCATGTCACATAAACCATGATAACAATGATCTCCTATCTTAACTAAAACAACAGGCATGCCAACAACACTCCTATGTTTGTCTCTAGCGTGAGGTTTAGCAATTCTAGCAGCATCTTCACATAAGTGAATATTATGTCCCTCAACATCGTCGGACAGAAGATCTTTGATAATAGCAATGCTAGGTTCAACTCTAATTTGCTCAGGGGGTGTAGGTGTTCTAATATAGCATCTACGTATCACAGTTGAAGCTTTAGAATGATCCTTTATCCTAACAGGGAAAGGTGGTTTCTTAATGTAAGCACTGGGAACAATAGGATCATTATAGGCAATGACTTTCTCTTCAACTGGAGTGGGTTTAACTACATTGACTTCTAAAGGAGGGTGATATTTAAACCACTTCTCTTTGGGGAGATCAATATGAGCAGCAAATGATTCACACAAAGAAGCTACTATCTGAAAGTCAAGTCCATACTTCGCGCTAAAGTCACTAAAGGTATTTGTCTCAACAAAGGATTTAACGCAATCAAACGTGAAATTCATACCTGACTCTTTACCTTCTTCAAGCTCCCAATCTTCAGAGTTGCATTTAATTCTCTCCAATAAATTCCATTTGAAGTCAATATCTCTCTTCATAAAAGAACCGGTACAAGAAGTGTCAAGCATGGTGCGATCATTATGAGAAAACCGAGCATAGAAGTTCTGAATGATGATTTCTCTTGAGAGCTCATGATTGGGGCATGAATATAGCATTAATTTAAGCCTCCACCAAGCTTGAGCGATGCTTTCTCTGT
Source organism: Hordeum vulgare subsp. vulgare (assembly GCF_904849725.1). Taxonomy (NCBI): domain Eukaryota; kingdom Viridiplantae; phylum Streptophyta; class Magnoliopsida; order Poales; family Poaceae; genus Hordeum; species Hordeum vulgare. The sequence continues at coordinate 513,473,143 of NC_058523.1, forward strand.
CACGAGGCTAAAAATTATAAATATAATTCTGATCACGATGTACTAAATGCATAGGATAAAACTTTTGATGAAATTCCAATTTCAACCGATTGTAGTCCCATGATCCAGTATCATCACATAGCCTATACCATGTCAACGCCTTATCCTTCAAAGATAAAGGAAAGACCTTCTTCTTGACCTCATCCTCGAGCAAACCTGCAAGCTTAAATAAACCACAAACTTCATCTACATAGATTAGATGCAAGTCTGGATGTGATGTTCCATCTCCTGTAAAAGGATTAGCCAACAGTTTCTCAAGAATACCCGAAGGAAATTCAAAGCAAAAATTTTCAGTAGGTGCAGCAGGTTGAGGAGCAACTATTTGTGCTTCTGTTTGAGGTGAAGATACCCCGAACAAGCCCCTCAAAGGATAAGTATCCATAGTGACAAGTGACAATAAATTTCAGCACACTATATGAATGTTTCCTTACCAAGTTCCACTTACCAAAGGCGCTTCACTCCCCGGCAACGGCGCCAGAAAAGAGTCTTGATGACCCACAAGTATAGGGGATCAATCATAGTCCTTACGATAAGTAAGAGTGTCGAACCCAATGAGGAGCAGAAGGATCTGACAAGTGGTTTTCAGCAAGGAAATATCTGCAAGCACCGAAATTATCGGTAACAAGTGATTGTGTGGTGAGATAATTCGTAGCAAGCAACAAGTAAAAAAAGTAGCAACGGTGCAGCAAAGTGGCCCACTCCCTTTTGTAGCAAGGGACAAGCCTGGACAAAGTCTTATAGGAGGAAAAACGCTCATGAGGACACACGGGAATTTCTGTCATGCTAGTTTCATCATGTTCATATGATTCGCGTTCGTTACTTTGATAGTTTGATATGTGGGTGGACCGGCGCTTGGGTACTGCCCTTACTTGGAAAATCATCCCACTTATGATTAACCCCTCTCACAAGCATCTACAACTACGAAAGAAGAATTAAGACAAAGTCTAACCATAGCATTAAACTAGTGGATCCAAATCAGCCCCTTACGAAGCAACACATAAACTAGGGTTTAAGCTTCTGTCACTCTAGCAACCCATCATCTACTTACTACTTCCCAATGCCTTCCACTAGGCCCGAATAAGGGTGAATTGTTATGTAGGCGACGTTCACATAACACTACTAGAGGAAAAACAACATACAACATATCAAATTACCGAACGAATACCAAAATCACATGACTACTATTAGCATGACTTATCCCATGTCCTCAGGAACAAAAGTAACTACTCACAAAGCATAATCATATTCATGACCAAAGAGGTAATGAGTAGCATCAAGGATATGAACATAAACTCTTCCACCAAATAATCCAACTAGCATCAACTACAAAGAGTAATCAACACTACTAGCAACCTTTCAAGTACCAATCGGAGTCGCGAAACGTAGATTGGTTACAAGTGATGAACTAGGGTTTCGAGATGAGATGGTGCTGATGAAGATGTTGATGGTGACGAGTGCCCTCCGATGAGAGGAGTGTTGGTGATGACGATGGCGACGATTTCCCCCTCCGGGAGGGAAGTTTCCCCAGCAGGATCGTCCTGCCGGAGCTCTAGATTGGTTCTGCTCAAGTTCCGCCTCGTGGCGGCGGCGATTCCACGAAAAAGCTCCTCCCTGATTTTTTTCCAGACGAAACCCTTCGTATAGCAGAAGAGGGGGCCAGTGGGCCAGCAGGCTGCCCACAAGCCCCCTTGGCGCGGCATGGGGGTGGTCGCGCCGTGCAGGCTTGTGGCCACCTGCTGGCGCCCCTCTGGCGCTTCTTCGGCCCAGTATTTTTTATAAATATGGAAAAAAATCCTCGTTGATTTTTACCGCGTTTGGAGATGCGCAGAATAGGTATCTCAACTTTGCTCCTCTTTCAGACCAGAATTCCAGCTGTCGGCATTCTCCCTCTTCATGTAAACCTTGCAAAATAAGAGAGAAAAGGCATATGTATTGTACCGTGAAGTGAAATAACAGCCCAAGAGGCGATAAATATCAACATGAAAACATGATGCAAAATGGACGTATCAGTCCTCATGGAGACTTCTGGTGTGACTCGCCTGAGGCGTGGAGTGTAGCCGATCAAGGCTATGAGAATACCGTGCGTGCTGAACCACGGCCGTCTTTAGCAACTCGATGGCGTTTCTGGCTTTTATCTCGGCCGGGGTGTTTCCATAGATCGGAAGGTACTCCAGGTGGCGGGTCGCTGCCAGCACATTGTCCACGGGATTCGAGAAGTGACCCTATGGTGTCTGGAACCGAGTCGCACGGGCATCCATTGGCAGAGGCGGCGGCGGATTGGGTGGTGGAACTGCTCCTCCCCTCAGGATGGTTTGTAAAGGCCGATCAAGACCCGCCCCGGGGGTGCGCGAGGTATCGAAAAGGCGAGTTGGCTGTAAGTCGGCCAGGATTCACCGATTGTGCCTCCTTTGGTGAACGGCGTCAGACGCGCGCTGCTGTCTCTCGAGCCGCCAGCCTTCGATGTTCAGTCGCTCCGTCTCTGTTGCGACCGCGGCTTGCTGTGTCTCAATCCTCGCGGCTTCCGCTTCCATGTCCCGTTGTGCCTTGGCCATTGCCTCCCGCAGCTTAGCTAGCTCGGTGTTGACAGACTCCTGATTCTCACACGTGATCGTGGTTGCCATGAGGCTGGCGATCTCCGCCGCTAGCTCCATCATGGTTTGCGCTGGGGGTTTGGATGTTCCCCAGTCTCGTTATTGCCATTTGGATTCTGCTGAGGTTGCGCTGACCCCGCCATGTAGATGGCGATTTGACGGTGAGACCTCTCGAAGACCTCGGGATCCATTGCCAACGACAGCCCCCCGAGCTGACCTTCCTTAAGAGGGTGGATCGATTCCATCTCACCCATGGATGACTCGCCATCAGAATTGACAGGGGTGATCTCCTGGCCCGCCACTTCGTCTTGTGCGTCGTCTCCCTGCGTAAAACCGACGAAAACATGGCGACTCGTGTTCCGCCGTGTAACGGGGAGGACGTACCTGGCCGGCTCGACGATGTTGGTGGAGATGTCCGGCTCAGGCACAGGCGTCCCGATCATGCCGATGAAGACGTTGATCTTGCCGAAGGGGACTCAGTAGCCAGATTCAACGGAATCGGCCTCCGGCTCCCACAGCGAGTTGTTGATGTAGTACTTCCCGCGGCGGATCTTAGTCATGATGCTGACCGCATAGCTTTCTAACCCTGGTAGGGCTCCCTTCGAGAACTCAACTCCACCGTGCGCTAGCCCCACGGTGGGCGCCAACTGTCGTGGTTTTGTCACGGCAGATGTCCTCGTGAAAGGACTTAGAGATGGAGCCATCACACCTTGGTAGCGCCTCGAAGAGGGTGAGCGAAAGCGAGACTCGGATTTACCCAGGTTCGGCCCCTTGTGAGGAGGTAAACTCCTACGTCCTGCTATGTGTGGATTAATGGTGGTTTCGATTACAAGGAGGGCATAACTCGCCTGACCTAGCTCTCGATTCTCCCTAACTCGCCTGACCTCTCCGTGGGACTCGCCTTTATATATAGGTCGAGGCCCTAGGGTTTACAAAGTCCTGCCATTCTACTCTTTGTGGCTTTCCTTATCTCTAAGTCGTTGTGTCCCCCATGATCAGGAGCTTTCTTGGTAATCCATGATCCGCACGATCTCTTGAACCGCCATCCAACTTCTGGGCCATGGGACGCGCAGCTAATGGTGAGTCGCCCCTTTGATGACCCGGCTCATTAGGGCGGGTTACCCATAGGTAATATCCCCAACACACACCAAAGTCAAATACGTTTCAACAGCAAGGTGTTTGTGATGTGGTGTGACCACCACAGTGCACCTATTTCCATGCTATTTGGGTGAGGTTGACCACTCACTAAGGTCACTATGCTGGCCAAAATTCAGCACCATCCAATAAGTCTAAGGGGTACTTCCTTTGTAACTTGGCATACTGACCAGAAATGAAGAAGATGATGCTGGGGTCAAATGGTTAAATGGAAATGGCTGAAATTTGGAGGACACTCGTGATTTAGGCATATGAAGGCGTTACCAAAGTTTCATACCATTTGCACAAATATAAATGGTACTTCCTTCACAATGCTCCAATCTGGACAGAATCTTAAATAATTCACTGAAGGGACACAAGGAATCAAGCACTTCCTTTGCAAATAGAAAATCTGGACAGAATCTGCAAAGGGATATTGTGCTCAATTTTTGAACTGGGGAACTTGATCTCTTGATGGAAATGATGAATATATGCATATGAGAAGCTCCAAAAATTATTTGGGATTTTTCCTCGCTACCAAAATGGTAGTTCCTTTGGAAAGGCCCCAAATTGGAATATTGGCGTTAAATAGGAAAAAGGCATTTTTCCCTACTCAGTGATAGCCAATATATTATGAGAGCTTCCTATGATCACAAAGAATATCTCTCCAAGTTTTTATCACCTTGGGAGATGGATAGATATTTTATTAGATTTAATTCCTTAGAAAGGAAGAAACATGAATTAATTCTAGAATAGAAATATTGCATAATACTTGGCAATATTTTTGCACATCTAGGGTCTATGAGGGAATAATGAGCTCTGGGAGAAATTGGAGGATCAACAGACCAAGGGACATGATGACTCCTTTGAAAACACAATGACAGGATTCCCAGTTCCAATATTTCGGAGCTAGGGTTTCGAAGAGGTTCGGGGTTTTCTCAACGAGAACAAACTGGCACAAGGACATGGGAAATGCACGGAGAGGTTGAGGATAGACTGGGTTCACCTGGTCATTTGCCAAATTCCAGAGGAAAATCCGGGAGAGAGAAGCTAGGAAGGAATAACAGCACAAAAGTTGATAACCTGATTTTTGGGGTGTTACAAACCTTCTCCCCTTAGAAGAATCTCGTCCTCGAGATTCCCAGGGTTAGCTTAGCACAAGAACTACTACGCCTCTAAAAAAACTTCGGGGCTTCGTCTTAACCATGTGGTTGAAAACAACCGAGTTAAGGGCACCAAAACTAGTACACCTAGATCAAGACATAAATATCGCGGGATCTACTCTGCACATGGGGGTCGCTAGGTAGACCTATCATTTTTAGGAAAAGAAAAATTTGCCTTTTCCAAAAATGCTAGGGGTAGCCTGATGAACAGTGGGCTCCTCTCATTGGCGAGTGGGACCAGGGTCCACCGACAGCCTTCTTCTTCTTCTTCTCCAGCCAACGGCTCTCACTCTCTATCGCTCATGCGTTGCTCGAAGTGCGGCTAGGCACCGCGCATGCCTAGCTCCTAGGGCATAAAGCACTCTACGACGGTAGTGCACGGCGTGCATGAGGCCGACGCAGAGAGCACTCCCATCACAGGCCAACGCCGGTCGACACTGCTCTCGGATTCCCTCCTGGACGCCGGTGATCGAGCAGCGCGCGGCCTCCTGGACCTCGCTTATCGTACGCCATACCGGGGCTATAAAAGCGACCTCGGTTCCTCTCTCGTCTACCTCGCATCCGGCTCACTCCTTCCTCCTCTTCTCCTTCTCTTTCCGGTTGCAGGAGCACGAAGCAAGGCACTAATGGCGGGCGTGGGGTCGGAGCTGCTCACAATCCTCCTGGTTGGTCTACTTGCGGCGCTGGTCGGCGGTTCGGTGCTACTATGCGCGATGATCCTTGATCATCGTCGCGATGCCGCGGCTAAAGGGATAGCTGAGGGACAACTATGCCGTCTCAAGTCGGCTAAATAAGCGTTGACGGGGCAGCAGAGGCGTCCTGTCAACATCACACCATACGGTGACAGAGGCGCTGCTGGGTCTGGGGTTAGTGTGGTGCATTCAGCGTAGTTCTAGTAGTGTGGAGACCACGCGGCTGGTTGCTCCTTCCTGAACAACGTCCACAACTAGTTGGTACTAGGGTAACATCTAGGTTCTAGGTCTTGGTCTGGAAGGGTTGTAACGGTCTATGTTGCAATAAAATCTCCCATAATTTCTCCAAGATTGCAACTAGTATGCAACCTTGTTTACATGATACACAAACAACCTATTTAGACTAATATACAAGCAGATGCAGAATGCACATGATGGCAAAATGCACGCAAAGAAGGAATCATAACAAGCCGATTACACTAAGGTGTTTTAATGCTAGTGGGTGTATGTACTCCTGGCATACATACACCTATACCAGCTCACTTTTTATTAGGGACTCTAGGCGAGTCCGATGTTTTTAGGTGTAAGTGCTCTACCGATCAAAATCTTGTTAAGGAATCCAATGCCAGCTCTGTTAAACATTTCTGCTTAACAGTGGGGGCAGACGAACCAAGCACACAGGGCGAATAAGCATACATAATATTACAACAGCACACAGACACACACAATGCAAGCAGTACAACAACACGCGGCCCTACTGGGTGGCTAACAACTCACTCCAACTACAGCGTCCTAATCCTAGACTCGGGCGAAGAAACAGTCTTCGCAGCACACCTCCTGGCAGCATCTCCTGGCTTCTCTCACTGTTGAACCCACAAATGGGCTTACTCTTGCTGGGGCTCTCCTGGGGGATGAAGACTGAGCTAACTCTTGTCTTGGTCTTCGGGCACTTCTATGGGTTGGGGATCAACTCCTGGAGCTGCAAAGGGAGCTTGAAGAAACACATCCTGACGACGAAGTCGCCTAATAGCTCCGAGAATGGAATTACGGTGGATGCCTCCGGGCTAATATGGGTGCACGGGTTGCGAGGGCAGCACCAGTTGAGAAGGTGGCACTGTGCCTGGAAATAGGGACTGGGTTGACTGGGGCTCAACTTGACAGGCCGCATGGTATACTTCCGCAACAACCCGCGTGGTGTCATGTTCCACGGCCATGAGCTCTTTAAGAATGCCGAAGAGCAATAATCCTTGGGCAGCAGCAAACTGGATCAGCCAAGCTATTGCTGGGTTTGCGTCGTTGACTGTGTCGGAGGAATTGCAGCCTATGTCCGATGCAGGGGAACAATAGTGAAGTTCCTACATCTCCGCCACTTGCGAAAACTGAAGCCGAAGACGGGTGATAGCTTCCGCAGCGGCTATCTGGACAGCCAACTCAAGAGTGGGCATGGGATGGCCACGAATATTCGTGGGTTTCCCATCCGTCGCTGGCCCTGGGTTGATATGCACCTTTGCATAGAACCGGCAAAGATGGGGGACGGGTTCCGACTGGAACACCAAATACACTGGGGGCTTACTAAGGCCAAAGGCTCGGGGGAGCATACTAGAAACGATGGGCGGGAAGTCAGCATAACCTTTGGCTAGGGTTCGGCTGTGGAAAGTGGGTGTCTTGGAGGAACTGGCCATGGCTGCTGGTTTGGGGATACTGGTCTGGGTTCTCTTGCAAGGCTCTAACTGATTGGGTGGGGAGAGCTACGGCTCATAAGTGGTAAATGTTTAAATAGGCAGTCGGGCTGGAACACACCAAGATGGCGTAGATCCTCCTTGTGCCGGGTGGAAGGTACACTCGCACAGCCGACAACTGGGTAGGGTCACGGTCCAATCTAGAGTGGCTAGGTGGGTGGACAACTGGGTAGGGATATGTCCATTCCGACTGTGTCATCTATTGGTCAATAGTGGCCATGTCAGATGCCAGAGACGGGTCAAATCTATCGGGCTCACTACTCCTCAATCCTAAGGTGGTCTGGGTGCTAGGGTAACCTATAGCCAGCCTAGCTCTGATACCACGTCCTGTGGCACCCCGATAGAGGGCCGACGCACATCTGTCCCCAGGATAAGACTGGACGCACGCCAAAGACATGATACAAAAATTCCAGGCAAAAGTGGCTTTATTAACATAAGGGAGTATTATAATACTGTTGCTTACAACAATATTACACAGCTCCAAGGCTAACTAAGTGGCAGTAGAGGTCTTGATACATCGGCAACGACGTCCCTGGCTGGGCTCCATAACTCGTAGGACTGGCCTGGTTACGATCTAGCACGACGAGTCTTCTCTTGCAACTAGCCACGTGCAAGGCCATGTGAGTACTTTGAATGTACCCGCAAGACAACAAAATACATGGCATCCAAACAAGCAGATAACAAAGCAAGCATAATAGTTATATAATAGCTATTCTAAGCATGGCATGGAATTAACAGGAAAAGTATAAATCCAGCATATCATGTCACGAACTAAACCTATAATCTACCTCACTAGCATGACAAAGATCACCACAAGTGCTTAACCAACTTGTTGTCACCGAATATCAACTTATTCTCTTCAGGGTTGTACCAAAACCATCAACATAATCGTAATCCAGTCTGAACGGATTCAAAACCACATCACACAGTCATCTAACTAGTCATCATATAGCCTTCTCATGGCTAACACATCATGTTGGCAACATCCTCTGATGTTCACACGAGACGAGTTCTTCCATTATTACTAACATCAATATGGTTGACCATCTACTGAGGTCTGGTCGGGCTGTCCATTATCATGGACTCGGCTATTCGAATAGGTTTGACACTCTGCAGAGGTTGCACACTTTACCCACACTATGGAGCACTGACCTCGTGATCCCATTCGGGTGGACCAGCGTTACTCCAACGAAACTTGCCTGACCCGTGACTCTTTCATCGTACCACCGACATTCATCCTTCCCCGGAGTCCTGCCTTGGGTGATCCCTATGTCCACATGACACCTGCCACCGTCGTGGCCAAACTAAACTGTCCCATCCGAGGACGTCGGCACAAACAACTTAACTCGCTCACAGGGTATCACCGCCTACCTGATCAGGGTAGCATGCATGCGTAACCCTCCCTCTTTGGAGATAGCGGTGAAAGGTCACGCAACCAGGCCAAGTCAAGGTCGTCCCATGTCGGCAAATGTGGTTGCACTAATGAGCCCGGACAGGCGACTCTGATCAACCAACTAGGTATCTTATCCCGAATAATATGTCTGTCATAGCTGACACTCCAACGTCACAGCAATCCGATAATCAGATCAAGGCACTAATGTTGAACTATATTCATAAACTGTCGGATGAAACACAAAGTAATCATAGACAATAATCTCAACCGTACAATATAAATGGCAAACTATTACTTTGCCGATTATAATTGTAAGTTGGACCTTCGGAACCCTTGCATAAAATCAGCAAATAAATCGGTAGCCACCAGAACGGTCTTTACAACACAAATCTGGGACGTTACCGGAATAACTCAACTTCGACTCAAGACGGCTGGAAAGTAGCTCAGAGCTTGAGGCGGTGTTGATAAGAAGAAATTAGCAGTTCCCTAAGACGGACGAAGAACAGCTCAGAGCATAGGGTCACCACCACGGAAAGAAATCCAACAGTTGCCCGCGCTGGCCGAAAAGCAGCGCAGAACACGGGACAGCTGCTGACAAAAGAAATATAAAATTGGCATCCACCCCGAACGGCCGGAAACAGCTCAGACTCAGGCATGGTGCCATTATTGAAGAAAATGCGAGCAAGGGTTCATCAAAGTCACACACAGTACATCACTATTCAGACATAAGCATTAGAAATTCAATATGTAAGAGCATCAAAGTTTGAGAACATATCTTAGATGAAAAGTAGTACCAGGAACTATTACTAGTGGTGTTACAGTTATATGCTAATGCAGGCTAACAGGGGGGTGCAGATAACCACACAGAGTGCAAGCCAAGTTATCACGCAGGTCCGGAGCTCATTATAACGGGTTGGCTTGCCTGGGGGTCGACGAATACTTCAGAAAGAAGCGCGATAAAACACCGGAAGGATTTCCCGGAGAGGTTTCCCTCTCGGGAGGCTCAAACAAAGGGCAGGGTCAAAAGAGTAATAACTGTGCAAACATAATATGAAAATGGTACTATCTAAGCGGGCTCGACGAGACGAAGACGTGGGCGCTGGTTTTACCTCAATCGGAGCTACGGTTTGCGGAGATACGCTCGTTAGAGCACCAAGGACCAATCTGTAAAATGAATTACTACAAACAGGTCCTTGGAGTTAAAACAGAAAACGAATTCCAGCCGAGTACGCTTTCAAAACAGGAGAGCGTCTTTTTAAAAAAAAATGTTTCCACTTAAAACGCGTGGGCCCGGGGACTCTCTCACTTACGGCCCGGTCCCACCTTATCCACTCCCCCCTCTCTCTTTGACGGACGGGGCCCGCCCTATCTCTCTCTCCTCCCCCTCTCTCTTTCCTGCCCGTCTCCTTCCTCTCTCCCAACCGCGACAGGGACCAGGGGAGGGCGCCGGCCGCGACGGCTGCTGCACCACCGCCGCGCGGGCGGGCTGGCGAGAGTGTGCAGAGGGGGCCCCACCCCTCGCCGTGCCTAGGGTGGCCGTGGGGTCGCCGAGGCACCCTGCAGCGCCGCCGCCGTGACGCGGCCGGAGCTGGCGCCGGCCTGGCTGGTTGCCGCTGTGCACAGCCCCGGTTGCGCCTGGGGAAGGGGCGAGGGGGTCTTGGTCGGGCTCAGGAGCTTGGGGAGGTGCTCGGGAACTCCTTAAATGGCTCCGGGGAGGGGCTCTTGCGACGCCGGGAAAAACTGCGAGATCCATTGCGAGACTCTAATGGCAGACACCTCCAGGAGCAAGGAGACGAGGGGAGAGGGTTCTAGAGGGCATACGAGGGCTAGGGGAACCTCCTAGACACTCTTGGACATGCTGGTGCTCGCTGGAGATAAGCTCCCGTCACTTCAAACGCACACAACTCAGTTATGGCACTCCCAACCCATGGTCACCACGTGCCCATGGCCTTGCCTCGCCCCACAAGCTCTCTAATCATGTTTAGGGTTATCTACACACTGCTCTGAGTTGACCTATGAATCAGGATAGCACTATGGAGCAATGATGTGACCACACCAAAGTCAAATAGGTTTCAACAGCCAGGAGTTTGTGATGTGGTGTGACCACCACAGTGCACCTATTGCCATGCTATTTGGCTGAGGTTGACCAGACACTAAGGTCACTATGGTGGCCAAAATTCAGCACCATCCAATAAGTCTAAGGGGTACTTCCTTTGTAACTTGGCATACTGACCAGAAATGAAGAAGATGATGCTGGGGTCAAATGGCTAAATGGAAATGACTGAAATTTGGAGGACACTCATGATTTAGGCATATGAAGGCATTGTTAAAGTTTCATACCATTTGCACAAATATAAATGGTACTTCCTTCAGAATGCTCCAATCTGGACCACTAGTGGAAAACGGGCCTTTGGCCGGGACCCTTTAGTCCCGGCCTGCCTCTGGGCCGGGACTAAAGGCCCGGCCACATCGCCCCAATTCTCAATGCCTCCCTCGAGGCTTTAGTCCCGGCCCGTAAGGAGCCTTTAGTCCCGGTTCGTGTCCCAAACCGGGACTAAAGGGCTACGCGGTGGGCAGCCCGCATGTGCGCCACCTTTAGTCCCGGTTTGTGTCTCAAATTGGGACTAAAGTCCTCTGCCTATATATAGCATAGCCCCCCTCTCCCCTCTTCCTTGCATTTTTCTTGGATGGAGGATTGTGGGTGGGTGCTAGCTCTCCACTTTTTTTGATGCACTAGAGGTGTTTGTTGAAATGTGTGTTAGAGCGATGCCGCTTTAGTTCACCGAACACAACTACGATATGAGATGCCTGAGCCACGCTTAAACCTATTCCCCTTTATTTCTACTTATTCTAAAAGGTTAGCAACTATATTTCCTCGTTTAGACCGTGCGGTACTAATTTTTAGGATCGTGATTGTATTTGATATACTGTCGTATAACACAGATGAGCCATCCATGGATGTACGGTGATCGATGAACAGCCGCTTACAGAGAAGGCGTGCATTCTTTTCGAGATGCAGCCGATGCGAACAAGCATGGTGGTGGCTATATGTTTTGTCCATGTGTTGAATGTCTGAATGAGAACGATTACACTTCCTCAAGAGTCATTCAGAGCCACCTGCTTCGGTCTGGTTTTATGTCGGGCTATAATGTTTGGACCAAGCACGGAGAAAGAGGGGTTATGATGGAAGACGACGATGAAGAAGAAGAGAATGATGATGACAACTACCGATCTATGTTCCCTGAGTATGCTGATACCGCAATGGAAGACAATGAAGAAGAAGATCAGGATGAAGAACGGGAACCAGATGAGCCCGCTGATGATCTTGGCTGGGTCATTTCTGATGCACGACGAGGTTGCAACACAGAAAAGGAGAGGTTGCAGTTCGAGCAGATGTTACAGGACCACAACAAATTGTTATACCCAACTTGTGAAGATGGCCAGAAGAAGCTGGGTAGCACACTGGAATTGCTGAAGTGGAAGGCAGAGACCGGTGTGACTGACTCGTCCTTCGAAAAGTTGCTGGTACTGATGAAGAAGATGCTTCTAAGAAAGAACGAATTGCCCGCCAGCATGTACGAAGCAAAGAAGCTTGTCTGCCCTCTAGGATTAGACGTGCAGAAGATACATGCATGCCCTAATGACTGCATCCTCTACCGCGATGAGAAGTACGAGAATATGGATAAATGCCCGGTATGCACTGCATTGCGGTATAAGATCAGAAAAGATGACCCTGGTGATATTGAGGGCGAGCCACCCAGGAAGAGGGTTGCTGCCAAGGTGATGTGGTATGCTCCTATAATACCACGGTTGAAACGTTTGTTCAGAAATAAAGATCATGTGATGTTGTTGCAATGGCACATGGAAGATCGTATGGAAGACGATAAGTTGAGGCACACCGCTGATGATCGGCAGTGGAGAAAAATCGACAGAGAGTTCCCGAGATTTGCAGCTGACGCAAGGAACTTATGGTTAGGTCTGAGTACAGATGGCATGAATCCTTTTGGGGAGTAGAGTTGCAGTCACGCACCTGGCCCGTTACTTTATGTATCTACAACCTTCCTCCTTGGTTGTGCATGAAGCGGAAGTTCATTATGATGCCAGTGCTTATCCAAGGTCCAAAGCAACCCGGCAACGATATTGATGTGTACCTAAGGCCATTAGTTGATGAACTTTTATAGCTGTGGGCCGAACCAGGTGTACGTGTGTGGGACGAGCACAAACAAGAGGAATTTGACCTTCGAGCTTTGCTTTTCGTAACCATCAATGATTGGCCTGCTCTTAGTAACATTTCAGGACAGTCAAACAAGGGATACAATGCATGCACGCACTGTTTGGATCAGACAGAAAGTATATATCTGGACAAATGTAGGAAGAATGTGTTGTTGGGTAACGTAGCATAAATTCAAAAAAATTCCTACGCATGTTCAGATCTTCCTATGGAGAGACCAGCAACGAGAGAGGGGTAAGAGCATCTTCGTACCTTTGAAGATCGCTAAGCGGAAGCGTTGCTAGAACGCGGTTGATGGAGTCGTACTCGCAGCGATTCCGATCTAGTGCCGAACAACGGCACCTCCGCGTTCAACACACGTGCAGCCCGGTGACGTCTCCCGCACCTTGATCCAGCAAGGAGGAGGGAGAGGTTGGGGAAGAAGACCAGCAACACGACGGCGTGGTGTTGGTGGAGAGACGAGGTCTCCCGGCAGGGCTTCGCCAAGCGCGGCAGAGAGGAGGAGGATGAAGTGCAGGGCTGCGCCGAGGGAGAGGGAAAACTGTCCTCCAAAGGCCAAAAGTGCCCACTATATATAGGGGAAGGGGAGAGGGGGTGCCACCCCTAGGGTTCCCACCCTAGGGGGTGCGGCAGCCCTCCCAGATGGGGAAAGTGGCGGCCAGATGGGGAGGAGGGGGTGGCGCACCCCTCTGGTGGGCCTAAGGCCCACCTAAGTTAGGGTTCCCCCCCTCTTTTTCTTTCCCCTGCGCCATGGGCTGAGTGGGGAGGCGCACCAGCCCAACTAGGGGCTGGTTCCCACCCCCACTTAGCCCATCTTACCTCTTGGGGTCGCAGCCCCCCTTCGGTGGTCCCGGTGGTCCCGGTACGTTACCGGTGATGCCCGAAACACTTCCGGTGTCCGAAACCATCCGTCCTATATATCAATCTTTACCTCCGGACCATTCCGGAGCTCCTCGTGACGTCCTGGATCTCATCCGGGACTCCGAACAACTTTCGGTAATCTCGTATAACAATTCCCTATAACCCTAGCGTCGTCGAACCTTAAGTGTGTAGACCCTACGGGTTCGGGAGACAGGCAGACATGACCGAGACACCTCTCTGGCCAATAACCATCAGCGGGGTCTGGATACCCATGGTGGCTCCCAGTAGCTCCACGATGATCTCATCGGATGAACCACGATGTCAAGGATTCAATCAATCCCGTATACGATTCCCTTTGTCTGTCGGTATAGAACTTGCCCGAGATTCGATCGTCGGTATACCTATACCTTGTTCAATCTCGTTACCGGTAAGTCTCTTTACTCGTTCCGTAGCACGTCATCGTGTGACTAACTCCTTAGTCACATTGAGCTCATGATGATGTTCTACCGAGTGGGCCCAGAGATACCTCTCCGTCACACGGAGTGACAAATCCCGATCTCGATTCGTGCCAACCCAACAGACACTTTCGGAGGTAACCGTAGTGCACCTTTATAGTCACCCAGTTACGTTGTGACGTTTGATACACCCAAAGCACTCCTACGGTATCCGGGAGTTGCACAATCTCACGGTCGAAGGAAAAGATACTTGACATTAGAAAAGCATTAGCATACGAACAATACGATCTAGTGCTAGGCTTAGGATTGGGTCTTGTCCACCACATCATTCTCCCAATGATGTGATCCCGTTATCAATGACATCCAATGTCCATGATCAGGAAACCATGATCATCTATTGACTAACGAGATAGCCAACTAGAGGCTTGCTAGGGACACATTGTGATCTATTCATTCACACATGTATTACTGTTTCCTGTTAATACAATTATAGCATGAACGATAGACGATTATCATGAACAAGGAAATATGATAATAACCATTTTATTATTGCCTCTAGGGCATATTTCCAACATGTGTACCCGTACAATCGTCGTTTTCTTCTGCCCAAGCATCCCTTAAAGAAAAAAGGCAAGCATTTCAATGGCAAGGCAGAACCCCGGGGGAAGCCTGTCATCCGTACTGGTGCTGAAGTATTTGATATGGTCAAATATTTAAAAGTAATCTTTGGAAAGGGTCCTGGCAGCCAACCTGTTCCTAACGGCCGTGATAAGCGCGTACCCATGTGGAAGAAGAAATCTATATTTTGGGAGCTACCCTACTGGGAAGTCCATGAGGTCCGCTCGGCAATCAACGTGATGCACCTGACGAAGAATCTCTGCGTGAATATTCTAGGCTTCCTGGGCTTGTATGGGAAGTCAAAAGATACACCGGAAGCACGGGAGGACCAGGAACGTCATAAAGGAAGAGATGGCATGCATCCAGGGAAGTTTCAAGGGCGTGCCAGCTACGCTCTTACTAAGGAAGAGAAGGAAATCTTCTTTGAAGCCCTTTTCAGTATCAAGGTCCCGACTGGCTTCTCATCGAATATAAAGGGAATCGTAAATATGAAAGACAAAAAATTCCAAAACCTAAAGTCTCATGACTGCCACGTGCTTATGAAGCAATTGCTTTCGGTTGCATTGAGGGGAATTCTACCGGAAAATGTTCGCCTGGCAATTGTGAAGGTATGTGCATTCCTCAATGCAATTTCTCATAAGGTAATCGATCGAGAAAGTCTATGAGGGTTACAGATTGATGTGGTCCAATGTCTGGTCAGCTTTGAGTTGTTGTTCCCGCCATCCTTCTTCAATATAATGACACACCTCCTAGTTCACCTAGTCGAAGAGATTAGAATTCTCGGTCCTGTGTTTCTACACAATATGTTCCCCTTCGAGAGGTTCATGGGAGTCTTAAAGAAATATGTTCGTAACCGTGCTAGGCCAGAAGGAAGCATCTCCAAGGGCTATGGAACAGAGGAGGTCATTGAGTTTTGTGTGGACTTTCTTCCTGACCTTAAGCCGATTGGTGTTCCTGAATCTCGGTATGAGGGTAGGCTGACAGGAAAAGGCACACTAGGAAGGAAAGCAAAAGTATGTATGGACGGGCATTCTTTCTCTCAAGCACACTACACAGTTCTACACAATTCCGCCGTGGTGGCTCCGTATATCGTGAGACACAGGAATATTCTACGCACCGAAAACCCGGGGAAGGCTGACTCTTGGATTAAAGGGGAACACGAGAAGACTTTCGGCAGTTGGTTGCAGACACATCTCATGAATGATGACACCGTCGGAGATGAGCTGTACTATTTGGCCAGGCCACCATCTTCGACTATATGTACTTTCCAAGGGTATGAGATAAATGGGAATACATTTTACACGGTTGCCCAAGATAAAAAGAGCACCAACCAAAATAGTGGTGTCCGCTTTGATGCAACAGACAAGAATGGGCACTGTTTGGAAACATATTACGGGTACATAGAGGAGATATGGGAACTTGACTATGGACCTACTTTTAAGATCCCTTTGTTTTGGTGCAAATGGGTGAAGCTGACAGGAGGCGGGGTAGTTGTAGACCAAAAGTACGGCATGACAACAGTGGATCTCAACAATCTTGCATACATGGACGAACCATTTGCCCTAGCCAATGATGTCGCTCAGGTTTTCTATGTGAAGGACATGTCTACAAAAACGAGAAAAAGAAATCAGCAAAAGAAGATATCGTCCGATGAGCCAAAACGCCACATAGTTCTTTTAGGGAAAAGAAACATCGTGGGAGTAGATGACAAGACAGACATGTTAGAAGATTATAATAAGTTTCATGAAATTCCGCCCTTCAAAGTGAAAACTGACCCAAGCATCCTACTGAATGATGAAGATTTTCCATGGCTACGACCCAGAAGAAAACAGAAATAATAGATAGGAATATTGGTGCAATAATGTAATAATGTATTAAACCTTTTATGTAATGCATGTATGGAATGTACTAAATTTCAAACACTTTTCATTATCATAGTACCCATGTAAGAGATGAGTTCTCGTTCGAAACCCTGATACTTCGAGAGAGATTGTCCGTTTTGTACACGAAGTGCATCCAGTTTTTGTCGTAGCCCTCTCAACTTTTTAACACATGCTATGTGGGTGAAATGATGATAGCATGCCAACTTTCAACATTTTTTAGAGTTCATTTGTAGTGCTTTTCAATTTGAGGGTCAACTAGCTCAAAAAAAAAGTAAATGCACGAAATATACCAAATGAAGTCAGAAATTGTTGAAATTTTGTGATGTGCCTTTGAATGGTGCATTTTGAACACACAAAAAGTATGGAGTTCAAATAAGTTCAAAAAAATGAAATCCCTTTGTAAGAGATGAGTTCTCGTTCGAAACCCTGATACTTCGAGAGAGATTGTCCGTTTTGTACACGAAGTGCATCCAGTTTTTGTCGTAGCCCTCTCAACTTTTTAACACGTGCTATGTGGGTGAAATGATGATAGCATGCCAACTTTCAACATTTTCAGAGTTCATTTGTAGTGCTTTTCAATTTCAGGGTCAACTAGCTCAAAAAAATTAAGTAAATGCACGAAATATACCAAATGAAGTCAGAAATTGTTGAAATTTTGTGATGTGCCTTTGAATGGTGCATTTTGAACACACAAAAAGTATGGAGTTCAAATAAGTTCAAAAAAATGAAATCCCTTTGTAAGAGATGAGTTCTCGTTCGAGACCCTGATACTTTGAGAGAGATTGTCCGTTTTGTACACGAAGTGCATCCAGTTTTTGTCGTAGCCCTCTCAAATTTTTAACACATGCTATGTGGGTGAAATGATGATAGCATGCCAACTTTCAACATGTTCAGAGTTCATTTGTAGTGCTTTTTAATTTCAGGGTCAACTAGCTCAAAACAAATAAGTAAATGCACGAAATATACCAAATGAAGTCAGAAATTGTTGAAATTTTGTGATGTGCCTTTGAATGGTGCATTTTGAACACAAAAAAAGTATGGAGTTCAAATAAGTTCAAAAAAATGAAATCCCTTTGTAAGAGGTGAGTTCTCGTTCGAAACCCTGATACTTCGAGAGAGATTGTCCGTTTTGTACACGAAGTGCATCCAGTTTTTGTCGTAGCCCTCTCAACTTTTTAACACATGCTATGTGGGTGAAATGATGATAGCATGCCAACTTTCAACATTTTCAGAGTTCATTTGTAGTGCTTTTCAATTTCAGGGTCAACTAGCTCAAAAAAATTAAGTAAATGCACGAAATATACCAAATGAAGTCAGAAATTGTTGAAATTTTGTGATGTGCCTTTGAATGGTGCAGTTTGAACACACAAAAATTATGGAGTTCAAATAAGTTCAAAAAAATAAAATCCCTTTGAAAGAGGTGAGTTCTCGTTCGAAACCCTGATACTTCGAGAGAGATTGTCCGTTTTGTACACGAAGTGCATCCAGTTTTTGTCGTAGCCCTCTCAACTTTTTAACACATGCTATGTGGGTGAAATGATGATAGCATGCCAACTTTCAACATTTTCAGAGTTCATTTGTAGTGCTTTTCAATTTCAGGGTCAACTAGCTCAAAACAAATAAGTAAATGCACGAAATATACCAAATGAAGTCAGAAATTGTTGAAATTTTGTGATGTGCCTTTGAATGGTGCATTTTGAACACACAAAAAGTACGGAGTTCAAATAAGTTCAAAAAATGAAATCCCTTTGTAAGAGATGAGTTCTCGTTCGAAACCCTGATACTTCGAGAGAGATTGTCCGTTTTGTACACGAAGTGCATCCAGTTTTTGTCGTAGCCCTCTCAACTTTTTAACACATGTTATGTGGGTGAAATGATGATAGCATGCCAACTTTCAACATTTTCAGAGTTCATTTGTAGTGCTTTTCAATTTCAGGGTCAACTAGCTCAAAAAAATTAAGTAAGTGCACGAAATATACCAAATGAAGTCAGAAATTGTTGAAATTTTGTGATGTGCGTTTGAATGGTGCATTTTGAACACACAAAAAGTATGGAGTTCAAATAAGTTCAAAAAAATGAAATCCCTTTGTAAGAGGTGAGTTCTCGTTCGAAACCCTGATACTTCGAGAGAGATTGTCCGTTTTGTACACGAAGTGCATCCAGTTTTTGTCGTAGCCCTCTCAACTTTTTAACACATGCTATGTGGGTGAAATGATGATAGCATGCCAACTTTCAACATTTTCAGAGTTCATTTGTAGTGCTTTTTAATTTCAGGGTCAACTAGCTCAAAAAAATTAAGTAAATGCATGAAATATACCAAATGAAGTCAGAAATTGTTGAAATTTTGTGATGTGCCTTTGAATGGTGCAGTTTGAACACACAAAAATTATGGAGTTCAAATAAGTTCAAAAAAATGAAATCCCTTTGAAAGAGGTGAGTTCTCGTTCGAAACCCTGATACTTCGAGAGAGATTGTCCGTTTTGTACACGAAGTGCATCCAGTTTTTGTCGTAGCCCTCTCAACTTTCTTAACACATGCTATGTGGGTGAAATGATGATAGCATGCCAACTTTCAACATTTTCAGAGTTCATTTGTAGTGCTTTTCAATTTCAGGGTCAACTAGCTCAAAACAAATAAGTAAATGCACGAAATATACCAAATGAAGTCAGAAATTGTTGAAATTTCGTGATGTGCCTTTGAATGGTGCATTTTGAACACACAAAAAGTATGGAGTTCAAATAAGTTCAAAAAATGAAATCCCTTTGTAAGAGATGAGTTCTCGTTCGAAACCCTGATACTTCAAGAGAGATTGTCCGTTTTGTACACGAAGTGCATCCAGTTTTTGTCGTAGCCCTCTCAACTTTTTAACACGTGCTATGTGGGTGAAATGATGATAGCATGCCAACTTTCAACATTTTCAGAGTTCATTTGTAGTGCTTTTCAATTTCAGGGTCAACTAGCTCAAAACAAATAAGTAAATGCACGAAATATACCAAATGAAGTCAGAAATTGTTGAAATTTTGTGATGTGCCTTTGAATGGTGCATTTTAAACACACAAAAAGTACGGAGTTCAAATAAGTTCAAAAAATGAAATCCCTTTGTAAGAGATGAGTTCTCGTTCGAAACCCTGATACTTCGAGAGAGATTGTCCGTTTTGTACACGAAGTGCATCCAGTTTTTGTCGTAGCCCTCTCAACTTTTTAACACATGTTATGTGGGTGAAATGATGATAGCATGCCAACTTTCAACATTTTCAGAGTTCATTTGTAGTGCTTTTCAATTTCAGGGTCAACTAGCTCAAAAAAATTAAGTAAGTGCACGAAATATACCAAATGAAGTCAGAAATTGTTGAAATTTTGTGATGTGCGTTTGAATGGTGCATTTTGAACACACAAAAAGTATGGAGTTCAAATAAGTTCAAAAAAATGAAATCCCTTTGTAAGAGGTGAGTTCTCGTTCGAAACCCTGATACTTCGAGAGAGATTGTCCGTTTTGTACACGAAGTGCATCCAGTTTTTGTCGTAGCCCTCTCAACTTTTTAACACATGCTATGTGGGTGAAATGATGATAGCATGCCAACTTTCAACATTTTTAGAGTTCATTTGTAGTGCTTTTCAATTTCAGGGTCAACTAGCTCAAAAAAATTAAGTAAATGCATGAAATATACCAAATGAAGTCAGAAATTGTTGAAATTTTGTGATGTGCCTTTGAATGGTGCAGTTTGAACACACAAAAATTATGGAGTTCAAATAAGTTCAAAAAAATGAAATCCCTTTGAAAGAGGTGAGTTCTCGTTCGAAACCCTGATACTTCGAGAGAGATTGTCCGTTTTGTACACGAAGTGCATCCAGTTTTTGTCGTAGCCCTCTCAACTTTCTTAACACATGCTATGTGGGTGAAATGATGATAGCATGCCAACTTTCAACATTTTCAGAGTTCATTTGTAGTGCTTTTCAATTTCAGGGTCAACTAGCTCAAAACAAATAAGTAAATGCACGAAATATACCAAATGAAGTCAGAAATTGTTGAAATTTCGTGATGTGCCTTTGAATGGTGCATTTTGAACACACAAAAAGTATGGAGTTCAAATAAGTTCAAAAAATGAAATCCCTTTGTAAGAGATGAGTTCTCGTTCGAAACCCTGATACTTCAAGAGAGATTGTCCGTTTTGTACACGAAGTGCATCCAGTTTTTGTCGTAGCCCTCTCAACTTTTTAACACGTGCTATGTGGGTGAAATGATGATAGCATGCCAACTTTCAACATTTTCAGAGTTCATTTGTAGTGCTTTTCAATTTCAGGGTCAACTAGCTCAAAAAAATTAAGTAAATGCACGAAATATACCAAATGAAGTCAGAAATTGTTGAAATTTTGTGATGTGCCTTTGAATGGTGCATTTTAAACACACAAAAAGTATGGAGTTCAAATAAGTTCAAAAAAATGAAATCCCTTTGAAAGAGGTGAGTTCTCGTTCGAAACCCTGATACTTCGAGAGAGATTGTCCGTTTTGTACACGAAGTGCATCCAGTTTTTGTCGTAGCCCTCTCAACTTTTTAACACATGCTATGTGGGTGAAATGATGATAGCATGCCAACTTTCAACATTTTTAGAGTTCATTTGTAGTGCTTTTCAATTTCAGGGTCAACTAGCTCAAAAAAATTAAGTAAATGCATGAAATATACCAAATGAAGTCAGAAATTGTTGAAATTTTGTGATGTGCCTTTGAATGGTGCAGTTTGAACACACAAAAAGTATGGAGTTCAAATAAGTTCAAAAAAATGAAATCCCTTTGAAAGAGGTGAGTTCTCGTTCGAAACCCTGATACTTCGAGAGAGATTGTCCGTTTTGTACACGAAGTGCATCCAGTTTTTGTCGTAGCCCTCTCAACTTTCTTAACACATGCTATGTGGGTGAAATGATGATAGCATGCCAACTTTCAACATTTTCAGAGTTCATTTGTAGTGCTTTTCAATTTCAGGGTCAACTAGCTCAAAACAAATAAGTAAATGCACGAAATATACCAAATGAAGTCAGAAATTGTTGAAATTTCGTGATGTGCCTTTGAATGGTGCATTTTGAACACACAAAAAGTATGGAGTTCAAATAAGTTCAAAAAATGAAATCCCTTTGTAAGAGATGAGTTCTCGTTCGAAACCCTGATACTTCAAGAGAGATTGTCCGTTTTGTACACGAAGTGCATCCAGTTTTTGTCGTAGCCCTCTCAACTTTTTAACACGTGCTATGTGGGTGAAATGATGATAGCATGCCAACTTTCAACATTTTCAGAGTTCATTTGTAGTGCTTTTCAATTTCAGGGTCAACTAGCTCAAAAAAATTAAGTAAATGCACGAAATATACCAAATGAAGTCAGAAATTGTTGAAATTTTGTGATGTGCCTTTGAATGGTGCATTTTAAACACACAAAAAGTATGGAGTTCAAATAAGTTCAAAAAAATGAAATCCCTTTGAAAGAGGTGAGTTCTCGTTCGAAACCCTGATACTTCGAGAGAGATTGTCCGTTTTGTACACGAAGTGCATCCAGTTTTTGTCGTAGCCCTCTCAACTTTTTAACACATGCTATGTGGGTGAAATGATGATAGCATGCCAACTTTCAACATTTTCAGAGTTCATTTGTAGTGCTTTTCAATTTCAGGGTCAACTAGCTCAAAACAAATAAGTAAATGCACGAAATATACCAAATGAAGTCAGAAATTGTTGAAATTTCGTGATGTGCCTTTGAATGGTGCATTTTGAACACACAAAAAGTATGGAGTTCAAATAAGTTCAAAAAAATGAAATCCCTTTGTAAGAGATGAGTTCTCGTTCGAAACCCTGATACTTCAAGAGAGATTGTCCGTTTTGTACACGAAGTGCATCCAGTTTTTGTCGTAGCCCTCTCAACTTTTTAACACGTGCTATGTGGGTGAAATGATGATAGCATGCCAACTTTCAACATTTTCAGAGTTTATTTGTAGTGCTTTTCAATTTCAGGGTCAACTAGCTCAAAAAAATTAAGTAAATGCACGAAATATACCAAATGAAGTCAGAAATTGTTGAAATTTTGTGATGTGCCTTTGAATGGTGCATTTTAAACACACAAAAAGTATGGAGTTCAAATAAGTTCAAAAAAATGAAATCCCTTTGTAAGAGATGAGTTCTCGTTCGAGACCGTGATACTTTGAGAGAGATTGTCCGTTTTGTACACGAAGTGCATCCAGTTTTTGTCGTAGCCCTCTCAAATTTTTAACACATGCTATGTGGGTGAAATGATGATAGCATGCCAACTTTCAACATGTTCAGAGTTCATTTGTAGTGCTTTTTAATTTCAGGGTCAACTAGCTCAAAACAAATAAGTAAATGCACGAAATATACCAAATGAAGTCAGAAATTGTTGAAATTTTGTGATGTGCCTTTGAATGGTGCATTTTGAACACACAAAAAGTATGGAGTTCAAATAAGTTCAAAAAAATGAAATCCCTTTGAAAGAGGTGAGTTCTCGTTCGAAACCCTGATACTTCGAGAGAGATTGTCCGTTTTGTACACGAAGTGCATCTAGTTTTTGTCGTAGCCCTCTCAACTTTTTAACACAGGCTATGTGGGTGAAATGATGATAGCATGCCAACTTTCAACATTTTGAGAGTTCATTTGTAGTGCTTTTCAATTTCAGGGTCAACTAGCTCAAAACAAATAAGTAAATGCACGAAATATACCAAATGAAGTCAGAAATTGTTGAAATTTTGTGATGTGCCTTTGAATGGTGCATTTTGAACACACAAAAAGTATGGAGTTCAAATAAGTTCAAAAAAATGAAATCCCTTTGTAAGAGATGAGTTCTCGTTCGAAACCCTGATACTTCGAGAGAGATTGTCCGTTTTGTACACGAAGTGCATCCAGTTTTTGTCGTAGCCCTCTCAACTTTTTAACACGTGCTATGTGGGTGAAATGATAATAGCATGCCAACTTTCAACATTTTCAGAGTTCATTTGTAGTGCTTTTCAATTTCAGGGTCAACTAGCTCAAAAAAAATAAGTAAATGCACGAAATATACCAAATGAAGTGAGAAATTGTTGAAATTTTGTGATGTGCCTTTGAATGGTGCATTTTGAACACACAAAAAGTATGGAGTTCAAAAAACCATATTATGAAATTAAATATTATCATTGGCGATTCATCTCTATTATGAAATTAAATATATCGAAAAACCATTGCAGAACATATGACCAAATTAATACAAGTTCATCATCACATTAAAGCCAAAGAACAGTAGTGATCAAATGTTATTATTGCAAAAAATAAATACATAAAGTTCTCTCATAAAACAACATACAACTATGTAAAATATTTAAATGCAACAACAAACGCGATCAAAATCGCAACTAAGGTAACAATTGACCCAACAACATAATGATACCAAGCCTCTTTATCAATGGCATATTTTCTAATATTCCTAATCTTCAAGCGCATTTCATCCATCTTCAAGCGCATTGCATCCATCTTCAACCGCATCGCATCGATCTTCATCTTGCGATCATCGATGACATCGGCGACATGCAACTCCAGTTCCATATTCTTATCCTCAATTATTTTCAATTTTTTCTTCAAGTATTTGTTTTCTTTTTCAACCAAATTTAACTTCTCGACAAGAATTTTTATGTGGGTTGGAATTTCCGGTTCACATACCTCCTAGATTAAAAAAATATATGTCACGTTGGTCGTCATAATTGTAATAAACACTAGATAAAACAAATAGTTATAAAAGATAATATATACCACATCCGAATCATAGACAGGACGAGGGCCGACGGAGGCGGATACCAAAACCATCGCACTATATAATAACAAAAAATAATGAAAGTGAGTAATTTATACAAGTATGTATCTAAATCGTACAAGTAAGATTTTTTTTCTTTTAAAAAGAAGATAAGAACAAGAGGCTCACCACGGTGGTGCTCGCGACGAGATCGGCACGGGGCGATCGACAATGGTGAGGACGGGCACGGGACGACACCCTACGATGTGCAGACTCTAAGAAGTTAATTTGAGCATTTGAAATGAGCTACACTAGCAGTGACAAATGAAAGGATGAAGTAGCTAACCTTTTAAAACACTTGTGCAGTTGGTGCACGGCCAAACCTAGACAAATATTAAGGAAAATGGAGCTTGGAGGTCGAGCTTGGAGAGGAGAAAGCTTAAGTAGAGTGGCTCGGGCATTTCATCGAACACGTCATGTGCATGAACTAGAGTGGCAAGAGCATGGCATGGTCACACTTCAACAACCAAAAAACTGGGGATATGGTGGGCAGGGGCGAGGGTTCATATAGGCAACACTATAGTCCCGGTTGGAGCGCCACGCCGGGACTAAAGGCCCCTGCTTCCCGCCTTCTGGTCTGCCGAAAAAGGGCCTTTAGTCCCGGGTCGTGGCTCCACCCGGGACTAAAGACCCCCTTTAGTCCCGGTTCTTGCCACGCCCCGGGACTAAAGGCCCCTGCTTCCCGCCTTCTGGTCTGCTGAAAAAGGCCTTTAGTCCCGGTTCGTGGCAAGAACCGGGACTAAAGGGGGTCTTTAGTCCCGGGTGGACGCACGAACCGGGACTAAAGATCCACATGTATAAGTGGGAGTTAGAAAATTTCGAACCCAAATCGTCCATTTCTCTTCTTCTTCCTCTCGTTCTCCTGCCCGGCGCGGCACCGCGACGAACTCGACGACGCCGTCAGGCTGCCCGCCATCCTGCTCGCCGCCGCCTACCGTCCTCCTCGCCGTCGCCGTCATCCTACTCGCCGCCGCCGTCCTCCTCGCCACGCGGCGCCCTCCTCGCCGCGTGCCGCCGTCCTCCTCGCCGCGCGCCGTCGACACCTCCGGCCGATAAGCCCCCCGCCCCCTCCTCCCCAACACTCCGGCCAGTAGAAGAAAATAAGAAAAAGGAGAAGAAAAGAAGAAAAAGGAGAAGAAAGGAAGAAAAAGGAGAAGAAAAGAAGAAAAAGAATAAGAAAGGAAGAAAAAGGAGAAGAAAGGAAGAAAAAGGAGAAGAAAGGAAGAAAAAGGGAAGGAGAAGAAAAGAAGAAAAAGGAGAAGAAAAGAAGAAAAAGGAGAAGAAAAGAAGAAAAAGGGAAGAAAGGAAAAAAAGGAGAAGAAAGGAAGAAAAAGGAGAAGAAAGGAAGAAAAAGGGAAGGAGAAGAAAAGAAGAAAAAGGAGAAGAAAAGAAGAAAAAGGGAAGAAAGGAAGAAAAAGGAGAAGAAAGGAAGAAAAAGGGAAGAAAAGAAGAAAAAGATTTTTGTTGTCATTTAATTCCTATTGTTATTAGGTTTGTGCTAGATTATTAGGGTTAGTAATATGTAGAATTAGGAAAAAGGAAAATAAGAAGAGGAGGAGAAGAAAATAAGAAAAAGGAGAATAAGAAGAGGAGGAGAGGAGAAGAAGAGGAAAAATAGAAGAAGAGGAGAAGTAGAAGAAGAGAAAAAATTAGAAGAGGAGGAGAGGAGAAGTAGAAGAAGAGAAGAGGAGAAGTAGTAGAAGAAGAGGAGAATTAGAAGTAGAAGAAGTAGAAGAAGAGGAGAAATAGAAGAAGAGGAATAATTAGTTTAGGGTTACAAGAAGAAGAAATTTTTTTTGTCATTTAATTTTGCTATTGTATAGTGTATATGCTTAAGTGTTAATAGTGTTTCTTAGATTATTGCTTAATTTTGCTATTGTATATGCTTAAGTGTTAATAGTTTAATTTTGCTATTGTATATGCTTAAGTGTTAATAGTTTATTTTTAGCAAGAAAATTAATAGAACTAGTTTAATTTTGCTATTGTATATGCTTAAGTGTCTCGGACTGGGCTCCGCCCGGCTGGTATTTTAGAGTTTAGGTTCTAGCCAAGACCTGGGACGAAAGGACCTCCTATATAAAATGACACTTCGAAGTTTCCAACCCCTCTTATATAGTTTGTTAGTTTATTAGTTAATCAAATGTCCGTTTTTTGCAGAACTATGGATCCACATATCAGGAACCTCGAAGAGGAAGAACTTCTCGAAGATATAATCAAAGACGGCCCCGACGTTGAACCAGCTGAATCTCCGTCATCATATCTAAACGCCTCCGGATATGGAATGGAGGTCGAGCGACACGAAGATGAAGCCGATGGGGCAGGAGATAGGTCCAATGATGGAGAAGGTGATAGCTCCACTGATGGAGAAGCCGGTGGAGAAGCCGGTGAAGAAATAATAAAGTTCAGCGAGGTATACATATGAAGTTCGACAATCACTTGTAATATGTTAAAAATATTGGAGATAGCTCTATATTGTATACATATACATTCATTTGACGAATGTTTCTCCCTCTTAGGCCTCCACATCGAGCAAAGCTACGAAACGAGGCCCAACTAGAAAGTTGGATGCACGGACGCATTACACCTTTGAGGTGATATTGCCTACAGGCGAACCCAAGCTTCCTAAGAATGCTGCTGACACATTCAAGTAGCAATGCGGAGTTCTCGTTAGTGATCACGTCCCGATCAGCGTTCGGGAGTGGAACAAGCACAAAGGGGCAGCCGATAATGACTATGTCGCCGAAAGGTACAAAGATAATCTTTGGAATGATCTCATGTCACATTTCAACCTGCCAGAATGTGAGAATGAAGATGCCGCAGACAAACTGAGGGCCAAAGTCAAGAAGTGGACTCTAAAGAAGATGGCCGAACTGTTCCGTAGCTGGAAGAAGAAGCTATGGAAAAACTATCTGAAGACAAAGAAAGTGCCAGTATTCGAGGGGTATCTAGCCAAGCAGGCGAATCACTGGAAGGCATTTCAAGAGTACAAGGAGTCAGAAGATGCCCAGGCATTATCAGAAAAGAACAAGATAAATGCCGACAAGAAGAAATATCACCACAAGCTGGGGCCAGGGGGCTATGAGACTGCCATCCCAAAGTGGGATAAGAAAGAGCAAGATCTGCTAGATAAAGGCATCGTACCCAAGGACAACACCGCCTCCGAGTCGTCGCAGGTCACCTACACCTCCATTACCTCCAAGCCCTTCACATGATGTCGGCCAGCACAACACGAGTCCATCTCGATCACCGCCGCCGGACTTAGATCGTCCGTCTCTGCCGCCGCCCGCTCCGAATACTAAGCGGGAGCGTGCCACCAAGAACGCTCCGCCGATGAGTCCTAAGCGACGGTGCCCCCCAAAGCGCAAACGGTCGCCCCTCCCAAAGGTACGTCATGCTAATCTTCCTAGCAGACCTTATGATCGTACCCCCGAGGAAAACGCCAGGATAGCAAAGGAACATCATGATGCGCAGATGAAAAAGAAGGAACCCGAGCCCCGCCCGGAATACACCGAGAAGCAAATAGCATTTGCAAAATACTTCACGACCCTTCCATCACAGTATGACTTACACCATAAGCCTGGTGACTATACACACACATTGCAGAAGGAAGTGAAAAAGAGCAGATCACCTCCAAGCCCTCCACATGACGTCGGCCAGCACAACACGAGTCCATCTCGATCACCGCCGCCGGACTTGGGTCGTCCGTCTCCGCCGCCGCCCGCTCCGGATACTAAGCGGGAACGTGCCACCAAGAACGCTCCGCCGACGATTCCTAAGCGACGGAGCCCCCCAAAGCGCAAACGGTCGCCCCTCCCAAAGGTACGTCATGCTAATCTTCCTATCAGACCTTATGATCGTAACCCCGAGAAAAACGCCAGGATAGCAAAGAAATATCATGATGCGCAGATGAAAAAGAAGGAACCCGAGCCCCGCCCGGAATACACCGAGAAGCAAATAGCATTTGCAAAATACTTCATGACCCTTCCATCACAGTATGACTTACACCATAAGCCTGATGACTATACACGCACATTGCAGAAGGAAGTGAAAAAGAGCAGATCACGTGCAAGTGCAAGTGGGAGCAAATCAAGTTCAACTACAAGCAAGAAAAAATCAGACATTCCTCAGCTTGGACAACAGGCCAAACAGTCGATCCCACCCCTCAAGGTGTTAACCGAGAATGTTCCCCCTCCGGTGCAGGGGCTAGCTTTTGAAATAGCAAAGGAGTTGGCGGCTGAATGTGGTGTCTCGGTTGAAGATTTGATGGCTTCCCAAGACGACAGGATACCCAAGGCTGTGGTAGCCCCTAAGCCACAGTTTGTCATGGGTGAGCCTTTGGTCAGCAAAGATGATCTCCTAACAAATATGCGTTACTTGCATCAATGGTACTTAAGTGAATCAAAGAATGGGAGAACGATGATCGTGCTGAGTGTCCCACGGGAGTACTACGGCCGCCCCAAACAAATCCATATCGACTTTGATGAACTCTTCCAGATGTACAATGGCGACGCCCTCGACAAATCGCTTATGAGTTGCTATTGTCTGTAAGTTTTTCAATTCGTTGTCTACATATAACTTGTTTAGTTATTTCAATTCATTGTCTATATATAACTTGTACTCTATTATGCAGAATGAAGATTCTGGATTGTAAAAGTAAGAGCATCCTAAATATTGGGTTTATTGACCCAGATAAAATACATATAGCGACGCTAACTGATTATCCCAAGGAGACGGAGGAAAACCTTCTAAGGTTTCTAACAGATGAAAATTTCTGTGACCACATACTGTTTCCATACAACTTCAGGTGAGGGTCTTTACTCTGTTGTGTCCATTCACTTATAAGTGTAATTGATAAGTTACTGACACACACACATATATATATATACATGTGCAGCTTCCATTGGATTCTGTTGGACATTCAAATTGATAAGGGAAGAGTTGATGCCTTCGACCCATTATCGAGACCCTTGGAACAGTTCCAAAGCCTGCAGGACATGCTCCAAGGGTAATTTCAATCATTCTTGCGCTCTATCGGTCTCTTTCGATGATTTTCTGATATATCAATTAATGAAAAACTTAGCAAATCATTATCCTTGTCGGGCAGGGTTTGGAAGCGGTTCAAGTGCGTGACTCCCGGTAAGTTTCCTGAGAAGCTGACCATTAGAGCGGCTCAGGTAAGTAGTAGTATGATATACTTCTATTTTCAATACATTTATGATGCTAGATTATTATTTTGATTATATATATTCTATTCTCGTAAAGTGCGACCAGCAGCCATGGGGAACGCATCTATGCGGATACTATGTTTGCGAGACCATTCGCACGTTTACCTCTGAGCACAAGGATCACAGATTCGACGTAAGCAATGAACATTCACACCTCTTTTTTACCCATCATTCTTTGTTATCATGATTGATATTCATATTCATCTCCTCTTCTTATATAGCACACGGCCATGACGACGAAGGTCCTACCAGAGCAACGCGCGATTGCTGTTGCAGAGGAGCTTGCGACCTTTCTCAGGACGGAATCTATAGATGACAAAGGACGATTTAGTGTAGCTAGGGGCCATTAGTGATGTTCGTCCATGTAATCGAATAGACGGGCTCTAGTCCCGATAATTCAGTTCTCCATATAATTGTATATATATGCTCGCTTGTAAGATAAGTTAATCTTATACATATATGCATAATTATTTCTATTTAAATTATATGAAAACTAATTTCCGAACACCAAACGAGGCATCACGTTAATCTCCCGAACACCTAAACCCTAAAACCCTAAAACCCAAAAATAGTTTCATTCAAAAAAAACCCCAAAAATAAGCAAAATCTGAAACTCTTTAGTCCCGGTCCATGTAACGAACCAGGACTAAAGGGCCTGCCCCTGGGGCGCTATGAGGCGCCCACGTTGAGCACCTTTAGTCCCGGCTTGTAACAGGGCCGGGACTAAAGGTTAGGCCTTTAGTCCCGCCCCTTTAGTCCTGGTTGGTGAACCGGGACTAAACCCCCTTATGGGCCGGGGCTAAAGGCCCCGTCCCCACTAGTGGACAGAATCTTAAATAATTCACTGCGGAAGAATGGAATGATGGCAGGGGCTAATTTTTGGTGGACAAGGATGATTTATCATAATGAACTACTCTGCAAAATTTCAGCTCAAGGGACACAAGGAATCAAGCACTTCCTTTGCAAACAGAAAATTTGAACGGAATCTGCAAAGGGATATTGTGCTCAATTTTTGATCTGGGGAACTTGATCTCTTAATGGAAATGATGAATATATGCATATGAGAAGCTCCACAAATTAGTTGAGATTTTTCCTCGCTACCAAAATGGTAGTTCCTTTGGAAAGGCCACAAATTGGAATATTGGCTTTAAATAGGAAAAAGGCATTTTCCCTAATCAGTGGTAGCCAATATTTTATGAGAGATTCATATGATCACAAAGAATATCTCTGCAAGTTTTCTTGGCCGTGGGAGATGGATAGATATTTTCTTGGATTTAATTCCTTAGAAAGGCAGAAATAGGAATTAATTCTAGAAAAGAAATATTGCATAAGACTTGGCAATATTTTTGCACATCTGGGGTCTATGAGGGAATAATGAGCTCTGGGAGAAATTGGAGGATCAACACAGCAAGGGACATGATGTCTCCTTTGAAAACACAACGACAGGATTCCCAGTTCCAATATTTTGGAGCTAGGGTTTCCAAGAGGTTCGGGGTTTTCTCAGGGAGAACAAACTGGCACAAGGACATGGGAAATGCACAGAGAGGTTGAGGATAGACTGGGTTCACCTGGTCATTTGCCAAATTCCGGAGGAAAAAACCGGGAGAGAGAAGCTAGGAAGGAATAACAACACAAAAATCGATAACCCAATTTTTGGGGTGTTACATTGAGTATACCTTCAATGGTAAGCATCTCTGTGCTAATTATATCAACTATACAATTCATGCTCGACCTTTCGGTCTCATGTGTTCGAGGCCATGTCTGCACATGCTAGGCTCATCAAGTTTAACCTGAATGTTCCGCGTGTGCTACTGTTTCGCACCCGTTGTATGTGAGTGTTGAGTCTATCACACCCGATCATCACGTGGTGTCTCGAAACGACGAACTATCGCAACGGTGCACAGTCGGGGAGAACACAATTTCATCTTGAAATTTTAGTGAGAGATCACCTTATAATGCTACTGTCGTTCTAAGCAAAATAAGGTGCATAAAAGGATTAACATCACATGCAATTCATAAGTGACATGATATGGCCATCATCTTGTGCTTCTTGATCTCCATCACCAAAGCACCGGCATGATCTTCTTGTCACCGGCGCCACACCATGATCTCCATCATCATGATATCCATCATTTTTCCGCCATCGAGGTTGTCGTGCTATCTATGCTATTACTACTAAAGCTACGAATTAGCAAAATAGTAAACGCATCTGCAAACACAAACGTTAGTTTTAAGACAACCGTATGGCTCCTGTCGGCTGCCGTAGCATCGACGTGCAAGTCGATATTAACTATTACAACATGATCATCTCATACATCCAATATATCACATCACGTTATTGGCCATATCATATCACACGGATACCCTACAAAAACAAGCTAGACGTCCTCTAATTTGTTGTTGCATGTTTTACGTGGTTGCTATGGGTATCTAGTATGATCGCATCTTACTTACGCAAAAACCACAACGGAGATGTGCAAATTGCTATTTAACCTCTCTCCAAGGACCGCCTCGGTCAAAACCAATTCAACTAAAGTTGAAGAAACAGGCACCCGCCAGTTATCTTTATGCAACGATTTGCATGTTAGTCGATGAAACTAGTCTCTCATAAGCGTACGAGTAATGTCGGTCCTGGCCGCTTCAATCCAATAATGTCGCCGAATCGAGAAAAGACTAAGGAGGGCAGCGAATCAAACATCAACGCCCACAAAATCTTTTGTGTTCTACTCGAGATAACATCTACGCATGAACCTAGCTCATGATGCCACTGTTGGGGAACGTTGCATGGGAAACAAAAAAATTCCTACGCACACGAAGACTTATCATGGTGATGTCCATCTACGAGTGGATATTAGATCTACGTACCCTTGTAGATCGCACAGCGGGAAACATTAAGAAACGTGGTTGATGTAGTGGAACGTCTTCACGTCCCTCGAACCGTCCCACAAACCGTCACGCGATTCGTCCCGCGAACCGTCCCGCGATCCATTCCGATCTAGTGCCGAACGAAGGGCACCTCCGCGTTCAGCACACGTACAGCTCGATGATGATCTCGGCCTTCTTGATCCAGCAAGAGAGATGGAGAATTAGATGAGTTCTCCGGCAGCGTGATGGCGCTCCGGTGGTGGTGATGATCTACTCCTGCAGGGCTCCGCCCGAGCTCCGCAGAAATCCAATCTAGAGGTAAAACTACGTGGTATAGGTTTGAGTTGCACGTGGCAAAGTTGTGTCTCAAATCAGCCCTAAACCACCAATATATATAGGAGGGAGGGGGAGGGCTATCCTTGAGGCACAAGGCCTCAAGGGTGTGCCGGCCAAGGGAGGAGGAGGACTCCTCCTCCAATTAGGTTTGGGAAGGAGGAGTCCCCCTCTTCCTTCCCACCTCCCTCTTTCCCTTTTTCTTTTATTTTTTGTTGGTATTTTCTTATGTGGCGCCATGGGCCCCTTGGGCTGACTCCACCAGCCCACTAAGGACTTGTGGCGCCACCCTAGTGCCTTGGGATCACTCTCGGGTGGGTGGGCCCCTCCCGGTGAACTCCCGGAACCCAATCGTCACTCCCTGTACACTACCGGAATTGCCCGAAACTTTCCGGTGACCAAATGAAACCATCCTATATATCAATCTTCGTTTCCGGACCATTCGTAAACCCTCTGACGCCCGTGATCTCATCCGGGACTCCGAACAACATTCGGGAACCACACACATAACTCAACTATACTAAAACATCGCCAAACCTTAAGTGTGCAGACCCTGCGGGTTCGAGAACTATGTATACATGCCCCGAGGCACTCCTCGGTCAATATCCAATAGCGGGACCTGGATGCCCATATTGGATCCTACATATTCTCCGAAGATCTTATCGGTTCAACCTCGGCGTCAAGGATTCGTATAATCCCGTATGTCATTCCCTTTGTCCTTCGGTATGTTACTTGCCCGAGATTCGATCGTCGGTATCCGCGTACCTATTTCAATCTCGTTACCGACAAGTCTCTTTGCTCGTTCTTTAATAAAACATCACGTGACTTACACTTAGTCACATTGCTTGCAAGGCTTGTGTGTGATGTTGTATTACCGAGTGGGCCCGAGATACCTCTCTGTCACACGGAGTGACAAATCCCAGTCTTGATCCATACTAACTCAACGGACACCTTCGGAGATACCTGTAGAGCACCTTTATAGTCACTCAGTTACGTTGCGACGTTTGATACACACAAGGTATTCCTCCCGTGCCAGTGAGTTATATGATCTCATGGTCATAGGAATAAATACTTGACATGCAGAAAACAATAGCAATAAAATGACACGATCAATATGCTACGTTCATAGTTTGGGTCTAGTCCATCACATGATTCTCCTAATGATGTGATCCCGTTATCAAGTGACAACACTTGTCTATGGTCAGGAAACCTTGACCATCTTTGATCAAGGAGCTAGTCAACTAGAGGCTTACTAGGGACAGTGTTTTTTCTATGTATCCACACATGTATTTACGTTTCCAATCAATACAATTATAGCATGGATAATAAACGATTATCAGGAACAAATAAATATAATAATAACTAATTTATTATTGCCTCTAGGGCATATTTCCAACACCGGTCGCGCCAGTAGGCCGCCTGGGAGGCCCCTGGCCCCCTCTGGCCCATCTTCGGTGATCCGGAAGCTTCTGTTTCGCTGATTTTTTATATATTTTTCTGGATTTTTTCGGGCGTCGGAAAATTGTGTAAAAGCCCTTGCAAAATAGACATTAGCAGACAGAAATTGGCACTGGGTGCACTGAGTTAGTAGGTTAGTCCAAATATGTGTAAAATGTTATAAAAGTGTAGCAAAACATATAACAATGTCACCGAAAAGATCATGGAACAAGTAGAAATTATTTATGCGTTTGGGACGTATCAGCTGGCCAGGGAGATCAGCGTCCAACGCATCCTCTGCTTCGGCGACTCTGACCTGGTGGTGCAGCAACTCACTGGCGAATTGGAAGCCACATACACGAACATGGCCAGCTATCGCTTCCTAGTCCAGCAGCCCATCGGCGGTTTCAAGGGTTGTGAGTTTCATCACATCCTGTGAGCCGGCAATGAGGTTGCCGACGTGAGCACAGTGAGCACGTCCGCTGTGAAGTCTGCAGGGGCGGGGGCCCAACAGATCCAAAGGTGTTCCGCCACCAACACCATCATCAACAATGAGCTCGTGAAGCGCAGCATGTCTGGAGTCTTCTAGTGCTGCATCGAGCGGGACAAAGGCCACGAGATCCTCCTCGACATCCACCAGGGCGAGAACAGCCACCACGCTGCCTCGCGCTCCCTCGTTGACAAGGCATTCCTCCACGGGTTCTGCTGCCTGACTGCTCTAAAGGACGCCAAGGAGCTAGTCGACAAGCGCAATGGCTGCCAACGCTTCAAGGCACACAGCCACCAGCCGGTTGCGGCTGTGCAATCGGCTATGGTGCATGCGATCCACCCACCGATGTGGAGTTCAATTCACCTTGAGTCATCCTATACACTAAGGCCGACACCAAGGAGGCTAGAGAAGGCTGCATCGGCCTCCTCGAGGAGGCACGCGAGCTAGCGCTGTCTAGGACAACCATTAACCAATAGGCCCTGTGCCGCTACCACAACCGGCGGGTCAAGCAACTCTCATTCCGAGAGGGCGACCATGTGCTCCGGCTGATCCAACAGAAAGTCGGCCAGCACAAGTTGTCTTCCCCCATGGGAGGTCCCGTTCATCATCAACAAAGCTCTGAGCAATAATGCCTACTATTTGATAGATGCTCAGAAGTTTAGAAAGAACAAGAAGGACTCCTCCGCTCGTTTTACATTTGAAAAGTGTACGTATGTATCTTCCCAACTTTCAATCAATGAACAACCAGCACCCTGGAACAGGACTCAGGGACTGCCTTTCCATCTTAACTATGGTTAAGTTTTTATTCTGCGTCGGCTGCTGCTACTTCAACAAAAGACCTTCCAACGGCGCCAGAAATACGTGCTGACGGGAGACGTCTTGATTGTCCTCAACAACGGCACCAGGAATACTTTTGCTACGGCTACGCCTTTAGGGCCTTCCTAGGCAAATATGCAAAGGATTTCCCCGCGGCATTGGAGCCTTGCGTTGGTGTTCCCTCTAGACGGAAAGGGTGATGTAGCGCAGCGATGGTAAGTATTTCCCTCAGTTTTGAGAACCAAAGTATCGATCCAGTGAAGGAGTATCACAAGTGCCTGCACAAACACAAAAAGCTTGCTCCAAACGCTATGAACGGGTTGTCAATCCCTTATAGATTGTTCGTCAAGTGAGAACTGAAAGCAACAAAGTAACAAAGCAAAGTAAAAGCGAAAGTGGACACGATAGGTGTGAATAGACCCGGGGGCCGTAGTGTTTACTAGTGGCTTCTCTCATGAAAGCAAGTAGACGGTGGGTGAACAAATTACTGTCGAGCAATTGATAGAACCGCGCAAAGTCGTCACGTCATATATGTCAATGATTATATCTATAGGCATCATGTCCAAAACAAGTAGACCGATACTTTCTGCATCTACTACTATTACTCCACACGTCGACCGCTATCCAGCATGCATCTAGTGTATTAAGTCCAAAAGAACAGAGTAACGCCTTAAGCAAGATGACATGATGTAGATGGACAATCTCATATCTACGACAGAGCCCACCTTGTTACCCTTGATGGCAACTACATGATGTGTGCCTTGCTGCCCCTACTGTCACTGGGAAAGGTCACCACATGGTAAGAACCCAAAACCAAGCACTTCTCCCATTGCAAGAATCATAGATCTAGTTGGCCAAACAAAACCCAAGACTCGGAGAGACTTACAAGGATATCAAATCATGCATATAAGAAATCAGCAAAGACTCAAATATACATCATAGATAATCTGATCACAAATCCACAATTCATCGGATCTCGACAAACACACCGCCAAAGAGGATTACATCGGATAGATCTCCATGAAGATCATGGAGAACTTTGTATTGAAGATCCAAGAGAGAGAAGAAGCCATCTAGCTACTAACTACTGACCCGTAGGTCTGAAGTGAACTACTCACGAGTCATTGGAGGGGCGATGATGTTGATGTAGAAGCCCTCCAACTCCAAAGTCCCCTCCGGCAGGGCACCGGGAAGGGTCTCCACATGAGATCTCGCGGAAACGGAAGCTTGCGGTGACGGAAAAGTATTTTCGTGGATCCCTTGATTTTTTTCTATATTTGAGGGAATATATAGGCGCATGATCTAGGTCAGGGGGGTGGCGCCAGGGAGGCCACAAGCCTGCCCACCACCGGCCCCCCTGGTGGCGGATGGGGGGCTTGTGGGATCCCTGTAGCCCTCCTGGCTTGGCCCACAAGCCCCCTGATCTTCTTCCGTTCGGGAAAAAATCATTTCAGGGATTTTATTCCGTTTGGACTCCCTTCCAAAATCAGATCTGAAAAGAGCCAAAAACACACAAAAAACAGGAACTCGCACTTGGCACTGAATTAATAAGTTAGTCCCAAAAAAGATATAAAAGGTACATAAAACATCCAAAGATGACAAGATAACAGCATGAAACCATCAAAAATTATAGATACATTTGAGACGCATCAAGCATCCCCAAGCTTAACTCCTGCTCGTCCTCGAGTAGGGAAGTGATAAAGAATGAATTTTTGATGCTTTCATGCTACCTAGCATAGATGTCCCTTGTAACTCCTCTTATGTGACGTGAATGTTCAGATCCATTAGATTCAAAACAATAGTTTTCTATTGACGTGGAAACAATAATAATTCAAGCAAACTAGCAAGGTAATCATGAACTTTCAAAATAACAAGGCCAAAAGAAAGTTATCCCTACAAAAGCATATAGTCTGGCTATGCTCTATCATCATTGCACAACAAATTTAAATTATGGACAACCCCGTTATTGGCCAAGTAATTGTTTCACACCTTTACTTTCTCAAACCTTTTCAACTCTCACGCAATACATGAGTGTGAGCCATGGTTTTAGCACTATAAGTGGTGTGGAGTGTGGTGGAGGTTGCAAGACAAAAAAAGGAGAAGATGCTCACATTATCTAGGCGTATCAATGAGTTGTGGAGATGCTCATCAATAGATATCAATGTGAATGAGTAGGGATTGCCATACAAATTATGCACTAGAGCTAAGAGTATGTGAAATCTCTTAAAGAAAACTAGTGGGTGTGCATCCAACTTGCTTGCTCACGAAGACCTAAGGCAATTTTTGGAAGCCTATCATTGGAATATACAAACCAAGTTATATAATGAAAATTTCCCACTAGCTATATGGTGGTGACAAAACGAGAGACTCTCAATCATGAAGATCATGGTGCTCAATATGCACAAGTGTGGAAAAGTGGTAACATTGTCCCTTCTCTCTTTTTCTCTCTTTTTTTATTATTTTTTTGGTGGGCTCTTTGGCCTCTTTTTCTTTATTTTTATTTTTTTTATTTTGGTGGGCTTATTTGGCCTCTTTTATTTCCTCACATGGGACAATGCTCCATCAATGATGATCATCACACTTACAACTAAAAACTTAGAGCAACGATGACTCTATATGGAATGCCTTCGGTAGTGTACCGTGACAATGATCTAGCATGGCATAGAAATTAATGGAAACATCATGCTAGCTATCTTACGATCATGCAATGGCAATGTAGACGTGGTGGCACATGTCATGGTGGTAGTTGCATGGCAATATATCTTGGAATGACTTTGAAAAAGCCATAGTAGGTAGGTATGGTGGCTGTTTTGAGGGAGGCTAATGGTGGGTTTTGTGCACCGGCGAAAGTTCCACGACACTAAGAAGATAGTGATGGTGGAAGGTGAAAGTGCATCTAAACCATGGACTCAACATTAGTCATGAAGAACTCATATACTTGTTGCAAAAGATTTAGTAGTAATCAAAACAAAGCATTCAACGCATACTCCTAGGGGAAGGGTGGCTAGGTATAAACCATCGCGCGATCCCGACCACCACGCAAAGGATGACAATCAATAGACTAATCATGCTCAGATTTCATGACAGTTCACCATACGTGCATGCTACAGGAATCACTAACTTCAACACAAGTATTTCTAGATCCACAACACCTTACTAGTATAACTTCAATATTACCATAAACACAACTCAAAACTAATTAAGATGAATCAAACTTCTCTAACTATTCAATGCAGATGAAGGTGGAAGTTTTTGTATCCCTTTGGATAACTACCCCTTTTGAGACTACTTTCAAAGCATAGATCAACTACCAAGCTACGCACCGCTGTGCTCTAAAAGATATAAGTGAAGCACATAGAGCAAAAGTATCTAGCTCAAAAGATATAAGTGAAGCACATGTGAGTTGAATTGTCTACCAAAGGATATAAGTGAAGCTCGACAAAATCATGGTGAGTGCATGTCTCTCTCTCAAGGTGTGCAGCATGGATGATTGTGACACAACAAAAATAAAAGACTCCTACGATACAGGACGCTCCAAGCAAAAACACATAACATGTGGTTAATAAAAATATAGCCCCAAGTAACGTTACCGATGGATTGAAGACGAGAGAGGGGATGCCTTCCCGGGGCATCCCCAAGCTTAGGCTTTTACCGCATCCTTGAATCTCTTGGGGTGCCTTGGGAATCCCCAAGCTTGAGCTCTTGCCACTCTTTATCTCTTTGTCCACAAGAACTTCACCCAAAACTTGAAAACTTCACAACACGAAACTTAAACGGAAACTCGTGATAACATTAGTATGAGAAAGCAAACCACCACTTCCTTAGGTACTGTAGCAAACTTAAATTCTACTTATGCTGATGTTGGGTTACTGTATTTTCAATCTTTCATGGCTAATAACCCCCGATACTATCCATAGTTTCATCAAAATAAGCGACCAACACAACAAAAACAGAATCTGTTAACAGCAGACCAGTCTGTAGCAATCTGTATATTTCGTATACTTCTGGTACTTCAAAAATTCTGAAAACTTACGACAGTCTGAAGAATTTGCGTAGAAATCAGCAGAAATAAGAATAAACTCCAAAGATCTTACAGAAAAAGAAAACAAAAAATCTTTTCTTGAGCAGAAAGTTTCTGTCTTTTCCAGCATGACCAAATGATCATCCCCAAGACTAATCATAACGGTTTTGCTTGGCACATACGCAAAAAGAAACACAAAAGACACAATCATAACGGAATTATGAGAGTGTGGAAAACACAAAACAGAAAGAAAAAGGATAGATTCGTCGGGTTGCCTCCCAACAAGCGCTATTGTTTAACGCCCTTAGCTAGGCATTCAATGATGCTCTCACAAAAGACAAGAATTGAAGCACAACGAGAGCATCATGAAGCATGTGAAAATCACATCTAAGTCTAACATACTTCCTATGCATAGGAATTTTATAGGAAAACAGATTGTCAAGACAACCAATAGCTGCCATATGCAAGGAAGAAGAAAGAGACAATAGCAATCTCCACATAATGAGAGGTAATTTGGTAACATGAAAGTTTCTACCAAAATATTTTCCTCTCTCATAGCAATTACATGTGGGATCATATTCAAATTCAACAATATAGCCATCCCATAGGATATTCTTTTCATGATCCACATGCATGCAAAGTTGACACTCTTCAAAAATAGTGGGATTATCATCAACTAAAGTCATGACTTCTCCAAACCCACTTTCAATGTTATTGCAAATATCATATTCATCATGAGGTTTGAATAAATTTTCAAGATCACAAGAAAGATCATCACCCCAATCATGATTATTGCAACAAGTAGTGGACAAAGAAAAACTAGCATCCCCAAGCTTAGGGTTTTGCATATTTTTAGCATGATTGTCACTAATAGAATTTATAGTGAAACCATTGCAATCATGCTTTTCATCCAAGGAGCTCTCGTGAATCACTTCATAAGTTTCTTCATCACGATTTTCAGATTCACGCATCTCAATCAAAACTCCTTAAAAGATAGTCAAGTGCACTCAACTCACTGACAATTCGTTCCACATAAGTGGGTCTCTTAAAGAGATTAGCTAGTGGATGAGGATCCATAGCACTAGATTTTCAGCAAGCGAAGATGCAAGCATATTGAAGGCACATGGCACACAAGCGAACAGAAAGCAAGCGAGAGAAAAGGGCGAACGAAAAAGGCAAAAGGCAAAAGAAAACGGCAAGTGTGAATTGGGGGAGAGGAAAACAAGAGGCAACTGGCAAAAAAGTAAATGCAGGAGATGAGTTTGTGAGACCTACTTGGATAGATCTCTCCTTCCCCGGCAACGGCGCCAGAAATACTTCTGCTACTGCAACAAAAGACCTTCTAATGGCGCGAGAAATACGTGCTGACGGGAGACGTCTTGATTCTCCTCAGCAACAGCACTAGGAATCCTTCTGCTACGGCTACGCCATTAGGTACTTCCTAGGAAAATATGCAAAGGATTTCCCCGCGGACTTGGAGCCTTGCATTGGTGTTCCCTCGAAGCGGAAAGGGTGATGTAGCGCAGCGATGGTAAGTATTTCCCTCAGTTTTGAGAACCAAGGTATCGATCCAGTGAAGGAGTATCACAAGTGCCTGCACAAACACAAAAATCTTGCTCCCAACGCTATGAAGGGGTTGTCAATCCCTTATAGATTGTTCGCCAAGTGAGAACTAAAAGCAACAAAGTAACAAAGCAAAGTAAAAGCGAAAGTGGAAACGATAGGTGTGAATAGACCCGAGGGCCGTAGTGTTTACTAGTGGCTTCTCTCATGAAAGCAAGTAGACGGTGGGTGAACAAATTACTGTCGAGCAATTGATAAAACCGCGCAAAGTCATGACGTCTTCTATGGCAATGATTATATCTATAGGCATCACGCCCAAAACAAGTAGACCGATACTTTCTGCATCTACTACTATTACTCCACACATCGACCACTATCCAGCATGCATCTAGTGTATTAAGTCCAAAAGAAAAGAGTAACGCCTTAAGCAAGATTACATGATGTAGATGGACAATCTCATATCTACGACAGAGCCCACCTTGTTACCCTTGATGGCAACTACACGATGTGTGCCTTGCTGCCCCTACTGTCACTGGAAAAGGTCACCACATGGTAAGAACCCAAAACCAAGCACTTCTCCCATTGCAAGAATCATAGATCTAGTTGGCCAAACAAAACCCAAGACTCGGAGAGACTTACAAGGATATCAAATCATGCATATAAGAAATCAGCAAAGACTCAAATATATATCAGAGATAATCTGATCACAAATCCACAATTCATCGGATCTCGACAAACACACCGCTAAAGAGGATTACATCGGATAGATCTCCATGAAGATCATGGAGAACTTTGTATTGAAGATCCAAGAGAGAGAAGAAGCCATCTAGCTACTAACTACGGACCCGTAGGTCTGAAGTGAACTACTCACGAGTCATTGGAGGGGCGATGATGTTGATGTAGAAGCCCTCCAACTCCAAAGTCCCCTCCGGCAGGGCACCGGGAAGGGTCTCGAGATGAGATCTCGCGGAAACGGAAGCTTGCAGCGACGGAAAAGTATTTTCGTGGATCCCTTGATTTTTTTTATATTTTAGGGAATATATAGACGCAGGATCTAGGTCAGGGGGCGCTAGGGAGGCCACAAGCCTCCCCACCGCCGCCCCCCTGGTGGCGGATGGGGGCTTGTGGGATCCCTGTAGCCCTCCTGGCTTGGCCCACATGCCCCCTGATCTTCTTCCATTCGGGAAAAAATCATTTCGGGGATTTTAGTCCATTTAGACTCCGTTCCAAAATCAGATCTGAAAAGAGCCAAAAACACAGAAAAAAACAGGAACTAGCACTTGGCACTGAATTAATAAGTTAGTCCCAAAAAAGATATAAAAGGTACAAAAAACATCCAAAGATGACAAGATAACAGCATGAAACCATCAAAAATTATAGATACGTTTGAGACGTATTAGGTGCCCCCAAGTCGGCTCGGCCAACCTGGGGACTGTCGGCTCTCCCAATCCCCACCCCAGCTCGGCAAAGTACCATAGCCCCTCCTCCTCGATGGCTTAACCCTAGTCGGCTGCACACCACAACTTGGTTTTCCAGACGGCAGGCGCACACGCAAAAGGGGGCGGGTTATATGGGAAATATTGACAAGGGGTGGGCCGGGTCCGGCCGCACTGTCTAGACCATTCAAAAATCTAACTTGCAAAAATATAAAGTACCAACACCCCGCCTCCGGCGCCCCACTCCTTGCCCGACCCAGTCCGCAAGCCGGCTGGCCAGCAAGAAAAAAGGCAAAGAAGTAGGGCACATGGGAAAAAAGGATTCAGAGCAAGGAAAGATAATGAACAAAAGGACAGACAGCAACGGGTTAAAACTAAAAGTGTGGTGCTTAAATAAAAAGATAAATGCACAAAGCCGAGAATACGTTACAATACACACCAAGTGGGGGGACTTGTTCATAACAAACTTTAGATTCTAAGGAAAACAAGAAAGATAACATACGGCTATAACAGTGTCGCCTCCCAGTCCCAGCCGACATGGTCGTCTAGCTCGTCTAAGCGTTGGGAGACGGCGGTGCTTCCTGGCCAGCCTCCATCTCGCTAGACGGCGGCACCTCAGCATCACCAGCCGGCGGCGCTCCGCCATCACTAGTCGGCGGCACCTCCGTGTCGCCAGCCGGTGGCGCTCCGCCATCCCCAGTCGGCAGCACCTTGCCATCGCCAACAGGCGGCTAAATCCCTTGGGCGGAATACTTGGCCGCCCCCAGCAGCCATCTTGGCAGCTCCTTGATTGCCTTCGGGCTCCTCTGAGTTGGACGCCACCTCTTCGTTGTCGACGATGATTGGAACGCCGTAGTCGTCCTTTGGGAGCGGCACGCCATCTTTGTCAAGCTCGGGGAAGTAGTTGTCCAGTGTTGCGTAGCTGGCAAGCTGGTGCGCTCCAAAGCCTATTTCCTCCTCACGCTGCGCCAGGTCCACGTGCGACGCCGCCCTCATGGTGCTCCGCCGGTTGTATTGATAATCAAGAGAGAGAGAGAGAGAGGAAGCCATCTAGCTACTAACTACGTAACTGTAGGTCTACAAAGAACTACTCACGCATCATCGGAGAGGCACCAATGGACATGATGAACCCCTCTCTGATGGTGTA
Source organism: Hordeum vulgare subsp. vulgare (assembly GCF_904849725.1). NCBI lineage: Eukaryota > Viridiplantae > Streptophyta > Magnoliopsida > Poales > Poaceae > Hordeum > Hordeum vulgare. The sequence continues at coordinate 513,517,085 of NC_058523.1, forward strand.
TAGATTGGATCTGGTGTTTCTGGACTCTGTGGCGGTTGGAATTGATTTTCGTCCCCCCTCCTCAGGGTTTTTGGAATATTGTGGTATTTATAGAGCAAAGAGGCGGTGCGGGAGGTCAACGAGGAGGGCACAACCTACCGAGTCACGCCCTGGTGGGTTGTGCTCCCATCAGAGCTCCCCTCAGGTGCGTTCCTGGCCCACTAGATGTCTTCTGGCCCAAAAAAATCCACAAAAAGTTCCGTTGTGTTTGGACTCCGTTTGGTATTGATTCCCTGTGATGTAAAAAACATGCAAAAAACAGCAACTGGCACTAGGCACTATGTCAATAGGTTAGTACCAAGAAATGATATAAAATGACTATAAAATGATTGTAAAACATCCAAGAATGATAATATAACACCATGGAACAATAAAAAATTATAGATACGTTGGATACGTATCATTGGCCCGTAGAAAGAAAATAGGAAACAAGGGGGAGGCCGGTTGAACACGATGGACAAAGGCAGTGATACTTACCAGCAAAAGTGTCGTCCAACCCACGAAGAAGACCGAGTGCGTCGGCCGCCTCCCGATCCACTCTCTCTTTGAGCTCCTTGGCTCGGCACGCCTCCTCCCCAAGCCAAGCCACCTCAGCCCCGAGGGTCGTTGCCGCCTCGTCACTAGGAGCCAACGCCTATTGCGCCACCTCCTTCGCCTCCTTCTCCGCCTGAAGCGCGCTGGCGAGCCTCTCCGCCTCCGCCTTCAGCTTCGCCGTGGCCGCCTTCTCGGTGCTCACGTCCTTCCGCAACTGGTCGTGCTCCCCGGCGACCTCGTCCCGTTTTCTTTGAACATCGGCGAGCGTCTGACGCAGCTCCTCCACCTGGGCCGTGGGAATAGCAGCCGCTACATAGAAACAAGTCAGAAGCTGGCTAGACTACAATGAAGCACATAAGATTTGGCTCGGCTGCTGCGAAGCCATGCAGCCGACACGAATCTCGGGGACTACACCCAGTAGGTGCGCTCGCGCGCACCCACCACCAACAAAAAAAGGGGGGGTTACCCTTGGCCGCCTCCAGCTCGGCCGTCCGAGCCGCAAGGTCCGTGTGGGCCTCGAAGTAGCAACCCTTGGCATAATGGCACAAATCTACCGCGTCCTAGAAGACTGCCTCGCCTTTCATCTGCTCGTCCTGAAAGAGAAGATCGTAGGAGGATAAGATTTGGCCCTGTTGCCCCGAAGCCATGCAGCCGGCACGAATCTCGGGGACTACAGCCAATGGGTGCGCTGGCACGCACCCACCACCGGGCAGGCAGAAAGAAAAAAATAGGCAAAGAGCTCACGTGGAGTGCCTTCTCTGACACTATAAGGTTGGCCATCGGCGACTGCGCTAAGGCGACCACCCCGCCCTTATATCGCGCCATCACATCCGTGTCCGACGGCATCGCCACGCCCTGTCCAGCGATCGAGGAGCTCGACCTAGCCGCAGGCGGGGCACCTTGCAGTTGCGCCCACGCCGCCACCACACTCGACAACAAACGGGCCCGGCTACCGCTTGCACTGTCGGGGTCGCCTGCGCCCCCAAAATGACGATGGCACGGTCATCACCGTCAGCAGCATCGGCCTCAGGCCCGGACCACAACCCCGGGTCGGACACCGAACGGGAAAGCTCCTGAGCAGCCTGCGCCGTTGCCTTAGGGGGGCGCTCAAGGTGCGCCTCCAAATGCGTAGGCGAGCCTCCCGTGTCGGGAGCCTCGGGGGCCGTCGGCGATGCGGCATCGTTGGCCGCTTCGGTCGAGGGGACACCAGCGTCGGCTGCCCCAGCCGACGCAGTCTTACCCTTTGCACGGTGTCCCCTCTGGAGCCGCGCCATTGCCACGTGCTCCGTGGCGAGTGTCGCAACTTGTTCGGCCTCGAGGGCCAACACCTCCGCCTCTCGCAACTGAATGGCGTCACTGCAAAAGACACAAATAACGGGCACGAGCTCAAACACCATGCGGCAACAAAGGAAAAAAGAAAGAGGCACGAGCTTCGAGAGAAATCTTACCTGGCGCCGAGGGGGGTGTCGCGGGGCCCCTGCCTAGACCTCCTCCGCGCTAGCGGTGGGTTCCTACCGGCAAAGACGCCGATCGAGTCCTCTTGGAAACCGGGGCACTAGCCGAACCGTCGGCCGGCCGCTTCTTGCGGTGGTGTTCTTCTACCGCGTGGCGATGGGCCAGCTCGGTAACGGTCGGCCAGCCTCTAGCCGGCAACTCCACGCTCCTTCCACAACGATGGCCCCAAGGCAGCCCCGCAATGGTCGGCGCTGCATCCAGCACCTGCACATCATCGTTGTCATCCATCTAGTCCTGCACAGGCCCGTCGGGAGGGTGGCACGACAACCCCGCCTCATCGGCTGCGGTGTCAGCTGACTCGGTCTCCTCACCGCCATCCTCCTCATTGCCATCGTCCTCCTCCACCGCCGGAGCGTCCGAGCCCTCGGGCTCCTCGTCCGACTCAAAGTCATCGATGTCGGAATCCTCCCGGTCCGGGTCGAAAGTCTATGGGTTTGGGTCGTCTGGTGTGTTATACCGAACAAAAAGCTGACGAGTGTCACCACAATGCGTCAAACATTGCAAGAAAGGAAAGGGGAAAACATTCCAGTTGGCCGAAAGACTCACTATCGGTGCCCGGTTGCCGAGATGGTACGACACCATGTCGAATCCCCACTCTTCCTCGTTGAGCTGGAAGTTGGTCATCTGGTTCACCCGGGCGGCCACCTTGCTCAGCATTAGCCTTATCACCGACAGTCGTCTCGGGTCCTTGCGGCCGCTCATGTCGCAAATACAGTGCAGCCTCGCCTGCAGCGGCAGCACCCAGCAGGAGATGGAGACCGCCACCAGATCCGAGTCCACCAGCCCCATGGAGGCCACGAGCTCTCGCAGCCAGCCATTGATCACCAACAGCTCGTCGATGCGCACATCCAGATCGTGTGCACTCCAGTCGGCAGCTCATCGGTGAAATGCGGGAGGTCGACCCAATCTCGCCCCAAGCCAATGCCGCAGACGTAGAAAAAGGTGCGCTGTCATTTCTTGAAGGACTCCTTGAACTGCATCTTCGAGAACATTCGGCCCCCCACCTATACACCACCGCGATGCCGCAGGAGTACGACACCTCGCCGTGCATCTGAGCGCAGAAGTAGAAGAAGTAGTGAAAGACGGTAGGGAAGGGCCAGAACCCCAGCTACGCCTCACCCAATGTGATGAAGCACGCGATGTACAAGACAGAGTTGGGCACTAGATGATGCATGTGGAGCCCATAAAAATCGAGGAACTGCCGAGAAAGGGGCTCCCCGGCATCCCAAAGTTGACCTCGAAGTGCGTCCCAAAGACGATGCGCTCACCATCGCGGGGATCCGGTGCGAGCTCCTGGCCGGGCCCGTGGGCCTCGACGAGCTCCACGGCCGGAAGTCTCCGCGTCCTCCGGAGGTGCTCGATCCGCTCCTCCATCATGATCGAGCCCTCCCATGAGCCGGAGGGGAGTGCGTCCATCTCAACTGGCAACGACGGTGAGACGGAAAGGAAGAGGCGAGAGAGACGGCCCCCCAGCGGATCGACTGCGAGGAAGCTTTGCGGGCATGAGGAGAAAGGAAGGAGGCGGAGAACCGAGGCGCAAGGTGCGGGAGTTGGGGAGCCAATGGTGAGACAATGCCGGACTCGGTCTCCCTCGTCCCCCTTTTAAAGCCCCGGGAGGTGAGGGGCGTGTAGGATCGGTTGCGCCCACGACCGCCCACTTCCCACTATCTTCGTGCATTAAAACATGCGGGGAACTAAAACCGACGGCACGCGGCCATAGTAAATCCGTGCGTAGGCTGAGGCGCGCCAGGCTCGGTCTGCAGCGTCATACCATCACATAGAAAGTGTGGGCCCGCCGTCAACCGCTGGCCTGCACGTGGCGTACATCAGTCGGTGCCGGAACCAAGGCGACGCGGGGCAACCCGAGCCACCACCACGGCCGATTGGGACACGGTCAGTTGTGGCCTTGGTCGGCTGCGGCCTGGCCGGCTGCCGCTCCAGTCGACGACGAGCCTTGCGGCCGGCCAACCAATCTTGACAACTCCTTCAAGTGCAGGGGGGAAAACGCTGGCCTCCTCGCCCGGAGGCCTCCGGACCCCAACGGTTTTGGGGGCTACTAGTGGGGATACTACCCTTGGGTATACCAAGATCGGATATTAGCTGTCTCCAAGACATTTGGGGGCCACCTGCCCCCCCCCCAGGCCGGCTAGCGATATTCGTCCCATTCAGCCAATGCGTGCCCGCGCGGCTGGCGATAGCCAGCCCATTCGGCCAGCACATGCCTCACTGGCTGGCGATAGCCGGCCCCCTCAACCAATGCAAGCCTGTCCGGCTGGCGATAGCCGACTGTGGCACCCCGTCTCAGAGGAAACCGGAACGCCTTGTATTCCAGGCCAAGGACAAGTATTCCGGAATACGGCACCATTGACATCGAACAAATCAGCTCTTTATTACTATGGGAGAGATTACTAGGGTACTTGGATTACATCACCACAGCGATACTACACCTGCCTACGGTAAATTCTATGTTAGCAACGGAACAACGACGGATGTGATGAACTCCACTCCGCAGGGACTCTGGCTGGAACGCGTATCCTAGCTCGCAACTCAAAATCCTTGACAAGCAATCATGGCATGACCTGCAAACTGGCATGACATGCCAGGTGAGTACTTTGAATGTACTCGCAAGATCACAACAAACATCAGCATTAAGGCAAAACAACATCATAGCAATCAAGATTAGGTAAAGATTTATCATCACTAACAGATAGTTGAAAATAACTATACCAGGCTACTCTCACCATACTCTGGTGATACCAACTCTTGTGATCTTACTCAGAACCATCAGCGAATATCCTTAAGACTTGTCATCGTCATGATGCCCAACTGCTATCATACTCAAACAAGTTCTTCCATCATTAATATCATTAATATCATAGTTACGGTTGACCACCTACTGAGGTCTGGACGAGCTGTCCAATATCATGGACACGGCTATTCGAATAAGTTTGATACTCTGGAGAGGTTGCGCACTTGACCCACATCATGGAGCACTGACCTCGTGATCCCATTCGGGTGGACCAGTGTTGCTCCAATGAAACTTGCCTGACCCGTGACTCTTCCATCATACCACCGGCATTCATCCTCCCCCGGAGTCCTGCCCTGGGTGGCCTTGTGTCCTCATGACACCTGCCACCGTTGTGGCCTAACGAAACTGTCCTAAACGGGGACGTGCGCACAAAACAACTCAACTGGCTCACAGGGTTATGACCGCCTACGGGGCCAAGATAGCGTGCATGCATAACCCTCCCTCTTTGGTGGTACCGATTAAAGAGCACGCGATCAGACCAAGTCAAGGCCGGCCCATACCGGCAAATGTGGTTGCACGGATAAGCCCGGACAAGTGACTCTCGATCAACCAATTAAGTAGCTTATCCTTGAATCATATTTCTGTCATAGCTGACACTCCAATATCATAGTAATACAATAACCATTAAGCTCAAGCCACTACTGCCAATTCATATCCATAAACTGTCGGATGAAACCCCAAATAATCGTAGACAGTAATCTCAACAGCATGGCATCGACTAGTGGGTAAGATACTAGTCACTAGCAATTCCGTACTTAACATAGTAGTCATCTGTTAAAACATTGCATACTCAAATTCCAGACTATAAACAGGTATACTTGTGATTAAAATAATTATTAAACTATGACATTGCAATCCAATTAAGCAAACAAAATTTGTGGCTTCCCTGGGATGACGGATCCACCGGAAAGAAGTGCGAAAAGCTCGCGGAAGGAATTGCCGGAAACAGTTCTCTCTCAAAGGAGTTGTTTACGGGCAAGGGCAACATGGTCATTTACACTATGTGATCACATATTTAAAATTGTTCCATATTGACTGGCTCGACGAGGTGAAGACGTGGGCTTTGGAATCACCGGAATCGGAGCTACGGTTGCGGAGATATGAAGGATTGAAGATCACGGACCAATCTGAAAGAAATTCCTCAAAATTAAGTCCATGGCAGCTTAGGCAGAAAGCGCGTTTGAGAGAATACGCTTTCAGAGAAGTGAAATCGTACTCTTGCTCGAAGAAACATAGAATACACTTTCCTAAGAAGAAAGCGTCTTTTAAGAAAGACACCTCCACTTACTCGGGTCAACGGTTAGCCAGGTCAGCTCCTGGGTCGCTGACACGCGGGGCCCACCGCGCCTCTCTCTCTCTCTCTCCTCCTGGCTTCGTCTTCTTCCTCCACGCGACGGGAGAGATGGCGAGGCCAGTGTTCGGTGGGCGAGGGGATCCGCTGCTCCGGCGAGCTACTCCGGCCGGTGAGGGGACTGAAGGGCACGTCGTTGAGCACCGCATCCGGGGAGAGGCTCGGCCGAGCGCGGGGGATACAGAACACTACGGTGGAGGTGGCTCTGACCGAGTGCGGCCGGTGAGAGCCACGGTGCTACGGCGCCAGGAATCCCCGGCGGCCTCTTGAGCTTGCGTTGGTTTTTTCCTTGAAGAGGAAAGGGTGATGCGGCACAGGAGCAGTAAGTATTTCCCTCAGTTTGAGAACCAAGGTATCAATCCAATAGGAGAATCAAGCCAAGTGTCTAGAGTACCTGCGCAAACACAAACGAGCTTGCACCCAACGCTATAAAGGGGTTGTCAATCCCTTCAAGATTGTTTGCAAAGTGAGATCTGAAGGCGGAAAGTGCAACGAAGTAAAAGTGAAAGGATGAAAATATGGTGTGGAGTAGACTCGGGGCCATAGTGTTCACTAGAGGCTTCTCCCAAAATAGCAAATATTACGGTGGGTGAACAAATTACTGTCGAGCAATTGATAGAACCGTGCAAAGTCATGACGATATCTAAGGCAATGATCATACATATAGGTGATACGTCCATTTTGCATCATACTTTTATGTTGATATTTATCGCTTCTTGGGCTCTTATTTCACTTCACGGTACAATACTTATGCCTTTTCTCTCTTATTTTGCAAGGTTTACTTGAAGAGGGAGAATGCCGGCAGCTGGAATTCTGGCCTGGAATTGGAGCAAAGTTGAGATACCTATTCTGCGCAACTCCAAACGCCGTAAAACTCAACGAGGATTATTTTTCGGGAATTATAAAAAATATTGGGCCGAAGAAGCGCCAAAGGGGCGCCAGCAGGTGGCCACAAGCCTACTAGGCGCGGCCACCCCCCTGGCCGTGCCTAGGGGGCTTGTGGGCACCCAGCCGGCCCTCTGGCCCCCCTCTTCTGCTATATGAAGGGTTTCGTCCGGAAAAAAATCAGGAGGAGGCTTTTTCGTGGATTCGCCGCCGCCACGAGGCGGAACTTGAGCAGAACCAATCTAGAGCTCCGGCATGACGATCCTGCCGGGGAAACTTCCCTCCCAGAGGGGGAAATTGTCGCCGTCGTCATCACCAACACTCTTCTCATCGGAGGGGACTCATCACCATCAACATCTTCATCAGCACCATCTCATCTCCAAACCCTAGTTCATCTCTTGTAATCAATCATCGTCTCGCGACTCCGATTGGTACTTGTAAGGTTGCTAGTAGTATTAATTACTCTTTGTAGTTGATGCTAGTTGATTACTTGGTGGAAGAGTTTATGTTCACATCCTTGATGCTACTCATTACCTCTCTGGTCATGAATATGATTATGCTTTGTGAGTAGTTACTTTTGTTCCTGATGACATGGGATAAGTCATGCTAATAGTGTTGGAAATATGCCCTAGAGGCAATAATAAAAAGGTTATTATCATATTTCCTTGTCCATGATAATCGTCTATTGTTCATGCTATAATTGTATTAACAGGAAACAGTAATACATGTGTGAATAAATAGATCACAATGTGTCCCTAGCAAGCCTATTGTTGGCTAGCTCGTTAGTCAATAGATGATCATGGTTTCTTGATCATGGGCATTAGATGTCATTGATAACGGGATCACATCATTGGGAGAATGGTGTGATGGACAAGACCCAATCCTAAGCATAGCACTAGATCGTATTGTTCGTATGCTGAAGCTTTTCTAATGTCAAGTATCTTTTCCTTCGACCGTGAGATTGTGCAACTCCCGGATACCGTAGGAATGCTTTGGGTGTATCACACGTCACAACATAACTGGGTGACTATAAAGGTGCACTACGGGTACCTCCGAAAGTGTCTGTTGGGTTGGTACGAATCGAGATCGGGATTTGTCACTCCGTGTGACGGAGAGGTATCTCCGGGCCCACCCAGTAGAACATCATCATGAGCTCAACGTGACTAAGGAGTTAGTCACATGATGACGTGCTACGGAACGAGTAAAGAGACTTACCGGTAACGAGATTGAACAAGGTATAGGTATACAGACGATCGAATCTCGGGCAAGTTCTATACCGACAGACAAACGAAATCATATACGGGATTAATTGAATCCTTGACATTGTGGTTCATCCGATGAGATCATCGTGGATCAAGTGGGAGCCTCCATGGGTATCCAGACCCCGCTGATGGTTATTGGCCGGAGAGGTGTCTCGGTCATGTCTGCATGTCTCCCGAACCCGTAGGGTCTACACACTTAAGGTTTGGTGACGCTAGGGTTATAGGGAATTGTTATACGAGGTTACCGAAAGTTGTTCGAAGTCCTGGATGAGATCCTGGACGTCACGAGGAGCTCCGGAATGGTCCGGAGGTAAAGATTGATATGTAGGACGGATGGTTTCGGACACCGGAAGTGTTTCGGGCATCACCGGTAACGTACCGGGACCACCGGAGGTGGCCCCGGGGGTCCACCGAAGGGGGCAACGACCCCGGGAGGTAAGGTGGGCCAAGTGGGGAAGGGAACCAGCCCCTAGGTGGGCTGGTGTGCCTCCCCACTCATCCCAATGCGTGAGGGAGAGAAAAGGGGGGGCAAACCCTAAGCCAGGTGGGCCTAAGGCCCTCCAGGGGTGCGCCACACCCCTCCTCCCCCCCTTGGCCGCCACACCAGCCCCCATCTAGGGCTGCCGTCCCCCCCCCCCAGGAGAGGGAAACCCTCAAGGGGGCGCAGCCCCTCCCTCCCCCTATATATAGTGGGCACTTTTGGCCATTGGAGATCGGACTTTTGCCTCTCTCTCGGCGCAGCCCTGCCCTTCTTCCTCCTCCAACCTGCCGGTGCTTGGCGAAGCCCTACCGGGAGACCTCGTCTCTCCGTCGACACCACGCCGTCGTGCTGCTGGAGTTCTTCCCCAACCTCTCCCTCCTCCTTGCTGGATCAAGGTGCGGGAGACATCACCGGGCTGCACGTGTGTTGAACGCGGAGGTGTCGTAGTTCGGCACTAGATCGGAATCGCTGCGAGTACGACTCCATCATCTGCGTTCTAGCAACGCTTCTGCTTAGCGATCTTCAAAGGTATGAAGATGCTCTTACCACTCTCTCGTTGCTGGTCTCTCCATAGGAAGATCTGAATATGCGTAGGAAAATTTTGAATTTATGCTACGTTACCCAACAGTGGCATCCGAGCCAGGTTTTCTATGCGTAGATTCTATGCACGAGTAGAACACAAAAGTTGTGGGCGATGATTTGTCAATTTGCTTGCCGCTACTAGTCTTATTCTTTTCCGGCGGTATTGTGGGATGAAGCGGCCCGGACCGACTTTACACGTACGCTTACGTGAGACTGGTTCCACCGACAGACATGCACACCGTGCATAAAGGTGGCTAGCGGGTGTCTGTCTCTCCTACTCTAGTCGGATTGGATTTGATGAAAATGGTCCTTATGAAGGGTAAATAGCTTTGGCATATCATCGTTGTGGCTGTCACGTAGGTAAGAAGGCGTTCTTGCTAGAAACCCAAATCTGCCACGTAAAACTTGCAACAACAATTAGAGGACCTCTAACTTGTTTTTGCAGGGTTTGACATGTGATGTGATATGGCCAAAGTTGTGATGTTGCATGTATGATGTATGAGATGATCGTGTTATTGTAATAGGTTTCACGACTTGCATGTCGATGAGTATGACAACCGGCAGGATCCATAGGAGTTGTCTTAATTTATTGTATGAGATGCAACGCCATGTGCTTACTACTTTTACTTCATTGCTAACGGTTAGCTATAGTAGTAGTGATAGTAGTAGTTGGCGTGACGACTTCACGGAGACACGATGATGGAGATCATGGTGTCACGCCGATGACGATGATGATCATGCGATGCCTGAAGATGGAGATCGAAAGAGCAAAGATGATAATGGCCATATCATGTCACTATATGATTGCATTGTGATGTTTATCATGGTTTACATCTTATTGCTTAGAACGACGGTAGCATAATAAGATGATCCCTCTTAAAATTTCGAGAACGTATTCCCCTAAGTGTGCACCGTTGCGAAGGTTCGTTGTCCCGAAGCACCACGTGATGATCGGGTGTGATAGATTCTAACGTTCGCATACAACGGGTGTAAGCCAGATTTACACACGTGAAACACCTAGGTTGACTCGACGAGCTTAGCATGTACAGACATGACCTCGAATACAAGAGACCGAAAGGTCGAACATGAGTCGTATGGTTGAATACGATCAGCATGAAGTTTCTCACCATCGTGACTAGTCCGTCTCACGTGATGATCGGACACGGGTTAGTCAACATGGATCATGTATCACTTAGATGACTAGAGGGATGTCGATTTAAGTGGGAGTTCATACTTAATTTGATTAAATGAACTTAATTGTCATGAACTTAGTCTAAAAGTTGTCTTTATAAATATTGTAGATGGCTAACGTCAACCTCAATTTCAACGCATTCCTAGAGAAAAACAAGCCGAAAGATGATGGTAGCAACTATGCGGACTGGGTTCGCAACTTGAAGCTCATCCTTGAAGCAGCTAAAAAGGCTTATGTCCTTGATGCGCTGCTAGGTGACCCTCCCGCTCCCGCAGCAGCCCAGGAAATTCTGAACGTCTGGCAAACGCGGAGTGATGACTACTCTCTAGTTAGGTGTGGCATGTTATACAGTTTAGAAACTGGGCTCCAAAGGCGTTTTGAGCAACACGGAGCATATGAGATGTTCCAGGAGCTGAAGCTAGTTTTTCAAGCTCATGCCCGTGTCGAGAGATATGAAGTCTCCGACAAGTTCGTTAGCTGTAAGATGGAGGAGAACAGTTCTGTCACTGAGCACATACTCAAAATGTCTGGGTTACACGGTCGTCTGACTTCACTTGGAGTCGAACTTCCGGATGATGCTATAATCTACAGAATCCTCCAGTCTCTCCCACCAAGCTACAAAGGCTTTGTGCTTAACTACAACATGCAAGGGATGGAAAAGACCATTCCCGAGTTGTACTCGATGCTCAAGTCTGCAGAAGTAGAAATCAAGAAAGAGCATCAAGTGTTGATGGTCAACAAGACCACTAGTTTCAAGAAAGGCAAGGGTAAGAAGAACTTCAAGAAAGACGGCAAAGTTGTTGCTGCGCCCGGTAAGCCAGATGCCGGGATGAAGAAAAAGAATGGACCCAAGCCTGAGACTGAGTGCTTCTATTGCAAGGGAAAAGGTCACTGGAAGCGGAACTGCCCCAAATACTTAGCGGACAAGAAGGCCGGCAACGTTAAAGGTATATGTGATATACATGTTATTGATGTGTACCTTACCAGCGCTCGTAGTAGCTCCTGGGTATTTGATACCGGTGTTGTTGCTCACATTTGCAACTCAAAGCAGGAACTGCGGAATAAGCGGAGACTGGCCAAGGACGAGGTGACGATGCGCGTGGGGAATGGTTCCAAAGTCGATGTGATCACCGTCGGCACGCTACCTCTACATCTACCGTCGGGATTAGGTTTAAACCTTAATAATTGTTATTTAGTACCAGCTTTGAGCATGAATATTGTATCAGGGTCTTGCTTAATGCGAGACGGCTACTCATTTAAGTCAGAGAATAATTGTTGTTCTATTTATATGAGTGATATGTTTTATGGTCATGCTCCGCTGGTGAATGGTTTATTCTTGATGAATCTCGATCGTGATGTTACGCATATTCATAGTGTGAGTACCAAAAGATGTAAAGTTGATAATGATAGTCCCACATACTTGTGGCACTGCCGCCTTGGTCATATCGGTGTTAAGCGCATGAAGAAGCTCCATACTGATGGACTATTAGAGTCTCTTGACTTTGAATCATTTGACACATGCGAACCGTGCCTCATGGGCAAGATGACTAAGACTCCATTCTCTCGAATAATGGAGAGAGAAACCGACTTATTGGAAATAATACATACTGATGTGTGTGGTCCAATGAACGTTGAAGCTCGCGGTGGCTATCGTTATGTTCTCACTCTCACCGATGATTTGAGTAGGTATGGGTATATCTACTTAATGAAGCACAAATCTGAGACGTTTGAAAAGTTCAAGGAATTTCAGAGTGAGTTTGAGAATCAACGTGACAGAAAAATTAAATGTCTGCGATCTGATCGTGGAGGGGAATATTTGAGTCACGAGTTTGGCACACACCTAAGGAAGTGTGGAGTCGTTTCACAACTGACGCCGCCTGGCACACCGCAATGCAATGGAGTGTCTGAACGTCGTAATCGCACTTTATTACATATGGTACGATCTATGATGTCTCTTCCCGACCTACCGCTATCATTTTGGGGATACGCATTAGAAACTGCAGCATTCACTTTAAATAGGGCACCGTCTAAATCCGTTGAGACGACACCGTATGAACTATGGTTTGGCAAGAAACCTAAGTTGTCGTTTCTTAAAGTTTGGGGCTGCGATGCTTATGTGAAGAAACTTCAACCAGAAAATCTCGAACCCAAAGCGGAGAAATGCGTGTTCATAGGATACCCTAAGGAAACTATTGGGTATACCTTCTATCTTAGATCCGAAGGTAAAACCTTTGTTGCCAAGAACGGATCCTTTCTAGAGAAAGAGTTTCTCTCGAAAGAAGTAAGTGGGAGGAAGGTAGAACTTGATGAGGTAATTACACCCCCTCTGGAACAGGATAGTACCGCAGTGCGGGAAGTTGTTCCTGTGGCACCTACACCAACTGAAGAGGAAGTTAATGATGATGATCAAGAAGCTTCGGATCAAGTTACTACTGAACCGCGAAGGTCCACAAGGGCATGCTCCGCACCACAGTGGTACGGCAACCCTGTGATGGAAATCATGTCGTTAGGCAACGGTGAACCTTTGAACTATGAAGAAGCGATGGCGGGCCCGGATTCCAACAAATGGCTTGAGGCTATGAAATCCGAGATAGGATCCATGTATGAGAACAAAGTATGGACTTTGGTGGACTTGCCCGATGACCGGCGAGCCATAGAAAATAAGTGGATCTTCAAGAAGAAGACTGATGCAAACGATAATGTAGCCGTTTACAAAGCTCGACTTTTCACAAAGGGTTTTCGACAAATTCAAGGATTTGACTACGAAGAGACTTTCTATCCCGTAGCGAAGCTGAAATCAGTCCAAATCATGTTAGCAATTGCCGCCTTTTATGATTATGAAATTTGGCAAATGGACGTCAAAACAGCGTTCCTGAACGGGAACCTTAAGGAAGAGTTGTATATGATGCAACCAGAAGGTTTTGTCGACCCTAAGGGTGCTAACAAAGTGTGCAACCTCCAGCACTCCATCTATGGGCTGGTGCAAGCATCTCGGAGTTGGAACATTCGCTTTAATGAGGTGATTAAAGCGTTTGGGTTCATACAGGTTTACGGAGAAGCTTGTCTGTACAAGAAAGTGAGTGGGAGCTCTGTAGCTTTCCTCATACTGTATGTGGATGACATATTATTGATGGGGAATAATATAGAGATGTTGGAGAGCATAAAGGCCTATTTGAACAAAAGTTTTTCAATGAAGGACCTTGGAGAAGCTCCATACATATTAGGCATCAAGATCTATAGAGATAGATCAAGACGCCTCATAGGTCTTTCGCAAAGTACATACCTTGACAAGATATTGAAGAAGTTCAATATGGAAAACTCAAAGAAAGGGTTCTTGCCAGTTTTGCAAGGTGTGAGATTGAGTAAGACTTAGTCGCCGACCACGGCAGCAGATAGAGAGAAGATGAGTTCTGTCCCCTACGCATCAGCCGTGGGCTCTCTAATGTATGCCATGCTGTGTACCAGACCTGATATAAACCTTGCCATAAGCTTGGTAGGGAGGTACCAAAGTGATCCCGGTATGGAACACTGGACAGCGGTCAAGAATATCCTTAAGTACCTGAAAGGGACTAAGGAAATGTTTCTCATTTATGAGGTGACGAAGAGCTCGTCGTAAAGGGTTACGTCAACGCTAGCTTCGACACAGATCCGGATGACTCCAAGTCACAGACCGGATAAGTATATGTGTTGAATGGTGGGGCAGTGAGCTGGTGCAGCAGCAAGCAAGAAGTCGTGGCAGTATCTACATGTGAAGCGGAGTACATAGCTGCTTCAGAAGCAGCTCATGAAGGAATTTGGATGAAGGAGCTCATCAACGACCTTGGAGTGGTTCCAAGCGCTTCGGGTCCAATGACACTCTTCTGTGATAACACTGGGGACATTGCCATAGCCAAGGAGCCCAGGTTTCACCGGAAGACGAAGCACATCAAACGCCGCTTCAACTCCATCCAGGACCATGTCCAGAGTGGAGTGATAGATATTTGTAAAGTACACACGGATCTGAATATTGCAGACCCGTTGACTAAACCTCTTCCACGAGCAAAACATGATCAACACCATAATGCTATGGGTGTTCCATACATCACAATGTAACTAGATTATTGACTCTAGTGCAAGTGGGAGACTGTTGGAAATATGCCCTAGAGGCAATAATAAAATGGTTATTATCATATTTCCTTGTTCATGATAATCGTCTATTGTTCATGCTATAATTGTATTAACAGGAAACAGTAATACATGTGTGAATAAATAGATCACAATGTGTCCCTAGCAAGCCTCTAGTTGGCTAGCTCGTTAGTCAATAGATGATCATGGTTTCCTGGTCATGGGCATTAGATGTCATTGATAACGGGATCACATCATTGGGAGAATGATGTGATGGACAAGACCCAATCCTAAGCGTAGCACTAGATCATATTGTTCGTATGCTAAAGTTTTTCTAATGTCAAGTGTATTTTCCTTCGACCGTGAGATTGTGCAACTCCCGGATACCGTAGGAGTGCTTTGGGTGTATCAAACGTCACAACGTAACTGGGTGACTATAAAGGTGCACTACGGGTACCTGTGAAAGTGTCTGTTGGGTTGGTACAAATCGAGATCGGGATTTGTCACTCCGCATGACGGAGAGGTATCTCTTGCCCCACTCGGTAGAACATCATCATGAGCTCAATGTGACTAAGGAGTTAGTCACATGATGACATACTAGGGAACGAGTAAAGAGACTTCCGGTAACGAGATTGAACAAGGTATAGGTATACCGACGATCGAATCTCGGGCAAGTTCTATACCCACGGACAAAGGGAATTGTATACGGGATTGATTGAATCCTTGACATCGTAGTTCATCCGATTGGTACTTGTAAGGTTGCTAGTAGTGTTAATTACTCTTTGTCGTTGATGCTAGTTGATTACTTGGTGGAAGAGTTTCTGTTCACATCCTTGATGCTACTCATTACCTCTCTGGTCATGAATATGATTATTCTTTGTGAGTAGTTACTTTTGCTCCTGATGACATGGGATAAGTCATGCTAATAGTGTTGGAAATATGCCCTAGAGGCAATAATAAAATGGTTATTATCATATTTCCTTGTCCATGATAATCGTCTATTGTTCATGCTATAATTGTATTAACAGGAAACAGTAATACATGTGTGAATAAATAGATCACAATGTGTCCCTAGCAAGCCTCTAGTTGGCTAGCTCGTTAGTCAATAGATGATCATGGTTTCCTGATCATGGGCATTAGATGTCATTGATAACGGGATCACATCATTCGGAGAATGATGTGATGGACAAGACCCAATCCTAAGCATAGCACTAGATCGTATTGTTCGTATGCTAAAGATTTTCTAATGTCAAGTATCTTTTCCTTTGACCGTGAGATTGTGCAACTCCCGAATACCGTAGGAGTGCTTTGGGTGTATCAAACGTCACAACGTAACTGGGTGACTATAAAGGTGCACTACGGGTACCTCCGGAAGTGTCTGTTGGGTTGGTACGAATCGAGATCGGGATTTTGTCACTCCGTGTGACGGAGAGGTATCTCTGGGCCCACTCGGTAGAACATGATCATGAGCTCAATGTGACTAAGGAGTTAGTCACACGATGACGTGCTATGGAACGAGTAAAGAGACTTACCGGTAACGAGATTGAACAAGGTATAGGTATACCGACGATCGAATCTCGGGCAAGTTCTATACCGACAGACAAAGGGAATCATATACGGGATTAATTGAATCCTTGACATTGTGGCTCATCCGATGAGATCATCGTGGAGCAAGTGGGAGCCACCATGGGTATCCAGACCCCGTTGATGGTTATTGGCCGGAGAGGTGTCTCGGTCATGTCTCCATGGCTCCCGAACCCATAGGGTCTACACACTTAAGGTTCGGTGACGCTAGGGTTATAGGGAATTGTTATACGAGGTTTCGGAAAGTTGTTCGGAGTCCCGGATGAGATCCCAAACGTCACGAGGAGCTCCAGAATGGTCCGGAGGTAAAGATTGATATATAGGACGGATGGTTTCAGACACCGGAAGTGTTTCGGGCATCACCGGTAACGTACCGGGACCACCGAGACTACCGAAGGTGGCCCCAGGGGTCCACCGAAGGGGGGCAACGACCCCGGGAGGTAAGGTGGGCCAAGTGGGGAAGGGAACCAGCCCCTAGGTGGGCTGGTGTGCCTCCCCACTCAGCCCAATGCGTGGGGGAGAGAAAAGGGGGGCAAACCCTAAGCCAGGCGGGCCTAAGGCCCACCAGGGGTGCGCCACACCCCTCCTCCCCCCTTGGCTGCCGCACCAGCCCCCATCTAGGGCTGCCCCCCCCCCCCCCCAGGAGAGGGAAACCCTCAAGGGGGCGAAGCCCCTCCCTCCCCCTATATATAGTGGGCACTTTTGGCCATTGGAGATCAGACTTTTGCCTCTCTCTCGGCGCAGCCCTGCCCTTCTTCCTCCTCCTCTCTGCCGTTGCTTGGCGAAGCCCTACCGCGAGACCTCGTCTCTCCATCGACACCACGCCGTCGTGCTGCTGGAGTTCTTCCCCAACCTCTCCCTCCTCCTTGCTGGATCAAGGTGCGGGAGACGTCACCGGGGTGCACATGTGTTGAACGCGGAGGTGCCGTAGTTCGGCACTAGATCGGAATCGCTGCGAGTACGACTCCATCAACCGTGTTCTAGCAACGCTTCCGCTTAGCGATCTTCAAAGGTATGAAGATGCTCTTATCCCTCTCTCGTTGCTGGTCTCTCCATAGGAAGATCTGAATATGCGTAGGAAAATTTTGAATTTATGCTACATTACCCAACAAATAGTAGTCATGTGAATTTGGTATTCGTTAGATATTTAGATGTGTTGTATGTTGTTTTTCCTCTAGTGGTGTTATGTGAATGTCGACTACATAACACTTCACCATTATTTGGCCCTAGAGGAAGGCATTGGGAAGTAGTAAGTAGATGATGGGTTGCTAGGGTGACAGAAGCTTAAACCCTAGTTTATGCGTTGCTTCGTAAGGGGCTCATTTGGTTCCACTAGTTTAATGCTATGGTTAGACTTTGTCTTAATTCTTCTTTCGTAGTTGCGGATGATTGCGAGAGGGGTTAATCATAAGTGGGATGCTTATCCAAGTAAGGGTTGTACCCAAGCGCCGGCACCCACATATCAAACTATCAAAGTAACAAACGTGAATCATATGAACATGATGAAAACTAGCATGACAGAAATTCTCGTGTGTCCTCGGGATCATTTTTCCTCCTAAAAGAATTTGTCCAGGCTTGTCCCTTGCTACAAAAGGGATTGGGCCACTTTGCTGCACCATTGCTACTTTTTTTACTTGTTACTTTCTACGAATCATCTCACCACACAAGCACTTGTTACCGATAATTTCAGTGCTTGCAGATATTTCCTTGCTGAAAACCACTTGTCAAATCCTTCTGCTCCTCGTTGGGTTCGACACTCTTACTTATTGAAAGGACTACAATTGATCCCCTATACTTGTGGGTCACCAATAGGCATCACGTCCGAGACAACTAGACCGATACTTTCTGCATCTACTACTATTACTCCACACGTCGACCGCTATCCAGCATGCATCTAGTGTATTGAGTTCATGACGAACAGAGTAATGCCTTAAGCAAGATGACATGATGTAGAGGGGTAAACTCAAACCAATGATGTAAACCCCATCTTTTTACCTTTGATGGCAACAACACGATGCGTGCCTTGCTACCCCTTCTGTCACTGGGTGAGGTCACCGCACGGTATGACCCCAAAACCAAGCACTTCTCCCATTGCAAGAATCATAGATCAAGTTCGCCAAACAAAACCCACAACTCGAAGAGAATTACAAGGATATGAAATCATGCATATAAGAGATCAGAAGAAACTCAAATAAGATTCATAGATAATCTGATCATAAATCCACAATTCATCAGATCTCGACAAACACACCGCAAAATAAGATTACATCGGATAGATCTCCATGAGGATCATGGAGAACTTTGTATTGAAGATCCAAGAGAGAGAAGTAGCCATCTAGCTACTAGCTATGGACCCGTAGGTCTATGGTGAACTACTCACGCATCATTGGAGAGGTCATGGTGTTGATGAAGAAGCCCTCCATATCTGAATCCCCCTCCGGCAGGGCACCAGAACATGCCCCAGATGGGATCTTGCGGAGACATAAGCTTGCGGCGGCGGAAAAGTATTTTCATGGATCTCTCGTGCAGTTTTGGATTTTTCCTGAATTTTAGGCGGAAGAGGTAGGGCAGACGAGCCACAGGGGGTCCACAAGCCTGCTAGGCGCGGCCCCCCCTGGCCACGCCTAGGGCGCTTGTGAGGTCCCCTGGTGGCCTATGCCTTGGTTCTCAAGTCCCGTGTGTATCTTCTGTTCCGGAAAAACTCTTTTCGGAAGTTTTATTCCGTTTGGACAGCGTTTAAAATCCTCCTCTGAAAATGGTCAAAAACACGGAAAAAACAGGAACTGGCACTTGGCACTGAGTTAATAAGTTAATCCCAAAAAAGATATAAGAGGCATACAAAACATCCAAAGTTTGACAAGATAATAGCATGGAACCATCAAAAATTATAGATACGTTGGAGACGTACCAAGCATCCCCAAGCTTAACTCCTGCTCGTCCTCAAGTAGGGAAGTGATAAAGACTGAATTTTGATGTGGAATGTGTTGACGTGCAACTATTCCTGACTTGATGCCTCCACGGTAACGGAGCCACAAAAGAGCTGCTTCGAGTTGCTCAACAATTAGCAATTGTCTTGCAATAGCCCACCAGCGTGTGGGATCGCGGCAGTTTTCGAGGGTAGAGTATTCAACCCAAATTTGTTGGTTCGCACGACGGGAAGTGAAAGAATATTCTCAAGTATTGGCAGCTGAATGTGTCAGATTCAACAACACCTAAAAGATTAGTGTCTACAAGCAAAGTAGTATGATAGAAACGGTGCCAGAAACGATCTGGTGACGAGGCAGACTATTCCTAACTGTTGTATCAATGGCGCCAGTAAGTTGCCCGTGGACGGGAAATAGTCTTTCCCCGGCAACGGTGCTAGAAAAAGTATTGTAGTAGGTAGCAGCAGTGTAACGAGTAACAGCAGTGGCAAGGAACAGCAGTAGTGACAGCAGTACCAAGTAGCAACACTAGTGACAGCAGCAGCAGGACAAAGCGAGTAACACTAGCAGCAAGTAATAGTATCAGCAACAGTAGTAACAGTAGCAGAGCAAAACAAGTAACAGCAGCAGTGGGACAAACTCGTAGGCAATGGGTCGGCGATTCGTTGGATGACATTCATCATGCAACTGTTATAACACGGAGAGATATGTGGCTAGCTCCCGTTCGTCAATGTGATGTAGGCATGCATTCCGTGTGTAGTCATACGTGCTTAGGGAAAAGAACTTGCATGACATCTATTGTCCATCCCTCTCGTGGCAGCGGGGTCCAAATGGATACTACGGGATATTAAGGTTCTCCTTTTAATAAAGAACCGGACCAACGCATTAGCACTTGGTGAACACATAAAATCCTCAAACTACGGTCATCACCGGGAGTGGTTCCGTTATTGTCACTCCGGGGTTGTCGGGTCATAACACATAGTAGGTAACTACAACTTGCAAGATCGGATCTAAAACACACATATATTGGTGAAAACATAATAATTTCAGATCTGAAATCATGGCACTCGGGCCCTAGTGACAAGCATTAAGCATGGCAAAGTAGTAGCAACATCAATCTCAGAACCTAGTGGATACTAGGTTTCAATCCCCGTCAAAACTAACTCGATTATATGATAGATCTCATCCTACTCATCACCGCCCAGCGAGCCTACGAATAGATTACTCATGAACGATGAAGAGCTTCATGGAATTGGAGAGGGAAGAAGGTTGATGATGATGATGGCGACGATCTCCTTGATCCGGAGCCCAAAACGGACTCTAGATCTACCCTCCAGATGAAGAACAGGATGAGGCGGCGCCTCCGTATCGCAAACGTGATGAAATCTTCTCTCTTGATTTTTTCCGGGACGAAAGGGAATAAATAGCGCTGGAGTTGGGGGCGGCAGAGCCACGTGGGCCCCACAAGCTTGGTTGTCGCGGCCAGGGGGCGCGGCGTCAGGGCTTGTGGCCCACTGGCCCGTCCCCTCCAGTGGATCTTTGCGCGGGTATTTTTCATATATTCTAGAAATATTCTTCGTAAATTTTTAGGACGTTCCGAGAACTTTCATTTCTGCACAAAAACAACACCATGACAATTCTGCTGAAAACAGCATCAGTCCGGGTTAGTTCCATTAAAATCATGCAAATTAGAGTCCAAAACAAGGGCAAATGAGTTTGGAAAAGTAGATACGATGGAGACGTATCAACTCCCCCAAGCTTAAAACCTTGCTTGTCCTCAAGCAACTCAGTTAACAAACTGAGGGAGAAAGAAAAACTTTGACAAACTCTATTTGATCTTGTTGTTGCAACTATGTCTAACTCATAACCAGAATTTCAGCAAGATCACAAGTTAACCACATGAGCAAGTGACCCATAGGTCTCACGGTAAACTAATATCAATGGCATAATCAGCTAGCGAGCAAATAATAATGAGTTTCAGATATCAACAATTCAATCAAAACAAGCATGAAGCAATATGAATAGGTGGTATCTCGCTAGCTCTTTCTGAGACTGCAAAACATAAATGCAGAGCACTTTCAAAGATCAATGGCTGACTAAACATTGTAATTCATAGCAACGAAGATCCAGTCATAGTCATACTCAATATCAATCAAAAGCAAAGGATAAAAATGACAGAGGTGCTCTCTAATTGGTGCTTATATAAGAAGAGGATGACTCAAGAGGAACATAAATAGACAGGCCCTTCACAGAGGGGAGCATTGATTTGTAGAGGTGCCAGAGCTCAAGCTTTGAAAACAGAGATAATAATTTTGGGTGGCATGCTTTCATTGTCAACGCAATGACCAAGAGTTCTCAATATCTTCCATGCTATTCATGATATAGGTGGTTCCCAAACAGAAAAGTAAAGTTTTAACTCACCCACCACCAATCAATCACACTCCACGGCTAGCCGAATCCTCGGGTACCGTCCATACTAACATGAATCCGGGGGGAGTCTTGTTTTACAGTTATGTTTTCAATTTAAGCGTGGAACTCGGCATTCCAATTACCGGCCCCTTTCTCGTGAATGACAGTGAATAAACACATGTCGAGGATAACACGCCTAACATGGAAGATACCAATAGCCCCCTGTCACCACATGAGCGGTTCGGGCATATAAAACAGATTATTTCTTGAAGGTTTAGAGAATGGCACATGCAAATTTACTTGGAATGGCAGGTAGATACCGCAAATAGGTAGGTATGGTGGACTCTCATGGAAAAACTTTTGGGTTTATGGTAGTGGATGCACAAGCAGTATTCCGCTTAGTACAAGTGAAGGCTAGCAAAAGACTAGGAAGCGACCAACTAGAGAGCGACAATAGTCATCAAGATGTAATGAGTTTGACTAACATGGAGTGCAAGCATGAACAGGATATAAATCACCATGAACACGAACATCATAGAGGCTATGTTGATTTGTTTCAACTACATGCATGAACATGCGCCAAGTCAAGCCACTTGAATCATTCAAAGGAGAATACCATCCTATCATACTACATCATAGTCATCTCAAAATCAATGTTGGCATTCAAGACAAACCATTATAAGCTCCTAGCTAAATAAGCATGGCATCAGAAACTATGATCTCTAAGTTGTCATTGCAAAAATGGTTCTCTCTCAACAAAGCTGAATCTGGAACGACAAGCTAGTCATATTTACAAAAACAAAATAAATAGAGTTCATACCAGCTTTTCCAGTCTCAGTCACTTCATCATATATCGTCATTATTGCCTTTCACTTGCACGACTGAACGATGTGAACAATAATAAGAGTGCTCATGCATTGGACTAAGCTGAAATCTGCAGGCAAACACAAAGGAGAAGACAAAGTAATATGGCTCTTTGAAAGCTAAACAGGTATGCATGCAAGAGGCACTAAACATTGTAACCAATATCTCTACCTTGACCCAAAGAAAAAGAAAACTATTTACGTGGGAAAGCTCCCAACAAGCAAAAGAAGAAAGGAAAATCTTTTTGGGTTTTCTCAAAAGGACACAAAACAAGAAAACAAGAAAACGGAAATAAACTAGCATGGATAATACAGTGGCAAAGTGTAAACACCGACTAACAAAGTGAAAGCATAAGCATGAATGTAAAGTCGGTGAGAACACGTACTCCCCCAAGCTTAGGCTTTTGGCCTAGCTTGGTCTACTCCCAAGGAGGGAAATAACCAGCTCCGGGATACTCCGGATTGGACTGTGGATGCCACTGATGTATGAGCTCCTCTGGCTCCCACTGATAAACTAGCGTCTGGTACTCGACTGGCGGCTCGGGCACGGGCACCTGTGGTTGGGCCAAGCCCCAATAAGCGTAAATGTCCGAGGGCATAATAATGTACCTGTCTGCATAAAGATTGAACAAAGAAGGAGAAGGCAAAGTAATAGTCTCTCGAGTACCCTCACTAAATACCAGGTTATAAATCATCCGTCTACTAGCATCTCTATCCAGAAAATCATGGCGAACCATGCTGTCATAATCCAAATATTTCTCAGGAAGAAGCATTTCTTCTTCCTCGCGAAGTCTAATAGGTATCTCAAAGTGTCTAGCAAGATGAGTAGCATAGATGCCTCCATAGACGACACCTTTGGAACGGTTGGTGTTCAACTGCTGAGCTACTATAGCACCTAGGCTATAAGTCTTATTGTTATAAAGGCCTTCGCGCAAAACCGCAAAGTCTGGAGAGCTAAGTGATATAGCCTCCCCATGGCCAATCAAACATTTTCCCACAAATAATGAGAAGCACCGAAGCACAGGAAAATGTATGCTAGCAATTCAAGCGCGAGACACTCCTCTCTCCTCTCCAACAGCAATAGTACCTATGAAATCCTCCAAGTCCAGTGGTCGAGGATCATGAGAATCCCCAACATAAGGTAATTTGCATACATTGCAAAAATCCTGTAGTGTCATGCACTGGGGGATATTGTATAACATGAACTCAACCATAGGAGGATTATTCCTCGGATAAAAGTTGAAGCTTTGAACGAAAATATTGGTGAGAAGGAGGTATTGTGGGCACTTATCTTCAACGAACGCGGCAAGACCTGCGTTCTCCACAAGTAATAAAAGTCTTCATAAAGCCCAGCGGTGCGCAAAAATTCATCACTTGGCCACTCGCACGCTCGAACTTCTGTGACTCGAGGAACCACGTACTTGGGGTGGTTCTTCTCATCCTCCTTGGGGTTACGACTTGAAGAGCCTCTCAAGAACCTCCTCATCTTTTCCCTTTTCTAACTCTGAAAAATTCTGAAATTTTTAGAGACTTCGAAAGAAAAGTGAGTAAGGATTAACCCAACTCGTAGCAACTACTCCTACTAGTGCCAAGAGACCATATCACGCGCTAAAACTACTTGGGACCAGCTAAAATCAACATTTCAAGCTCAAGAACAGGGTCACCAAGGTAGCAAGAATACGCGAAGGATAAAGCACTAGAGCAAAAACTAATTGGGCCAATGGAGGAGTCACTTACTAAGGAGTAATTTCCCCAAAACGGTTCGGAGAAAGGTGCTTTGAGCAAGGAGATCGAAAATCACAGCCAAATGAGCAAGAACACGGGTTTGAGGTGCGAAACGATTTTTTCTGGAGGTAGAAGAAGAGGATGGGAGCTGGAATGAGTGGAGGGGGTCCCTGTGGGCCCCACAAGCTTGGTGGTCGCGGCCAGGGGGGAGGCCGCGGTGACAGGGCTTGTGGCCCACTGGTGTGGGCCCCAGGCCAGCTGTCAGTCCTAGTATTTTTCAAAAAATCCAGAAAAAACATATTTGATTTTCAGGACCATCGGAGAACTTCTATTTTCGGGGTACTTTTCTCCGGGACGCTAAAACAGGAAACAGGGAAAACTAAACTAAATCTATCATTTTTCTTCTAAGCAACAGAAAGTGAAAGCTTGAAACAGAGGTATGTGACTCTTTGATTCATCCATTTCATGGTCATCGAAAGAAATCTGTCAATGGGGTTGATCAAATCCTCATGACAAAACTTTTCCGAATCGCAAAAGAGAACGGAGAATTTTTGAATAGTTACTAAGTCACCTCAATGGGGATATAAATCTCCCCAACAAGCAAATCATACTTCATCTTGACAGGAGGAATAGGGCATTCAAAGCTCCCAATAAGAATCGATGAAGTTTTTTTGATAGCATTGATGCAATGTACTTGATATCGTTTCTTCGAAAAGTGCATGGTATGCTCATTACCGTTGACATGGAAAGTGACATTTCCTTTGTTGCAATCTATAACAGCCCCTGCCGTGTTTAAAAAGGGTCTTCTGAGGATGACAGCCATGGCATCGTCCTCGGGAATATCCAAGATAACAAAGTCTGTTAAGATAGTGGTGTTAGCAACAACGACAGGCACATCCTCGCAAATGCCGACAGGGAAAGCAGTTGATTTGTCGGCCATTTGCAATGAAATTTGAGTGGGTGTCTGATACGTCCATTTTGCATCATGCTTTCATGTTGATATTTATCGCTTTATGGACTGTTATTATACCTTGTGGAACCTTACTTATGCCTTTTCCCTCTTATTTTGCAAGGTTTATTTGAAGAGGGAGAATACCGACAAGTGGAATTCTGGACTGGAAAAGGAGCAAGTCTGAGTCCTCTATTCTGCGCAACTCCAAATGCCCTGAAAATCAACGTGGATTTTTTTTGGATTTTATAAAAAATACTGGGCGAAAGAAGTGTCACACGGGAGCAACCAGGGGCCCACAAGCCTGGTTGCCGCGGCCTACCCCCTGGCCGCAGCAACAAGGCTTGTGGGCACCCTGGTGGCCCACTGGGCCCCCTCTTTTGCTATACGAAGGGTTTCGTCTGGAAAAAAAATCAGGGTGGAGCTTTTTCGTGGATTCTCCGCCGCGACGAGGCGGAACTTGAGCAGATCCAATCTAGAGCTCCGGCAGGACGATCCTGCCGTGGAAACTTCCCTCCCGGAGGGGGAAATCGTCGCCATCGTCATCACCAACAGTCCTCTCGTCAGAGGGGAGGCATCTCCATCAACATCTTCATCAGCACTATCTGCTCTCCAAACCCTAGTTCACCTCTTGTAGCCAATCTTCGTCTCGCGACTCCGATTGGTACTTGTAAGGTTGCTAGTAGTGTTGATTACTCTTTGTAGTTGATGCTAGTTGGATTACTTGGTGGAAGAGTTTATTTTCAGATCCTTGATGCTATTCATTACACCTCTGATCATGATTATGATTATGCTTTGTGAGTAGTTACTTTTGTTCCTGAGGACATGGGATAAGTCATGCTAATAATAGTCATGTGAATTTGGTATTCGTTCAGTATTTTGATATGTTGTATGTTGTTTTTCCTCTAGTGGTGTTATGTGAATGTCGACTACATAACACTTCACCATATTTGGGCCTAGAGGAAGGCATTGGGGATTAGTAAGTAGATGATGTGTTGCTGGAGTGACAGAAGCTTAAACCCCAGTCTATGCGTTGCTTCGTAAGGGGCTGATTTGGATCCACTAGTTTAATGCTATGGTTAGACGTTGTCTTAATTCTTATTTCGTAGTTGCGGATGCTTGCGAGAGGGGTTAATCATAAGTGGGATGCTTGTCCAAGTAAGGGCAGTACCCAAGCGCCGGTCCACCCACATATCAAACTATCAAAGTAACGAACGTGAATCATATGAACATGGTGAAACTAGCATGACAGAAATTCCCGTGTGTCCTTGGGAGCACTTTTCCTCTTATAAGACTTTGTTCAGGCTTGTCCCTTGCTACAAAAGGGATTGGGCCACTTGCTGCACCGTTGCTACTACTTTTTACTTGTTACTTTTTGCTTGCTATGTTTCACCTCACTACACCATCACTTGTTACCGCTACTTTCAGTGCTTGCAGTTATTACCTTCCTGTAAACCATTTATCAGAGCATTCTCCTCCTCGTTGGGTTCGACACTCTTACTTATCGAAAGTACTACGATTGATCCCCTATACTTGTGGGTCATCAAGACTATTTTCTGGCGCCGTTGCCGGGGAGGGAAGCGCCTTTGGTAAGTGGAATTTGGTAAGGAAACATTTATATACTGTGCTGAAATTTATTGTCACTTGTCACTATGGAAACTGTTCCTTTGAGGAGTTTGTTTGGGGTATCTTCACCATGAACGTAAGCATGAGGAGTTGTTCCTCAACCTGAGGTACCTACTGAAAATATCTTTTATGAAATTCCTTCGGGTACGCTTCAGAAACTGCTGGCTAATCCTTTTACACGAGATGGATCTTCACATCGAGACTTGCATCTAATCTATGTATATGAAGTTTGTGGTTTATTTAAGCTTGCAGGTTTGCCCGAGGATGAGTTAAAGAAGAAAGGCTTTCCTTTATCTTTGAAGGATAAGGCGTTGACATGGTATAGGCTATGTGATGATACTGGATCACGGGACTACAATCGGTTGAAATTGGAATTTCATCAAAAGTTTTATCCTATGCATTTAGTACATCGTGATCGGAATTATATTTATAACTTTTGGCCTCGTGACAGGGAAAGCATAGCTCAAGCTTGGGGGAGGCTTAAATCAATGCTATATTCATGCCCCAATCATGAGCTCTCGAGAGAAATTATCACTCAAAAATTTTATGCTCGGCTTTCCCATGAAGATCGTACCATGCTTGACACTTCGTGTACCGGTTCTTTTATGAAGAAGGATATAGATCACAAGTGCAATTTATTGGAAAGAACCAAGCGTAACTCTGAAGATTGGGAGCTTGAAGAAGGTAAGGAGTCAGGTATGAATTTCCAGTTTGATTGCATTAAATCTTTTGTTGAAACAAACACTTCTAGAGATTTTAGCACTAAGTATGGACTTGACTCTGAGATAGTAGCTTCTCTATGTGAATCTTTTGTTGCTCATGTTGATCTTCCCAAAGAGAAGTGGTTTAATTATCATCCTCCTGTAGAAATCAACATAGTTAAACCCAATCTAGTTGAGGAGAAAGTCATTGCATTTAGTGATCCTATTGTTCCTTGTACCTACGCTGAGAAACCACCTTACCCTGCTAGGAAAAAGAATTATTCTAAAGCTCCAAGTGTGATACGTAGGGGTTACATTAGACCACTTGCACCCCGTGAGGAAATTAGAGTTGAACCTAGTGTTTCTATTATCAAAAATCTCTTAGCCGAAGACATGGACGGGCATGTTATCAAATTCTCTGAGGACTCCACTAGAATAGCTAAACCTCACGCGAAAGACAAATATGGACCTGTAGTTGGCCTGCCCGTTGTATCTGTCAAGATAGGAGATCATTGTTACCATGGTTTATGTGATATGGGTGCTAGTGTTAGTGCAATACCCTGGTCCCTATATGATGAAATCAAAGATGAGATTGCACCTGCTGAGTTAGAACCCATTGGTGTCACTGTTACGCTAGCTAATAGAGACACTATCTGCCCTGTGGGAATTGTGAGAGACGTAGAAGTCCTGTGTGGTAAGACGAAGTATCCTACTAATTTCCTCGTCCTTGCTACTGCACAAGATAGCTTTTGTCCCATCATATTTGGTAGACCCTTTCTGAACACTATCAATGCTCACATTGATTGCATTAAACAGACTGTCACTGTTAGTTTCGAGGGTGTGTCTCATGAATTTAACTTCTCCAAGTTTGAAGACAACCCCATGAAAAAGAGTCGTCTGGTAGGGATGAAATCATTGCTCTTGCCTCTATTGCCGTACCTCCTACGGATCCTTTAAAGTAATATCTTCTTGAGCATGAAAATGATATGCATATGGATGAAAGAGATGAGATAGATAAAATTGTCATAGAACAATATCCTATTCTCAAGAATAATCTGCCTGTTGAACTGCTTGGGGATCCTCCCCCACCAAAGGGTGATCTTGTGTTCGATCTAAAACAATTATGAGATACTCTTAAGTATTCCTATCTTGATGAGAAGGAGATATATCCTGTTATTACTAGTGCTCACCTCTCGAATCACGAAGAGAAGAATTATTAAAAACTTTGAGGAAGCACAGTGCTGCTATTGGATACTCTTGATGATCTTAAGGGTATTAGTCCCACTCTATGTCAGCACAGGATAAAAACCGATCCTGATTCTAAGCCAGTTGTTGATCATCAACGGAGATTAAATCCGAGGATGACAGAGGTCGTGAGAAAAGAAATATTGAAGCTTCTGGAAGCAGGAATCATTTATCCTATTGCTCATAGTGATTGGGTAAGTCCGGTACATTGCGTACCTAAGAAGGGAGGTATCACCGTCGTTCCTAATGATAAGAATGAACTAATCCCGCAGAGGATTATTACTCACTATAGGATGGTGATAGACTTCCGGAAACTGAACAAGGCAACCAGGAAAGACCATTATCCTTTGCCATTTATCGACCAGATGCTAGAATGGCTATCTAAACACACACACTTTTTCTTTCTAGGCGGTTATTCAGGTTTCTCGTAAATACCTGTTGCACAATCTGATCAAGAGAAAACCACCTTCACATGCCCCTTCGGTACCTTTGCTTATAGACGTATGCCTTTTGGCTTGTGCAATGCACCTGCCACCTTTCAATGATGTATGATGGCTATATTCTCTAACTTTTGTGAAAAGATTGTTGAAGCTTTCATGGATGATTTCTCCGTCTATGGTTCTTCCTTTGACGATTGCCTCAGCAACCTTGATCGAGTCTTACAGAGATGCAAAGATACCAACCTCGTCTTGAACTGGGAGAAGTGCCACTTCGTGGTTAATGAAGGCATCGTCTTAGGACACAAAATCTCTGAGGAAGGCATTGAAGTTGATAAGGCTAAGGTTGATGCAATTGAGAAAATGTCTTGCCCCACAGATATCAGAGGTATACGAAGTTTTCTAGGCCATGCTGGTTTCTATAGGAGGTTCATTAAAGACATCTCTAAGATTTCTAGGCCTCTTACCAACCTCTTGCAGAAGGATGTTCCTTTTGTTTTTGATGAGGATTGTGATGAAGCTTTCGAAATACTTAAGAAGGCCATAATAACCGCACCTATTGTTCAACCACCTGATTGGAACTTGCCCTTTGAAATCATGTGCGATGCTAGTGATTATGTTGTTGGTGCTGTTCTAGGACAAAGAGTTGACAAGAAGTTGAATGTCATTCACTACGCTAGTAAAACTCTAGAAAGTGCCCAAAGAAACTATGCCACTACGAAGAAGGAGTTTTTAGCAGTCGTGTTTGCATGCGAAAAGTTCACATCTTATATAGTTGACTCCAAAGTCACTATTCACTCTGATCATGTTGCTATTAAGTACCTCATGGAGAAGAAGGACGCTAAGCCTAGGCTAATCAGATGGGTTCTCCTGCTACAGGAATTTGATTTGCACGTTGTTGACCGAAAGAGTGCTGATAACCATGTAGCAGATAACTTGTCTAGGCTAGAGAATGTCCTTGATGACCCACGACCTATTGATGACAGCTTTCCAGATGAGCAATTGAGTGTCATCCGCACTTCACATAGTGCACCGTGGTATGCTGATTACGCAAACTATATCGTAGACAAATACATACCACCCAGTTTCACCTACCACCAAAAGAAGAAATTCTTCTTTGATTTGAGACACTATTTTTGGGATGATCCTCACCTTTATAAGGAAGGAGTAGATGGTGTTATTAGACGTTGTGTGCCTGAACATGAACAGGGACAGATCCTGCAGAAGTATCATTCCGAAGCCTACGGAGGACACCATGCTGGAGACAGAACTGCTCATAAGGTATTGCAATCAGGTTTCTATTGGCCCACTCTCTTCAAGGATGCCCGTAAGTTTGTATTGTCTTGTGACGAATGCCAAAGAATAGGGAACATCAGTAAGCGTCAGGAAATGCCTATGAACTATTCACTTGTTATTGAACCATTTGATGTCTCGGGCTTTGATTATATGGGACCCTTCCCGAGTTCCAATGGGTACACTCACATCTTAGTTGCTGTGGATTACGTCACTAAGTGGGTGGAAGCTATCCCCACTAAGAATGCTGCATCACCACACCTCTATTAAGATGCTTAAAGAAGTCATTTTCCCAAGATTTGGAGTCCCTAGATATCTGATGACCGATGGTGGTTCACACTTCATTCATGGTGTTTTCCGCAAGATGCTCGCTAAGTATGATGTCAACCATAGAGTTTCATCTCCTTATCATCCTCAATCTAGTGGTCAAGTGGAGTTGAGTAATAGGGAGATCAAATTGATCTTACAAAAGACCATCAATAGATCTCGAAAGAATTGGTCTAGCAAACTTGATGATGCACTATGGGCTTATACGACTTCTTATAAGAATCCTATGGGCATGTCGCCATATAAAATGGTTTACGATAAGGCCTGTCATTTACCTCTTGAGCTGAAACACAAAGCTTATTGGGCAATCAAAGAGCTCAACTTTGATTTCAAACTTGCCGGTGAGAAGCGGTTGTTTGATATCAGCTCATTAGATGAATGGAGGGGCCAAGCATATGAGAATGCCAAGTTGTTCAAGGAAAAGGTTAAGAGGTGGCACGATAAAAGAATACAAAAACGAGAGTTCGGTGTAGGTGATTATGTCCTGCTATACAATTCTCATTTAAGATTCTTCGCAGGCAAGCTTCTCTCTAAATGGGAAGGTCCCTACGTTGTCGAGGAAGTATATCGTTCCGGTGCCATCAAAATCAATAACACGGAAGGTAATTTTCCTAGGGTGGTAAATGGGCAAAGAATCAAGCATTACATCTCTGGTACTCCCATAAATGTTGAGACCAATATCATCAATATCATAACTCCAGAGGAGTACATAAGGGATGTTTATCAGCCTGTTTCAGACCCTGAAAACCAAGAGGTATCTGTTTCGGTAAGTAATTGGATTCCGAAACTTTTCCAATAGGAAATTTTCTCCGTTTTGGAATTTGTGGAAAATTAGAAAAATAAAAAGCCGCCCGGAGAGCGCACGAGGCGGCCACAAGCTTGGTTGCCGCGGCCTCCCCCCTGGCCGCGGCAACAGGGCTTGTGGGCAGCTCGTGTGCCTCTCGGACTCCGTTTTCTTGCGGAGCACTCCTTCTGGTCCAGAAAAAATCATTATATATACGCCCGAGGGTTTTGATCTCCGTGTCGCGCAGTTTTTCCTCGGTTTTTGTTTCGAGTCTGTTGTCTGCCACAGATTTAGGTCAAGATGTCTTCTCAAGATTCAGAAGAAGATATCTATGTGGCCGATGATCGTGCTAACTCCAGGATTAATGGGGACTTGGAACCTTATGGCTGGACCACTGACGAGGAAGAGGACTATGAGCCCAAGGGGAAGTAACAAACGAGTTCCGATGAAGAGGAGGCTCCTCTACCCCAACCTTGACGCACTCATGTGGAGTTCAAGAAGTCAAGCCTCCCTGACCAAAGGAAGAATCCTAAGACCTTGTTTATCCCTTCTCGTTTCTAGCAGGAGAGTAAGCAGGAACTTTGCCATAGAGTGTTGAAGCTTGAGGAGGAAAATGACGATCTGAGGGAGCAGAACTTTTTGCTCAAGTGGAAATTAGACAAGCTCAGGACTACTTCAACAACACCACCACCAGCACCACCAAAGGAAGACAACTAACCATTGGTATGGGCAATCCCCTTGGCTTTCGCCAATCTTGGGGGAGTTGCTCTGGTATCGTATCACCTTTATATCTTTTGCTTTTACCTTTGTTTTAGTTCTTTCCTTTTCAGTTTTTATTTCTTCTCTTACTGGAATAAATCTTTAGTGTTTTAGTTTGAGTCTTTTGCCTTGTGTCTCCCCCGATGTATTCGAGCTTACGAGCTATATAATAAAGAGTATCTTAGTCAAGGGATTTGCTTTGTTCCGTCATCAAAAGTATGAAAAGAACGATAGCATGAAAGATCATGAGATGATCCTATGGAAAGTGATAGCTTCACATATAACAAGTATGATGATTGAAACTTGTTGAGAGTAGACTAACATAGACCTCAGTCATTGTTGCAATTAATAAGAAGTAATAAGGAAAGAGAGGTTCACATATAAATATATCATCTTAGACACCTTCTATAATTGTGAGCACTCACCAAACTATTACATGCCTAGAAGTAGATGTTGGACAAGGAAGACAACATAATGAATTGTGTTTGCTTGGTTCCAAACAATGTTATATGATTAGAGATCCCTTAGCATGTGACGATTGCTTCCACCTCATATTAGCCAAAACTCTCGCACCAAGTAGAGATACTACTTGTGCATCCATAAACCTTCAACCCAGTTTTGCCATGAGTGTCCACCATACCTACCTATGGATTGAATAAGATCCCTCAAGTAAGTTGTGATCGGTGCAAGCAATAAAAATTGCTCTCTAATATGTATGATCTATTAGTGTGTGGAAAATAAGCTTTGTACGAACCTGTGATGAGGAAGACATAAAAGCGACAGACTGCATAATAAAGTTCTTTATCACAGGAGGCAATATAAAGTGATGTTCCTCCGCACTAAGAGGACACGCATCCAAATTTCAAAAGCGCATGACAACCTCTGCTTCCCTCTGCGAAGGGCCTATCTTGTACCTTTACTTTTTGCCTTTGTAAGAGCCATGGTGATCTTCACCAATTCTTTATCTAGCCTTTTTCTTGGTGAACGTCATATGCTTGGGAAAGATCTGTATTCATATATCAACTTGGAGCTGAGTACTTATGCTTTATTATTGTTGACTTTACCTTGAGGTAAATGGTTGGGAGGAAAAACTATAAGCCCCTATCTTTCTTTGTGTCCACATGAAACTTCGATACCATGAGTACCACGTGAGTTGTAACAATTGTGGAAAAGAAAAGAGATGATTGATTATGTGGATTTGCTTTGCAAGCTTTTATTTGACTCTTTCTGATAATATGATAAATTGCAATTGTTTCAATGACTTTGGACGGTTGTTGGCCACTTCTCGGTAAGGTTTTTGTCTCATACTTTGCTTTGTGAAGGAATTGTTACTTTCCCATAAGAATCTCTATGATGTATTGCTGTTCTATGTGTGATCATGATGCCCTCATGTCCGTATTTTGTTTTATCGACACCTGCATCCCTAAACATGTGGACGTGTTTTGGGTCTTGGTTTTCGCTTGAGGACAAGCGAGGTCTAAGCTTGGGGGAGTTGATACGTCCATTTTGCATCATGCTTTCATGTTGATATTTATCGCTTTATGGACTGTTATTATACTGTGTGGAACCTTACTTATGCCTTCTCTCTCTTATTTTGCAAGGTTTATATGAAGAGGGAGAATATCGGCAGCTGGAATTCTGGACTGGAAAAGGAGCAAGTCTGAGTCCTCTATTATGCGCAACTCCAAATGCCCTGAAAATCAACGTGGATTTTTTTGGATTTTATAAAAATACTTGGCGAAAGAAGTGTCAAAGGGGAGCAACCAGGGGCCCACAAGCCTGGTTGCCGCGGCCTACCCCCCTGGCCGCGGCAACAGGGCTCGTGGGCACCCTGGTGGCCCACTGGCCCCCCTCTTTTGCTATATGAAGGGTTTCGTCCAGAAAAAAATCAGCGTGGAGCTTTTTCATGGATTCTTCGCCGCCACGAGGCGGAACTTGAGCAGATCCAATCTAGAGCTCCCGCAGGACGATCCTGCCGGGGAAACTTCCCTCCCGGAGGGTGTTGGGGATATTACCTGTGAATGACCCACCCTAGTTGGGCTGGGTTATTCATTAGGCGATTCATCCAAGCAATTATTTGGGCCTTGTCCTGGCCGGATCAAGGTCATATGACAGTTTGTGATTCATGGAAGGTCTCCAAGCTTCAGAAGATGGCGACTTAGAGACCACGGGGGTCACGATTTGTAGGAAGGAAAGTGTCCTTGTAAACCCTAGGGACTCGACCTGTATATAAAGGCGAGTCCCAGGGAAGAAGAGGGGAGGTTAGAAATCATCGAGTGCTAGGTTTGGCGAGTTACGCCCTCCTTGTAATCGAAACTATATCAATACACACCAAAGCAGGACGTAGGCTATTACCTCCTCACGAGGGGCCGAACCTGGGTAAATCGTCGTGTCTCTCCCGCTTAACCCCTTTGAGTCGCCACCAAGGTGCGATGGCTCCAGTACTAAGTCCTTTCACGAGGACATCTACCGTGACAAAACCACGACAGTTGGCGCCCACCGTGGGGCCTACGCACGGTGGAGTTGAGTTCTCAAAGGGAGCCCTACCAGGGTTTGGGAGTTATGCGACGGGACTCATGACTCGGAGCCGCCGCGGGATAACCTACATCGACAACCAACAGTGGGGACCTGAAGCGGATTCGATTGAATCTGGTTACAGGGTCCCCTTCGGCAAGATCAACATCTTCATCGGCATGATCGGATCATCCACGCCTGAGCCGGACACCTTCACCGACATCGTCGAGCCGGCCAGGTACGTCCGCCCAGTGATAACGCCAAATCTGACTCGCCCGGTCTTTGTGGAGTTCATGCAGGGATCGGAGGAGCCAGAGCGCTCGGCGACTCAGGAAGCTACACCGGTCAACTCAGATGACGAATCATCCATGGGCGACTCAGATTCAATCCGTTCTCTTCATGGGGATTGTCTTGGGGGCTTGTCGCTGGCCATGGACCCTGAAGTCCTTGACCGAACCCGCCGCCAGATCGCCATCTACATGGCAGGAGCGACTCAGCCCACACAAAACCCTACTGGAGGCGATGGAACCGGCGAGACGTCCAGGAGCCCAGCCGCAGTCCTGGTGGACTTGGCAACGGAGATCACAAGGCTAATGGCAACTCCCCTCACACCAGAAAACCAGGAGGAGATAAACACCGAACTGGCGAAACTCAGAGAGGTAGTGGAAAAAGCTCATCGGGACGCTGAGATAGAGTCCGCCAGGATCGAGACTCGGCAAGCTCAAATTACGGCCGAAAGGATGCGTTTAAACACCGACAACTGGCGGCTCGAGAGACAGCAGCACGCGTCCGACGCCGTCCATCAGCGGAGACACCAGGGTTGCCTGCCCCATGATCTCAATCCGACCCGCCTGTTCGGTACTCCACGAACCCCCGGGGCAGGAGCCGCCCCGGGGGGAGGATCGGGCCGCCCGCCTAACCCGCCGGCTCAGCCGGTGGAAGATCACATTCCCCGATTCCGGACGCCTCAAGGTCACTTTTCCAACCCGGTGGATAACGTGCTTGCCGCGACTCGCCATCTGGAATCTCTTCCAATTCACGGCAACACCCCTGCCGAGATAGAAGCAAGGAACGCCATCGAGATGTTGAAGACGGCGGTGGTTCAAAACGCCCAGTTCTCACATAGCCTCGAAAGGTTACATTGCACCCCTCAGGCAAGTTACACCAGGAGCCGGCCGGAAGACCAGCCCGCCGTAAACAGTGGGCCGCGACACGTCCCACAGGATAACACGCCTGAACGGAACCCGCTGGGCCGGGATCTCCCGAACACCCAAGATGCCCCGGCCCCCCTCATCGGGGGCGGAGGGCGAGTTGGAGTACCATGCTTGTCCCCCGCCCTTCAGAACGAAAATATGCCCAAAGACTTCAGGGGACCAAGGAAAGTGCCTAATTATACCCCGGACCTCGAGCCGGCGTCATGGATCGAGAGTTATGAGATCGCCATGGACATGCTCGATGTGAACGAGGCAGTTTGCGCCAGATACTTCACCATGATGCTCGAGAGGTCAGCACGCACTTGGTTGAAAAACTTACCTCCCAATTCCATCCAGTCCTGGGCCGAGTTAAAAGAGAGTTTCATCAAAAACTTCCGAGGAACTTGCAAACATCCGATGACGATCGTCGATCTACAGCACTGTATTTAGCGCCCGGATGAGTCGGCCCATCATTGGTCACGTCGGGTTGCAGAAATTATTCATTCGTCAGATGGTATTACGGCGGCTCAAGCGGTGCTCATCCTCGAGCACAATTGCCACTACGAACCCTTGGTGCAAAAATTGGGGCGACTCAAACGAAAGGTCCAAGACATGGGCAAACTGATGGACACCCTCACTAGATATGTTGAGGCCGATGATACCAAAGATCCTGGCAAGGATGGTAAGGCCAATTCGCCTAAGAAGGGTGAGTCATCCAAAAATCACACCCGGTTCCAGGGGCGTAACCGTCACAATCAAGGGACCAATGGCAAGCGGAGACCGCGGGAGGAGCCCTCAGACTTAGTCGCCAACCCCAATGCCAACAATGGCAAAAAGAAGAATCGGGGGTTCAGCGGGAAGAGGCCGCGTAACTATGAAGAGCTACTGAAAGGCCCTTGCCCGCACCACGCCACGGCAGATGTACTCACTCTTGGGAAAACTGCTTCGTGATGCGAGAGTTTCGGGCGGAGGCGATCAAGAAGAGTCAAAATGATGATCCGGACCAGCGCCAGGAGCAATTCGCCGCGCCCAACCAAAGACAGAACCCCTTCGGCGGCTTTCCCGAACAGGGGGCTCAGGGAGGTCCGCAACCAGGCGGCAGCCAATACCCGGTGCACCAAGTACAACCCGCCAATAGCTTTCCAGCAGCCACCCCCACAGGGGGCTCCTCAGGGTCAGGACGATAATGGGGGCTTCCGCAGCAACCCCAAACAGTTAAGTAATGGGCAGTATCATGTTTTCACCACTAATGCTTGCAGGCGTGATAAGAAGGTGAGTCACCGGGCATACAGTGTATCTGAACCGGCGATTCCCAGATACCTCCATTGGTCTGAGCAAACCATAACGTGGAGCAGAGAGGATCACCCGCCGAGAGTGGATAACCCGGGTGATCTCGCGTGGGTCGTGGCTCCCCAACTTGGGGGTTACACCCTATCAAAAGTACTAATGGGTGGGGGCAGCAGCATCAATATCCTATACTTCGACACCTTCCAAAGGATGAATCTATTGGAAAAATACCCGATGCCTTCAACCACGGTTTTCCACGGAATTGTCCCAGGCAAGTCGGCTTATCCCATAGGCCGGGTCAGGCTCACAGTGGCGTTTGGAACTGCACAGAATTATAGGTCGGAGTCTCTAATCTTCGACGTGGTCAAATTAAAAAGCCCCTACCATGCGCTATTTGGGCGACCGACTTACGCCCGCTTCATGGCTCGCCCATGCTACGTCTACCTCAAACTCAAAATGCCTGGTCCCAAAGGACCCATCACGGTTGATGGAGACAGAAGGATCGCAAAGGAATGTGAAGAAGGGGACGCGGCTTATGCGGAAGTCGCCTGTGCTGCGGAAGAGCTCAAACACCATCGGGCCAATGTTGACCCGGCGGATATGTCACCCCTGAAGAAGCCAACTACAGACTCTGAGTCGCCCCTCAAGTTCAAACCAACGGATGACACTAAGACAATCGATTTCGTGCCTAGCGATTCATCCAAGCAGTTCACCATCGGGACGGGTCTGGAACCAAAATAGGAAAGCGCGCTCATCGAATTCATCCGTGAGAATCGGGACATCTTTGCATGGAAACCTTCTGACATGCCTCGTGTGCCGAGAGAATTCGCTGAGCACCATCTTAATATTGACCCAAAGTGCAAACCCGTCCAGCAGTACCTTCGCAGATTTAACGAGGAGTGACCCAAGGGGATTGGGGAAGAAGTCGCCCGTCTTTTAGCCGCCGGGTTCATCGTGGAAGTTTTTCACCCCAAATGGCTGGCTAACCCAGTCTTGGTACTCAAGAAGAATGGTACTTTTCGTATGTGTATTGACTACACGGACCTCAACAGAGCTTGTCCAAAAGATCCCTTCGCTCTTCCAAGCATTGACCAAATCATTGACTCGGTGGCGGGATGCGAACGATTGTGCTTTCTGGACGCCTATTCAGGATATCACCAAATCAAGATGGTCGTGGAGGATGAAGAGAAAACGGCCTTCATAACCCCCTTCGGGGCTTTTTGTTATGTGTCCATGCCCTTTGGACTCAAGAGTGCGGGGGCGACTTATCAACGCTGCATCCAGAATTGTCTTCGTAACCAAATTGGTTGCAACGTCCATGCTTATGTTGATGATATTGTGATCAAGACCCGCCAGGGGGAGACACTACTGGAGGACCTCAAGGAAACATTCGATAATCTACGGGTATATCAGATGAAACTAAATCCCACCAAGCGTGTTTTTGGTGTGCCTGCAGGGAAATTGCTGGGTTTCCCGGTATCGGAGCGCGGCATTGAAGCTAATCCGGACAAGATCGAAGCGGTTACAACCCTTGGAAAGCCGGCGAACGTTAATCAAGTTCAACGACTGGCGGGTCGCATTGCGGCCCTAAGTCGTTTTGTGAGTCGCCTGGGGGAGAAGGCGATCCCTCTTTATCAGTTATTGAGGAAATCCGATCGATTTGTTTGGACAAATGAGGCAGACGAGGCGCTCGAAGCCCTGAAACACCAATTGGTTAACCCGCCAGTCCTGGCCACCCCGACTAAAAAAGAGCCCATGCTTCTGTATATCGCGGCAAATTCCAAAGCAGTAAGCGTGGCAGTGGTCATTGAGAGAAAGGAGGAAGGGAAGGAATACCCAGTGCAATGCCCGGTATATTTTATCAGCGAGGTGCTAACTCTTTCCAAGTAGCGGTACCCGTACTGGCAGAAATTGGTATATGGGGTGTTTATGCCGAGCCGAAAACTTAAGCATTATTTCCAAGAACACCCTATCACAGTGGTTAGCTCTGCCCCCCTTGGGGACATCATCCAGAATCGAGAGGCAACAGGGCGAATCGCCAAGTGGGCGATAGAACTTGGGCCCCATCACATACAGTATACTCCCCGCACAGCCATCAAGTCCCGGGCATTAGTTGATTTCGTCAACGACTGGACGGAGTTACAGGCTCCGGAAGACCGGCCTGATCTCACTTACTGGACTATTTATTTTGATGGGTCTAGGCAGCTGGAAGGCTCGGGGGCTGGTGTGGTGTTGGTATCCCCTCAAGGAGATAAGTTCTGTTACGTTCTCCGACTCATGTTTCCGTGCACCAACAATGCAGCGGAATATGAAGCTTTGCTTCACGGCTTGCGACTCACCAAGGAGATGAATCTAACACGGGTCACATGTTTTGGCGACTCTGATTTGGTGGCACAGCAAGTTTCGGGTACCTGGGATTCTCGGGACCCTATGATGGCAGCCTACAGGCGGGCTATGTCTGATGTGGCGGGTCATTTTCA
Source organism: Hordeum vulgare subsp. vulgare (assembly GCF_904849725.1). NCBI lineage: Eukaryota > Viridiplantae > Streptophyta > Magnoliopsida > Poales > Poaceae > Hordeum > Hordeum vulgare. The sequence continues at coordinate 513,556,939 of NC_058523.1, forward strand.
TGGCTATCAGGTGGACCATATTGATCGGCGCCTCAACGAGGCAACTGACGCCCTTTCACGACTTGGCTCCCAGAGAAAGCCGGTTCCTCTGGATATCTTACATAAGCCATCCATGATTTTACCATCAAAGGAGGAATAGGCGATACCAGATCCCGAGTCTCGGCTCGTGGCGGCTCTCCATGTCACCCCGGATTGGGTTCTCCCTTATCTGGCTTATCTCACTCGGGACGAGTTACCGGCCGACGAAGTTTTGCTCGCCAAATCGTTCGGCGCAGCAAATCCATGGTCATCATCAATGGCCAGTTATATAAACGGAGCGCCTCTGGAGTTTTTCAGCTATGTGTTTCCTCCAAAGAAGGATGCATAATCTTAAATGACATTCATTCCGGAGATTGTGGGCATCACACCGGGTCACGTTCTTTGGTATCAAAGGCTTTCCGTCATGGTTTGTTTTGGCTGACGGCTCATGCAGATGCAGAAGATATAGTTCGTCGGTGCGAAGGGTGCCAGCGTTATGGGAGGCAGGCTCATGTGCCGGCTCAAGAATTAAGAATGATTCCCATTACTTGGCCTTTTGCAGTCTGGGGGCTGGACATGGTTGGCCCCTTTAAAATGTCCTCTAACAAGAAGACCCACCTGTTGGTGGCAGTTGATAAGTTCACCAAGTGGGTTGAGGCGGAACCTGTTGGAGCTTGCGATGCGGAAACAGCGGTCAAATTTTTGAAAAAGCTGATTTTCCGGTTTGGATATCCGCATAGTATCATTACTGATAATGGTACTAACTTGTCCCAAGGGGCGATGCAGGAGTTTTGTTGTCGAGAACATATCCGACTTGATGTTTCTGCAGTCGCTCACCCACAATCTAATGGGCAGGCAGAGCGGGCGAATCAGGAGGTTTTGCGAGGGATTAAGCCCCGACTCATGGTTCCCCTGGAAAAAACCCCAGGGTGTTGGGTTGAAGAATTACCTTCAGTGTTGTGGAGTATTCGGACCACCCCGAACCGATCCACGGGTTTCACCCCTTTCTTTTTGGTCTATGGAGCAGAGGTTGTTCTCCCTACTGGCATAAGGCATGACTCGCTTAGAGTCGCCGCATATGTGGAACAGGACAATGAGCTGGCGCGTCAAGACTCTTTGGACGCCTTAGAGGAGGCACGTGACCTGGCTGCGGCCCGTTCGGCTATCCACCAGCAGGATCTGCGGCGTTATCATAGTCGCCGGGTTAAGAGTTGGACCTTTCAGGAAGGCGACTTGGTTCTTTGGTTGATACAAGATCGAGCAGGCATGCACAAGCTGTCACCACCTTGGGATGGGCCGTTCTTTGTCAGCAAGAACCTCCACAATGGCTCTTATTATTTGGTGGATCTCCGGCCTAATCGGCCAACCACGGAGGCTGAATCAACTCGCCCGTGGAATATTACCCATCTGCGGCCTTATTACACTTGAGCTCTTAAGCTCTACACTTTGTAAGTTTTTGAGTTTTATTATGAAGTAATAAAGTTACAAATACTCCCTGGCTTGGGGGCTTCTTCATTAAAAAGAAATTATGTCATCCTGTTGCGACCTTATGAGCCGACAGAACCATGCATTTAGGGTGTGTGCTCGACCTTTCTGACTCGCCTCATCCTGTCGCGACCTTATGAGCCGACAAAACCTGCATTTAGGGTGTGTGCTCGAGCTTTCTGACTCGCCTCATCCTGTCGCGACCTTATGAGCCGACGAAACCTGCATTTAGGGTGTGTTCTCGAGTTTTCTGACTCGCCTCATCCTGTCGCGACCTTATGAGCCGACGAAACCTGCATTTAGTGTGCGTGCTCGAGCTTTCTGACTCGCCTCATCCTGTCGCGACCTTATGAGTCGACGAAACATGCATTTAGGGTGTGTGCACGAGCTTTCTGACTCGCCTCATCCTGTCGTAACCTTATGAGCCGACGAAACCTGCAATTAGGGTGCGTGCTCGAGCTTTCTGACTCGCCTCATCCTGTCGCGACCTTATGAGCCGACGAAACCTGCATTTAGGGTGTGTGCACGAGCTTTCTGACTCGCCTCATCCTGTCGCGACCTTATGAGCCGATGAAACCTGCATTTAGGGTGCGTACGAGCTTTCTGACTCGCCTCATCCTGTCGTGACCTTATGAGCCGACGAAACCTGCATTTAGGGTGCGTGCTCGAGCTTTCTGACTCGCCTCATCCTGTCGCGACCTTATGAGCCGACGAAACCTGCATTTAGGGTGTGTGCACGAGCTTTCTGACTCGCCTCATCCTGTTGCGACCTTATGAGCCGACGAAACCTGCATTTAGGGTGTGTGTACGAGCTTTCTGACTCGCCTCATCCTGCCGCGACCTTATGAGCCGACGAAACCTGCATTTATGGGTGCGTGCTTGAGTTTTCTGACTCGCCTCATCCTGTCGCGACCTTATGAGCCGACGAAACCTGCATTTATGGGTGCGTGCTTGAATTTTCTGACTCGCCTCATCCTGTCGCGACCTTATGAGCCGACGAAATTGCTGCTTTTATTTAAAGGCATAGCCTTGAGGGTTTTTTGCTTTTCTTTCTGATCCCTCTGGTAAATATTTGTTATCACTTATTTGGTTTCATATATGTTGTTCTCAAAACCTAAGTCAGGTTAATGATCAGAACTACTTCATCCATGGCGAATTGAGCATCTTAAAGGAATCTCAAATATTTCAAAATTGCCTTACAGGCGACATAAAGATTCTTGCAAAAGGGTATCACGAAAACAGTACCGACTCATGAAAAAGAGACCTACTACATGGCTCTCAGGCCAAAATCAATAAAGTTCATTCTGTTGGCGCCTTAGGATCATTCTGCTGTGAGCTTTGGCCGACTTCGATTTGCAAGTCGCCCAGTACCCAGTTGCACTTAGCCAAAGCGGCGAAGTCATCTTCATCAGTCAGGATTGATGCTAGGTCTGCTTCCAAGTCAAAAGGGTTCTTGGGTCCCGAGGAGTTAGACTGGTCGTCACAAAAGCTGGCGGGTTGACCTTCTTGTTTTTGCTATCATAAGCCGCCTGATACTTTGATAAATCAAGACTTGCTGCAAGTTGGGTTGCTGCCAGCCGGGAGTCCTTGACGACACGTTGATAGTCCTCTTCAACGAATTCTGACCCATCGTCTTTAAGCTGAGGAAAGCCTGCTGCTACCTCTTCCGGGTTGATCTCTGGAGCATACGGCAAGCAGCGACTCAGGGCAGTCAGAACACCCCTTCGGGCGGCTGACCGAGTTAGCTCGCCAATCTGAGGGGGAAGTGTGGATAAGCAGCCAAGCACCTTCTTTATGGAAGTGATAGGTTCTTTTGCACCCATCACAGCTTTAACGGTCAAGACACTGCCAGTGTACAGTTGCTCTGTCAGCGTGTAAATCGCCTTCAGCATCAGCACGCAGTCTTCTTGAAGGTTGGCGGCTCTCGGACCTGAGCAAGGAGTCATGATGATCAGCGACTTACGATAACAATTATTTATAAAAAAAGACAGAAGAGAAGAGGAGATCAAAATTTTAAGTAAGCTTACCGAAGACGGCTTGCGTCATGTTGGAGATATGACGCTTCAAGCCGGACAATTCCTGTTGCACAGTGGCCAGCCTGGCCTCAGCCTTTTCTGCTCTTTTTATGGTGGCATCTTGGTCAGTTGAGCTCTTTTCAACTCGGCTTTGAGTTTTTCCAGCTCAGCCAAGGCCAATTGATATTTTTCCTCCGACTTAGCTCAGGCGTCTTACTGACCAGATAAGTTTTTCTTTAAATCGTCAAGTGCCGATTCAGTCTGAGCAAGAGTTTCCTGTTGAAAGTACAAAACAAGGGCAAGTCTCAGAACTATTGCAAGCAATATCCCTGACACTTGGGGGCTAATGTATATTTTTTTTCTTTTCATATGAAGTTATACAATATCAAGACCCGACTCATCTTTTTACTGATGACCCGACCCTTGGGGGTTACTGGTCGCAAAGTTTTTTCTAAAAAATTTCAAAGACCCGGCTCATCTTTTTACTGATGACCCGGCCCTTGGGGGTTACTGGTCGCAAACTTTTCTAAAAAATTTCAAAGACCCGGCTCATCTTTTTACTGATGAGCCGGCCCTTGGGGGTTACTGGTCGCAAAGTTTTTTCTAAATTTTCTCAAGAACCGGCTCATCTTCTCATTGATGACCCGGCCCTTGGGGGTTAATGGGAATAATACAATATAACAAATTTACCTCATGTTTGTTTTTTAACATCCGCAGCAGGCTTTTCTCCATCTCATAGCTCGCCTTCAGGCGACTTGAAAAACCAGAGCAGAGTTCCTTGAACTCCAGATTTTCATACTCAGAAAGTTTGGCGTTGGAGAGTCCCGATTCAGGAATGGCTTGGGAGGAAGATGCCACATGTTTTGACAAAACCGTTGCCGCCGGCTTAGAAAAGCCAGTACCGGTAATAATTACAGCATCTGGGTCTTCCGTTGTCATCAATGGACTTGGCGGCTTAGGGGTATCCGTTGTTTCCTTCGGCGACTCAGGAAGATCCATCTGATTTTCAGGCTCGCCTTGATCCGGGTTGTCCTGAATCGGTGCTGATTCTTTGATGGGTTCTGAAGTTGCGACAGGAGTTGACCCGCTGGTTTTCCTTTTCTTGGCCTGTGCCCTAAAAAGAAGGGAGAAGCACATTAAGGAAATGAAAGGTTCATTACTCTCAGGATTCAAAGCAAGATTATCAAAAGACTTACCCTGGAACTCGAATCATTGGTGGAAGTGTCGACATCACTGAGTCGCCAGATGTAGGTGGAGAGTTCTGCAAGAATTATACATCAATAGTATAAGCGGGTTTCAGGCGTGATTCAAAGAGAATATGAAGAATTGTCATTCACAAAATACCTCATTTGGTTTCCTCTTGTTCGTTGCTGGTAAGCCGGACACCAGATCACCGGAATGACTTCGCGTCTTCCGATTTGAAGTATGTTGTGCTTTCTTCAGTAGTAAATTTGGGTCCAAACAAGCATTTGGTGTGAGAAGGGAACTTTCCCACAAACTCGCCTGGCCGGCTTAGGTGGAGAAGGAGATGAATCGGAGGAAACAGAAATTACCTCAACAGAGTCCTCCTGGCTTTCGTTATCTTCGTTCTATTACAAGGAAAGGGAGAGACATAAATACAAAGATTAACAGTAATGGATGGCGAGTGAAAAGAGGATGACTTTTTACCTCCTAAAGTGCATCGCCGACTTGAGATTCATCAACTTCAGATGGCTCAGCTGCAGCAGCTTTGCCCTTACCCTTGGTTTTCTTTGAGAGCGGCTTAACATTTTTCATGACTGGCCTTTTGGGCTTCCTGGACCAGAACTTATCGCCTTTCTGAAATAGCATATGTTATAAAAACACAATACAAATGAAGCATAAGGAGTAAAAACCAAAGGCGGGTTAGATTTGTTCACCTTGGGCGCCGGGTTAATTTTGCAGAAAGGTTTGAGGCCGATTTGGCCGCATTTTCCCGCAGGCTCGCCAGTCAGTTTCTTGATAATGGTAACAATGTCCTTTTCTGTTAAAGTCGTATGGAAATAACATTGAGGATGATCTAGGGTGCCATCAAATTCGCACATCAGACCGTCCCGGCGACTCAAAGGGAGGATGCGCCATTCGACCCAGCAGCGGATTAGGTCAACCCCAGTAAGGCCATTATTCGTCAAGGATCTTAATTCGGACAGTATTGGTATGAATTCCGATTCCTCTTCCTCGGTGAGCTTGTCTGGAAGCTTGAAGTTTGTTGGAACGCGAGTTGGCCTGTAGCCCAGAAGCTTGTTTTCGCCTGCAGGAAAAGTCTCTTGACAGTAGAACCAAGACTCGCCCCAACCTTTGGGATGGCTGGGCATGACGAGTGAGGGAAACGGGCTATCCCTGCGGCGTTGGACATTGACGCCGCCGAGTTCCAGGCTGGGACCGTTGTGGAATTCCGTTTGGCGATTCAGATGGAAAAAGTGCCAGAATAAAGGAACAGAGGGCTCAATCCGTAGATAAGCTTCACAGAAAACTTGGAATTGGCATAAGTTGCTTATGGAATTGGGTCCCAAATCCTGGAGGCGGACGTTCATGAAAGCCATGGCGTCTCTAAGAAATTTCGATCCAGGCGGCTTAAAACCTCGCTCCAGGTGTTCAACAAAAACGACTATTTCCCCTTCTTTGGGGTTAGGAAGATCCTCTCCAAACCCGGTGCGCCAGCCGATAACGTTCTGAGGGTCCAGGTTGCCCGTTTTCACATAATCAGCTAGTATGGTATCGTCAACCTTGGTAGGAAGCCAGTCACTTTTGAAGACGGCGCCCATGCTGCAAAGAGGTAAGGTGTGAACTTACATGCCTCGAACATCTACTGTAAGGGGTGAAATAAGTTCATTTAAATCGCCAAGTACTTTGTCTGCGGACTAAGGGAAGGACTTGGCCCGCCATATCAAAAGGCCGAGTTGGTTTACTATGGCGACTTACGGAGTCTGGCTATTCACAAGAGTTCCGCTCTAGAGATGATGGAGACGTTCGTTCGAAATATCGAAGTGTGAAGACTACAAACAGCTTTCCGCAAACAGTAGGTAAATGATGGATCTATCAGGCAGATAAAAAAACCTGAGGAAAATGACTGGATGCAGCGATTTATTACCAGAGCAAGATGACGCCCCTCGCTTGATGGAACACTATTCTAAAAGATCCACAAGTAAAGACTGATAAACAAAGATATTCAAAGCATTGGCTGTCTCATCAATGTTCATGCTAGTCGGTTCAGGGTAGGCGACGTCTGCTCGCAAGGAATATCAAGAACATGGCAGTGGCTGGAGCTCCGAGCAGGGGGTGGATCTTATCCTAAAAATGGGCGGAGGCCTAACCTGATGCTTTCGGACGAAAGAGGCCGACGGCGACGAAGGTTGTTGGAGAAGCACGGAGGTTCCGTCGGGCGACGAGGTCTTCAGCGGCGGCGGAGTTCGTGGCGAACGACGAGATGGTCGACGACGATGTAGTGGTCAACGGCGGCGGACAGATCGGCCGCGGCGCGAAGCTGGACGACGGCGAAGGCCTAGGGGCGGCACCAAAGCTTCTCGCGTGAAGGCGGAAAGCACGGTCGGCGGCGAAGTCCTCGTGAGGCGATGAGATTTTCTCGCTGCAGTGATGGAGGGGAGATTGACGAGACTCGTAGGTGGGCAGCACCAGTCCTATCCCCCCCGTCTATCTATCAGAGCCGACGCTAGAATCGAGGCGCCGTGAGCGGGAACCGCCGGGGAATAAAAAGATTCGCTATAAATGCGCGCCGAAGACTTCGGGATAACGATGCGCTAAGATCCGTTGGGGTTGTGTCAATCTTCCCGAAAATCGAAGGATAAGAAGAGGCCAACAAGAAATGGTTTGGCGACTTAAATAATTTTCGGTGCCCGATGGCAGGTTACAATTTCTGACGTATGAAGAAAAATGAGTAATGAATCGCTTCAACTGAGCGGATGTATTGGCATGAAAAGGAAGTTCAATTCAATTTGGGGCCTAATGAAGGGGATATTACCTGTGAATGACCCGCCCTAGTTGGGCCGGGTTATTCATTAGGCGATTCATCCAAGCAATTATTTGGGCCTTGTCCTGGCCGGATCAAGGTCATATGACAGTTTGTGATTCATGGAAGGTCTCCAAGCTTCGGAAGATGGCGACTTACAGACCACGGGGGTCACGATTTGTAGGAAGGAAAGTGTCCTTGTAAACCCTAGGGACTCGACCTGTATATAAAGGCGAGTCCCAGGGAAGAAGAGGGGAGGTTAGAAATCATCGAGTGCTAGGTTTGGCGAGTTACGCCCTCCTTGTAATTGAAACTATATCAATACACACCAAAGCAGGACGTAGGCTATTACCTCCTCACGAGGGGCCGAACCTGGGTAAATCGCCGTGTCTCTCCCGCTTAACCCCTTTGAGTCGCCACCAAGGTGCGATGGCTCCAGTACTAAGTCCTTTCACGAGGACATCTGCCGTGACAAAACCACGACAGAGGGGGAAATCGTCGCCATCGTCATCACCAACACTCCTCTCATCGGAGGGGACGCATCTCCATCAACATCTTCATCAGCACCATCTCCTCTCCAAACCCTAGTTCATCTCTTGTAGCCAATCTCCGTCTCGCGACTCCGATTGGTACTTGTAAGGTTGCTAGTAGTGTTGATTACTCTTTGTAGTTGATGCTAGTTGGATTACTTGGTGGAAGAGTTTATTTTCAGATCCTTGATGCTATTCATTACACCTCTGATCATGATTATGATTATGCTTTGTGAGTAGTTACTTTTGTTCCTGAGGACATGGGATAAGTCATGCTAATAATAGTCATGTGAATTGGTATTCGCTCGGTATTTTGATATGTTGTATGTTGTTTTTCCTCTAGTGGTGTTATGTGAATGTCGACTACATAACTCTTCACCATATTTGGTCCTAGAGGAAGGCATTGGGGAGTAGTAAGTAGATGATGGGTTGCTGGAGTGACAGAAGCTTAAACCCTAGTCTATGCGCTGCTTCGTAAGGGGCTGATTTGGATCCACTAGTTTAATGCTATGGTTAGACGTTGTCTTAATTCTTCTTTCATAGTTGCGGATGCTTGCAAGAGGGGTTACTAATAAGTGGGATGCTTGTCCAAGTAAGGGCAGTACCCAAGCGCCGGTCCACCCACATATCAAACTATCAAAGTAATGAACGCGAATCATATGAACATGATGAAACTAGCATGACAAAAATTCCCGTGTGTCCTCGGGATCGCTTTTCCTCTTATAAGACTTTGTTCAGGCTTGTCCCTTGCTACAAAAGGGATTGGGCCACTTGCTGCACCGTTGCTACTACTTGTTACTTGTTACTTTTCGCTTGCTACGTTTCACCTCACTACACCATCACTTGTTACCGCTACTTTCAGTGCTTGCAGTTATTACCTTGCTGAAAACCGTTTATCAGAGCCTTCTCCTCCTCGTTAGGTTCGACACTCTTACTTATCGAAAGGACTATGATTGATCCCCGATACTTGTGGGTCATGAGTGTCAACTTATCCAATTCAAGTCTACGATAAAGAGAGAGAGGCATAACACTAACACCGGCTCCAAGGTCACATAAGGCACTTCCTACGTAGTTTCCTTTAATGGAGCAAGGTATAGTGGGCACTCCGGGATCACCATGTTTCTTAGGAGTTCCACCTATGAAAGTGTAATGGCGAGCATGGTGGAGATCTCAAGATCTGGTATCTTCCGTTTATTGGTCACGATATCTTTCATGTACTTGGCATACGGAGACATTTTGAGAATATCAATTAACCGCATCTGCAGAAAGACGGGTCTCAACATTTCAATAAAGCGCTCAAAATCCTCATCATCCTTTTTCTTGGATGTCTTAGGAGGAAAGGGCATAGGTCTCTCCATTATCGTTCATCAATATGTTATTCAGTAGGATCTCTGCTTGTTCTACAGTTCGTTCCCCAAAAACACAACCGGCACAACTATCTAGGTGGTCTCTAGAAGCATCAGTAAATCCGTTATAGAAGATATCCAGTATCTTGTTGTTCTTAAGAGGGTGATCAGGCAAAGCATTCTCTAGCTGGATGAGCATCCAGTATCTCTTCTTTGAGTTGAGGAAAGTTGTATATTTCCTGCAAGGCAGCTTGCTTCTTATGGACAGGGAAATATTTCTCATGGAAGTAATAGACCATATCCTGGGGACTACTCACACATCCAGGAGCAAGAGAAGTGAACCAGGCTTTAGCATCATCCTTTAGAGAGAAAGGAAACAGCTTAAGGATATAGTAGTAGCGGATCTTCTCCTCACTAGTGAAAAGGGTGGCTATATCGTGTAGTTTGGTAAGATGGGCTACGACCGTATCAGACTCATAACCGTGGAAAGGATTAGATTCGACTAGAGAGATTATCTCAGGGTCGACAGAGAATTCATAATCCTCATAGGTGATAAAGATAGGTGAAGTGGCAAACTTCGGATCGTATTTCATCCTAACTTTCAGAGATTTTTCCTTCCACTTGAGAAGTAATTTCTCAGCGTCATAGGCATCCTTACACGCAAGAAAATCCTTAGCTATCTCTCCCTCTATAACATAACCCTCAGGTATATCAGGCAATTCATATCTAGGAGAGCTAGATCTAGCAGGAGCAAAAGCAGGTTCTATCTCAATAGTATCGGCAGTTTCAGAAGCATCACGAGCATTGGCAGTAAATCTAGCAATATGAGCATCAAGGAATACCCCTAGTGGCATATCAGGCAAAGTAGTATCTCTAGTAGTATCAAGCATAGCATCATCAGGCAAAATAGCATCTCTAGCATCATCAGGCATAGCAGTATCAGGCATAGCATCTCTAGCAGTATCAAGCATAGCATCTCTAGCAGTATCAGGCATAGTATCTCTAGCAGTATCAGGCATAGCATCTCTAGCAATATCAGGCATAGTAGCATCATAAGCATCATCAAGCACAGGCGACATATCAAGATTTCTAGCAGGAGGTGGTGTCGCAAACTTACTCATAACTGAAGGTGAATCAAGTGCAGAGCTAGATGGCAGTTCCTTACCTCCCCTCGTAGTTGAGGGCAAGACTTTGGTTCTAGGCTCTTTCAGATTCTTCATAGTGATCAGCACATATAAATCCCAAGTGACTCAGAGAATATAGCTATCCTTCCCCGGCAACGGCGCCAGAAAAATGTTGTTGACGTGCAACTATTCCTGACTTGATGCCTCCATAGTAACGGAGCCAGAAAAGAGCTGCTTCCAGTTGCTCAACAATTAGCAATTGTCTTGCAATAGCCCACCAGCGTGTGGGATCGCGGCAGTTTTCGAGGGTAGAGTATTCAACCCAAATTTGTTGGTTCGCACGACGGGAAGTGAAAGAATATTCTCAAGTATTGGCAGCTGAATGTGTCAGATTCAACCACACCTGAAAGATTAGTGTCTGCAAGCAAAGTAGTATGATAGCAACGGTGCCAGAAACGATCTGGTGACGAGGCAGACTATTCCTAACTGTTGTATCAATGGCGCCAGTAAGTTGCCCGTGGACGGGAAATAGTCTTTTCCCGCCAACGGTGCTAGAAAAAGTATTATAGCAGGTAGCAGCAGTGTAATGAGTAACAGAAGTGGCAAGGAACAGCAGTAGTGACAGCAGTAGCAAGTAGCAACACTAGTGACAGCAGCAGCAGGACGACGCGAGTAACAGTAGCAACAACAGTAGTAACAGCAGCAGAGCAAAACAAGTAACAACAGCTATGGGACAAACTCGTAGGCAATGGGTCGGCGATTCGTTGGATGACATTCATCATGCAACAGTTATAACACGAAGAGATATGTGGCTAGCTCCCGTTCGTCAATGTGATGTAGGCATGCATTATGTGTGTAGTCATACGTGCTTAGGGAAAAGAACTTGCATGACATATATTGTCCATCCCTCCTGTGGCAGCGGGGTCCAAATGGATACTACGGGATATTAAGGTTCTCCTTTTAATAAAGAACCGGACCAACGCATTAGTACTTGGTGAACACATGAACTCCTCAAACTATGGTCATCACCGGGAGTGGTTCCGGTTATTGTCACTCCGGGGTTGCCGGGTCATAACACATAGTAGGTAACTACAACTTGCAAGATCGGATCTAAAACACACATATATTGGTGACAACATAATAATTTCAGATCTGAAATCATGGCACTCGGGCCCTAGTGACAAGCATTAAGCATGGCAAAGTAGTAGCAACATCAATCTCAGAACATAGTGGATACTAGGGATCAATCCCCGTCAAAACTAACTCGATTACATGATAGATCTCATCCTACTCATCACCGCCCAACGAGCCTACGAATAGATTACTCACGAACGATTAAGAGCTTCATGGAATTGGAGAGGGAAGAAGGTTGATGATGACGATGGCGACGATCTCCTTGATCCGGAGCCCAAAACGGACACCAGATCTGCCCTCCAGATGAAGAACAGGATGTGGCGGCGCCTCCGTATCGCAAACACGATGAAATCTTCTCTCTTGATTTTTCTGGGATGGAAGGGAATAAATAGCGCTGGAGTTGGGGGCGGCAGAGCCACGTGGGCCCCACAAGCTTGGTTGCCGCGGCCAGGGGGCGCGGTGTCAGGGCTTGTGGCCCATTGGCCCGTCCCCTCCAGTGGATCTTTGCGCAGGTATTTTCCATATTTTCCAGAAATATTCTCCGTAAATTTTCAGGACGTTCCGAGAACTTTCATTTCTACACAAAAACAACACCATGGCAATTCTGCTCAAAACAGCGTCAGTCCAGGTTAGTTCCACTCAAATCATGCAAATTAGAGTCCAAAACAAGGGCAAAAGAGTTTGGAAAAGTAGATATGATGGAGACGTATGAGAATGCTACCTAGCATAGTTGTCCTTTGTAACTTCTTTCATGTGACATGAATGTTCAGATCCGTAAGATTCAAAACAATAGTTTGCTATTGACATGAAAACAATAATACTTCAAGCAAACTAGCAAGATAATCATGAACTTTCGAAATAACAAGGCCAAAGAAAGTTATCCCTACAAAATCATATAGTCTCGCTATGCTCCATCATCCCTACACAACTAATTTAAATCATGCACAACCCCGGTATTGGCCAAGTAATTGTTTTCACACTCTTACTTTCTCAAACCTTTTTCAACTCTCACGCAATACATGAGCATGAGCCATGGATATAGCACTATGGTGGAATAGAGTGTGGTGGTGGTTGTGAGACAAAAAAAGAGGAGATGGTCACATTGACTCGGCATATCAAAGGGCTATGGAGATGCCCATTAATAGATATCAATGTGAATGAGTAGGGATTTCCATACAAAGGATGCACTAGAGCTATAAGTATGTGAAAGCTCAAAAGGAGAACTAGTGGGTGTGCATCCAACTTGCTTGCTCACGAAGACCTAGGGCAATTTTGAGGAAGCCCATCATTGGAATATACAAGCCAAGTTATATAATGAAAATTCCCACTATCATATGATGGTGACAAAACAAGAGACTCTCAATCATGAAGAACATGGTACTATTAAGAAGCACAAGTGTGGAAATAGATAGTAGCATTGTCCCTTCTCTCTTTTCTCTTTTTTTGGCTCTTGGGCCTCTCTTTTTTTCTCTCTCTTTTTTTATGTGGGCAACTTTGGCCTCTTCTTTTTTTTATTTACTCACATGGGACAATGCTCTAATAATGATGATCGTCACACTTTTATTTACTCACAGCTCAAAGCTTAGAATGATGATGACTCTATAGGAAATGCCTCCGGCAGTGTACCGGGATGTGCGACGATCTAGCTTGGCGTATGACATTGAAACATCTCGCTAGCTATCTTACAATCATGCAATGGAAATATGAGAGTGACGGCACAAGTCATGAGACAGAATGGTGGGAGTTGCATGGCAATATATCTCGGAATGGCTATGAAAATGCCATAGTAGGTAGGTATGGTGGCTGTTTTGAGGAAGGCGTATGGTGGGTTTGTGCACCGGCGAAAATTGCGCGGTACTAGAGAGGCTAGCAATGGTGGAAGGTGAAAGTGCATCTATACCATGGACTCACATTAGTCATGAAGAACTCACATACTTATTGCAAAAGTTTTTATTAGTAATCGAAACAAAGTGCTAAACGCATACTCCTAGGGGAAGGGTTGGTAGGTGTAAACCATCGCGCGATCCCGACCGCAACACAAAGGATGACAAGCAATAGATCAATTATGCTCCGACTTCCTAACATAGCGGTTCACCATACGTGCATGTTATGGGAATCACTAACTTCAACACAAGTATTTCTAGATTCACAACACCCTACTAACATGACTCTTAATATTACCAAATCCACGTCTCAAAACTAATTGAGAGGAATCAAACTTTTCTTATACTCAATGCACATGAAGATGGAAGTTTTATTGTATCCTCTTTGTATACCTATCACTTTTGGGACTACTTTCATAGCACAAGCCAACTACCAAGTTACGCACCGTCGTGCTCTAAAGGATCTAAGTGAAGCACATAGAGCAACATAGTCTAGCTCAAAAGATATAAGTGAAGCACAAAGAGTATTCTAGCAAACTCACGATGAGTGCATGTCTCTCTCCAAAGGTGTGCAGTAAGGATGATTGTGACACAACAAAAAGAAAAGACTCCTACGATACAAGACGCTCCAAGCAAGACACATATCATGTGGTGAATAAAAATATAGCTCCAAGTAATGTTACCGATGGATTGAAGACGAAGCAGGGGATGCCTTCCCGGGGCATCCCCAAGCTTAGGCTTTTTGGTGTCCTTGAATTTGGCTTGGGGTGCCTTGGGCATCCCCAAGCTTGATCTCTTTCCACTCTTTATCCCTTCGTCCATGAGAACATCACCCAAAACTTGAAAACTTCACAACACAAAACTTAAACAGAAACTCGTGATATCATTAGCACAAGAAAAAAAATTACCACCTCTTTTGGTACTGTAGCAATATTGATTTCTATTTATATTAGTGTTAGGCTACTGTATTATCACTTTTCCATGGCTAGTAACCCCCCGATACTATACATAGTTTCATCAAAACAAGCAACCAACACAACAAAAACAGAATCTGTCAAAAACCGACCAGTCTGTAGCAATCCGTATAGTTCGTATACTTCTGGTACCTCCAAAATTCTTAAAAATTACGGAACTCTGGGAAAAATCCATATTAACCAGCAGAAAAAAGAATCAACTCAAAATCTATTTCTGAATAAAAATGAAAAATAATCTCGTGAGCGAAATGTTTCTGTCTTTTTCCAGCAGGATCAAACAACCATCACCAAAATTAGTCATAAAGGTTTTGCTTGGCTCAAACATAAAAAGAAACACAAAAAACACAATCATAACAGAATTATAATGGTGTGGACGCAACAAAACAGAAAGAAAAAGATAAATTCATTGGGTTTCCTCCCAACAAGCGCTATTGTTTAACGCCCTTAGCTAGGCATAAGGTGATGGAATCACGTATCGTCGTCTTTGCTGCTCAAACCCTAAGTAGCCCTCATCATGGATTCATAAGGCAATCTTATTTTCTTTCTAGGAAAATGCTCCATGCCCTTCTTTAAAGGAAATTGAAATCTAATATTCCCTTCCTTCATATAGATGATAGCACCAATAGTCGTTAGGAAAGGTCTACCAAGAATGATAGGGCATGTAGGATTGCAATCAATGTCAAGCACAATGAAATCCACACGTACATAGTTACTATTTGCAATAATAAGAACATCATTGATCCTTCCCATGGGTTTCTTGACTGTAGACTCCGCAAGATGCAAATTAAGAGAGCACTCCTCAATCTCATTAAAGCCTAGAACATCACATAAAGACTTTGGAATCGCAGAAACACTAGCACCCAAATCACACAAAGCATTGCATTCATAGTTTTTGATTTTGATTTTGATAGTAGGTTCCCACTCATCATGAAGCTTTCTAGGAATATAAACTTCCAACTCAAGTTTCTCTTCAAGAGATTTTATCATAGCTTCGACGATATGATCGGTAAAGGCATTGTTTTGGCTATAAGCGTGTGGAGAGTTTAGCATGGATTGCATCAAGGAAATGCATTCAATCAAGGAGAAACTATCATAATTGAATTCCTTGAAATCCAAAGTAGTAGTTTCATTACTACTCAAAGTTTTGATATCTTCTACTCCACTTTCAATGCTTTTAGCATCAAGATAGATGGACTCCGAATCATTGGGGTGTGTTTCAACCAAAGTGGATTCATATCCAGCCCCATCATCGTTAGGTTTGACACTAGAAAACAAGGATTCAATGGGAGTCACACCAAGCACTTTAATATCTTCTTGATTCTTATCACGGGAACAAGCCTTCTTAAGCCATTCATGTCTAGCACGAATTTGGGCGGTTCTTTCTTTGCTCTCACTCATGGAAACACGCATAGCTTCCAAAGTTTCATCCATATTGATCTTGGGAGGAGCACATATAACTTTCAAAGAATCAATATCACTCGACATTCTATCAACACTCCTAGCCAAATCGTCAATTTTGAGTAGTTTTTCCTCTATGGACGCATTGAAAATCTTTTACGAGTTGATAAACTCTTTGATATTACTCTCTAGATCAGAGGGTAATTTATTGTAATTTACATGAGTATTGTTGTAGGAGTTGCCAAAGTTATTAGAGGGGTTACTAGGAAAAGGCCTAGGAACATAGTTTCCTCTAAAAGCATTGTTGTTGCCAAAATTATTCCTACCAACAAAATTAACGTCCAAGCTCGCGTTGCTACTCTCAATCAAGGAATACAAGGGCATATCATTAGGATCTAAATGAGCACTTCTACTAGCAACCAAATTCATTAACTCATCCATCTTAGCACTCAACGAGTTAATTTCTTCTATAGTGTGTACCTTTTTACTAGTAGGTGACCTTTCAGTGTGCCACTGAGAGTAGTTTGTCATGATATTGTCTAGGAGTTTTCTGGCTTCTCCTAATGTGATTTCCATGAACGTTCCACCTGAGGCAGAGTCCAAGATATTTCTAGAAGCGAAATTCAAGCCAGCGCAAAAGATTTGTATAATCATCCAAAGACTCAAGCCATGAGCGGGACAATTTCTAATCATCATTTTCATTCTCTCCCAAGATTGTGCAACATGTTCATAATAAACTTGCTTAAAATTCATGATATCATTATGGAGAGAGATAATCTTAGCTGGCGGAAAATACTTGGATATATAGGCATCTTTGCACTTGTTCCAAGAATCAATACAATTTTTGGGCAAAGAAGAAAACCAAGTTTTTGCTCGATCTCGCAACGAGAAAGGAAAAAAGCTTCAATTTAATCACATCATTATCCACATCTTTCTTCTTTTGCATATCGCAAAGCTCAATGAAGGTATTAAGATGGGATGCGCCATCTTCACTAGGAAGGCCGGAGAATTGCTCTTTCATAACAAGATTCAGCAAAGCAGCATTGATTTCGTATGATTTCGCACTAGTGGCGGGAGCAATCGGAGTACTAATAAAATCATTATTATTAGTATTCGAGAAGTCACAAAGTTTGGTGTTTTCAGTCATGGTGACTTTAGCAAGCAAACAAACACACAAGCGAACGAAAAGCAAGCGAGAGAAAAAGGCAAACGAAAAAGGGAAATATTTTTGTAAATTTTGTTTTTCAAAAGTGGGGGAGAGGAAAACGAGAGGCAAAAAATTAAATGCAAGATATGAGTTTGCGACACTTACTTGGATGAGATTCACCTAGAACTTGATCCTCCCCGCCAACGGCGCCTAAAATACTTCTGCTATGGCGCCAGGAATCCCCGGCGGCCTCTTGAGCTTGCGTTTGTTTTTCCCTTGAAGAGGAAAGGGTGATGCAGCACAGGAGCAGTAAGTATTTCCCTCAGTTTGAGAACCAAGGTATCAATCCAGTAGGAGAATCAAGCCGAGTTTCCAGAGTACCTGCGCAAACACAAACGAGCTTGCACCCAACACTATAAAGGGGTTGTCAATCCCTTCAAGATTGATTGCAAAGTGAGATCTGAAGGCGGAAAGTGCAACGAAGTAAAAGTGAAAGGCTAAAAATATGGTGTGGAGTAGACCTGGGGGGCATAGTGTTCACTAGAGGCTTCTCTCAACATAGCAAATATTACGATGGGTGAACAAATTACTGTCGAGCAATTGATAGAACCACGCAAAGTCATGACGATATCTAAGGCAATGATCATACATATAGGCATCACGTCCGAGACAAGTAGACCGATACTTTCTGCATCTAATACTATCACTCCACACATCGACCGCTATCCAGCATGCATCTAGTGTATTGACTTCATGATGAACAAAGTAACGCCTTAAGCAAGATGACATGATGTAGAGGGATAAACTCAAACCAATGATGTAAACCCCATCTTTTTACCCTTGATGGCAACAACATGATGTGTGCCTCACTACCCCTTCTGTCACTCGGTGAGGTCACTGCACAGTATGAACCCAAAACCAAGCACTTCTCCCATTGCAAGAATCATAGATCAAGTTGGCCAAACAAAACCCACAACTCGAAGAGAAATACAAGGATATGAAATCATGCATATAATAGATCAGAAGAAACACAAATAAGATTCATAGATAATCTGATCATAAATCCACAATTCATCGGATCTCGACAAACACACCGCAAAATAAGATTACATCGGATAGATCTCCATGAAGATCATGGAGAACTTTGTATTGAAGATCCAAGAGAGAGAAGAAGCCATCTAGCTACTAGCTATGGACCCGTAGGTCTATGGTGAACTACTCACGCATCATCGGAGAGGTCATGGTGTTGATGAAGAAGCCCTCCGTATCCAAATCCCCCCTCCGGCAGGGCACCAGAACGTCCCCAGATGGGATCTTGCGGAGACAGAAGCTTGCGGCAGCGGAAAAGTATTTTCGTGGATATCTCGCGTAGTTTTGGATTTTTCCTGAATTTATAGCCGGAAGAGGTAGGGCAGACGAGCCACACGGGGCCCACAAGCCTGCTAGGCGTGGGGCCCCCTGGTCACGCCTAGGGGGCTTGTGGGGTCCGCTGGGGGGCTCTGCCTTGGTTCTCAAGTCCCGTGCGTATCTTCTGTTCCGGAAAAAGTCTTTTCGGAAGTTTTATTCCGTTTGGACACCGTTTAAAATCCTCCTCTGAAAAGGGTCAAAAACACGGAAAAAACAGGAACTGGCACTTGGCACTGAGTTAATAAGTTAGTCCCAAAAAAGATATAAAAGGCATACAAAACATCCAAAGTTTGACAAGATAATAGCATGGAACCATCAAAAATTATAGATACGTTGGAGACGTATCACACGGCGGCTCCGGCCGTTTCCGGACAAAGTGAGACCACTGGCGGCCTCGGTAGACCACGACGCACCCGCGTGAACCATTCATGGGCGTAGGAGAGGCTCGGGGATGGGTTTCGGCCATGGGGATCGGCGGCGACCGGCTCGGCCATGGGTGAAACAGAAGAGTTCCGGGAGCTCGAGGGAGAGGGCTGGGAGTTTGCTGGTCGGAGGAGGGCTCGGGGCACACCTTATATAGGCCCGGCGAGCTCTTTGCGACGGTAGCCGAAGCTCCGAGATGGTGGCTCCGCGACGGCGTCGCAACAGGGTGTCGGGGCCCACCACAGGCTAGGGGACGAGGGGGAGAAGGCTCCAGAGGGCCCACGCGTATGGTGGAGAGCTCTCCGATGCTCGCGGACAAGCCAGAACTTGCTGGAGAGACGCTCCCGTCGTCGTTAATGCACAGAGTGCCATTTTGGCCTGCTCACAGCGTGGTCACCACGTGCGCTCCGTGCTCTGCCATGTCACTGCTCCTCACTCCATGTCAAACAAACCCCCCACTGCTCAAATGGATAAGAGGTGCGGGTAGAATCAACTGGAGGGATCTAGGGTGGAAGAAAGTTGCTCAAATAGGATTTAACAGCAAGTTGTTTGGAGTGGGGTGGGGGAGATCCAGCTCGGGATAGATTCTGATTTTTGGCTGAGGGTGATCACAAAATAGGATAATCATCTTTGCAAATTTTGAGCTCATTTGAATGAATATAATTAGCACTTGCAGTTCAAAGGGCTCTTCTGGACAAAATTGCAAAGTGTGAACTGGCACTCACATACTTGCTTGGACTAAGCTGAATTTTGGTGGAGGCTAGTGATTTAGGCATATGAATACACTGTATAAATTACATACCATGTGGATAAACCAAAGTGGTACTTCATTCACAAAGCATCCTGCTTGACAGAATTTTAGGAACATTACTGGGAATAATTGGCTAAATAAAATGAGCTCAAATCTGGTGGAGAGATGTTGTATAGATAGGCGAATGTCGTGGTAAAATGTCAGAAATTATGGAGCAACATAAAAATAGTTGCTTCACAATCCAAAATAATGACCAGAGACAAAGATTTGATGTTGTGGTCACATGGTTGAAGGAGTGATGCTCAAATTTGGTGGAGAGTCATTATTTGAGCATCTTAAGATGATGGCAAAGTTTCAACTCATTTGAATACTCTTAGCTAGCACTTACTTCACAAAGCTTCCTGTGGATCAGAAACTTTGGAAAATTGCCAAGAAATATTTAATAGTCAAATGAATTTGATTTTTGTCATGAGGCAATGATATGGATAGGAAAGACTGTCCACAAATTTTGAGAGCAATCAAGCACATAAACGGGTACTTGCTTCACAACTTGACAGATAGGGCAGAATCAGAAAAGGAATTTTTGAGAAATATTTTTGAACATGGCAAGGAATGATTTTGTCATATGTGAGGAATATATGACCCAAGAGATTTATGAGAATTATTTGGGAATTTTTGGAGAGGTAGAAAGGTGGGTTGCTTCACAACCCAGAGCAAGAGGGTTATTCCTTCAATGAGAAAAAGGAATATTCCCAGGGAAAAGATTATTGGGGTTGGCTCAAGATGGAAATGACAATGTCTTCGGATGGTTTGGAGGTTGGAAAGCCACTAGGGAAGAGGAATCAAGGGTGATCCCTTTAGGTTTCAAAACTATCAAGCCACAGAAAAGCAAAACGAGACCAAAATCAAAGGAAAAGGAAATGGGCAAAATCCAGGGTGTCACACCGGCTCACTTTGTCGACCCATGCCGGGTCGTCTGACGGGGTTCGGTCGGCCGGTTGTCCTGCCGCCAGCCGGACGGTCGGCTCCCGTCCCATTCGGTCGTACCCCCGTACGAAGACAATACGTGACAAATGATTTTGAGGCCATTCTAGTAGCACTACGCGCTGACATGCCTGGCATGGCCACAGCGTGATGATGGAGGGGTCAGCGGGGCTACACGGCCCCAATCATCGCCGACGCTGACCAGGCGGGGCGGACATGTAGCCACGATCCCCCCATACGCACGCGCCTTGATGACTCGGCGCGTCAGCCGCTGATGCAGACGGCCGGCAGACCCCGCAACAAGACTCGACAGCCGGCGGGCCCCGCAGCCAGCCCGAGAGGGTGGCAGACGGATTCCACCTCATGTCCTACCCTTACCATTGTATCCCCCTGGCTACACTATAAAGCCTCCTTGTAGCCCCTAGGGGAGGGCACGACGAGGTGGAGACACGTTCAGATAGATAGAGATTCACACGAGAGACTCATCCACACCATTGAGGCAGCGAGACCGGAAGCCAGAACTCTGTCTCCCTCCTCGCGAACAACTCAAGGAGTACCCTTTGTATTGTTATTCTCATATAGTCACACAGGCAGGACTAGGGGTTTTACCTCACCAGAGGACCCTGAACCTGGGATAACCAGCGTCATGTATGTTGCGCCTACACCCGTTCCCAGACGCCGTCGGCGCCCATCGGCCCCAAACCACGAGTTAAGCCACCCCATGGTATCAATCCCAGAAATACCATGACAGTGGTTGAGGTGCTTGGACCTCACGCCCTGAGAGAACCAACCGTGGTAGACACCGAGAGGTTCTTGGCAATCTCAAAAGCAAGATGGTGTCTAGGTTTGCTCGAATCTCTTGACTGCATTCATTGGAAATGGAAGAAATGCCCGAAGGCTTTACAAGGGCAATTTCAAGGTCATGTTAAGAAGCACAACATCATTGTTGAAGCAGTTGCATCACATGATCTTTGGATTTGGCATGCTTTCTTCAGCATGCTTGGGTCTCGCAATGACATTAATGTGCTACAATGATCACCATCGATTGCTAGTCTGACTAAAGAAAAAGCTCCTCCTTCCCACTATGCTCGCAATGGGGATGAATACAGCATGGGCTACTATCTAGTTAACGGTATCTATCCTTTGTGGGCTACTGATGTCCCACAAGCGTATGGGATCGCAACAGTTTTTGAGGGTAGAGTATTCAACCCAAATTTGTTGATTCGCCAAGACGGGAAGCAAAATAATATTCTCAAGTATTAGCAGCTTAATGTGTCAGATTCAACCACACCTGAGAGATTAGTGTCTGCAAGCAGAGTATCAGTAGCAAGGTAGTATGATAGCAACGGTGCCAGGAAAAGCCTTGCTGACGGAATGTAAGTGCCGCTTACCTAGACCGGCAACGGCGCCAACAAAGTCTTGCAACAAGTAACATTGGAGTGGTAAGGAACAGTAGTAGCAGCAGCAGCAAAGTAACAAGTAACAGCAGTAGTGACAGCAGCAGCAAAGTAACAAGTAACAGCAGTAGTGACAACAGCAACAAAATGGCACAATCCCTTTGGTAGCAAGGGACAAGCCTAGGCAAAGTAACGTAGCGAGAACCAGTAGTAAAAGACTCGTAGGCAGTGGATCGGTGATGGATGAGTGTAACGGATGTGATTCATCATGTAACAGCTATAACACGGAGAGATATGTAACTAGCTCCCGTTCATCAATCTAATGTAGGCATGTATTCTGTATGTAGTCATAGTTCTTAGGGAAAAGAACGTGCATGACATCTATTGTCCATCCCTCCCGTGGCAGTGGGGTCCTAATGGAAACTACGGGATATTAAGGTTCTCCTTTTAATAAAGAACCGGACCAACGCATTAACGCGCGGTGAATACATGAACTCCTCATACTATGGTCATCTCCGGGAGTGGTTCCGGCTATTGTCACTCCGGGGTTGCCGGGTCATAACACATAGTAGGTGACTACAACTTGCAAGATAGGATCTAAAACACACATATTTTGGCGACAACATAATAGGTTCAGATCTGAAATCATGGCACTCGGGCCCTAGTGACAAGCATTAAGCATAGCCAAGTAGTAGCAACATCAATCTAGAACATAGTGGATACTAGGGATCAATCCCCGTCAAGAACTAACTCGATTACATGATAGATCTCATCCAACTCATCACCGTCCAGCAAGCCTACGATGATATTACTCACGAACGATGAAGAGCATCATGGAATTGTCGATGGAGAAAGGTTGATGCTGACGATGGCGACGATTTCCCCTCTCCGGAGCCCGAAACGGACTCCAAATCTGCCCTCCAGATGAAGAATAGGATGTGGCGGCGCCTCCGTATCGCAAAACGCGATGAAACCTTCTCTCTGATTTTTTTTCTAGGTGAAACGGCACATATAGAGCTGAGATTGGGGGCGGTGGTGCCACGTGGGCCCCACAAGCCCTCATGGTGCGGCCATAGGGGGTGGTCGCGGCCTGTGGGCTTGTGGCCCACTTGCACGCCCCTCCGGTGGATCTTTGCGCAGGTATTTTTCTTTTATTCTAGAAAAAATCTCCGTAAATTTTCAGGACATTCCAAGAACTTTTATTTCTGCACAAAAACAACACCATGGCAATTCTGCTGAAAACAGCGTGAGTACGGGTTAGTTCCATTCAAATCATGCAAATTAGAGTCCAAAACAAGGGCAAAAGAGTTCGAAAAAGTAGATACGACGGAGACGTATCAACTCCCCAAGCTTAAAGCCTTGCTTGTCCTCAAGCAACTCAGTTGACAAACTGAGAGAGACAAAAGAAAAACTTTGACAAACTCTGTTTGATCTTGTTGTTGCAACTATGTCTAACTCATAACCAGAATTTTAGCAACATCACAAGCAAACCACATAAGCAAATGGCATCTAGGTCCCACGATAAACTCATATCAATGGCATAATCAAGTAGCGAGCAAATAATAATAAGCCTCAAATGTCAACACTTCAATCAGAACAACATGAAGTAGTACAAATAGATGGTATCTCGCTAGCTCTTTCTGAGACCGCAAAACATAAATGCAGAGCACCTTAAAAGACCAAGGGCTGACTAAACATTGTAGTTCATGGCAATGAAGATCCAGTCATAGTCATACTCAATACAGTTAAAAGCAAAGCATAAAAATGACACAGGTGCTCTCTAATTGGTGCTTTTGTAAGAGGAGGATGACTCAATAGGAACATAAATAGACAGGCCCTTCGCAGAGGGAAGCATTGATTTGCAGAGGTGCCACAGCTCAAGCTTTTGAAAACAGATATAATAATTTTGGGTGGCATGCTTTCATTGTCAACGCAATGACTAAGAGTTCTCAACATCTTCCACGCTACACATGCTATAGGCGGTTCCCAAACAGAAAAGTAAAGTTTTGACTCCCCCACCACCAATCAATCACACTCCACGACTAGCCGAATCCTCGGGTACCGTCCAAACCAACATCAATCCTGGGGGAGTTTTGTTTGCAATTATCTTTTCAATTTGAGCATGGAACTGGGAATTCCAATTATCGGCCCCTTTCTCGTGAATGATAGTGAATAAACACATATCGAGGATAACACGCCTACCATGGAAGATACCAATAGCCCCCTGTCACCACATGAGCGGTTCGGGCATGCAAAACAGATTATTTCTTGAAGAGTTAGAGAATGGCACATTCAAATTTACTTGGAACGGCACGTAGATACCGCACATCGGTAGGTATGGTGGACTCATATGGCACAACTTTGGGTTTATGGGGGTGGATGCACAAGCAGTATTCCCGCTTAGTACAAGTGAAGGCTAGCAAAATACTGGGAAGCGAGCAACTAGAGAGCGACAACAGTCATCAAAATGCATTGAGAGTAACTAGCATTGAGTGCAAGCATGAGTAGGACATAAATCACCATCAACATGAACATCATAGAGGCTATGTTGATTTTGTTTCAACTACATTCGTGAACATGCGCCAAGTCAAGCCACTTGAAACATTCAAAGGAGGATACCATCCTATCATACTACATCATAGTCATCTCAACATTCATGTGGGCAACCAAGACAAACCATTATAAGCTCCTAGTTAAGTAAGCATGGCTTAAGCAACTATGATCTCTAAGTTGTCATTGCAAACATGTTTCTCTCACAACAAAGCTGAATCAGGCATGATGAGCTAGTCATATTTACCAAAACAAAATAGATAGAGTTCATACCAGCTTTTCCAGGCTCAGTCACTTCATCATATATCGTCATTATTGCCTTTCACTTGCACGATCGAATGATGTGAACAATAATAAGAGTGCTCGTGCATCGGACTACGTTGGAATCTGCAGGCAAACACAAAGGAGAAGACAAAGTAATATGGCTCTTTGAAAGCTAAACAGGTATGCATGCAAGAGCCAATAAACATTATAACCAATATCTTCTACCTTGACCCAAAGAAAAAGAAAACTATCTACACGGGAAAGCTCCCAACAAGCAAAAGAAGAAAAGAAAATCTTTTTGGGTTTTCTCAAACTAGACAGACACACGAAAAGAAAACAAGAAAAAGAAAATAACCTAGCATGGATGATACAGTGGCAAAGTGTGAACACCGGCTAACAAAGTGAAAGCATAAGCAAGAATGTAAAGTCCGTGAGAACACATACTACCCCAAGCATAGGCTTTTGGACTAACTTGGTCTACTCCCAAGGATGGTCCTGGCGAAACCCAAAATCATAATGAGGGTTATACGGGAGTGCTGCAGCCACTGCCTGAATAGCTGCCCCACGGAGACGAGCAGCCTTTGACTCCCTCTCATACTCCTCTGCCTCTTCTCTGGTTATGTAATATCTCCGTTTTACCTGAAAGTCAAAGAAGGCAGGAGCAGGAAGGGTAATATGGAAGACACGCTGCCGGTTAAATAGCAAACGGTATAGGAGGGATTCGTCATCCCTCTCAAGGAACTAGTAGCGTGTCAAAGCGACGCGGTCAAGGAAAGCTGTATGGAGCGGGGGATCTCCTTCGCGGATGGGTACTCCAAGAAAATTTGCTATGCGAGTGGCATAGATCCCACCAAAGAAATCCCCTTCAATAGCATTCTTATTCAGCGTCCTTGCTATAATAGCTCCCATGTTGAAGCTTTTGTCACCCGTCACTGCGCTCTTAAGGATACTAAGGTCGGGTGCGCAGAGATGACAATGCTCAATCTTGCCATTAATTCATATACCTATGAAGAGGGCAAAGTAATGCAAGGTAGGAAAATAAATACTCCCCATGGTAGCTTGCGTAATGTCTCTAGTTTCTCCAACCGTAATACCAGCGCAAAAATCTCTAACCGAAGATTTAGGAGGATCACTGAGGCTACCCCAAATAGGTATTTTGCAAATTCTACTGAAATCCTCTAAATCCATGGTATATGATTTATCATAGAGATCAAACAGTACTGATGGCTCACGGTCAGCTGAAAATTTGAATCTATGAACAAAAGAGGCAGTGAGAGCAACATACTGTTCATATTTATCGGAGATGAATTCTTCGAGTCCGACGTTGTGAACAAATGCATCAAACTCATCTTTGAATCCTGCCTCAATCATAAATTCATCAGAAGGCCATTCACACGGTTGTACCTGCACGTCCCTAGGTTGGTAAGGATCAGGCTCCCTAATCACCAGACGAGGACCTCTCTTGCTTGAGGAACCACCATGAAAGCTTCTCTTGAACATCTTCCTTTTCTGAAATTTTCAGTGACCCAAAGGGAAGGTGAACAAGGTTCAACTAAACTTGTAGAAACTACTCCAACAAGTGCCTAGAGACCATATTACGCATCAAAACTACTTGGGACCAGCTAGAATCAGCATACAAAGCTCAAAAACATGGTCACCAAGGCAGCAAAAATACGCAGAGTATAAGGCAATAGAGTAAAAACTAATTGGACCAATGGAGGAGTCACTTACCAAGGAGTAATTTCCCAAAAACAGTTCGGAGAACGGTTATTTGAGCAAAGAGATCAAAAATCCCAACAAGAGGAGCAAGAACACGGGTTTGAGCTGCGAAACGATTTTTTCTGGAGGTAGGAAAACTGGATGGGAGCAAGAATGAGTGGAGGGGGTACCTGTGGGCCCCACAAGCCTGGGTGGCACGACCAGGGGGGTGCCTGCGCCCCTAGGGCTTGTGGCCCACTCGTGTGGCCCCCACACAAACTCTTTATTCCAGCATTTTTCAAAAAATCCAGAAAAAATCATACTTGATTTTCACAGCGTTCGGAGAACTTTGATTTTCGAGGTACTTTTCTACCAGACGCTAAAACAGAAAACAGGGAAACCTAAACTAAATTTGTCATTTTTATTCTAAGCAACCGAAGGTAAAAGCTTGGAACAGAGGTTTGTGACTCCTCAATTCATCCATCTCATGGTCATCGAAAGAAATTCGTCAATGGGGTTGATCAAATCCCCTCGACAAAACTTTCTCAAATCGCAATAGAAGACGGAGAATTTTCGAATAGTCACTAGGTCACCTCAATGGGGATGTGTATCTCCCCAATGAGCAAATCATACTTCATCTTGACACGAGGAATAGGGCATTCAAAGCTCCCAATAAGAATCGATGAAGTTTTTTCGATAGCATTGATGCAATGTACTCGATATTGTTTCATCGTAAAGTGCACCGTATGCTCATTACCCTTGACATGGAAAGTGACATTGCCTTTGTTGCAATCTATAACAGCCCCTGCGGTGTTTAAAAAGGGTCTTCCGAGGATGACAGCCATGGCATCGTCCTCGGGAATATCCAAGACAACAAAGTCTGTTAAGATAGTGGTGTTAGCAACCACAACAGGCACATCCTCGCAAATGCCAATAGGGAAAGTAGTTGATTTGTCGGCCATTTGCAGAGAGATTTCAGTGGGTGTCAACTTATCCAGTTCAAGTCTACGATAAAGAGAGAGAGGCATAACACTAACACCGGCTCCAAGGTCGCATAACGCAGTTCTAACGTAGTTGCCTTTAATGGAGCATGGTATAGTGGGCACACCGGGATCACCTAGTTTCTTGGGAGTTCCACCCTTGAAGGTATAGTTAGCGAGCATGGCGGAGATCTCATGATCAGGTATCCTCCTCTTATTAGTCACAATATCTTTCATGTACTTAGCATACGGAGACATCTTGAGCATATTAGTCAAACGCATTGATACGTCTCAAACGTATCTGTAATTTTTGATGGTTTCACGCTGTTATCTTGTCTTCTTTGTATGTTTTATGTACCTTTTTATATCTTTTTGGGACTAACTTATTAATTCAGTGTCAAGTGCGAGTTCCTGTTTTTTCCGTATTTTTGACTCTTTTCAGATCTGATTTTGGAACGGAGTCCAAACGGAAGAAAAACCCTGAAATGATTTTTTCCCGAACGGAAGAAGTCCACGGAGATTTTGGGCCAAGCCGGGTGGGCTCCAGGGAGCCCACAAGCCCCCACTCTGCCACCAGGGGGAGGCGGCGGTGGGCAGGCTTGTGGCCTCCCTGGCCGCCCCCTGACCTAGGTCTTGCGCCTATAAATTCCCAAATATTCCGCAAAAAATCGGGGGAGCCTCGAAAATACTTTTCCGACGCTGCAAGCTTCCATTTCCGCGAGATCTCATCTGGAGACCCTTCCCGGCACCCTGTCGGAGGGGACTTTGGAGTTGGAGGGCTTCTTCATTATCATCATCGCCCCTCCAATGACTCGTGAATAGTTCACTTCAGACCTACGGGCCCGTAGTTAGTAGCTAGATGGCTTCTTCTCTCTCTTGGATCTTCAATACAAAGTTCTCCATGATCTTCATGGAGATCTATCCGATGTAATCTTCTTCGGCGGTGTGTTTGTCGAGATCTGACAAATTGTGGACTTGTGATCATATTATCTATGATATATATTTGAGTCTTTGCTGATTTCTTATATGCATGATTTAATATCCTTGTAAGTCTTTCTGAGTCTTGGGTTTTGTTTGGCCAACTAGATCTATGATTCTTGCAATGGGAGAAGTGCTTGGTTTTGGGTTCTGCCATGTGGTGACCTTTCCCAGTGACAGTAGGGGCAGCAAGGCACACATCAAGCAGTTGCCATCAAGGGTAAAAATATGGGGGTCTTATCCTTGGTTTGAGATTATCCATCTACATCATGTCATCTTGCTTAAGGTGTTACTCTGTTCTTATGGACTTCATACACTAGATGCATGCTGGATAGCGGTCGACGTGTGGAGTAATAGTAGTAGATGCAGAAAGTATTGGTCTACTTGTTTCGGGCGTGATGCCTATAGAAATAATCATTGCATAGATATCGTCACGACTCTGCACAGTTCTATCAATTGCTCGACAGTAATTTGTTCACCCACCATCTACTTGCTTTCATGAGAGAAGCCACTAGTAAACACTACGGCCCCTGGGTCTATTCACATCCACCGTTTACATCTCCGCTTTTACTTTGCTTTGTTACTTTGTTGCTTTCAGTTCTCACTTGGAAAACAATCTATAAGGGATTGACAACCCCTTCATAGCGTTGGGTGCAAGCTTTTGTGTTTGTGCAGGATCTTGAGATACTCTTCCGCCGGATTGATACCTTGGTTCTCAAACTGAGGGAAATACTTACCGTCGCTGTGCTACATCACCCTTTCCGCTTCGAGGGAACACCAACGCAAGGCTCCAAGGCCACGGGGGAAATCCTTTGCATACTTGCCTAGGAAGTCCCTTAAGGCGTAGCCGTTGCTGAAGGATTCCTGGTGCCGTCGACACAACTGGTGCCATTGCAAGGGATACACGGCAAACATCAGAAGTATTTCTGGCGCCGTTGCTGGGGAGGAGAAATCAAGATCTATCCAAGTAGGTCTCACAAACTCTTCTCTTGCATTTACTTTTGTTGCCAGTTGCGTCTCGTTTTCCTATCCCCCACTTCACATTTGTCGTTTTCATTCTCCTTTCTCCTTCGCCGTTTTCTCTTGCCCTTGCCATTTTCCTTTGCCGGTTTCTTGCTTGCTTGTGTGCTTGTTTGTTTATTGAAGACATCATGTCTGAAAACACCAAACTTTGCGACTTCTCGAGCACTAATAATAATGATTTTATTAGTACTCCGATTGCTCCCGCCACTAGTGCGGAATCGTATGAAATCAACGCAGCTTTGCTGAATCTTGTTATGAAAGAGCAATTCTCTGGCCTTCCTAGTGAAGATGTCGCATCCCATCTCAATACCTTCATTGAGCTTTGTGATATGCAAAAGAAAAGAGATGTGGATAATGACGTGATTAAGTTGAAACTTTTTCCTTTCTCGTTGCGAGATCGCACAAAAACTTGGTTTTCTTCTTTGCCTAAAAATAGTATCGATTCTTGGGATAGGTGCAAAGATGCTTACATATCCAAGTATTTTCCGCCGGCTAAGATCATCTCCTTACGTAACGATATCATGAATTTCAAGCAACTTGATCGTGAACACGTTGCACAATCTTGGGAGAGGATGAAGCTTATGATTAGAAATTGTCTTGCTCATGGCTTGAGTTTGTGGATGATTATAAAAAATCTTTTACACTGGCTTGAATTTCGCTTCTCGCAATATCTTGGACTCCGCCTCAGGTGGAACGTTCATGGAAATCACGTTAGGAGACGCTACACAACTCCTAGGCAATATCATGACCAACTACTCTCAGTGGCACACTGAAAGGTCGCCTTCTAGCAAAAAGGTGCACGCTATAGAAGAGATTAACTCGCTTAGTGCTAGGATGGACGAGTTGATGAATCTGGTTGCTAGTAGAAATGCTACCGTAGATCCTAATGACATGCCACTATCTTCTTTGATTGAGAGTAGCAACGCTAGTTTGGACGTGAATTTTGTTGGTAGGAACAATTTTGGCAACAACAATGCTTTTAGAGGAAACTATGTTCCTAGGCCTTTTCCTAGTAACTCCTCTAACAATTATGGCAATTCCTACGGCAACACTTATGGAAATCACAACAAATTACCCTCTGATCTAGAGAGTAATATCAAAGAGTTCATCAACTCTCAAAAGATTTTCAATGCGTCCATAGAGGAAAAACTACTCGAAATAGACGATTTGGCTAAGAGCGTTGATAGGATATCTTGTGATATTGATGCTTTGAAAGTTAGATGCGCTCCTCCCAAGATCAACTTGGATGAAACTTTGAAAGCTATGCGTATCTCCATGAATGAGAGCAAAGAAAGAACTGCCCAAATTCGCGCTAGACATGAATGGTTTAAAAGGGTGCGTTCTAGTGATGCAAATCACGAAGATCTTAAAGTGCTTGGTGTG
This sequence comes from Hordeum vulgare subsp. vulgare, assembly GCF_904849725.1. Taxonomy (NCBI): domain Eukaryota; kingdom Viridiplantae; phylum Streptophyta; class Magnoliopsida; order Poales; family Poaceae; genus Hordeum; species Hordeum vulgare. Next base: position 513,587,816 of record NC_058523.1, read on the forward strand.
TCTCCTCTTGAATCTTTGTTTTCGTGTGTCAAACCTACTTATGGAGGGGTTGGATATGAATCCACTTTGGTTGAAAAACGCCCCAATGATTCGGAGTCCACCTATCTTGATGATAAAGGTGTGGAGAGTGGAGTAGAAGAAGTCAAAATTTTGGGTAGTAATGAAACTCCCACTTTGGATTTCAAGGAATTCAATTATGATAATTGCTCCTTGTTGGAATGCATTTCTTTGATGCAATCCATTGCAAACTCCATGCTTATAGCCAAAGCAAAGCCTTTACCGCGCATATCGTAGATGCTATTATGAAATCTCTTGAAGAGAAGCTCGAACTAGAAGTCTCTATACCTAGAAAACTTCATGATAAGTGGGAACCTACTATCAAAATCAAGATCAAAAACTATGAGTGCAATGCTTTGTGTGATTTGGGTGCTAGTGTTTCCGCGATTCCAAAGTCTTTATGTGATATTCTTGGTTTTCATGAGATTGAGGAGTGTTCTCTTAATTTGCATCTTGCGGATTCTACCGTCAAGAATCCCATGGGGAGGATCGATGATGTTCTTATTGTTGCGAATAAGAACTATGTACCCGTGGATTTCTTTGTACTTGACATAGATTGCAATCCTTCATGTCCCATTATTCTTGGTAGACCTTTCCTAAGGACTATTGGTGCTATCATCGATATGAAGGAAGGGAATATTAATTTCAATTTCCCTTAAAGAAGGGCATGGAGCACTTTCCTAGAAATAAAATAAGATTGCCTTATGAATCTATGATGAGGGCTACCTATGGTTTGAGCACCAAAGATGACTATACGTGATTCCATCACTTTCGCCTAGCTAAGGGCGTTAACCAAAAGCGCTTGTTCGGAGGCAACCCAACGAATCTATCCTTTTTCTTTCTTTTTTTTGTTTTTCACACTTTCATAATTCTGTTATGATTGTATTTTTTGTGTTTCTTTTTGCGTTTGTGCCAAGCAAAACCGTTATGATTAGTCTTGGGGATGATCGTTTGGTCACGCTGGAAAAGACAGAAACTTTCTGCTCACGAAAAGAATTTTCATTTTTTTTATGTAAGGGCTTTTGAGTTGATTCTTTTTTCTGATGATTTCTACGCAAATTATTCAGAGTGTCGTAATCTTTCAGAATTTTTTAAGTATCATAGGTATATGAAACATACAGATTTCTACAGACTGGTCTGCTGTTAACAGATTCTGTTTTTGTTGTGTTGGTTGCTTATTTTGATGAAACTATGGATAGTATCGGGGGGTATTAGCCATGTAAGATTGAAAGTACAGTAACCCAACATCAGCACAAGTAGAATTTAAGTTTGCTACAGTACCTAAGGAAGTGGTGGTTTGCTTTCTCATACTCATGTTATCAGAGTTTCTCTTTAAGTTTCGTGTTGTGAAGTTTTCAAGTTTTGGGTGAAGTTCTTATGGAAAAAAAGATAAAGAGTGTCAAGAGCTCAAGCTTGGGGATGCCCAAGGCACCCCAAGAGATTCAAGGATGTCATAAAATCCTAGGCTTGGGGATGCCCCGGGAAGGCATCCCCTCTCTCGTCTTCAATCCATCGGTAACGTTACTTGGGGCTATATTTTTATTCAACACATGTTATGTGTTTTTGCTTGGAGCGTCTTGTATCGTAGGAGTCTTTTTTTTGTTGTGCCACAATCATCCTTTCTGCACACCTAGAGAGAGAGACATGCACACACCGTGATTTTGTTGAGCTTCACTTATATCTTTTGGTAGACAATTCAGCTCACATGTGCTTCACTTATATCTTTTGAGCTAGATACTTTTTCTCTATGTGCTTCACTTATATATTTTAGAGCACAGCGGTGCATGGCTTGGTATTTGATCTATGCTCTGAAAGTAGTCTCAAAAGGGGTAGTTATCCAAAGGGATACGAAAACTTCCACCTTCATGTGCATTGAATAGATAGAGAAGTTTGATTCATCTCAATTAGTTTTGAGTTGTAGTTATGGTAATATTGAAGTCATGCTAAGTAAGGTGTTGTGGATCTAGAAATACTTGTGTTGAAGTTAGTGATTCCTGTAGCATGCACGTATGGTGAACCGCTATGTGATGAAATCTGAGCATGATTAGTCTATTGATTGTCATCCTTTGTGTGGCGGTTGGGATCGCGCGATGGTTTATACCTACCAACCCTTCCCCTAGGAGTATGCGTTGAATGCTTTGTTTCGATTACTAATAAAACTTTTGCAACAAGTATATGAGTTCTTCATGACTAACGTTGAGTCCATGGTTTAGATGTACTTTCACCTTCCACCATCATTATCTTCTTAGTGTCGTGCAACTTTCGCCGGTGCACAAAACCCACCATTAGCCTCCCTCAAAACAGCCATCATACCTACCTACTATGGCTTTTTCAAAGTCATTCCGAGATATATTGCCATGCAACTACCACCATGATATGTGCCACCACGTCTACATTGCCATTGCATGATCGTAAGATAGCTAGCGTGATGTTTCCATTGATGTCTATGCCATGCTAGATCATTGCCACGGTACACTACCGAAGGCATTCCATATAGAGTCACAGTTGCTCTAAGTTTTAAGTTGAAAGTGTGATGATCATCATTATTGGAGCATTCTATCATGTGAGGAAATAAAAGAGGCCAAAGAAGCCCATAAAAAAAAGAGGCCAAAGAGCCCACAAAAAAATGAGAGAAAAAGAGAGAAGGGACAATGCTACCACTTTTTCCACACTTGTGCATTTTGAGCACCATGATCTTCATGATTGAGAGTCTCTCGTTTTGTCATCACCATATAGCTAGTGGGAAATTCTCATTATATAACTTGGCTTGTATATTTCAATGATAGGCTTCCTCAAAATTGCCTTAGGTCTTCGTGAGCAAGCAAGTTGGATGCACACCCACTAGTTTTCTTTAAGAGCTTTCACATACTTCACTACAGGAATCAGCTTCTTTGCCGTCTGCCATCACAGACGGCAAAGACTAAATCCCGGACGGCAAAGACTAAACAGCAGACGGCAAGGAATCTCACGGCCGGCAAAATTTCTGTGTCAGCCTACGACGGCATAGGACCTTCTTTGCCGTCTGTCCCCCCAAAGCGAACGGCAAAGCTCTTTGCCGTCAGCTTTCCTTTGGAGTAGTCGGCAAAGCGCTCGAGACGGCAGCCGACAGGCGTTGCCTCCGTTAGGGGTTAACAGAGGCATTGCCGTCTGCCTCCCCCTTAATCTTTGTCGTCTGCCGCCCCCTTTATCTTTGTCGTCTGCCTTCTCCTCCTCCCCCCCCCCCTCCACTCTTTGTCGTCTCCCTCCCCCTTTATCTTTGTCGTCTGCCTCCTCCTCCTCCCCCCCCCCTCCACTCTTTGTCGTCTGCCTCCTCCTCTGTGCCCTCTTCTTTGTCGTCTGCCCACCCTGGAGACAGACGGCAAAGAGCCTATATAGACACCCCAGGATGCACAGCTGGGTGCCATGTGGCACCTTTGCCATCTGTCAGCTGATGGCACGTGTCTTTGCCATCAGCTGGCAGACGGCAAAGAGCCCATATAGTACCTGTTTTTTTTGTTTTATATTATTTCACAGCATATATATATATATATATATATATATATACATATATATTTGACAGCACATTTATATAATTCACCACACATATATGATATATAGTTCACCACACATATACTTGCCAACACATATATATAATTCACCACACATATATGATATACATATAAATCAATGTACATCCTCATATATCGAAAGAACCAACATACAAAGTATTGCACTGTTTATCCATATATACATATACATATAGTTCGACATTGTTCATCAACTCAAATGAAAACAAGATGATATACATAGAAAGTTCATCCATCGACATTGTTCAACTCCATGAATGCCAGCTTCCATGCATGTAGTATATCCAATCTGCAAAAATGTGAATAAGAAAGTCAGAAGAAGAACAAAATATGATGTTTTTCAGCTAATTATGTCATTTTTAGCGGAAAACAAGCTAAGAATACAATATTCATGAGCTAACCAAGGTTCTTATGCCATTTTTAGCTTATTATGGCATTTTGGAGCAAAATGGGTTAATTGAAGCAAGGATAATATGAAAGAGGAGAAGAAAGAGGAGGAGGAGGAGGAGAAGAAGAAATCAAGAAGAAGGAGGAGAAGGAGGAGAAGGACTAGAAGGTCCTTGGCCTTCTCCTCCTCCTCCTTCTCATTCTTCTCTTCTTATTCTTCTTCTTCTTCTTTCTTTTCATTTTGCCTATTTCTTCTCCTCTTCTCCTCTTGTTGGAGCTAAATTACCTAATTATGTCTTTTTGGAGCTAAATGGGTTAATTATCCCATTTTAGAGGAAAACAAGCTAAGTATATAATATTCATGAGCTAACCAAGATTCTTATGCCATTTTGAGCTTATTATGCTATTTTGGAGCTAAATGGGCTAATTATGTCATTGTTGGGGAAATAAAAGCAGGGATAATATGAAAGAGGAGAAAAAAGAGGAGGAGGAGGAGGATAAGAAGAAGAAATCAAGAAGAAGGAGGAGAAGGAGGAGGAGGAGAAGGACTAGAAGGTCTTTGGCCTTCTCCTTCTCCTCCTCCTCCTCCTCCTTCTCCTTCTCTTCTTCTTCTTCTTCTTCTTCTTCTTCTTCTTCTTCTTTCTTTTCATTTTGCCTATTTCTTATCCTCTTCTCCTCTTGTTGGATCTATTACCTAATTATGTCTTTTTGGAGCTAAATGGGTTAATTATCCCATTTTAGAGGAAAACAAGCTAAGTATATAATATTCATGAGCTAACCAAGGTTGTTATGCCATTTTGAGCTTATTATGGTATTTTGGAGCTAAATGGGCTAATTATGTCATTGTTTGGGAAATTAAAGCAAGGATAATATAAAAGAGGAGAAGAAAGAGGAGGAGGAGGAGAAGAAGAAGAAATCAAGAAGAAGGAGGAGAAGGAGGAAAAGGAGGAGGAGGAGAAGGACTAGAAGGTCCTTGGCCTTCTCCTTCTCCTCCTCCTCCTCCTCCTCCTTCTCCTTCTTCTCTTCTTCTTCTTCTTCTTCTTCTTCTTTCTTTTCATTTTGCCTATTTCTTCTCCTCTTCTCCTCTTGTTGGAGCTAAATTACCTAATTATGTCTTTTTGGAGCTAAATGGGTTAATTATCCCATTTTAGAGGAAAACAAGCTAAGTATATAATATTCATGAGTTAACCAAGGTTCTTGTGCCATTTTGAGCTTATTATGGTATTTTCGAGCTAAATGGGCTAATTATGTCATTGTTGGGGAAATTAAAAGCAAGGATAATATGAAAGAGGAGAATAAAGAGGAGGAGGAGGAGAAGAAGAAGAAATCAAGAAGAAGGAGGAGAAGGAGGAGGAGAAGGACTAGAAGGTCCTTGGCCTTCTCCTTCTCCTCCTCCTCCTCTTCCTTCTCCTTCTTCACTTCTTCTTCTTCTTCTTCTTCTTCTTCTTGTTTCTTTTCATTTTACCTATTTCTTCTCCTCTTCTCCTCTTGTTGGAGCTAAATTACCTAATTATGTCTTCTTGGAGCTAAATGGGTTAATTATCCCATTTTAGAGGAAAACAGGCTAAGTATATAATATTCATGAGCTAACCAAGGATCTTATGCCATTTTGAGCTTATTATGGCATTTTGGAGCTAAATGGGCTAATTATGTCATTGTTAGGGAAATTAAAGCAAGGATAATATGAAAGAGGAGAAGAAAGAGGAGGAGGAGGAGAAGAAGAAGAAATCAAGAAGAAGGAGGAGAAGGAGGACAAGGAGGAGGAGGAGAAGGACTAGAAGGTCCTTGGCCTTCTCCTTCTCCTCCTCCTCCTCCTCCTTCTCCTTCTTCTCTTCTTCTTCTTCTTCTTCTTTCTTTTCATTTTGCCAATTTCTTCTCCTCTTCTCCTCTTGTTGGAGCTAAATTACCTAATTATGTCTTCTTGCAGCTAAATGGGTTAATTATCCCATTTTAGAGGAAAACAAGCTAAGTATATAATATTCATGAGCTAACCAAGGTTCTTATGCCATTTTGAGGTTATTATGGCATTTTGGAGCTAAATAGGCTAATTATGTCATTGTTGGGGGAATTAGAGCAAGGATAATATGGAATAGGAGAAGAAAGAGGAGGAGGAGGAGAAGAAGAAGAAATCAAGAAGAAGGAGGATAAGGAGGAGAATGAGGAGGAGGAGAAAGACTAGAAGGTCCTTGGCCTTCTCCTTCTCCTCCTCCTCCTTCTCCTTCTTCCTCGTCTTCTTCTTCTTTCTTTTCATTTTGCCTATTTCTTATCCTCTTCTCCTCTTGTTGGAGCTAAATTACCTAATTATATCTTTTTGGAGCTAAATGGGTTAATTATCCCATTTTAGAGGAAAACAAGCTAATTATATAATATACATGAGCTAACCAAGGTTCTTCTGCCATTTTGAGCTTATTATGGTATTTTGGAGCAAAATGGGCTAATTATGTCATTGTTGGGGAAATTAAAGAAGGGATAATATGAAATAGGAGAAGAAAGAGGAGGAGGAGGAGAAGAAGAAGAAATCAAGAAGAAGGAGGAGAAGGAGGAGAAGGACTAGAAGATCCTTGGCCTTCTCCTTCTCCTTCTCCTCCACCTCCTCCTCCTTCTCCTTCTTCTCTTCTTCTTCTTCTTCTTCTTCTTCTTTCTTTTCATTTTGCCTATTTCTTCTCCTCTTCTCCTCTTGTTGGAGCTATTACCTAATTATGTCTTTTTGGAGCTAAATGGGTTAATATCCCATTTTAGAGGAAAACAAGCTAAGTATATAATATTCATGAGTTAACCAAGGTTTTTATGCCATTTTGAGCTTATTATGGTATTTTGGATCTAAATGGGCTAATTATGTCATTGTTTGGGAAATTAAAGCAAGGATAGTATGAAAGAGGAGAAGAAAGAGGAGGAGGAGGAGAAGAAGAAGAAATCAAGAAGGAGGAGCAGGAGGAGGAGGAGAAGGACTAGAAGGTCCTTGCCTTCTCCTTCTCCTCCTCCTCCTCCTCCTCCTTCTCCTTCTTCCCTTCTTCTTCTTCTTCTTTCTTTTCATTTTGCCTATTTCTTCTCCTCTTCTCCTCTTGTTGGAGCTAAATTACCTAATTATGTCTTTTTGGAGCTAAATGGGTTAATTATCCCATTTTAGAGGAAAACAAGGTAAGTATATAATATTTATGAGCTAACCAAGGTTCTTATGCCATTTTGAGCTTATTATGGTATTTTGGAGCTAAATGGGCTAATTATGTCATTGTTGGGGAAATTAAAGCAAGCATAATATGAAAGAGGAGAAGAAAGAGGAGGAGGAGGAGAAGAAGAAGAAATCAAGAAGGAGGAGAAGGAGGAGAAGGACTAGAAGGTCCTTGGCCTTCTCCTTCTCCTCCTCCTCCTCCTCCGTCTCCTTCTTCTCTTCTTCTTATTCTTCTTCTTCTTCTTCTTCTTTCTTTTCATTTTGCCTATTTCTTCTCCTCTTCTCCTCTTGTTGGAGCTAAATTGCCTAATTATGTCTTCTTGGAGCTAAATGGGTTAATTATCCAATTTTAGAGGAAAACAAGCTAAGTATATAATATTCATCACCTAACCAAGGTTCTTATGCTATTTTGTGCTTATTATGGCATTTTGGAGCTAAATGGGCTAATTATGTCATTGTTGGGGAAATTAAAGCAAGGATAATATGAAAGAGGAGAAGAAAGAGGAGGAGGAGGATAAGAAGAAGAAATCAAGAAGAAGGAGGAGAAGGAGGACAAGGAGGAGGAGGAGAAGGACTAGAAGGTCCTTGGCCTTCTCCTTCTCCTCCTCCGCCTCCACCTCCTTCTCTTCTTCTTCATCTTCTTATTCTTCTTCTTCTTTCTTTTCATTTTGCCTATTTCTTCTCCTCTTCTCCTCTTGTTGGAGCTAAATTACCTAATTATGTCTTCTTGAAGCTAAATGGGTTAATTATCCCATTTTAGAGGAAAACAAGCTAAGTATATAATATTCATGAGATAACCAAGGTTCTTATGCCATTTTGAGGTTATTATGGCATTTTGGAGCTAAATGGGCTAATTATGTCATTGTTGGGGAAATTAAATCAAGGATAATATGAAAGAGGAGAAGAAATAGGAGGAGGAGGAGAAGAAGAAGAAATCAAGAAGAAGGAGGAGAAGGAGGAGAAGGAGGAGGAGGAGAAGGACTAGAAGGTCCATGGCCTTCTCCTTCTCCTCCTCCTCCTACTCCTTCTCCTTCTTCTCTTTTTCTTCTTATTCTTCTTCTTTCTTTTCATTTTGCCTATTTCTTCTCCTCTTCTCCTCTTGTTGGAGCTAAATTACCTAATTATGTCTTCTTAGATCTAAATGGATTAATTATCCCATTTTAGAGGAAAACTAGCTAAGTATATAATATTCATGAGATAACCAAGGTTCTTATGCCATTTTGAGGTTATTATGGCATTTTGGAGCTAAATGGGCTAATTATGTCATTGTTGGGGAAATTAAATCAAGGATAATATGAAAGAGGAGAAGAAAGAGGAGGAGGAGGAGAATAAGAAGAAATCAAGAAGAAGGAGGAGAAGGAGGTGAAGGAGGAGGAGGAGAAGTACTATAAGGTCCTTGGCCTTCTCCTTCTCCTCCTCCTTATCCTTCTTCTCTTCTTCTTCTTCTTCGTCTTCTTCTTCTTCTTCTTCTTCTTTCTTTTCATTTTGCCTATTTCTTCTCCTCTTCTCCTCTTGTTGGAGCTAAATTACCTAATTATGTCTTTTTGGAGCTTAATGGGTTAATTATCCCATTTGAGAGGAAAACAAGCTAAGTATATAATATTCATGAGCTAACCAAGGTTCTGATGCCATTTTGAGCTTATTATGGTATTTTGGAGCTAAATGGGCTAATTATGTCATTGTTTGGGAAATTAAAGCAAGGATAATATGAAAGAGGAGAAGAAAGAGGAGGAGGAGGAGAATAAGAAGAAATCAAGAAGAAGGAGGAGAAGGAGGAGAAGGAGGAGGAGGAGAAGGACTAGAAGGTCCTAGGCCTTCTCCTTCTCCTCCTCCTCCTCCTCCTCCTTCTCCTTCTTCTCTTCTTCTTCTTCTTCTTCTTCTTTCTTTCCATTTTTCCTATTTCTTCTCCTCTTCTGCTCTTCTTGGAGCTAAATTACCTAATTATGTCTTTTTGGAGCTAAATGGGTTAATTATCCCGTTTTAGAGGAAAACAAGCTAAGTATATAATATTCATGAGCTATCCAAGGTTCTTATGCCATTTTGAGCTTATTATGGTATTTTGGATCTAAATGGGCTAATTATGTCATTGTTGGGGAAATTAAAGCAAGGATAATATGAAAGAGGAGACGAAAGTGGAGGAGGAGGAGAAGAATAAGAAATCGAGAAGAAGGAGGAGAAAGAGGAGAAGGAGGAGGAGGAGGACTAGAAGGTCCTTGGCCTTCTCCTTCTCCTCCTCCTCCTCCTCCTGCTCCTTCTTCTCTTCTTCTTCTTCTTCTTCTTCTTTCTTTTCATTTTGCCTATTTCTTCTCCTCTAGTTGGAGCTAAATTACCTAATTATGTCTTCTTGGAGCTAAATGGGTTAATTATCCCATTTTAGAGGAAAACAAGCTAAGTATATAATATTCATGAGCTAGCCAAGGTTCTTATGCCATTTTGAGCTTATTATGGCATTTTGGAGCTAAATGGGCTAATTATGTCATTGTTGGGGAAATTAAAGCAAGGATAATATGAAAGAGGAGAAGAAAGAGGAGGAGGAGGAGAAGAAGAAGAAATCAAGAAGAAGGAGGAGAAGGAGGACAAGGAGGAGGAGGAGAAGGACTAGAAGGTCCTTGGCCTTCTCCTTCTCCTCCTCCTCCTCCTCCTCCTTCTCCTTCTTCTCTTCTTCTTCTTCTTCTTCTTTCTTTTCATTTTGCCTATTTCTTCTCCTCTTCTCCTCTTGTTGGAGCTAAATTACCTAATTATGTCTTCTTGGAGCTAAATGGGTTAATTATCCCATTTTAGAGGAAAACAAGCTAAGCATATAATATTCATGAGCTAACCAAGGTTCTTATGCCATTTTGAGGTTATTATGGCATTTTGGAGCTAAATGGGCTAATTATGTCATTTTTGGGGAAATTAAAGCAAGGATAATATGAAAGAGGAGAATAAAGAGGAGGAGGAGAACAAGAAGAAATCAAGAAGAAGGAGGAGAAGGACTAGAAGGTCCTTGGCCTTCTCCTTCTCCTCCTTCTCCTTCTTCTCTTCTTCTTCTTCTTCTTCTTCTTTCTTTTTATTTTTCCTATTTATTCTCCTCTTCTCCTCTTGTTGGAGCTAAATTACCTAATTATGTCTTCTTGGAGCTAAATGGGTTAATTATCTCATTTTAGAGGAAAGCAAGCTAAGTATATAATATTCATGGGCTAACCAAGGTTCTTATGCCATTTTGAGCTTATTATGGTATTTTGGAGCTAAATGGGCTAATTATGTCATTGTTGGGGAAATTAAAGCAAGGATAATATGAAAGAGGAGGAGGAGGAGAAGAAGAAGAAATCAAGAAGAAGGAGGACGAGGAGAAGGACTAGAAGGTCCTTGGCCTTCTCCTCCTCCTCCTCCTCCTTCTCCTTCTCTTCTTCTTCTTCTTCTTCTTTTTCTTTCTTTTCATTTTTCCTATTTATTCTCCTCTTCTCCTCTTGTTGGAGATAAATTACCTAATTATGTCTTCTTGGAGCTTAATGGGCTAATTATCCCATTTTAGAGGAAAACAAGCTAAGTATATAGTATTCATGAGCTAACCAAGGTTCTTATTGTTGGAGAACGTCGCATGGGAAACAAAAAAATTCTACGCGCACGAAGACCTATCATGGTGATGTCCATCTACGAGAGGGGATGTGTGATCTACGTACCCTTGTAGACCGTACAGCAGAAGCGTTAGTGAACGTGGTTGATGTAGTGGAACGTCCTCACGTCCCTCGATCCGCCCCGCAAACCGTCCCGCCATCAGTACCACGATCTAGTGCCGAACGGACGGCACCTCCGCGTTCAGCACACGTACAGCTCGACGATCATCTCGGCCTTCTTGATCCAGCAAGAGAGACGGAGAGGTAGAAGAGTTCTCCGGCAGCGTGACGGCGCTCCGGAGGTTGGTGATGATCTCGTCTCAGCAGGGCTCCGCCCGAGCTCCGCAGAAACGCGATCTAGAGGTAAAACCGTGGAGATATGTGGTCGGGCTGCCGTGGCAAAGTTGTCTCAAATCAGCCCTAAAACCTCCGTATATATAGGGGGAAGAGGGGAAGCCTTGCCTTGGGGCTCAAGAGGCCCCAAGGGGGTCGGCCGAGCCAAGGGGACGAGTCCTCCCCTTCCAAACCGAATCCAACTAGGTTTGGAAGGAGTCCTTCCCCTTTTTCCCACCTCCTCTTCTTCTTTTTCTCTTTGATTTTCTTCCTATGGCACATAGGACCTTCTTGGGCTGTCCCACCAGCCCACTTAGGGCTGGTGCGCCACCCCCAAGGCCTATGGGCTTCCCCGGGGTGGGTTGCCCCCCCCCCCCCCCGGTGAACACCCGGAACCCATTCGTCATTCCCGGTACATTCCCGGTACATTCCCGGTAACTCCGAAAACCTTCCGGTAATCAAATGAGGTCATCCTATATATCAATCTTCGTTTCCGGACCATTCTGGAAACCCTCGTGACGTCCGTGATCTCATCCGGGACTCCGAACAACATTCGGTAACCAACCATATAACTCAAATACGCATAAAACAACGTCGAACCTTAAGTGTGCAGACCCTGCGGGTTCGAGAACTATGTAGACATGACCTGAGAGACTCCTCGGTCAATATCCAATAGCGGGACCTGGATGCCCATATTGGATCCTACATATTCTACGAAGATCTTATCGTTTGAACCTCGGTGCCAAGGATTCATATAATCCCGTATGTCACTCCCTTTGTCCTTCGGTATGTTACTTGCCCGAGATTCGATCGTCAGTATCCGCATACCTATTTCAATCTCGTTTACCGGCAAGTCTCTTTACTCGTTCCGTAATACAAGATCCCGCAACTTAGACTAAGTCATCTTGCTTGCAAGGCTTGTGTGTGATGTTGTATTACCGAGTGGGCCCCGAGATACCTCTCCGTCACATGGAGTGACAAATCCCAGTCTCGATCCATACTAACTCAACTAACACCTTCGGAGATACCTGTAGAGCATCTTTATAGTCACCCACTTACATTGCGACGTTTGATACACACAAAGCATTCCTCCGGTGTCAGTGAGTTATATGATCTCATGGTCATAGGAACAAATACTTGACACACAGAAAACAGTAGCAACAAAATGACACGATCAACATGCTACGTCTATTAGTTTGGGTCTAGTCCATCACGTGATTCTCCTAATGACGTGATCCGGTTATCAAGCAACAACACCTTGTTCATAATCAGAAGACCCTGACTATCTTTGATCAACTGGCTAGCCAACTAGAGGCTTGCTAGGGACTGTGTTTTTTCTATGTATCCACACATGTATATAAGTCTTCATTCAATACAATTATAGCATGGATAATAAACGATTATCATGAACTGAGAAATATAATAATAATTAATTTATTATTGCCTCTAGGGCATATTTCCAACAGTCTCCCACTTGCACTAGAGTCAATAATCTAGTTCACATCACCATGTGATTCCAACGAATCTAACGCCCATATAGTTATGGGGTCTGATCACGTCTTGCTCATGAGAGAGGTTTTAGTCAACGGTTCTGAAATTTTCAGATCCGTGTGTTCTTTACAAATCTTTATGTCATCTTATAGATGCTTCTACTATGTGCTATTCGGAAATACTCCAAATATCTACTCTACTATACAAATCCATTTCACTACTCATAGTTATTCGGATTAGTGTCAAAGCTTAGATCGACGTAAACCTTTACGACGAACTCTTTAACCACCTCCATAATCGAGAAAAATTCCTTAGTCCATCAGCTACTAAGGATAAATTTTGACCGCTGCTAGTGATTCAATCATGGATCACTCTCTGTTCCTCTCAACAGACTTGCTGCAAGGCACACATCAGGTGCGGTACTCAGCATGGTATACTTTAGAGTCTACGGCTAAGGCATAGAAGACGATCTTCGTCTATTCTCTTTATTCTGCCGTGGTCGGGTTTTGAGTCTTACTCAAATTCACACCTTACAACGCAACCAAGAACTCCTTCTTTGCTGATCCATTTTGAACTCCTTCAAAACTTGTCAAGGCATGCATCTTGTTGAAACTTCCATTAAGCGCTTTCGATCTATCTCCATAGATCTTTGATGCTCAACGTTGAAGTAGCTCAATCCAGGTATTCCTTTGAAAACTCCTTTCAAACAACCTTGTATGCTTTACAGAAATTCTACATTACTTCTGATCCACAATATGTGAACCACATATACTTATCAGAAATTCTATAGTGCTCCCACTCACTTCTTTGTAAATACAAGTTTCTCATAAACCTTGTACAAACCCAAAATCCTTCATCATCTCATCAAAGTGTACATTCCAACTCCGAGATGCTTGCACCAGTCCATTTAAGGATCGCTGGAGCTTGCATACTTTCTAGTATCTTTAGGATCGACAAAACCTCATGGTTGTATCTCATACAATGTTTGCTCAAGGAAACCGTCGAGGAAACAATGTTTTGACATCCTACATGCAATATTTCATAAATAATGCAGCAACTACTAACATAATTCTAACACACTTTTAGCATCGCTACGAGTGAGAAAGTCTCATCATAGTCAACTGTTTGATCTTGTCGGAAACATCTTTGCGACAAGTCGAGCTTTTCTTAATAGTGACTTATCACTATCATCGTCTGTCTTCCTTTTAAAGATCCATCTTTACTCAATAGTCCTATGACCATCAAGTAGTTCTTCCAAAGTCTACACTTTGTTTTCATGAATGGATCCTCTCTCGGATTTCATGGCTTCCAGTCATTTGTCGGAATCTGGGCCCACCATTGCTTTCTCCATAACTCGTAGGTTCACTGTTGCTCAACAACATGACCTCCAAGACAGGGTTACCGTACTACTCTATAGTAGTACGCGACCTTGTCAACCTACGAGGCTTGTAGTAACTTGATTCGGTGCTCGATGATCACCATCATCAGCTTTCACTTCAATTGGTGTAGGCGCCACAGGAACAACTTCATGCGCCCTGCTACACACTGGTCGAAGTGATGGTTCAATAACCTCATCAAGTTCTACCACCCTCCCACTCAATTCTTTTGAGAGAAACCTTTCCTCGAGAAAGGATCCGTTTCTAGAAACAAACACTTTGCTTTCGGATCTGAGATAGGAGATGTACCCAACTGTTTTGGATATCCTATGAAGATGCATTTATCCGCTTTGGGTTCGAGCTTATCAGACTGAAACTTTTTCACATAAGTGTCGAAACCCCAAACTTTCAAGAAACGACAGTTTAGATTTCTCTAAACCTCAGTCTATACTGTGTCATCTCAACGGAAATACGTGGTGCCCTATTTGAAGTGAATGCGGTTGTCTCTAATGCTTAACCCATAAACGATAGTGGTAATTCGATAAGAGACATCATAGCATGCACCATACCAAATAGTGTGTGGCTATGACGTTCAGACACATCATCACACTATGATGTTCTAGGTGGCATGAACCGCGAAACAATTTCCACATTGTCTTAACTGCGTACCAAAACTCGTAACTCAGATATTCATTTCTATGATCATATCGTAGACAGTTTATCCTCTTGTTACGACGAACTTCACTCCAAAACAGAATTGAACTTTTCAATATTTTAGACTTGTGATTCATTAAGCAAATACTCTAGTATCTACTCAAATCGTCATTGAAGTAAGAACATAATGATATCCACTGCGTGCCTCAGCACCCATTGGACTGCATACATCAAAATGTATCACTTCCAACAAGTTACTATCTTATTTCATCTCAATGAAAACAAGGCCTTGCTCATGTGGTATGATTTGCATGTCACTAGTGATTCAAAATCAAGTGAGTATAAATATCCATCGGCATGGAGCCTCTTCATGCAATTTACACCAACATGACTCAAGCGGCAGTGCCACAAGTAAGTGGTACTATCATCATTACCTCGTATCTTTTGGCACCAATATCATGAACATGTGTAACACTACGATCGAGATTCAATAAACCACTGAAGGTGATTATTCAAGAAAATAGAGTAACCATTATTCTATTTAAATGAATAATCGTATTGCAATAAACACGATCCAATCATGTTCATGCTTAACGCAAGCACCAAATAACAATTATTTAGGTTTAACACCAAACCCGATGGTAGAGGGAGCGTGCGACGTTTGCTCATATCAACCTTGGAAACACTTCCAACACGTATCGTCACCTCGCCTTTAGCTAGTCTCCGTTTATGCCGTAGGTTTCATTTCGTGTTACTAATCACTTAGCAACCGAACCGGTATCCAATACCCTCGTGCTACTAGGAGTACTAGTAAAGTACACATCAACATCATGTATATCAAATATACTTCTTTCGACTTTTGCCAGCCTTCTTATCTACCAAGTATCTAGAGTTGCTCCGCCTCAGTGATTGTTCCCCTCATTACAGAAGCACTTAGTCTCGGGTTTGGGTTTAATCTTGGGTCTCTTCATTAGTACAGCAACTGTTTTGCCGTTTCACGAAGTATCCCTTCTAGCCCTTGCCTTTCTTGAAACTTAGTGGTTTTACAAACCATCAACTATTGATGCTCCTTCTTGATTTCTACTTTCTCTGTGTCAAACATCGCGAATCGCTCAAGGATCATTGTATCTATCCTTGATATGTTATAGTTCATCACGAAGCTCTTGCAGCTTGGTGGCAATGACTTTGGAGAACCATCACCATCTCATCTGGAAGATTAACTCCCACTTGATTCAAGTGATTGTCGTACTCAGACAATCTGAGCACACGCTCAATGATTGAGCTTTTCTCCTTTACTTTGTGGACAAAGAATCTTGTCGGAGGTCTCGTACCTCTCAACAAGGGCATGAGCATGAAATCACAATTTCATCTCTTTAGAACATCACTTATGTTCTGTGACGTTTCAAAACGTCTTCGGTGCCTTGCTTCTAAGCCATTAAGTATTTTGCACTGAACTATCGTGTAGTCATCAGAAACGTGTATGTCGGATGTTCACAGCATCCACAGACGACGCTCGAGGTGCAGCACACCGAGTGGTGCATTAAGGACATAAGCCTTCTGCACAGCAACGAGGACAATCCTCTTCAAAGTTTGCTACTATCAACTTTCAACTAAATTTTCTCTAGGAACATATAAAAACAGTAGAGCTATAGCGCAAGCTACATCGTAATTCGCAAAGACCATTAGACTATGTTCATGACAATTAGTTCAATTAATCATATTACTTAAGAACTCCCACTCAAAAAGTACATCTCTCTAGTCATTTGAGTGGTACATGATCCAAATCCACTATCTCAAGTCCGATCATCACGTGAGTCGAGAATAGTTTCAGTGGTAAGCATCTCTATGCTAATCATATCAACTATACGATTCATGCTCGACCTTTAGGTCTCATGTGTTCCTAGGCCATGTCTGCACATGCCAGGCTCGTCAAGCTTAACCCGAGTGTTCTGCGTGTGCAACTGTTTTGCACCCGTTGTATGTGAACGTTGAGTCTATCACACCCGATCATCACGTGGTGTCTCGAAACGAAGAACTGTCGCAACGGTGCACAGTCGGGGAGAACACAATTTCGTCTTGAAATTTTAGTGAGAGATCACCTCATAATGCTACCTTTGTTCTAAGCAAGATAAGGTGCATAAAGGATTAACATCACATGCAATTCATAAGTGACATGATATGGCCATCATCATGCGCTTCTTGATCTCCATCACCAAAGCACCGGCACGATCTTCTTGTCACCGGCGTCACACCATGATCTCCATCATCATGATCTCCATCAACGTGTCACCATCGGGGTTGTCGTGCTACTCATGCTATTACTACTAAAGCTACGTCCTAGCAATATAGTAAACGCATCTGCAAGCACAAACGTTAGTTTAAAGACAACCCTATGGCTCCTGCCGGTTGCCGTACCATCGACGTGCAAGTCGATATTAACTATTACAACATGATCTTCTCATACATCCAATATATCACATCACATCATTGGCCATATCACATCACAAGCATACCCTGCAAAAACAAGTTAGACGTCCTCTAATTTTGTTGTTGCATGTTTTACGTGGTGACCATGGGTATCTAGTAGGATCGCATCTTACTTACGTAAACACCACAACGGAGATATATGAATTGCTATTTAACCTCATCCAAGGACCTCCTCGGTAAATTCCGATTCAACTAAAGTTGGAGAAACTGACACCCGCCAGTCATCTTTGAGCAACGGAGTTACTCGTAGCGACGAAACCAGTCTCTCGTAAGCGTACGAGTAATGTCGGTCCGAGCCGCTTCGATCCAACAATACCGCGGAATCAAGAAAAGACTAAGGAGGGCAGCAAAACGCACATCACCGCCCACAAAAAACTTTTGTGTTCTACTCGAGAAGACATCTACGCATGAACCTGGCTCTGATACCACTGTTGGAGAACGTCGCATGGGAAACAAAAAATTTCTACGCGAACGAAGACCTATCATGGTGATGTCCATCTACGAGAGGGGATGTGTGATCTACGTACCCTTGTAGACCGTACAGAAGAAGCGTTAGTGAACGCGGTTGATGTAGTGGAACGTCCTCACGTTCCTTGATCCGCCCCGCGAACCGTCCCGCGATCAGTCCCACGATCTAGTGCCGAACGGACGGCACCTCCGCGTTCAGCACACGTACAGCTCGACGATGATCTCGGCCTTCTTGATCCAGCAAGAGAGACGGAGAGGTAGAAGAGCTCTCCGGCAGCGTGAAGGCGCTCCGGAGGTTGGTGATGATCTCGTCTCAGCAGGGCTCCGCCCGAGCTCCGCAGAAATGCGATCTAGAGGTAAAACCGTGGAGATATGTGGTCGGGCTGCCGTGGCAAAGTTGTCTCAAATCAGCCCTAAAACCTCCGTATATATAGGGGGAAGAGGGGAAGCCTTGCCTTGGGGCTCAAGAGGCCCCAAGGGGGTCGGCCGAGCCAAGGGGAGGAGTCCTCCCCTTCCAAACCGAATCCAACTAGGTTTGGAAGGAGGAGTCCTTCCCCTTTTTCCCACCTCCTCTTCTTTTTTTTCTCTTTGATTTTCTTCCTATGGCGCATAGGACCTTCTTGGGCTGTACCACCAGCCCACTAAGGGCTGGTGTGCCACCCCCAAGGCCTATGGGCTTCCCCAGGGTGGGTTCCCCCCCCCCCCCCCCCAGGTGAACACCCGGAACCCATTCGTCATTCCCGGTACATTCCCGGTAACTCCGAAAACCTTCCGGTAATCAAATGAGGTCATCCTATATATCAATCTTCGTTTCCGGACCATTCCGGAAACCCTCGTGACGTCCGTGATCTCATCCGGGACTCCGAACAACATTCGGTAACCAACCATATAACTCAAATACGCATAAAACAACGTCGAACCTTAAGTGTGCAGACCCTGCGGGTTCGAGAACTATGTAGACATGACCCGAGAGACTCCTCGGTCAATATCCAATAGCGGGACCTGGATGCCCATATTGGATCCTACATATTCTACGAAGATCTTATCGTTTGAACCTCAGTGCCAAGGATTCATATAATCCCGTATGTCATTCCCTTTGTCCTTCGGTATGTTACTTGCCCGAGATTCGATCGTCAGTATCCGCATACCTATTTCAATCTCGTTTACCGGCAAGTCTCTTTACTCGTTCCGTAATACAAGATCCCGCAACTTACACTAAGTCACATTGCTTGCAAGGCTTGTGTGTGATGTTGTATTACCGAGTGGGCCCCGAGATACCTCTCCGTCACACAGAGTGACAAATCCCAGTCTCAATCCATACTAACTCAACTAACACCTTCGGAGATACCTGTAGAGCATCTTTATAGTCACCCAGTTACGTTGCGACGTTTGATACACACAAAGCATTCCTCCGGTGTCAGTGAGTTATATGATCTCATGGTCATAGGAACAAATACTTGACACGCAGAAAACAGTAGCAACAAAATGACACGATCAACATGCTACGTCTATTAGTTTGGGTCTAGTCCATCACGTGATTCTCCTAATGACGTGATCCGGTTATCAAGCAACAACACCTTGTTCATAATCAGAAGACCCTGACTATCTTTGATCAACTGGCTAGCCAACTAGAGGCTTGCTAGGGACAGTGTTTTGTCTATGTATCCACACATGTATATAAGTCTTCATTCAATACAATTATAGCATGGATAATAAACGATTATCATGAACTGAGAAATATAATAATAACTAATTTATTATTGCCTCTAGGGCATATTTCCAACACTTATGCCATTTTGAGCTTATTATGGCATTTTGGAGCTAAATGGGCTAATTATGTCACTGTTGGGGAAATTAAAGCAAGGATAATATGAAAGAGGATAATAAAGAGGAGGAGGAGGAGGAGAAGAAGAAGAAATCAAGAAGAAGGAGGAGAAGGAGGAGAAGGACTAGTAGGTCCTTGGCCTTCTCCTTCTCCTCATCCTCCTTCTCCTTCTCTTCTTCTTCTTCTTCTTCTTCTTTCTTTCTTTTCATTTTTCCTATTTCTTCTCCTCTTCTTGGAGCTAAATTACCTAATTATGTCTTCTTGGAGCTAAATGGGCTAATTATCTCATTTTATAGGAAAACAAGCTAAGTATATAATATTCATGAGCTAACCAAGGTTCTTATGCCATTTTGAGGTTATTATGGCATTTTGGAGCTAAATAGGCTAATTATGTCTTTTGGGAGAAATTAAAGCAAGGATAATATGAAAGAGGAGAAGAAAGAGGAGGAGGAGGAGAAGAAGAAGAAATCAAGAAGAAGGAGGAGAAGGAGGAGGAGGAGAAGGACTACAAGGTCCTTGGCCTTCTCCTCCTCCTTCTCCTCCTCCTCCTCCTCCTTCTCCTTCTTCTCTTCTTCTTCTTCTTCTTTCTTTTCATTTTTCCTATTTCTTCTCCTCTTCTCCTCTTCTTGGAGCTAAATTACCTAATTATGTCTTTTTGGAGCTAAATGGGCTAATTATCTCATTTTAGAGGAAAACAAGCTAAGTATATAATATTCATGAGCTAACCAAGGTTCTTATGCCATTTTGAGGTTATTATGGCATTTTGGAGCTAAATGGGCTAATTATGTATTTTTGGGGAAATTAAAGCAAGGATAATATGAAAGAGGAGAAGAGGAACTTACCGTAGTGGTCATCAAGGAGGAGAAACACCACGGTTTCTCGCGGCGGCTTCGTTTGGAGACGGTTGCCCTGGAGAAGGGTCGTGCGATGCCGCTCGGGAGTTATTCTGCAGAAAAGATATTTCGCAACGTCTCAGTTAGCATGATGACACTCAATTATTAATACTAGTTTATAATGAAACTCACCGTGCCAATCGAAGAGAAGACGGGCATCGGCGGAGGGACTTGACCGCTCTTCTCGCACAGACCGTGAAGAGTGGGTCGTATTAGTTAGTAATGAAACAGACATTACACACATGATCTGGCTAATGTGAAAAAAACATACCACAAAAAGCTCGTACAGGGCCCGTTGACCCGCCTCATTCCGGGCCCTCTCCTCCTCAAGCAATCGTGTCGTGGTCTGGTCCCTCTCATCAAGAGCAGCCTGAAGAGCAGCTTGGCTTGCCAATCTCTCTTTCCAAGAGCAACCTGGTTTGCCGCTCTCTCTTTCTGAAGAGCAGCCTGAAACACCATTCCTCATTACCATAGTAATGATCTATGGTGACACACATAATGAAATGGATGAAAGTGTTCTTAGTCCGTACAACTAACCTTGATGGGAAGTTCGACTGGCTGTGGACGACGCGTTATCTCAGGACAGCTGCTCGACTGGCGCGCCTTGATCTTCGGAAGAGTGAGTGGACAAAGTATTATCCCATCTCTAATGGCTATCAAGCCATGGGGCCTCCCGCCACCAGATATCATCACCAGCTCTGGATCCAAAGGTTCCTGGCTAGGGTTAAAGTCATCCCCTTTCGTAGCCTTCCCCGCGTCCCTGTATGCCACGAGCTTCTGGTGGGATGATATGTTGGTGAAGTTATTGGGATCATCCAGGTCAGACTCAGAGAATGCCTTCGCCTTCTTGTACGAGGCAGTATGGGCCATGCCATAAAGGTCGTACAAGTGTGGCATCTCAGTCTTATTGTGATGCGCCTAAAAGAGAGGAACAAAATATTAGCATCCAGAATGAATTGCATGAATCATGAAGCAAATCACATACCCAGTTTCGCCCAAACTGAAGTAAGTTGGCGCTGCCTTGATGGTGTGGCACACCAACCATTTGGCTACGCCGATCCTTCGCATTCTCGTGGACGGCTCGCCAGCTGCCTGTGCACCACTCATCAACCAACGCCTCCCAACAATCCATCTTATCCGCACACCATCTCGGGGGCACCTGTAAGTTATTAGAAAAAAAATCAGCGCTACGCCTATGAATGAAATCAAGAAAACTACGTAGAAGGACTTAAGAATAGGTAATTACCTTCATGTATTGCTCCTTCTTCAGAAACTTTCCGCGGCAATCCTTCTTCTGCTTCTTAATACCACGCGTGGCGTAGTAATCTCGAATAGCCTGCGGCCGAGCCTCGTGGCGCAAGTTCTGTAGTAACCGCCTACACTCGGCCTCGAGAACCCTGGCCGCCTCCTCCTCATATCCATCCTCACACCTATAGAAGGTCTGCAATCAAACGTGAAAACACCGATTAGTACAATAATTAGCTATATTGTTAATTTTAGATTCTGTAAAAGGATAATTTACCCAAAAGCTCTTGATCACCATCTTGGCCCTCGTGTGGCACAAGACACCATCTATAATCTCCTCCGGCGGGGCCTGCGCAACCTGGTAGTGCTCCCAGGTAAATCCTAGTGTAGGAACCTGACCCTCACCAGGCAACGTGACAAACCCCGAGAAATTTGTCCGGCAAAGCACACCAAGGACGGAGTTCGGCCTGCGGACTCCAAGAGGGTGTACCCATCCCCTACAGTATGATAAGGTCAACGCATTAGATATTTGAACAAACTTGAAGGCAAAAGCTAAAAAAAGGGTAAATGTACTTACCTATCTCCTTCAGGTTTAATCACCGGCCTCTGCTCGCGGGTAGCCGGGGCGACCGGGAGACGTGTACTACCACGCTTGTACACGGTGGCCCCGTCCACCTGCACATCGCCCTCACTATCCGTAAGCTCATCCCCGCCATCCCCGCCCCCTGAGCCACCCGTACCCTTGGTACGATCCGGCCAAGTCTCCCATCCGGGCCTCTCCGCGTCGGGTGAAGCCTCCGGAACCGTAGTCTCCTCCGGTTGCTCCTGGGCCGAATGCACCTCGACCCGAGGCTGCTCCTGGACCGGAGTCTCATGGGATGAATGCCCGTCAACAACAGGCTCCTGGAATGGAGACCCCGTAGCCTCCTCCGCAAACGGGTCGACCATACTAGTCCTATGCTCGGGTGAATGAGCTGGTGGTGGTGGCAAGGACGGCTCAACAGTCCTCCTGGATCTTCCGCGGCCACCACCTCTCCATGTACCCTTCCCCTTCTTCCCTACCCGACCAGCACCTCTCCCAGTGGGCAATGCCACCAACAAAGAAGAACCCACGGGTGGTGTCTGCAGACTGTCTGCCAAGGCTCTACGGAGAGATAGGGGTGGAAGGGAAGTACCACCCCTCGTGCGGGGCGCCTGGGAAGAACCCGTCGAGCGATCTGGACCAGCGCCCACCATCTTTCCACACCTGGTGACCTGCCATGATAAAGATTAAAATAAATTAGTACAACATAAAAAAATTGAATAACTGACATGAATAATAATATGTACATGAATAATAAAGATTAAAATATATATAATTTAAGTTGTGAATCTTACAAACTAATAATCATCATCAATAAATGCATCATCATCATCATTATCACGCATGTCTTCATGAATGACGTGCTCGTCGGGTTCAACGGCGTGAAGTTGTGAAAGGCCTTCCTTTAATCGTTGAAGCATTGACACGTCATCCGCATCAGTAACCTCTACGAGTTCCAGGTCTTCTGGTTCCGGCTCAGGGCTGGAGTCGGATTCATTGTCGCTGTCTACTTCCATGTTCTTGGGTGAAGCACGGTGGTTCTTGAAACGTTTCTTGGAAAGACGTGTTTCTTGGAAGAATTCTCCATCATATGTGTCTGGGTTAATGTGAGGTTCATAATCCTATTCATTTGGGAGAGGTGGTCTGACATGTGGCGGCACTTCATAAACAACATACCAACCTTCTAGATTCTTATCCGTTTGGCATGCCCACAGTAGATAGAAAACTTGGGTCGCCTGTTGAGCCGTAATATAGACATCGGGAACATCTAAATGGGTGTTTGGATTGATTTCGACTAGTCCTATATGTTCATGAGTCCTTCTAGTCTTTTTCGGCTGGAACCAATAACATTTGAAGACTACGACGTTCGATGGGTTTCACCATAGAATTGAAGTTCATAAATTGCTTCAACTCTTCCATAATACTCGATAACACCTTCGCCGATAGCAGAGACACCACAATTTGTAGATCTCCGGTCGGGCATAGATAGCTCTTTGCCAAAGGTATGAAAGAGATACCCATTGATGTTGTATTTCTCAAATGAACGGACCTTATAGTCAAAACCATTAGCGACTTGTCTCAATTCGGCGTCCATAGACTCTGAATTAGCCTACAAGTTTAATACGAAATGGTTGTTGCATTAGCTGCAAGTTAGACCAAGAATGAAATGGTCCATTATTGATAATTACCGTTTGTTTGAACCAAGAGATGAAACTGGGATAGCCGCCTCCTGTCTTTGACAGAAGCTCATACTCTTCGACGGAATCATTTTCGATCACCGCTCCATCCGAGAATTTGACGACGTAACGGTTGTTTGAAATATCCGGGAATAAGAGCAGTTCAAATGAATTAGAAGTTACAGGAAAATGTGCCGAGAACTCACTCGATGTACGGCCGTGCTTCTATTAGGTTGTTGAAGATATACAACGAAATGTTCCACCATTCTTCGACATCCAACGTTATTGGTTTCGAAGCACCGGCTGGTGCGAGCTTCCCTTTGAATAGGCTGAGGTTGGACCCACCTTTTTTAGGGTCTGCATCATTGTGCCGAGGCTTCGGATTATGAAAATGATGATTTTTGGCTTCGTAGTGTGCTGTCACAAAGTTTGCCACCTCCTTAGTAATGAATGCCTCAGCCATCGATGCTTCAATTCTACGCTTATTTTTACATTTAGCTCGAAGGGTCTTCTGCATCCTCTTAGTTGCATAGCACCAACGATCTTGCACGGGCCCACCCAATCTTGCCTCGGTCGGTAGATGTAAAATCAAATGTTGCATTGGATTAAAGAAGCCTGGTGGAAAGATCTTCTCTAACTTGCACAACAACTCCGGTGCAAACTCCTCCATGTCTTCTACCACGCCATGCGACAATTCTTTCGCACAAAGAACACGGAAGAAATAGCTCAGCTCCGCCAATACTAGCCATTCATCCTCAGGAATAAAGCCACGTAACATCACCGGCATTACCCGCTCTAGCCATATGTGCCAATCATAACTCTTGAGACCAAAGATTTTTAATTTTTCAAGACTCGCTCCTCTATTTAGATTCACTGCATACCCATTGGGGAACATCAAGTGCATTTTGACCCACAAGATAATTTCCCTCATAGCTGGCCTTCCAAGATTGAACCAGGCCTTTGGCTTCGACCACTTCTGCTTTCCTTTGCCTTCTCACATGTTTTGTAACGGTCTATGACATAGTGTCTCTTGATCGACTCTAGCCTTAATATTATCCTTTGTCTTCCCATCTATGTCGAACAATGTACCAAAAATAGCCTCTCCGATATTCTTTTCAGTGTGCATCATGTCGATATTGTGTGGAAGAAGGAGGTCTTTGAAGTAAGGCAGATCCCAGAAGCATGGCTTGTGAGTCCAGGCGTGTTTTGAGTTATACCCCTTGAAATACCCTGGACGCTCTGGATCAGGCTCGAGGGCGTTTAACTGATCCAGGATCTGTTGGCCTGTGAACGCAGGTGGTGCCAAGTTTTTGACAACTTTACCTTTGGTAAAGTTCTTCTTGTCTTTTCTGAACTGATGGTTAGGATCCAGGAGCTGTCTATGCAAGTCAAAGCAAGAATACTTCCGACCCTCCTGCAACCAATGAAACTGAAGAGCTGCCTTGCATTGGGGGCACGGGAACCTTCCATGCACACACCATCCAGAGAATAGCGCATACGCTGGCAAGTCATGCATAGAGTACATGTACCACACATGCATTTTGAAGTTTTCTTTTCTAGCAGCATCGTATGTCTTGACCCCATTATCCCAAGCTTCTTCCAATTCATCCTTAAGCGGTTGCAGGTACACATTCATATTCTTCCCCGGATAATTGGGCCCTGGAATTATCAACGTCAGAAATATGTTCTTTCTTTGCATAATCTGCCCGGGGGGGAGATTGAGTGGAATGACAAATACAGGCCAACAACTGTATTGGGTTGCCGTCATGCCGAAGGGCTTAAAACCATCCGTGGCGGCACAGACTCGAGGATTCCTTGGATCTGTCGCTTTATCCTGATGCAATCCATCGAAATGTTTCCACGCTTCCCCATCCGATGTGTGTACCATCATCTTATTCCCATCCGCATCTAGTTTGGTTCTTTTGCCCAATTTGTGCCATGTCATCTATCTGGTTGTCTCTTCGACCATGAAAAGACGTTGAAGTCTTGGTACGATTGGCATATACCAAAGAACACTAACTGCGATTTTGGTCTGCCTCTTCTCACCCATACCGTTGTCTACCACAAGATACCTGCAAGACTCGCAATTGGGACAATAGTACAAGTGTGCATACTCCTTCCTAAATAAGACACATCCTTTCTCACATGCATCTATCTTCTCATAGGGCATCTTAAGTACACGAAGTATTTTGTCCAACTGGTACACGTTTGCAGGCATGACATGGCCTTTGGGTAGGAAACGTCCAAATAGTGTCATCATCGCGTCGTAGCATTCTCTTCCCAAGTTGAACTGAGCCTTCAGAGCCATTACTTGTGCAATTGCATCCAGCTGACAGAGCTCAGTGTGCTCATGGAGAGGACGTTTTGAAGACTCCAACATTTCATAAAAGGCCTTTGCAGATTCCTCCATCTCATCTTCCGAATCCCGAGCATCATCAAAGTCTTGCACCATGTCTTCGATCCCGGTACCATGCTCGTCCGTGCGACGACGGACCACCTCAGCTCTTGTGTGTTGTATAGACTCACCATGAAATGTCCACACCGTATAATTAGGCTTAAAACCCCTCCTCTGCATGTGTTTAATCATTACAGCTGCTGCCGTCTTTTTATAGTTGTCGCATCCAGGACAGGGGCAATAGTTTCCTTCCTGGCCATTTGCGAATGCGGCTTTCACAAATTCCTTTGTTTTTACAAACCATTCTTTCGTCATCTCTTTCTGACTAGGGTGACCGGTATACTTCCACGCATGATCACTCATCTTGTGTAGCTACTAAAGACAGAAGAAATATATTTATCTATAATTTAGCATTTATATTCATCGGTTAATCAGGTTCGCCATTTTTATTACGTCCAGACAACCTACACGCTAATAGGTAAAGATAGGTCCTAATCCCACCCGAGTATGTGTAGATTCGGTTCGTTTTCCCATGCTCTGCTCCGGATCCAACGCAAAATTTCGGCAGCACCTCCCCGCTATTCTCCTGATACACGTCTCCGCAATAAACAGAGAGGATGTGCCTCCGGAGAACAACGGGGGAGGCACTGACGAAATTCCGCATCGGATCCAGAGCACAGCATACGGGAAAACGAACCCAATCTACACATACTCGGGCTGTCCATGGATAATGTTGGACAATTCGAAAGGATGGCGGTTATAAATATGCAAAGACATGCATATTTCTAGATGTCGCCCTTTCGAACGGGAGACACATACTGGTCACGCATACTCATAAATTAATTGAATTACCTAAATCTAGAAAGTTTCATCCGGAAACTGAGCCACAGCAAATGAAGGGGCGGGGAGGAGATGAAATTAGTACTGACCCACGAATGCAGGGGCGGAGCTCGTGCAACGCACGGGCAGGTCTTCGCACAGCAGACCTCACAGCGACGAGACAACTATCACATGTAAATCCACCCGATCAACACAAATATTCCAATTATGTCATTTTAGAGGAAAACAAGCTAAGTATATAATATTCATGAGCTAACCAAGGTTTTATGCCATTTTGAGGTTATTATGGCATTTTGGAGCTAAATGGGCTAATTATGTCATTGTTGGGGAAATTAAAGCAAGGATAATATGAAAGAGGAGAAGAAAGAGGAGGAGGAGGATAAGAAGAAGAAATCAAGAAGAAGGAGGAGAAGGAGGAGAAGGAGGAGGAGAAGAAGGACTAGAAGGTCCTTGGCCATCTCCTCCTCCTCCTCCTTCTCCTTCTCTTCTTCTTCTTCTTCTTCTTCTTCTTTCTTTTCATTTTGCCTATTTCTTCTCCTCTTCTCCTCTTGTTGGAGCTAAATTACCTAATTATGTATTTTTGGAGCTAAATGGGTTAATTATCCCATTTTAGAGGAAAACAAGCTAAGTATATAATATTCATGAGCTAACCAAGGTTCTTATGCCATTTTGAGCTTATTATGGTATTTTGGAGCTAAATGGGCTAATTATGTCATTGTTGGGGAAATTAAAGCAAGGATAATACAAAAGAGGAGAAGATAGAGGAGGAGGAGGAGAAGAAGAATAAATCAAGAAGAAGGAGGAGAAGGAGGAGGAGGAGAAGGACTAGAATGTCCTTGGCCTTCTCCTTCTCCTCCTCCTCCTCCTCCTTCTCCTTCTCTTCTTCTTCTTCTTCTTCTTCTTCTTCTTCTTCTTCTTTCTTATTCTCCTCTTCTCCTCTTGTTGGAGCTAATTATCTAATTATGTCTTTTTGGAGCTATATGGTCTAATTATCCCATTTTAGAGGGAAAGCTAAGAATATAATATGCATGAGCTAACTAAGGTTCTTATGCCATTTTGAGCTTATTATGGCATTTTGGAGCTAAATGGGCTAATTATGTCATTGCTGGGGAAATTAAAGCAAGGATAATATGAAAGAGGAGAAGAAAGAGGAGGAGGTGGAGAAGAAGAAGAAATCAAGAAGAAGGAGGAGAAGGAGGAGGAGGAGAAGGACTAGAAGGTCCTTGGTCTTCTCCTCCTCCTCCTCCTCCTCCTTCTCCTTCTTCTCTTCTTCTTCTTCTTCTTCTTCTTCTTCTTTCTTTTCATTTTGCCTATTTCTTCTCCTCTTCTCCTCTTGTTGGAGCTAAATTACCTAATTATGTCTTTTTGGAGCTAAATGGGTTAATTATCCCATTTTAGAGGAAAACAAGCTAAGTATATAATATTCATGAGCTAACCAAGGTTATTTTCTTCTTCTTCTCTTCCTCTCCTATTGTTCTTCTTCTTCTTCTTCTTCTTCTTCTTCTTCTTATTTTCTTTTTTCTTTTTTCATCTTATTCTTCTCTTCCTCTCATATTTTTCTTCTTCTTCTTCTTCTTCTTCTTTTTCTTTTTCTTATTCTTATTTTATTTTTTCTTTTTTCCTATTATTCTTCTTCTCCTTCTTCTTCTTTTCTTCTTCTTCTCCTCCTCCTCCTCTAGCTCTTCTTCTTCTTCTCCTCCTTTTTTCTTCTTCTTCTTATTCTTCTTCTTCTACTTTTTCTTATTTTCTTCTACTAAACTGGAAACTAACCTAAGACTAAACATAAACATAAACTAAACTAAAACTAAAACTAAACTAAAACTAAACCTAAGCCAAAACAAACCTAAAACCTATAACTAATTAAACAAAACTATTACAAAAAAGCTAAAAAAACTGACCTCGATCCGGTGGCGCAGGGAGGAGAGGCGCAGGGAGGAGGGGCCCGAGGAGGGCGTGGGGAGGAGGGCCGCAGGGGGGAGGGGCGCGAGGAGGAGAGGCGCGGGAAGGAGGGCCGCAGGGTGAGGGGAGCGAGGAGAGCGTGGGGTGGCGTGGCAGCGTCGGCGCTGGGGTGGGGTGGCGGCGCTGGGGTGGGGTGGGGCAGCGGCACTGGGATGGGGTGGGGCGGCGGTGCTGGGGTGGGGCGGGGGCGCTGGGGTGGGGTGGCGTCAGCGGCGCTGGGGGGTGGAGGTTGCGGTGGAGAGAGAGGGGAGAGAGAGTGGGGGAGCGGGTGGGCAGGACGACCGTTAACGTTAGGGGTCCATCCCCTTTGCCGTCTGCCATGGACGGCAAAGTTAGTTAGGCAGACGGCAAAGGGGTGGGGTGGGTGGGGAGAGAGGAGAGGTGGGGTGGGATAGGTTTGCCGTCTGCCTTCACTACCTTTGTCGTCTGTTGACGGACGGCAAAGCCCTGGCCGATGGCAAATATTCTTTTTACCATCAGTGAGCCCTTTACCGTCCGCTTTACGTCAGCTGGCGGCAAAGGGGGTCTTTGCCATCAGCCAGCAGACGGCAAAGCCCTGGCTGATGGCAAATTACTGTTTTCCAGTAGTGCTTGTAGCTCTAGTGCATCATTTGTATGGAAATCTCTACTCATTCACATTGATATCTATTGATGAGCATCTCCACAGCTCATTGATATGCCTAGTTAATGTGACTATCTTCTCCTTTTTGTCTTGCAACCCCCACCACATTCCACACCATCTATAGTGCTATAACAATGGCTCACGCTCATGTATTGCGTGAGAGTTGAAAATGTTTGAGAAAGTAAAGGTGTGAAACAATTACTTGGCCAATACCGGGGTTGTGCATGATTTAAATTCGTTGTGCAATGATGATAGAGCATAGCCAGACTATATGCTTTTGTAGGGATAACTTTCTTTTGGCCTTGTTATTTTCAAAGTTCATGATTACTTTGCTAGTTTGCTTGAATTATTATTGTTTCCATGTCAATAGCAAACTATTGTTTTGAATCTAATGGATCTGAACATTCACGTCACATAAGAGGAATTACAAAGGACACCTATGCTAGGTAGCATGAAAGCATCAAAAATTCATTCTTATCAGTTCCCTACTCGAGGACGAGCAGGAGTTAAGCTTGGGGATGCTTGATACGTCTCAAACGTATCTATAATTTTTGATGGTTTCACGCTGTTATCTTGTCTTCTTTGTATGTTTTATGTACCTTTTTATATCTTTTTGGGACTAACTTATTAATTCAGTGCCAAGTGCCAGTTCCTGTTTTTTCCGTGTTTTTCATTCTTTTCAGATCTGATTTTGGAACGGAGTCCAAACGGAAGAAAAACCCCAAAATGATTTTTCCCGGACGGAAGAAGTTCAGGGGGCTTTTGGGACAAGCCAGGTGGGCTCCAGGGAGCCCACAAGCTCCCACTCCGCCACTAGGGGAGGCGGCGGTGGGCAGGCTTGTGGCCTCCCTGGCCGCCCCTTGACCTAGGTCTTGCGCCTATAAATTCCCAAATATTCCGCAAAAAATTGGGGGAGCCTCGAAAATACTTTTCCGCCGCCGCAAGCTTCCGTTTCCGCGATATCTCATCTGGAGACCCTTCTCGGCACCCTGCCGGAGGGGACTTTGGAGTTGGAGGGCTTCTTCATCATCATCATCGCCCCTCCAATGATTGGTGAGTAGTTCACTTCGGACCTACAAGTCCGTAGTTAGTAGCTAGATGGCTTCTTCTCTCTCTTGGATCTTCAATACAAAGTTCTCGATGATCTTCATGGAGATCTATCTGATGTAATCTTCTTTGGCGGTGTGTTTGTCGAGATCCGATGAATTGTGGACTTGTGATCAGATTATCTATGATATATATTTGAGTCTTTAATGATTTCTTATATGCATGATTTGATATCCTTGTAAGTCTCTCCGAGTCTTGGGTTTTGTTTGGCCAACTAGATCTATGATTCTTGCAATGGGAGAAGTGCTTGGTTTTGGGTTCTGCCATGTGGTGACCTTTCCCAGTGTCAGTAGGGGCAGAAAGGCACACATCAAGCAGTTGCCATCAAGGGTAAAAATATGGGGGTTTTATCATTGGTTTGAGATTATCCCTCTACATCATGTCATCTTGCTTAAGGCGTTACTCTGTTCTTATGGACTTAATACACTAGATGCATGCTGGATAGCGGTCGACGTGTGGAGTAATAGTAGTAGATGCAGAAAGTATCGGTCTACTTGTTTCGGACGTGATGCCTATAGAAATAATCATTGCATAGATATCGTCACGACTCTGCACAGTTCTATCAATTGCTCGACAGTAATTTGTTCACCCACCGTCTACTTGCTTTCATGAGAAAAGCCACCAGTAAACACTACGGCCCCCGGGTCTATTCACGTCCATCGTTTACATCTCGGCTTTTACTTTGCTTTGTTACTTTGTTGCTTTCAGTTCTCAGTTGGCAAACAATCTATAAGGGATTGACAACCCCTTCATAGCGTTGGGTGCAAGCTTTTATGTTTGTGTAGGATCTTGAGATACTCTTCCGCCGGATTGATATCTTGGTTCTCAAACTAAGGGAAATACTTACCGTTGTTGTGCTACATCACCCTTTATGCTTCGAGGGAACACCAACGCAAGGCTCCAAGGCCACGGGGGAAATCCTTTGCATACTTGCCTAGGAAGTCCCTTAAGGCGTAGCCGTTGCTGAAGGATTCCTGGTGCCGTCGACACAACTGGCGCCATTGCAAGGGATACACAGCAAACATCACGCATCTACAGAAAGACAGGTCTAATCATCTCAACGAAGCGCTCAAAATCCTCATCATCCTTTTTCTTGGATGGTTTGGGAGGAAAGGGCATCGGTTTCTGAACCCACGGTTCCCTTTCTTTACCGTTCTTCCTAGAAGTGAAGTCATTGTTATCGTATCTTCTAGTCTTAGGCTGTGAGTTATCAAGATCAACACTAGGTTCAATCTCCACATCCTTTTCATTGCTAGTTTGAGCATCAACATGAACATCACTATTGATATTATCATTAGGCTCATGTTCATCACCAGATTGTGTTTCAGCATCAGAAACAGAGGCATCGTTTGGACTCTCAGGTGTAGCAGCAACAGGGTTGCTAGCGTGCAGATCCCTATCATCTTTCTTCTTCTTTCTAGGATGACTAGGTGCATCAGTGCTAACTCCTTGAGAATCTTGTTCAATTCTCTTCGAATGACCCTTAGGATACAGAGGTTCCTGGGTCATTCTACCGCCTCTAGTAACGACTCTGACGGAATTGTCATTCAACTCATTGAGCAAGTCATTATGAGCTTTAAGTACTTGTTCTACCTGAGTAGTAACCATAGAGGCATGTTTACTCAGAAGTTTAAGATCATTGACGTTTCTGTCCACACAAGCACTTAAATGACTAAGCATGTGAGCATTCTTTTCCAATTGTCTGCTAACATAATCATTGAAACTCTGTTGTTTGGCAACAAAGTTATCAAATTCATCCATGCATAAGCTAGCAGGTTTATCAAAAGGAATATCACTCTCATCAAACCTACGCAGAGAATTTACTTCTACTACCTGTATCGGGTTATCAAGACCATGGATCTCTTCGATAGGTGGTAGATTTTTGACATCTTCAGATTTAATGCCTTTCTCTCGCATAGATTTCTTGGCTTCTTGCATATCTTCAGGACTGAGGAATAGAATACCTCTTTTCTTCGGAGTTGGATTAGGAGGTGGTTCGGGAATAGTCCAAGCATTCTCATTGCACAAGATGTTGTTCAACAGAATCTCAGCTTGTTCTACAGTTCGTTCCCTAAAAACACTACCGGCACAACTATCTAGGTGGTCTTTGGAAGCATCGGTAAGTCCATTATAGAAGATATCAAGTATTTCATTCTTCTCAAGAGGGTGATCAGGCAAAGCATTCATTAGCTGGATGAGCCTCCCCCAAGCTTGTGGGAGACTCTCTTCTTCAGCTTGAGCAAAGTTGTATATTTCCTGCAAGGCAGCTTGCTTCTTATGGGCAGGGAAATATTTTTCAGAGAAGTAGTAGACCATATCCTGGGGGCTACGCACACAACCAGGAGCAAGAGAAGTGAACCAGGTCTTAGCATCATCCTTTAGCGAGAAAGGAAACAGCTTGAGCATGTAGTAGTGGCGGATCTTTTCCTCAATAGTGAATAGGGTGGCTATATCATGCAGTTTGGTAAGATGGGCTACAACCGTTTCAGACTCATAACCATGAAAAGGATTAGATTCGACCAGAGTGATTAACTCAGGGTCGACAGAGAATTCATAATCCTTATCGGTCACAAAGATAGGCGAAGTGGCAAACTTCGGGTCGTATTTCATCCTAGCGTTCAGAGATTTTTCTTTCCACTTGCGCAGAAGTTTCTCAACATCATAGCTATCCTTACATGCAAGAAAGTCCTCAGCTATCTCTCCCTCCATAACATAGCGCGTATTAGGCATAACAGGCAAAGTAGCAGGTTCTACTTCAATGGTATCAGCGGTCTCAGAAGTATCATCACATCTAGCAGCAACTCTAGCAATATGTGCATCAAGGGCACCAAGTGGCAAAGCAGTATCAGGCATAGCAGGCATAGTATCAAGCATAGCATCATCAGGCGTAGTATCAAGCATAGCATCATCAGGCATAGTATCTAGCATAGCATCATCAGGCATAGTATCTAGCATAGCATCATGAGCAGCAGAAGTAGCATCATCAAGCACAGGCGACATATCAAGAATTCTAGCAGGAGGTGAAGTCGCAAACTTACTCAAAACTGAAGGTGAATCAAGTGCAGAGCTAGATGGTAGTTCCTTACCTCTCCTCGTAGTGGGAGGTAGGATTTTAGTTCTTGGATCTTTCGGATTCCTCATAGTGATCAGCAAACGTCAATCCCAAGTGACTCAGAGAATATAGTTGTGCTTCCCCGGCAACGACGCCACAAAAAGCCTTGATGTCCCACAAGCGTATGGGATCGCAACAATTTTCGAGGGTAGAGCATTCAACCCAAATTTGTTGATTCGCCAAGACGGGAAGCAAAAAAATATTCTCAAGTATTAGCAGATGAATGTGTCAAATTCAACCACACCTGAAAGATTAGTGTCTGCAAGCAAAGTATCAGTAGCAAGGTAGTATGATAGCAACGGTGCCAGGAAAAGCCTTGCTGACGGGATCTAAGTGCCGCTTACCTAGACCGGCAACAGCGCCAACAAAGTCTTGCAACAAGTAATAGCGGAGTGGTAAGGAACAATAGTAGCAGCAGCAGCAAAGTAACAAGTAATAGCAGTAGTGACAACAGCAGCAAAGTAACAAGTAACAGAAGTAGTGACAGCAACAGCAAAGTGGCTCAATCCCTTTGGTACCAAGGGACAAGCCTAGGCAAAGTAACCTAGCGAGAACCA
The DNA here is from genome assembly GCF_904849725.1 of Hordeum vulgare subsp. vulgare. Classification (NCBI taxonomy): domain Eukaryota; kingdom Viridiplantae; phylum Streptophyta; class Magnoliopsida; order Poales; family Poaceae; genus Hordeum; species Hordeum vulgare. Next base: position 513,622,214 of record NC_058523.1, read on the forward strand.
GTAGTAAAAGACTCGTCGGTAGTGGATCGGTGATGGATGAGTGTAACGGATGTGATTCATCATGTAACAACTATAACATGGAGAGATATGTAACTAGCTCTCGTTCATCAATCTAATGTAGGCATGTATTCCGTATGTAGTCATACGTGCTTAGGGAAAAGAACTTGCATGACATCTATTGTCCATCCCTCCCGTGGCAGTGGGGTCCTAATGGAAACTACGGGATATTAAGGTTCTCCTTTTAATAAAGAACCGGACCAACGCATTAACACGCGGTGAATACATGAACTCCTCATACTATGGTCATCTCCGGGAGTGGTTCCGGCTATTGTCACTCCGGGGTTGCCGGGTCATAACACATAGTAGGTGACTACAACTTGCAAGATAGGATCTAAAACACACATATATTGGCGACAACATAATAGGTTCAGATCTGAAATCATGGCACTCGGGCCCTAGTGACAAGCATTAAGCATAGCCAAGTAGTAGCAACATCAATCTAGAACATAGTGGATACTAGGGATCAATCCCCGTCAAGAACTAACCCGATTACATGATAGATCTCATCCAACTCATCACCGTCCAGCAAGCCAACGATGAGATTACTCACGAACGATGAAGAGCATCATGGAATTTTTGATGGAGAAAGGTTGATGATGACGATGGCGACGATTTCCCCTCTCCGGAGCCCGAAACGGACTCCAGATCTGCCCTCCAGATGAAGAACAGGATGTGGCGGCGCCTCCGTATCGCAAAACGCGATGAAACCTTCTCTCTGATTTTTTTTCCAGGCGAAACGGAAGATATAGAGCTGAGATTGGGGGCGGTGGTGCCACGTGGGCCCCACAAGCCCTCACGGCACGGCCATAGGGGGTGGCCGCGGCCTGTGGGCTTGTGGCCCACTGGCACGCCCCCTCCGGTGTATCTTTGTGCAGGTATTTTTCTTTTATTCCAGAAAAAAATCTCCGTAAATTTTCAGGACATTCCGAGAACTTTTATTTCTGCACAAAAATAACACCATGGCAATTCTGCTGAAAACAGCGTCAGTTCGGGTTAGTTCCATTCAAATCATGCAAATTAGAGTCCAAAACAAGGGCAAAAGAGTTCGGAAAAGTAGATACGACAGAGACGTATGAGCTACCTTTGTCCATACCATCTATAATCCATTTTGGCAGAAAAAGTCTCACTTTGCGCAAAGACAAGAAGAAGATAGAAAGGATGTTGATAGGGCATTTGGAGCTCTGCATGCATGTTTTGCAATTGTTTGTGGGTCTGCTAAAGAATGGGATCTGGAGACCTTATGGGAGGTGATGACCTTTTGTGTGATCATGCACAACATGATCATAAAAAATGGTGTGAGGATGCTGGAGTGGGTCTTGAGTTTGAGAAGATGGATGATCCTATCGAACTTCCCGTCCAAAAGTTGGTCACATTTAAAGAATCTTTTAAAAATGTATCAATAAATTTGGCATTAAGCAACTCACAAGCAACTGAAAAAAGATCTGATTCAGTATTTGTGGCCGGTTAAGGGGGACAACAATGTTGAAGTGTAATATTCAAACTTTTTTTAATTAGAACTGCTTCGGATTTTAACTATTTTAGACTACATATCTTGCTATTTTAATGTGTGGGCCTTAAAATATTAAGGCCGAATTGTTGGAAATATGCCCTAGAGGCAATAATAAAATGGTTATTATCATATTTCCTTGTTCATGATAATCGTCTATTGTTCATGCTATAATTGTATTAACAGGAAACAGTAATACATGTGTGAATCAATAGATCACAAAGTGTCCCTAGCAAGCCTCTAGTTGGCTAGCTCGTTAGTCAATAGATGATCATGGTTTCCTGATCATGGGCATTAGATGTCATTGATAACGGGATCACATCATTGGGAGAATGATGTGATGGACAAGACCCAATCCTAAGCATAGCACTAGATCGTATTGTTCGTATGCTAAAGCTTTTCTAATGTCAAGTATCTTTTCCTTCGACCGTGAGATTGTGCAACTCCCGGATACCGTAGGAGTGCTTTGGGTGTATCAAACGTCACAACGTAATTGGGTGACTATAAAGGTGCACTACGGGTACCTCTGAATGAGTCTGTTGGGTTGGTACGAATCGAGATCGGGATTTGTCACTCCGTGTGACGGAGAGGTATCTCTGGGCCCACTCGGTAGAACATCATCATGAGCTCAATGTGACTAAGGAGTTAGTCACACGATGAAGTTCTACGGAACGAGTAAAGAGACTTACCAGTAACGAGATTGAACAAGGTATTGGTATACCGACGATCGAATCTCGGGCAAGTTCTATACTGATAGACAAAGGGAATTGTATACAGGATTGATTGAATCCTTGACATCGTGGTTCATCCGATGAGATCATCGTGGAGCAAGTGGGAGCCACCATGGGTATCCAGACCCCGCTGATGGTTACTGGCCAGAGAGGTGTCTCGATCATGTCTGCCTGTCTCCCGAACCAGTAGGGTCTACACACTTAAGGTTCGGTGACTATAGGGTTATAGGGAATTGTTATACGAGGTTACCGAAAGTTGTTCGGAGTCCCGGATGAGATCCTGGACGTCACGAGGAGCTCCGGAATGGTCCGAGGTAAAGATTGATATATAGGACGGATGGTTTCGGACACCGGAAGTGTTTCGGGCATCATCGGTAACGTACTGGGACCAACGGGACCACCGGAGGTGGCCCCGGGGGCCACCGAAGGGGGGCAACGACCCCGGGAGGTAAGATGGGCCAAGTAGGGGAGGGAACCAACCCCTAGGTGGGCTGGTGCGCCTCCCCACTCAGCCCAATGCGCAGGGGAGAGAAAAGGGGGGCAAACCCTAAGCCAGGTGGGCCTAAGGCCCACCAGGAGTGCGCCACACCCCTCCTCCCCCCCTTGGCCGCCGCACCAGCCCCCATCTAGGGATGCCCCCCCCCCCCAAGAGGGGGAAACCCTCAAGGGGGCGCAGCCCCTCCCTTCCCCTATATATAGCGGGCACTTTTGGACATTGGGAGATAGACTTCTCCCTCTCCCTCGGCGCAGCCCTGCCCTTCTTCCTCCTCCTCTTTGCCGGTGCTTGGCGAAGCCCTGCCGGGAGACCTCGTCTCTCCATCTACACCACGCCGTCGTGCTTCTGGAGTTCTTCCCCAACCTCTCCCTCCTCCTTGCTGGATCAAGGTGCGGGAGACGTCACCGGGTTGCACGTGTGTTGAACGCAGAGGTGCCGTAGTTCGGCACTAGATCGGAATCGCTGCGAGTACGACTCCATCAACCGCGTTCTAGCAACGCTTCCGCTTAGCGATCTTCAAAGGTATGAATATGCTCTTACCCCTCTCTCGTTGCTGGTCTCTCCATAGGAAGATCTGAATATGCGTAGGGAAAATTTGAATTTATGCTACGTTACCCAACAGTGGCATCCGAGCCAGGTTTTCTATGCGTAGATTCTATGCACGAGTAGAACACAAAAGTTGTGGGCGATGATTTGTCAATTTGCTTGTCGCTACTAGTCTTATTCTTTTCTGGCGGTATTGTGGGATGAAGCGGCCCGGACCGACTTTACACGTACGCTTACGTGAGACTGGTTCCACCGACAGACATGCACACCGTGCATAAAGGTGGCTAGCGGGTGTCTGTCTCTCCTACTCTAGTCGGATTGGATTTGATGAAAATGGTCCTTATGAAGGGTAAATAGCTTTGGCATATCATCGTTGTGGCTGTCACGTAGGTAAGAAGGCGTTCTTGCTAGAAACCCAAATCTGCCACGTAAAACTTGCAACAACAATTAGAGGACCTCTAACTTGTTTTTGCAGGGTTTGACATGTGATGTGATATGGCCAAAGTTGTGATGTTGCATGTATGATGTATGAGATGATCGTGTTATTGTAATAGGTTTCACGACTTGCATGTCGATGAGTATGACAACCGGCAGGATCCATAGGAGTTGTCTTAATTTATTGTATGAGATGCAACGCCATGTGCTTACTACTTTTACTTCATTGCTAACGGTTAGCTATAGTAGTAGTGATAGTAGTAGTTGGCGTGACGACTTCACGGAGACACGATGATGGAGATCATGGTGTCACGCCGATGACGATGATGATCATGCGATGCCTGAAGATGGAGATCGAAAGAGCAAAGATGATAATGGCCATATCATGTCACTATATGATTGCATTGTGATGTTTATCATGGTTTACATCTTATTGCTTAGAACGACGGTAGCATAATAAGATGATCCCTCTTAAAATTTCGAGAACGTATTCCCCTAAGTGTGCACCGTTGCGAAGGTTCGTTGTCCCGAAGCACCACGTGATGATCGGGTGTGATAGATTCTAACGTTCGCATACAACGGGTGTAAGCCAGATTTACACACGTGAAACACCTAGGTTGACTCGACGAGCTTAGCATGTACAGACATGACCTCGAATACAAGAGACCGAAAGGTCGAACATGAGTCGTATGGTTGAATACGATCAGCATGAAGTTGCTCACCATGGTGACTAGTCCATCTCACGTGATGATCGGACACGGGTTAGTCAACATGGATCATGTATCACTTAGATGACTAGAGGGATGCCGATTTAAGTGGGAGTTCATACTTAATTTGATTAAAAGAACTTAATTGTCATGAACTTAGTCTAAAAGTTGTCTTTATAAATATTGTAGATGGCCAACGTCAACCTCAATTTCAACGCATTCCTAGAGAAAAACAAGCTGAAAGATGATGGTAGCAACTATGCGGACTGGGTTCGCAACTTGAAGCTCATCCTTGAAGCATCTAAAAAGGCTTATGTCCTTGATGCGCCGCTAGGTGACCCTCCCGCTCCTGCAGCAGCCCAGGACATTCCGAACATCTGGCAAACGCGGAGTGATGACTACTCTCTGGTTAGGTGTGGCATGTTATACAGTTTAGAAACGGGGCTCCAAAGGCGTTTTGAGCAACACAGAGCATATGAGATGTTCCAGGAGCTGAAGCTAGTTTTTCAAGCTCATGCCCGTGTCGAGAGATATGAAGTCTCCGACAAGTTCTTTAGCTGTAAGATGGAGGAGAACAGTTCTGTCAGTGAGCACATACTCAAAATGTCTGGGTTACACGGTCGTCTGACTTCACTTGGAGTCGAACTTCCGGATGATGCTATAATTGACAGAATCCTCCAGTCTCTCCCGCCAAGCTACAAAGGCTTTGTGCTTAACTACAACATGCAAGGGATGGAAAAGACCATTCCCGAGTTGTACTCGATGCTCAAGTCTGCAGAAGTAGAAATCAAGAAAGAGCATCAAGTGTTGATGGTCAACAAGACCACTAGTTTCAAGAAAGGCAAGGGTAAGAAGAACTTCAAGAAAGACGGCAAAGCTGTTGCCGCGCCCGGTAAGCCAGATGCCGGGAAGAAGAAAAAGAATGGACCCAAGCCTGAGATTGAGTGCTTCTATTGCAAGGGAAAGGGTCACTGGAAGCGGAACTGCCCCAAATACTTAGCGGACAAGAAGGCCGGCAACGTTAAAGGTATATGTGATATACATGTTATTGATGTGTACCTTACCAGCGCTCGTAGTAGCTCCTGGGTATTTGATACCGGTGTTGTTGCTCACATTTGCAACTCAAAGCAGGAACTGCGGAATAAGCGGAGACTGGCCAAGGACGAGGTGACGATGCGCGTCGGGAATGGTTCAAAGGTCGATGTGATCACCGTCGGCACGCTACCTCTACATCTACCGTCGGGATTAGTCTTAAACCTTCATAATTGTTATTTAGTACCAGCTTTAAGCATGAACATTGTATCAGGGTCTTGCTTAATGCGAGACGGCTACTCATTTAAGTCAGAGAATAATGGTTGTTCTATTTATATGAGTGATATGTTTTATGGTCATGCTCCGCTGGTGAATGGTTTATTCTTGATGAATCTCGATCGTGATGTTACGCATATTCATAGTATGAGTACCAAAAGATGTAAAGTTGATAATGATAGTCCCACATACTTGTGGCACTGCCGCCTTGGTCATATCGGCGTTAAGCGCATGAAGAAGCTCCATACTGATGGACTATTAGAGTCTCTTGATTTTGAATCATTTGACACATGCGAACCGTGCCTCATGGGCAAGATGACTAAGACTCCATTCTCAGGACTAATGGAGAGAGCAACCGACTTATTGGAAATAATACATACTGATGTGTGTGGTCTGATGAACGTTGAAGCTCGCGGTGGCTATCGTTATGTTCTCACTCTCACCGATGATTTGAGTAGGTATGGGTTTATCTACTTGATGAAGCACAAATCTGAGACGTTTGAAAAGTTCAAGGAATTTCAGAGTGAGGTTGAGAATCAACGTGACAGAAAAATTAAATGTCTACGATCTGATCGTGGAGGAGAATATTTGAGTCGCGAGTTTGGCACACACCTAAGGAAGTGTGGAATCGTTTCACAACTAACGCCGCGTGGCACACCGCAACGCAAGGAGTGTCTGAACGTCGTAATCGCACTTTATTAGATATGGTACGATCTATGATGTCTCTTACCGACTTACCGCTATCAATTTGGGGATACGCATTAGAAACTGTAGCATTCACTTTAAATAGGGCACCGTCTAAATCCGTTGAGGCGACACCGTATGAACTATGGTTTGGCAAGAAACCTAAGTTGTCGTTTCTTAAAGTTTGGGGCTGCGATGCTTATGTGAAGAAACTTCAACCAGAAAAGCTCGAACCCAAAGCGGAGAAATGTGTATTCATAGGATACCCTAAGGAAACTATTGGGTATACCTTCTATCTTAGATCCGAAGGTAAAACCTTTGTTGCCAAGAACGGATCCTTTCTAGAGAAAGAGTTTCTCTCGAAAGAAGTAAGTGGGAGGAAGGTAGAACTTGATGAGGTAATTACACCCCCTCTCGAACAGGATAGTAGCGCTGCGCGGGAAGTTGTTCCTGTGGCGCCTAAACCAACTGAATAGGAAGTTAATGATGATGACCATGAAGCTTCGGATCAAGTTACTACTGAACCGCGAAGGTCCACAAGGGCACGCTCCGCACTAGAGTGGTACGGCAACCCTGTGATGGAAATCATGTTGTTAGACAACGGTGAACCTTCGAACTATGAAGAAGCGATGGCGGGCCCGGATTCCAACAAATGGCTTGAGGCTATGAAATCCGAGATAGGATCCATGTATGAGAACAAAGTATGGACTTTGGTGGACTCGCCCGATGACTGGCGAGCCATATAAAATAAATGGATCTTCAAGAAGAAGACTGATGCAAACGGTAATGTAACCGTTTATAAAGCTCGACTTGTCGCAAAGGGTTTTCGACAAATTCAAGGAGTTGACTACGAAGAGACTTTCTCTCCCGTAGCGAAGCTGAAATCAGTCCGAATCATGTTAGCAATTGCCACCTTTTATGATTATGAAATTTGGCAAATGGACGTCAAAACAGCGTTCCTTAACGGGAACCTCAAGGAAGAGTTGTATATGATGCAACCAGAAGGTTTTGTCGACCCTAAGGGTGCTAACAAAGTGTGCAAGCTCCAGCGCTCCATCTATGGGCTGGTGCAAGCATCTCGGAGTTGGAACATTCGCTTTAATGAGGTGATTAAAGCATTTGGGTTCATACAGGTTTACGGAGAAGCCTGTCTGTACAAGAAAGTGAGTGGGAGCTCTGTAGCTTTCCTCATACTGTATGTGGATGACATATTATTGATGGGGAATAATATAGAGATGTTGGAGAGCATAAAGGCCTATTTGAACAAAAGTTTTTCAATGAAGGACCTTGGAGAAGCTGCATACATATTAGGCATCAAGATCTATAGAGATAGATCAAGACGCCTCATAGGTCTTTCGCAAAGTACATACCTTGACAAGATATTGAAGAAGTTCAATATGGAAAACTCAAGGAAAGGGTTCTTGCCGGTTTTGCAAGGTATGAGATTGAGTAAGACTCAGTCGCCGACCACGGCAGCAGATAGAGAGAAGATGAGTTATGTCCCCTACGCATCAGCCGTGGGCTCTCTAATGTATGCCATGCTGTGTACCAGACCTGATATAAACCTTGCCATAAGCTTGGTAGGGAGGTACCAAAGTGATCCTGGTATGGAACACTGGACAGCGGTCAAGAATATCCTTAAGTACCTGAAAAGGACTAAGGAAATGTTTCTCGTTTATGGAGGTGACGAAGAGCTCGTCGTAAAGGGTTACGTCGACGCTAGCTTCGACACAGATCCAGATGACTCTAAGTCACAGACCGGATACGTATATGTGTTGAATGGTGGGGCAGTGAGCTGGTGCAGCAGCAAGCAAGAAGTCGTGGCAGCATCTACATGTGAAGCGGAGTACATAGCTGCTTCAGAAGCGGCTCATGAAGGAATGGATTAAGGAGCTCATCACCGACCTTGGAGTGGTTCCAAGCGTGTCGGGTCCAATGACACTCTTCCGTGATAACACTGGGGCCATTGCCATAGCCAAGGAGTCGAGGTTTCACCGGAAGACGAAGCACATCAAACGCCACTACAACTCCATCCAGGACCATGTCCAGAGTGGAGTGATAGATATTTGTAAAGTACACACGGATCTGAATATTGCAGACCCGTTGACTAAACCTCTTCCACGAGCAAAACATGATCAACACCATAATGCTATGGGTGTTCGATACATCACAATGTAACTAGATTACTGACTCTAGTGCAAGTGGGAGACTGTTGGAAATATGCCCTAGAGGCAATAATAAAATGGTTATTATCATATTTCCTTGTTCATGATAATCGTCTATTGTTCATGCTATAATTGTATTAACAGGAAACAGTAATACATGTGTGAATCAATAGATCACAATGTGTCCCTAGCAAGCCTCTAGTTGGCTAGCTCGTTAGTCAATAGATGATCATGGTTTCCTGATCATGGGCATTAGATGTCATTGATAACGGGATCACATCATTGGGAGAATGATGTGATGGACAAGACCCAATCCTAAGCATAGCACTAGATCGTATTGTTCGTATGCTAAAGCTTTTCTAATGTCAAGTATCTTTTCCTTCGACCGTGAGATTGTGCAACTCCCGGATACCGTAGGAGTGCTTTGGGTGTATCAAACGTCACAACGTAACTGGGTGACTATAAAGGTGCACTACGGGTACCTCCGAAAGTGTTTGTTGGGTTGGTACGAATCGAGATCGGGATTTGTCACTCCGTGTGATGGAGAGGTATCTCTGGGCCCACTCGGTAGAACATCATCATGAGCTCAATGTGACTAAGGAGTTAGTCACACGATGACATGCTACGGAACGAGTAAAGAGACTTACCGGTAATGAGATTGAACAAGGTATTGGTATACCGACGATCGAATCTCGGGCAAGTTCTATACCGACAGACAAAGGGAATTGTATACGGGATTGATTGAATCCTTGACATCGTGGTTCATCCGATGAGATCATCGTGGAGCAAGTGGGAGCCACCATGGGTATCCAGACCCCGCTGATGGTTATTGACCAGAGAGGTGTCTCGGTCATGTCTGCGTGTCTCCCGAACCCGTAGGGTCTACACACTTAAGGTTCGCTGACGCTAGGGTTATAGGGAATTGTTATACGAGGTTACCGAAAGTCATTCGGAGTCCCGGATGAGATCCCGGACGTCACGAGGAGCTCCGGAATGGTCCGGAGGTAAAGATTGATATATAGGACGGATGGTTTCGGACACCGGAAGTGTTTGGGGCATCACCGGTAACGTACCGGGACCACCGGAGGTGGCCCCGGGGGTCCACCGAAGGGGGGCAACGACCTCGGGAGGTAAGATGGGCCAAGTAGGGGAGGGAACCAGCCCCTAGGTGGGCTGGTGCGCCTCCCCACTCAGCCCAATGAGCAGGGGAGAGAAAAGGGGGGGCAAACCCTAAGCTAGGTGGGCCTAAGGCCCACCAGGGGTGCGCCACACCCCTCCTCCCCCCTTGGCCGCCGCACCAGCCCCCATCTAGGGCTGCCCCCCCCCAGGAGGGGGAAACCCTCAAGGGGGCGCAGCCCCTCCCTTCCCCTATATATAGCGGGCACTTTTGGCCATTGGGAGATAGACTTCTCCCTCTCCCTTGGCGCAGCCCTGCCCTTCTTCCTCCTCCTCTCTGCCGGTGCTTGGCGAAGCCCTGCCAGGAGACCTCGTCTCTCCATCGACACCACGCCGTCGTGTTGCTGGAGTTCTTCCCCAACCTCTCCCTCCTCCTTGCTGGATCAAGGTGCGGGAGACGTCACCGGGCTGCACGTGTGTTGAACGCGGAGGTGTCGTAGTTCGGCACTAGATCGGAATCGCTGCGAGTACGACTCCATCAACCGCGTTCTAGCAACGCTTCCGCTTAGCGGTCTTCAAAGGTATGAAGATGCTCTTACCCCTCTCTCGTTGCTGGTCTCTCCATAAGAAGATCTGAATATGCATAGGAAAATTTTGAATTTATGCTACGTTACCCAACACGAATGTATATGGGCAGCATGCCTACTGGGCAACCATGTCCACCAACGAATGTTGGAGGAAATTTACAGGTTAGCATGAAGATTCCCTAAACACGTTTGTAACTTATCTTGACTGCGTGTGTTATAGTTATGAGTTGTATGTTGGTCGTTGTCGTGTCTATAAAGCAGGACACGAGTTTTTCAAGTAAATCTCGTGTGCGTATGTTGGTCGTCGAGCAGACATATATAGCTCCCTCTCCTTGCCCTCGTACTCGTAGATACACCTCTCATCTTCTCTGCCGCACAACGTGCAATGCACGGACTCCTCTTTGCGGACGAGCGACTATAGGTGATGAAAGCCTAGCGCCGGAGGCTAAACCCGGCTCCGGTGCCCACAAGAGCATCTCAGCCGTTCGGCCCCCCAAGGGTCTGAAATAGTGTCGCTTGGGGGCGAACTGGCGCTAAATTCGGCGTGGGGGGCTCGGGTTCCCAGCCCCCCCCCCCTCCAAGGTCGGCTCCAAACGTCACTTTCGGCTCAATTTCAGCGCAAATTCGGCCCCAGTTCGGCCCTAGTTTGGCCCAAATTCGGCTCACTTTCAGCACATATCCAACAAAAACTAAATTTTTATGACAAAGTTCATCACAAAAATCAATACAAATTAAATAGTTCAATGAAGCAAGCTCATAATTCGAACAAAAATTAAAACAAATCAAACTCGGCGTTGCCCTTGAGCTTCTATAGGTGCTCCACCAGATCTTCCTACCGTTCTTAATGCACGTGTGGGTCTTGAATCTCCTGGCACATATTGAGGAAGGCAACCCATGTTTTCGGTACCTGGTGATCAACAACTGCAAGATGACCCTGCGTGAAATATGGTTCACTGTTAAACACTGGCTCTTCCTGGTCGCTCTCAAGCATCATGTTGTGCAAGATGACACACCAATTCATCACCTCCCACATCTGAAATTTCGACCAGGTCAGAGTGGGGTACTAGACAACAGCAAATCAAGATTGAAGCACACCAAATGCTCGCTCGACATCCTTCATGCAAGCCTCCTCACACTTAGAAAAATGTGACTTCTTGCCTCCTCCCACGGGTTTTGAAATAGTCTTCACAAATATGGACCATCTCGAATAGATACCATCTACTAGATAGTATCCCTTGTTGTAGTGGTGCCCATTGACCGTGAAGTTCACCGGAGGAGCATGACCTTCAACAAGATTTACAAAGATGCTCAAGCACTACAGTTGGTTGATGTCATTGTGAGTTCCTGTCACACCAAAGAAAGAGTGCCAAATCCATAGGTCATGTGTGGCCACTGCGTGTATATCACCGGGAGCTCCGTACGCAAGCATCCTCATAGATGTGATGCACTTCTGGAATGAGGAGAATCCAACCGTATCGGTGCAATCCTTCTTGCAAATGAAATAGTTGTCGAACTCCCACATGGCATTCACAATCCTAAGGAAGAGCTTCCGATCCATCCGATAACGGCGTCGAAAATACTTTCTCACCGTGCAGAGGAGCATCGGCGAAGTAGTCTGCTTAGAGCATGCAATAGCCCTCCATTCGATGTCTTTGTTTGTTCTTGTGGCGGCTCGGCGCCGAGCCACCTCACCGCGGCTTGGCATCGTTCGCGAACATGCCCGCCGGCGCGATAAGGATCGTGAGGTGCTCTTCATCGGCGGTGTCGTCCTCAGCTTCCTCCTCCATCAGAGCCACGAACGCATCCTCGTCGTTTGAGTCCATGGCTGAGCAAGTAGATCGCCGAACACCTAGCGGGCGTGGTGGATGGGCAGCCGCCGGTATCCCCGACTACGCTGCCTGAAAAGCTCACGCACGAGAGCAGGATCGAGGTTGCCATGAAACCGATGGGGAAATGGCCTTTTCTAGCGGTGGGGCAACGGCTGTGGGCAGGTGGGCAGCGTCGGGATCGGTGTGGCGGCGAGGTGTCCTGTGGCACGCTAGGGCGAATCTGGCGGGGGAAATACATTTCTCGCCTGACAAAGGTGTCCGACACGTCGCTTTTCCTTTCGTTGGAGCCCCCAAGTGCCTCCCAACGCGCTGGGTTCGGCCTAGGATCGCCGGTCCAAAATATGGGCCCAACCGGCAAAAACTGATGTCGTGGGGCATGACTGGGCGGATTTTTTAGCGCCAACGACTAAAAAGGGGCCTCACGGCCTGTTGAGGCGCGGCTCGAGAAGCCCTAAGAGCATCTATAGCCGAACATTGCAAATATGACCCTCCTAAACATTCATGTACCTGCTTGGTCAGTGACCTAGCGTGTTTCCTATTTGTCCGTTCCTGCATCCACACTCCTCATTATCTTTCTGATATGTCCGGTCACTTGCACGTGATTGATGGAGAGGAAAAGAGAGAAATAAAAGAATGAATAAAGAAAATAAAAAGGTGGGCTGGGTGGGGCCATGTCCTATGTGACATACTGACAGGGCGCGCGTGGGCGCGTCCACGAGCCCTCATGTCCTCCCCGTATTTGAGATGGATATGAGGGTTCGTGGACAACCCGGACTTATAGGAATGATATGAGGGGTCCGGTTGGGTGACTTTTTTTCTTCTCTCTCATGTCCAGTCACTGACCGGGCGCGTTAGTGGGCGTATGAGGGGTCATTTGAGGCGTCCAGCTATAGATTCTCTAAACCTTCCATTTATTTATGCTATGTATGCATGATAACTAACATACTAAGAGCATCTACAGACGGACCCCTCATACCCTCCTCAAACGCACGGACAGGTCGTTCAGTGAGTGACGATCATAAAAACGCGACCCAAACGGGCCTCTCAAACCCGCCTCATACGCCCGAGCTGATCGGCACCCCTCATATCCAGCCCAAATATGGGGTGGCCCAGTCACGCCTGCCTCACACGCCACCATCGACCCCACCGTTGTCCCCAAAAAAACCACTTCGCGCGCCTCGCTCCGAACCCTAGCTCGCTCTCTTCCTCTGTCTCATCCTCTCCCTCTCCGAGCTCCATCGAGTAGAATGTCGAGTGTCAGTAGCCGCTCCGACGACTCCGACGAGCTGGCCCTCTGCATCGCCTTGGAGCGGTCCAAGGTGGAGACAGGCGGCAGCTCCGGATCTGGAGCTACGCCCCCGCTCCCGAGAAGACGGAGCGCGGATGTCGGCGCTGGACCCTCCCGGCCCACGCGCAGCTTTGGCGGGGATGCATAGTCTACATCGGCCTCGCGTCGTGTCGTCCCCCCGTCGGCCGCTGCTCCACACGAGCGGCGTTGGGTCCTAGTGCCCGAGCCACTGGCCAACGCCCGCATGCGCGCTTTGAAATCGGAGGCGTGTGCCGCCCACCATGAGAAGCAGTGGGTACTAGGACGAGGCAGCCCGCGTGCCGCCACCGCGAGATGCCGGCAGAGCCCGACGAGGACGAACGCCTCCTCGCATGGGTGTACACCGGTCCCTCACGACGACGGAGACGGACGCTCGATGCCTCCGACAGAAGAATGCAAAGGCTCTCCGGCTTGCTATTGAGCAGTCGGAGTGCGAGGCGAAGGAGGCAGCGGAGGAGAAGGCCCCATTGGCGCGGTTGAGGCGGGAGCAGATAGGGCGGTCCAGCGGGTGAAGGGGCTCATCGTCCTCTCCGACGACGACTCCGACGACAACGACAACATCAGCTCCTCCTCTAACGACCAAGACCCTCCACCAGCCGTGGACAGCTACAGGTGTGCCGCCGATCCAAAGTGGAAAGATCCGGCGAGGAAGTGGTGATTTCCCCCCCTCCCCACGTACGCATTGTTAAATATAGTTTTTAGGTGATAATGAACTATGTCCTACGAACTCGATGGTCTTTTAGGTGATGATGGATGTTCGTTTGCCGCAAACCTTGTGTCTGTTTGTTTTCGATTTTATTATCCGATGGTCACATAGATTATTTCAACATGCATGTGTAGTATGGATAGTGGGTATCGGATATGAGATATGTAGATGTGAAGAATGAAATTTAAAACGTGACTGTTAGTGTCCGCGGATGCGTCCATTCAAGGGGCCGGATTTGCAAGGTCCACCTGTAGATGCTCTAATACTAGATACTCTAATACTAGAGGAGGTGCTCTTGATGTTTGCTCCGTATGTGCTTTCCTTGGTAGGTGCATTCTAGCTTAACCCGTCCTGGCCAGTACACCTTACCAATCACGTGATGCAGGAATTTACTCGGCCCGTATCACTGTACGTGTTAACGTACAATAACTACCCCCTCCATTTTTATTTATTGTTATGCATATTAATTTTGTCTTAGGTCAAACTTTATAAATTCTATCAAGATCATAGAAGAATTATTGATTTATATGAGCGTATTTTTATATCATAGACACTTATTAGTGTAAATATTAGTTTCATAAATTCGGTCAAACTTTATAAAGTTTATGTTAGAACAAAACTACTCCCTCCATCATAATATAAAAAAAATTGACATTACACCTCGTACTCGTACTATAGGACGGAGGGAGTGATACACAAAGTAAATAAGAATATGGGAACAAAACTAACTAGTATGCAAAGTATACTCCCTCCGTTCCATAATATAAGTCTTTTTAGAGATTTTAATAGAGAACTACATACAGATGTATATAGACATACTTTAAAATATAGATTCACTTATTTTGCTTCGTATGTAGTTTCCTAGTAAAATCTTTAAAAAAACTTATATTTAGGAATGCATGGAGTACATGTTAATCTAACTATCGTTGAATTAACGAAACTACTTCACGTATGAAGAAAAATGGTACTATCTCAATACGATGGGTACTTTGCTCCAATGCATGAATGGTTCGATCCTAGTGTCGGACATATATACTCCCTCTGTTTCAAAATAAATGTCACAAATTTATAATTAAATTAGTTTAAATTTTATACTAAGTCAACGACGTTTATTTTAAGACGGATGAAGTACATACAAAGAGAGACGGAGGGAGTACATACAAAGAAAACATTGGAGCGTATATCACTGTTCCTGATGATTTATAATAAATTAATGAGTGGTGGATTAAAGCAGGAGAAGAAGGAATCATCTTCAGTTCTATAGTACTTTATGCATAAAACAATTCTGAGATCATGCTCGAAACATGCTATGTTTGTGGTGTTTAGCTGGAGGCCAATTCCTGGCACGCCTAGTTTTGGCGAGTTTCTCCAATTTAGGACACTGTTTGGTTCCTATTTATATTTAGGCGCCACGATCTTTTCCTCTTGTCAATAGATAGGCAAAAACCTTTGGCAAGATAAGCAACATGTGCGGTGCGGACTGCGGAGTTGAACTCTATAGTCTAGCGCGGGTGGGTGAGAGAGGTAGACAACGACGAGCGAGGTAGAGGCAGACAAGAGTGACAGATCAACCAAGTGGCCGGGAAGATACACACACGACGAGAGTGACCAACACTGCCGGGTGCCGCCATTAATGGCGCCTCCCTGCTCAACTCCAATCCACGGCAAAAAAGTGAGCGGTGCGCGCCCTGCCAAAAGCCTAGGCATCGTCGTCGTCATGGAGGCATATAGTATAGCTCCTTCTCCCTGCTCTCGACACTCACCCGTCGTCCTCTCTGCCGCGCCCGCATCGCCACTTTGCAGGCGGAGGGACTGTAGCTGATCAAGGTCGTCTAGCCGTCTAGCGCGGGAGGGCTCCTGCCTGCCACATCCACTATCGCCCGTCTGCTTGCTGCATGCTTCACTGCTGCGGCGCCATACTGTTGCGGGTCGCCTCCAACAGAACGCGCGCGCGGAGACCACCTCTCACTAGATTAGGCTGCTCCACTGCTCGATCGTAGCCATGGCATTCAACTCTCGCCGCCAGAGCCTAGCTTTTGGCCCATGCATGCGCCATGCACGCATGGCCCGTCGCGGCCGATCCAGGGTGAGGTTAGGGCGCTGCTCCCCCGGTTGACATTTCTCTGAGCGTAGAGGCAGGGCATGCGATGCGATGCAGTTTCCGTCTTCGGCTTTTCGATGCTCCTATACCCGGACGAGCAGGCACGCGGCTGCATGATCCTTCCGTAGTACTGTACATACGAGAAGGCACTGTTGGCACGCATCTCCGACTCCGCTGGGCGCTTCAGATTTTCTACTGTGCGACATGGGCAGCAGTCAACAGCTAGCTGCATACGCTCTGCTCCATTTATTTGGCACCGTCTTTCTTTCTAGAGGATGGACGCCGTGCGCGCGATAGGTCGAATGGATCGAAGCATCCGCGCAGATAAGAAAAACCAGATCAAAGATAGATGCAACCACGAGACAGGGGCCACGTCACGACCACCTCCACGATCGAAAAACCAAACAAAAATGGAGATGACTCACGGCCTCGACCCCTCCTTCCGGATCGATCGAGCAAGCGTGCGTGCGTGCGCGCACAGTGTACTTATCACCCGGAAAAAGAAAAGGCCCGACGATAAAAAGCTTCTTGTCTGGTTTTTCCTCAACGGCGATGCGAGGCAACATGTGGAGCAGATTCGGATGCACAGCGCAGCACAGCGTCTCTCCCACGGGCAGTATTCCGTTTCCATCCGCGGAAACCAGCAAGAAGATCTGAGAGACGCCGCGTGCGTGCGTGCGTGCAGGTGGCCGTACGGGGCATGGGAGGAGGAAGCCACCAGAGCTGTTTCCGTGGGATCCAAGAAGGTATCGACACCACGGCCAACCGAACTCGCCATGACCCATGAGAGATCTCAGCTAGCTCCCTATAAACTGTTTTCCCCGTGTACTATACCGGCTTTAGTGGTTAAAAGAATTATTGGGACGCAGATCGTATTGGAAAGGCAAGGGATAGAAAAGTGGAGGAACTTCTCGGTGGGTTTTGGCCGCCCAGCAGAGGGAGAAAAGAAGGAGAAAGCCGGTCTCAAACCAGAGAGGAAAGGGGGGAGGAGACAAAGGAAATTAACCTTTCGCCCTCAGCTTCTTTAACTAGTTTGGATCGTCGTCCCTGTGGAAAAAAAATCTTGCTCTGCGGGGGTCTCACTCACCCACCCACCCACCCACCCAGCGGCTGCTTTCACGCGCATCCGATTCGCCCACCTCCGCCGTATTTTCTTTTCCACGTAATTACACTCTCGTGAGTATAATGTGACGGGATGGAGCCTACCAGTACCAGTACCAGTACCAGTACCAGCTAGCTACAGAGATTATTGGTAGCAGCTGGATCGGAGCAAAAATGCACCGGATCGGACGAGAAAAATGCCCAGCACGCGGCTCGGGTCGTCCCGTGCGTGCGTTGATGATAGAGGAGAGGCGCGTACTGATCTGGTGCGACGTAGGCACATAATTAGGGTCGTACGAAAGGAATGAGCAAAGTCTTTGGGGGACACATGGAATTGTCAGGGGGAGCTCGATGCCAGCACGTCGCCGCGGGGACAGGCGAGGCGGGTCGCCCAAGCAATGTTTTGGGACGACTGTGTTCAGCCGGGGTGGGGCGCGGCGGCTCGACTCGATCGGTCGGTGACCCGGCGCGGGCGGGGGCGAGGAGCACGTGAGCGAGAATGGGTGTGGGTGTGAAGGGTGGATCAAAGACCGTGCCGCTCGATCGCCAGCTCCACCAAAGCGATCGTCGCCCCTATATCAGAAATCCTATTCCCGCGACTGCTTTTACGTGTTATAAAAAAAAATAAGCACGTAAGAATCTCATCGCTCTAAGGCTCTGTTTGAAAGCATAATAAATTATGATAATCTGAATTGTAAATATAGATTATATAATCAGGTTTATATAAAAATTAAATGAACATGTTTGTAGGTCGGATTATATAAACTGTAATCCAGGTTTTTACATTGCATAATGACATGTCTGCACTCTGGTACGCTATTGAGAAAAAAAAAGAGGGTGGCGATGACAGAAATTAGTAATTACCTTCAACTTTTCAAAGATAATGGATCATTAGCAATCCATAAGCTGGTTCTATCTGGGATAAAATAGATTGTAAGTTTTTAATAATTTTTCCATCTATTTTTTATAATCTACAACATAATCTATCATATTTGAAGACAGTATAGATTATAAAAACTGAATTATTATAATCTGAATGGTTTTAAATATGACCTAATTAGAGTGATTTTCCCCTTCATTGACGTATACAAGTCAGGGTGCTCGACTCGAGAGTACAGAGGGGACAAGATGAAACAGCCCAACTCATGAAGAGCATGCTACAAACTGTGTCAGCTGGATTCACGACTGACGTGGGACAGGAGGAATGGGAACCGGCTTACGGCTGAACACCCGCCTGTAGAGCGTAGACCAGGAACAAATTCCCACTCTGTGATTCCGTCCCGGGATACAAAGCCCATTCCCACTCTGTGATTCCGTCCCTGGGTGCAAATCCCATTCCAACTCTGTGATTCCATCCCAGGATACAAATCCCATTCCCACTCTGTGATTCCGTCCCGGTGTACAAATCCCATTCCAACTCTGTGATTCCATCCCGGGGTGCATATCCCATTCCGATTCGGCCATTCCGTCCCAGGATGCAAATCCAATTCCCACACTGCATTCCCTCACGGGATACGAATCCCATTTCCTGATTCCGGACGTATTTCAGTCCCATAGTCACTGATTCCGGCCATTCTTCATTCCCATTGACAGCCAAAACAATCAAACAGCCATAATCCAGGAGTTCGATTCCAGTTCCTTATTTCCCACGAACGGAAAACACGACACCATCTCTTGTTTGCTGGCCACAAAGAGCAGCGCCTACGTGTGGTTAACACAAAACGTTGGGTGCACTAGTTCTTAGTGCAATTTCTAGTTCAACATTCAAAAACATATGAAGAAATTCAAAACAATCTGGCAATAGTTACAGAGAAAAACAAACCATTAAGTATGAATGTATAGAGGAAACTGTAGAGCGTTAATCTGAAGTGAATAGTGTTTTGGTCTAGTTGGTACACTATTTAAAGTTGATCTTGTCTCACTCATTTTTACTCAAGGTCGAATTCAACTGAATCATTATGAATTTGTAAATCCATCTTATGTGACTGCCATTTAGTTAATTTGAGCACTTTTTGGATTTCCACGAATATGAACTGCTAGTGAGTACAAGTCCCTCTAATTCAATCACGATGCAACTAATGAACATCATGAAATTGCACGGAAAATACACACGCGATGCTTCAAATGTTGAGAACTTCCACGTTGAGCACACATAATCTTCTTACCACATGAAGTATTTGTGAAAACTAGCTTAGGCGTCCAACATGATTGCATGGGAAACATAATAAAATTATGTTACTTTTTAGGCACGCATAAAACAAATGTTGATCTAATGGACCGATGCATAAATGTACAAGGATCTGATAACTGGGATATATTTAGATATTGCTTATGAACAACCGAAGATTGTGATATGACATTTATGAATACTAATGGGTGTGATATGTTTATATAGAATCATGATTTTTTATTTTTTTTTGCGGGTGAGGAATCATGAAATCTATCGGTAGTAAAAAAATCGTTTTAAGAATGAAACTCCATGCACAAATACGGGAAACGCGGGAGTATGCATATGAGTATCTACATTTTTTTGCTAGCTTTTGACAGTGAAGTACACATCTTTCTAGTTTTGTCATATGTGTTTTTGCGTGACTTGTATTTTGATCTTTATAATATAAATAAGAAATATTTTATTATGAAAAGAATACACATGTACACACCGAAGCCTTGCATGAGCTGTGTACCCCGCAAAAAGTACACGTGCCCCGCAAAAAAAAAAAAAGTAGACGCGTGCACGTTGCGCCGTACTCACGGTGCGCCCGGTACGCGCCCGCGATTCACCCCGCCGCGCCCAACGGAAAACAGCCCGATCCCCGGATCGGATGCGAAGTTACTCCTCGGCACAGGTTTGACCGCCAGAAAGCAACCGTGCCAGTGCCAGTGCCAGTGCCACGGTGCTGCGCTACCGGAGGCCGTGCCTGGGCCTGTTGTTCGGTACGCTTTGCAGGCATGCGAAAAGACGGAGCTGCCCCTCCCCCCCACGGGCCCCACCTCCCGGGGCCCCCACATGGTCACCCTCACATGGCGCGCGCAACGGCCGAGCTGCCCCCCGTCCCGCGCCACCGCCACCGCCCCCGGCCCGGCCCGGCCCGGACCCATCCGTCCGTCGTCCCACATGGCCCGCGCAATGCCCGAACTGCCCCTCCCCACGCCTTGGCCACATCTCCGTTGGCGCCAGCGCCTGCCGCCGATAGAAAATTGCCGGGCGGGGTGGTGGCCGCCCCGCCCGCCACATGGCATATGGGCCGGGCCGTGCCACCGCCACCGAGGCGCTTTCCTACGTGTAATCCTCTCCGTCCCTTTTGCGCCCAGGTGCCCGGGGTTCTCCGGATTCCGTATCCGGTCCATGCGATTTGCGGCCAGGGCCCTGCTGTTCTCCGGATTCGCGGAACCACGCACGGCGATCAGACGGTACTCCTCCGTCTGACTTTTTGCAGGGAGGGCCCTGCAGTTCGCCAAATCTGCGAAATCTCGCGTGCCAATTTCTGTTTTCTTTTCAAATAAAGCCCTCTGACCTTTTGCAGAGAGGGGTCTGCGGTTCTTCGAATCTGTGGATCCTCACATTCGAGTCATATCCCACAAAAAGTACCACTAGTGTATCGCTGGGATCACGTTTGAAGTAAATTTCCTTTTTTTTTCTTGCGAGGTATTTGAAGTAAGTTTCCGATGATACATCTTTTACGTAAATACCGTAGTTCTTCATATTTTATTAGTTAAATATATTAAATCAAAACAGACTCAGATGATGAGGTACCAAAACAAAGTAAGTGCTAACAAAAATTCAACAATCTGAACGCTTTCTACCATGTCTTCTAGCAAACACTTGCCTGAAGGGTGAACTTACACACAATATGTGGTGGATCTGGCCAGGAGTGCAGGCATTGCTCGATGACAGCATCCGCATTGGCTTGTACCAAAATATCTGTCCAAATCCCTACGTCTTTTTTAGCAACAACGCTAAGACACGACTACTTGGGTACATATACTCCATAAAAACAGTTCTGCAAAGCATGTCTATACCCATGACTAAATGTGTTCCCGATGATAGAAAAATCACCATGACCAAGGATTTTCGTAATAGCAAATATACTTTAACACTTCTTGTACACGATATTCATGTTTTCTTTATTATGAAGTAAGGTTGGACGGTGCGCGTCGGCAGACATACGATTGTTTTCATTCAAAATTTCATCGAGAGTAAGATCTACGGGTTTACATTGACGAATGCGGGCCCTACAATTAAGGAAACTTTAATTCAACATTATTTCTTCTCGTAGTTAGATTTAATAATCTCGTCTTGTTAGTGTCATAAATCTTGATTTTATGATCAAGATGTATGAAGTGCTGAACAAACAATTTAAATTTTTGTCATATACATTTTACCAACTGCGTATGAACGCTTGTTATATGCAAAACATTGAAATAGTACATGGTTAATAGGCATCATTTAATATTGAAAAAACATAAACGTGGTTGTGTTCTTGTCTAAGTTCTGTTTTTTATTGAAGCACAAAATGATACCATAAATTACATGTCTCCTTCGATAAAAAAAAGTTGGATTGTTTGAAGTTCCAATTCATGGTCTGCTACTTGTCATGCCGCCTTGAGCGGGACAACTACGTCGTGGACCCACTTCCTATCGACAACTCTGCTAAATAACTCATATTTTGGGAAGAGGAGCCGTGAAGAAGAAGAATGAACTGAAATATAGTGTAGTCCTTGTTCCACAGCGGGCTTCTGTTTCAGGCTAGATCCGTCACCTCTAGGGAAGAACCACTTAGGGCGAGCGGATTGTTGCGCCCCTACCTCCAGCGTAAAATGTTGAGGGAAGTAGAGGATGCAGATGTTGGAACTAAAGTTAAACTGCTTGCCTATTGGCATCATAGACGGGAGGAAGATCATGAGCCAACGAAGATGAATGACGGAACTCCGAGCGACTAGAGGCCGCCCTTCGTCTAGAAGAGTCAGTGATTGAGCGGCAAGGCCAATAACCAACCGCGAGGAACCACCAAAAATTGCTCATCGATGAATACACTGGAATAAACTCAAGATGGAGCAGTTGTACCTTCTGCTCTAATACCTTCACTGGAGGTAGTTTCGACAAGATCCAATGGCATAAAAGATAGCCAAGCAAGCAGGGACCACCAAAAACCTTCTCATCACCATGACGACACAAGGAAAAAGAGCAACACCTTCCTCAACTCGATCCAGTGAACCACAAGACTTACCGGGGGAGCCCTCGACGGATCCACTCCCTTCCCAAAGGCTCGCCATGAAAGGTGAGAAGTGAAACACACCGATGATCACTGCTTGATACCTGCACATGCCAGTGGGGAGCTCGAGACCGTCATAGTGCCACACTCCCTAGTTGCACAACACTCCCTAGACCTATTATTTATCAGGAAGAAGCCGCTCTCCCGACTTCAACCCGCACAATGGAAACCACATGAGACGAGAGGGAGAGGAGCCAGGGTTACCCAGACCGCCCTACGATTCCGAAGGGAAACAAGAGAAGAGAGAAGAAACGACGGGAAGAAACATCTCACCCAAAAAAAATTGTTTTTGTATTGCGTTCGTTTTGACGTCACTCTATGCGCACAATGTTCTGAATGACCGAGCTCATCAGACCAATGAAAGCGTCGGTTCCGACCTTTTTCGACGTCCGTTGGAAAGGTGAAGAATGCCTCCAAGAAAGAGGTCGTCACCCGCCGTACTCATAGTCGCCGCACCGTCCGATGCGGCCAAGGGAAGAAATCCAAGAGGAGCGCGACTCCTACCATCTCGCGTCCACCGACGCGCCTCATCACGTGTCGTGACGTGCGCAACGTTGGTTCGCAGTGTCGTTTCTCAAGGAAGGATCCGTCGTGAAATTAATTTTGCGGCGATTTAAGGACCATCATTTTTTTCTTTCTAAAAGAAAGAGCACAGGCTAATTTTGGCACCCAAATCTTGCCAAATTTCCGGCCACCGCTTGTATGTATCCATTTATTACAAGGAGCAGGAGAGGAACCGTAAGAGCACAATCACCAGATATTCTCCATACGTATACAAGGAAAGATCTCCGAAATTACTTGCAAAATTACACGGTGTTTCTTCCCATGTTTGTGTTTTTGTAAAAGCAAATAAACAAGCCAAGAAACACGCATCGCCGCATTCACCAAATCGCTAACCTACACCGGAGGCCAGTCTAGAAACAGAGCAGAAAAGAAAAGAAAGGGAAAGAAAAGAAAAGAAAGGGAAACAGACACACGGGATGGACGCGGGCGCACGCGAAATCCGAGCTGGTGTCGTGGCCGCAAAGGATCCGCGCTCCCAGGAAAATGCCAAAAACAAAACAACTCCCCCAGGAAGTCGCAGGCGGTTTTGCGCCCGGCCCCCTGCGTCGCCCCCGAAATAGCGTCCGCCTCCCCCCGCCCCCCCGGCGCCCTACAAAGCCAAAACCCTCGCCCTTCTCCCCCACTCTCGCACCCCGCTTCTACAGTGGGTAGGCAGGCTCCGGCTCTCCTCCCCCTCCCCTCCCTCCTCCTCCTCCTCCCCTCTCATCTCATCTCCACTCGAGAAGAAGCACGCAGCAGGCAGAAAAAAGGAATAAAAAATTAGTTATCCTTTTCGTTTATCTCTTTGACGAATCAAGAACCGGGAGATTGGAAGGGGGAGGAGGAGGAGGAACAATCGGGCGAGGGAAGAAGTAAATTCGCAGCAAGAGAAGAGGGATACGGCGGGGGATAGTAGATAGATAGATAGATAAATCAGTTGGCATCGGTTTTATTGATTGCTCATTAACCCAGCAAGCATTCCTGCCGCTGCCATTCTCGGGAGGTTGTAGGCGGAGTCAGCATGGTTCCGTCCGGCTACGACTGCGCCGCCTCCGTCCTGCTCTGCGCCGAGGACAACGCCGCCATCCTCTGCCTCGACGACGACGAGGACGACTGCTCCTGGGCGGCGGCGGCCGCCACCCCTCCGCGCGTCGCCGCCGCCGCCGCGGCGGAGGGGTTCCCGGCGGACCACCCCGTGCAGTCCGATGAGTGCGTGGCGGCGCTCGTCGAGACGGAGAAGGACCACATGCCCGCCGACGGGTACCCCCAGATGCTGCTGCCCCGGCCCGGGGCCCTGGATTTGGCCGCCGTCAGGAGGGACGCCATAGATTGGATTTGGAAGGTGAGCCCACACCCCCCGGCATCTCGATTCGATTCGAACCGTCGTTTACTTGTGTCGATGGCGCGGTGCCGAGATGCGATGGCCCGGATTCGTGTAAAGATGCCTTTTTTTTTACCCGTTCTAGTGGCGATTTGTCCTTGGATTGATGCCCGATGATGCCGTCCCGATGTGATTGCTGATTGAATCTGCAAATTCTCTGCTCATAGGTCATTGAGCATTTCAATTTCGCGCCGTTGACTGCGGTCTTGTCTGTCAACTACCTTGATAGGTTCCTCTCCGTCTACCCCCTTCCTGTAAGTCTTGACTCATCACCATCATCATCTCAGTAGCAACTGAAGCAAACCCTGCTAAAATCCCGTAAAGTTGTTGGAATCATGGAGGAATTGGTTTCTCATGGCAGGAAGGCAAAGCTTGGGTGACACAGCTCTTGGCAGTGGCTTGCTTGTCCCTCGCTTCAAAGATGGAGGAGACCTATATGCCGCTCCCCGTCGACCTGCAGGTCAGTGAGTGATGCATCTCATCTCATCTCATCCCATCTCATGACAGACCTCCGCATACGCACATCGTTGAAAGGCTCTTTCTTTCAGTTTCATCTCAATTAATCGACGATTTTCGCTTGACAGGTGGTTGAGGCGAATTCCGCATTTGAGGGAAGGACCATAAAAAGGATGGAGCTTTTGGTGCTCAGCACCTTAAAATGGAGGATGCAAGCTGTTACTGCTTGCTCATTTATTGACTACTTCCTTCGCAAATTCAATGATCACGACGCACCCTCCATGCTCGCATTCTCCCGCTCGACCGACCTCATCCTGAGCACAGCTAAAGGTATGAGAGTTAAATCAGACCTCTTTTTTAACATTCATCGATCAATGTGGTAAATCAAATCTCTTTTTTAGTATTCATCGATCAATGTGTTAAATCAGATATCCTTTTTAGTATTCATCGATCAATGTGTTAAATCAGATCTCATTTTTAGCATTCATCAATCAATGTGTTAAATCAGACCTCTTTTTTAGCATTCATCGATCAATGTGTTAAATCATACCTCATTTTTAGCATTCATCAATCAATGTGTATAATTTGGCGGTGATCAGTTCCTAAAGTTTGAGAATCTGGATTGCAGGAGCTGATTTTTTGGTGTTCAGACCTTCAGAGATTGCTGCAAGTGTCGCACTTGCCGCATTTGGGGAGCGCAATACTTCAGTAGTCGAGCGGGCTACAACTACCTGCAAGTATATAAACAAGGTAATGATCGGCTCAATGTTATCACTCACTTAACCATCTGCCCGCCACTAAATGGTAACCTGTAAATGCAACAATATTGAAATGCAATGGTGTGCTTGAATTGTTATTTCATTTGCCTAAATACCTCGTATCTCTTGTAGGAGCGAGTGTTAAGATGCTACGAATTGATTCAAGACAAGATAGCAATGGGAACCATTGTCCTGAAGTCAGCTGGATCATCAATGTTCTCTGTGCCGCAAAGCCCGATAGGCGTGTTGGATGCTGCTGCATGTCTCAGCCAACAGAGTGATGATACTGCTGTTGGATCTCCAGCAACATGCTACCAAGCCTCTTCGGCAACCAAAAGGCGGAGAATTGGCAGATGACTGATCTCTTGTTGTGCTGTGCTTCAGGTGTGTTGCTCACCGTTTTGGCCGTTTTGTTGTTTCAAACATCTCAATTCAGTTTGGTCACTCGAGAACTATAGTGTGGTCAAGTAGTTGCTGGAAGGAACAAAAACACCATAGTCAATACTTGACCCATATAAACAAACAGTTCGCCGCGAGCCTGTTCATGCAATCGACATATGTAAGGGGCATGCTAAGGCTGTTAGGGCCCAGAGATGCATGCTAGTGTAGGCAGAGATGGAGCAAGCAATTTGCATGTTGTAGAGATGAGAGCTCTATTGCCCTGTTTTGTATTTCGGTTCCATATTCAGTTTCCAATGAACTTTGGGCAAGGGCTGCTCTGATCATTGAGGCGGTGAATGAGAATGATCCTAAAACGGATCGGCTGAGAAACAGAACAGTTTATATTTGTTCTGATGAGTTATAAATTTTGTCTGACATTATTTGTTGTTCCATTTTATTTCCCGTTTTCTGTGATGTCTGCTATTATGTCATGATCCTTGATTGCAGCCTAGTCTACCTTATCCTTTATTCGTCACCCCTCGAAGAATCAATGATCAATAAATGATCTTCTTTTAAAGGTTCCAGCACTAGTTCAGTAATTTATGGAATCAAATTGTAGAGCATAAGGGATGCTTTCCTTACAAGTGCATTACCATTTGATTTGGAGTATAGTTTATATATAAAAGTTAGTGAGAACTAATAGTAATACTGATGAACCCTAGATCAGCTTGCTGCATCCGTAAATGAAACCTCTTGATATGTATATGCATTCACAGACCTGCATTTGAAGATCAGCTCTAAAAATAGAAACTGAGATCCACCTAGGCACCTATCTTTCATGGTCAAGCGCCATTTTTGTCGGATTTGCTAATGCCAAGCCTGACTGAGAATTTCTTAAATCTCAGTCAGCCAAGCTTACCATCCAATAAAGCTCAAGATTTTGTTTGTTTGTTTTCATCTAGGTTTAAAAATTCACTTGTTTTTGTGGGTGTTTTTCTTAAACCATTGGATGATGAACTCAGGGTGTGGACCGAGATTTCTTAATCAAAATAGAAACTGAGATCCACTTAGGCTACCATCTCTGCACACCCACCTTTCATGGTCAAGCGCCATTTTGTCGGATTTACTAATGCCGAGTCGACTGAGAAATTCTTAAATCTCAGTCAGCCAAGCTTACCATCCAATAAGGCTCAAGATTTTTTGCTTTGTTTTTTTTATCTAGGTTAAAAAATTGGTCAAGCGCCATTTTGTCGGATTTACTAATGCCGAGTCGACTGAGAAATTCTTAAATCTCAGTCAGCCACGCTTACCATCCAATAAGGCTCAAGATTTTTTGCTTTGTTTTTTTTATCTAGGTTAAAAAATCCACTTGTTTTTGTGGGTGTGTTTCTGCTAAACCGTTGGATGATGAACTCAGGGTGTGGACCGAGATTTCTTAATGAAAATAGAAACTGAGATCCACTTAGGCTACCATCTCTGCGCACCTACCTTTCATGGTCAAGCACCATTTTTGTCGGATTTACTAATGCCGAGTCGACTGAGAAATTCTTAAATCTCAGTCAACCAAGCTTACCATCCAATAAGGCTCGGGATTTTCGGCTTTATTTATTTATTTATCTAGGTTCAAAATTCCACTTGATCTATGTGTGTGTTTCTGCTAAACCGTTGGATGAAGAACTCAGGGTGTCAGACCGAGATTTCTCAAATCTCTGTGGACTGACCCTGTTCACCCTCTTCAGTTCACTTGAATCAGAATATCAGATTGTGCTCAAGTTTACCACACATGAATATTGATCCTGCTTCCTGTGTCATTTGACTTCCCTTCTTCTTTTCAATATCTTTTGGTAGTAGTAGTAGTAGATTCCACAGTGAGATGCCTGTCTGTGCATGACACTAGAGTATCATTTACCATACTGGGCGGTCAACTGGATCGTAACAGTAGAGACGTTGAGGAACACGGTAGACATGCTCCCTTGTGGAGCTGCAGTAGAGTTACTGTCTTCCAGCAGTCCATGGTTTGCCTCTCTTCTTGCTGTTCTTTAATGGCCTGCTGGTGCTCCTGTCTAGTTGGCCACCATCAGTGGAAGTGTGGGGCAGTAAGAAATGGACTTGTCAAAATGCACTGAGCATAATTATCCTCTGCCCGATAAGCACGGAAGGATACGGTGCATTGCACAGCGTGTGACCGCCCCGTAGAGATTATGCGAATGTTAGTGTCCGCGGCAATGCACATTGTGAAACAGCTTTGAAATGTTTGTGACAAAGATGTTTTTTGGGTGGGTGGGTAGGGTACACGCTCAAGGGCATTCCGGTATCCTGTGGTAGATGGACCTAGTTTTGTGATCGAAATCATGTATGATGAGGTATGCTGTGGTTCCTGTGTTGAGAATTGCAGCGCGCATTCGAGCATCCAGACCCACCCACTAGCGGCAATGCCTGTGTGTTGTTGTAACCTCTGCGGGTTTAAGTAAAACCATAGTGTAGGTATAAGGATCTCGTCTCCACTAGTCATGCAAAATCAAATGTGTAATGAAAAGTGGAAATGAAGATAAAGATGATCAAATTCCTCTCGCGCCTGCCTGAGGTCTAGATCCTTGATCCATTGTCAGAATCGTGGGATAGGTAGCGCCCAGCGCGCACATTTGCTTGTGAGCTCAAAGCTATGCGAGGTACCACTCTGGTTTGCAGCACAATCTGCTGCTATAGATTCGCGAATTATGCGACTGATCATCGGCGTCACCACATGCATACACGGAAGCTATGGTTGACACCGGCTGAGACATGTTCATGACCCAGCTGTAAATCAGGGCCAATCCTGACTCACCGAAGCTGTAGGAGTAGGTGAACCCAACCATGATGATTGATGGTTGATCCAAAGGCGCTACTAGCAGCAGTCGGTGGTAGATAAACGAACTACTAGATCGGATCCATGAGGTGACTAACGCGAAAAAGAAGGCTAGTTTTTTTTTTTTTTTGAATGATGAATCATGGTGTTCTGGTCGCCGGCGTCACGCTCTACCAGGCCAGTAAGTGGGCCTCCACGTAGGTGGGCCGCATGCAGGCAGGCTCGTTGCGTTGCGTTGGGTCGGCCGTTCTCGTGTCCGGTTCCTAGCATCGGCAAGCCCCTGTCGCGCCCCGCCCCACCGCCCCAACAACGGTAGCGTAGCTCCCTCCACCGTGTCTCGGCGACTAATCGTCGGCCTGCTGGGGGCCGGCGGCAGCTGGGCGCACACCGTGGCCCACCCCTCATCTGATGAGGTGAAAAAACATGAATGCAATGCCAATGCATACCCAGACTGTCCCTGCACCCGTCTCTGCAATGGAAGGAATGGAAGCGGTTAAAGACTTGGTGCAGGCAGGGGAGACGTACGTAGCCATCTGCCTGCAGTGTTCATTGCCGGTGCCACGAGGCCCACGACGTACGTTCCCCCCTGCACGTGCTAGCAGGTGGTGCGTGATGCCCTGGCCCTGGCCCTGGCCCTGGCCACCACCGGCGTCGACGATGGCTTGGGCGCTGGCGACGGCAGGTCCACGGCCACGAGCAGCAGGGCGGACCGCGCCAATGGCGCTTCAATTGCAAGGGGATGGATGGTGATGGGGGCTGGCACCTGCGACGTTACGTACGGTACGTAGCCCGGACTCTTCCGCGTACAGCCTCTGCTGCGCGTCACAGGCGTCGCGTACGTCCGTCCGGCCTCGATCGGGAAAGCTTGGCCGGACCCTGCCGGGAGGGATCTCCTCTCCATCCCCCGTTTATACCTGCACAACATATATAGGAGTTTAAACCTGTCAGCCGCGCGCGCCGCAGTTACAGCGGCGTACGTACGTCGCCTTATCATCCATCTCGTGCTCCGACAGCGGTCT
The DNA here is from genome assembly GCF_904849725.1 of Hordeum vulgare subsp. vulgare. Taxonomy (NCBI): domain Eukaryota; kingdom Viridiplantae; phylum Streptophyta; class Magnoliopsida; order Poales; family Poaceae; genus Hordeum; species Hordeum vulgare. The sequence goes on from NC_058523.1 coordinate 513,652,276, forward strand.
GAGCTCAACGCTCGACAGATCGGCGTTCCGACGTACCCGATGTACGTGCCAACAGTGGTGTCGACCGGGACGGGACGAAGAGAAAGTTGCAAGCCATTGCTGGCATGCTTGTGGCTAGCTACAAGGGTGAAAAACCAGCCGGGAAACGGCCAAGCCGGGCATGGCCACTGGCCAACGGCGACGACGTACGAGATCTCTGCCTCTGTCGCTGCCGGCGGTGTAGCATTAGCAATCATGCACTGCGCGGGAACGGGAAGAAGCCAGATCCGGGGCTGTTTGCTGGTGGCGGGGAAGCAATGCAGAGGTAGGGCCTCTCGTCGACTGGACGGACGGGCGGACGCATGCAGCCATGCATGCAGATGCAGCAGCGTACGTGCTCACGCGCGCGCGTACGAGGCATTTGAACGCCACCGTCGCATCGGCCATGCCGCGCGGGAGAAGCCATGATTGGTAGGGGGGCTGACGTACGATGTGTCGTCGTCCGTGATGATCGCGATGTCTTGTGTCGTGGACTCGTGATGGTCCGATGGAGCGAGGACGGCGAGAGGTGGAAGATAAGATGTACTGGCCGTGGATTTATGCGTGCGTGGGTGGGGATCTGTCGGCCCTCCGTGGGACGGGTCTTTAGCTTGGCGGGAAGATGTAGATCGAGGAATGCTGTTTTCTCTTTGGAGAGATCGAGGAAGGTGGTGTTTCTTTGTCCAGGGACTAGACTAAAAAGTTTTTTTTAGTCCCTATGTAAAGAAACAGGGGGTCTTTTCCTTAAGGGACTACAAAAAGATTCTATTGGAGGGACTTTTTTCTTTAGTCACTGGGACTAAAAAAAAGTCCCTGGGAAAGAAACACCATCGAATATTGTTGGGCATGCAATGAAGACACCTTTTTTCTTTCCTTTCTGCATGGAACGAACGATGAAGGCGCGTTGTCGTCATCGCCCCTCTCTCATCGGAGCCGGGTTAACTTTGTTATAGTAGACAACCGAGAAGTCGTCGTGCTAAGTGCTAAGGCTGCATAGGATCACCGCATCAGAGTACCAACCATCATTGATGAAAAAAGTCATAGATCTGAAGGGTCAAATCTGTAAACACCCAAATGAAGATGAACCAAGATCGGATCCAAACAGATCGACCGAAGACCAACGCCGATCAAATCCTGCGAGATCTGGCGGAGACAAACCTCCATTCACCATCCGATGATGTTAGATGCACCATCGAAACGGGGATAGAACGTGAAATACATTATTTCATCTTTAAAAAGCTATCACCGCCTCGTCTTCCTGAGCACAACACAAACCCTAAACGGATACAAAAGAACAACTAAAGCCCTTCCACCGGTTAGGTCGAGATCCAACACGCATCCATGGGCTAAGGCCACGGGAAACAGTCTAAACCTATGACGCCATCGGCAGGGGGTGAACAACCTAATTGCCTAGCCAGTCGCTAGGGCACGAAGCGATACGTACAACACACGACCTTCACACACACTATAAATAAAGATTTTTCTTAGGTCTCCGCGACGAGAGGGTTGCATCATTGCCTTTGCCTCATGTGGTGATGATAGTAATGGCAGTGTCTTTTTCGTAAATTTCAACCTATTGCACACTTTCTTAGAGAACAATACTCTATAACATTAAGCTTTATAGTTTTAAAGAACACATATTTAATTGTGGTCTTGAATTATAATTAGGTAAACCAATTTTGATCGGGTCAACAATTTTTAAAGTTATCTCATTTAATTCTTTTAGACTATACGCTATGCTTCATAACTTTTAAGGACTCACAATTAATTGGGTCTTCAAATTAGGATTGGGTCACCTGATTTCAACCGGGTCAATAATTTCTCAAGGAGCGCTCCAATTCAATTCTATATGTTTTCTAATTTTGAAACTCTTTCATTCAGTTTAGGTATTTAATTTTGAATTTGGTGTATGATTTTGATCGGGCTAATGATTTTTCAAATCAATCAACAACAATGGACCTATCGAAACATATTACTCCCGCACACCCTCCCATCCCCTAGGAAAAAAGCAACCATGTGATACTGTAACATCAATATAGTACATGCAAATATCGATGCAAAAAAAATTCTATATAAATATACATTGGTTAGCGGATAACACATATCACACTACCAAAGTCCCATCAAATCACTGCAAGCACACTCCATCATCTCCCTCACCCTCCAAACTAAATATTCAATAAGTTCCGAAATATAAAGGGTATTAGTCTTTTGGAAATTCAAATTTCTTTAACTTTGACCAAGTTTAGAGCAAAACGTATCGACATCCACAATATTAAACAAAAAAGTATGAAAATCCATTTCACGATGAATCTACCATACCAATTTGATATTATGAATTTTGATATATTTCTCTATAAATTTGATCAAATTTCAATAGTTTGACTTTTTTTAAAAGTTATATACCTTACATTTTAAAACAGAATGCTTTTTAAGAAACTCAATAACACCAGCGACACACCAAAGCGTGCCCATCCCTTCTAGTACAAATATATTCCCTCCATTTCCCGTATGTATGGCACATTATGTTCCGTGGAGACATGGTTTAACCCAAGATTTTTCTACTAATATGTGGTTTATATGATACAAAATCATAATTATCAATACGTGTTTTGAAGACAAATCTTCTTCTTGTGGTGAAAACCAACATTATTTTCTGTGGAGACAGGGTTTAACCCAAGTTTTTTCTACTAATATGTGGTTTATATGATACAACAAGTCATAATTATCAATACGTGTTTTGAAGTCAAATCTTCTTCTTGTGGTGAAAACCAACATATTTTTAGGGGTGTATGATCGAAGTTGATTGGAATGACATGGTATGATGCTAGCAAGTGTCACAATCGGCAACTGTAGAAAACAAGCATATAGAACGATCGTGCAACAATGCAAGTCAGGTGATAATGCTTTTTTGCTGCGACAAACACCTATAAAAGCTACAACCGGGAAGTTTTTTTTTTGCTACAATGGGATTGGTTGAAGCGGTGATCCAGAGACGACGACGAGGGTGGCGGACAACACACCCGCGGCGAGCATCGATGGCGAGGTCAGTGGACGTCACACCATTTGTTGCAACAACGAGGCGACGAGCTGCAACCGCTACCAGCGGGTGCTAGTGGGCGGCGATGGCGAAGCTGCGACCGACGACGATTGGGGTGCTGAAACCTCGATGGCTGTGGTGCACCACGCGACACAACTGCGGCGGCCGATGCCGCGACATCGTCGGAGGAGCTCATGTGAGGTGGGGGCGGCTTGATTCACGATCACACCCTAGTCTTGCTGGGACTTGCATGATGTGTTCTGCCTTCTCACATGGGGCCAGTTGTGTGTGCGAGACTAAGAACATGACGAGAGCGATGACGCGAGGGTCACAAATCCAACCGTCATTAGCATGTTAATCGCACGATGGGAAAGTGGGCCGGTGGAATACTCGCGTTGGTCGACCAACGAAGAGTAGCACCCTCGATGGGCTTCATCCCTGATGATTATAACGCGGAGGCAGCTTCGCTTATTCACAGACTGGTGATGACATATCTTATTTTTCTTTGATTTTAAGTGAAATTAAAAGGCCCTGTCACAACAATCGAGTAGTTTATATTACTCACATTAGACGTGGCAAAACCGTGCCAGTGATTTTACGGCTAACTTCCGTACCGAACCCTATTGTGTGGATCGGCTCAGGGCGACTCTTCCTGGTGCGGTGGTTTATCTGCTTGAGCATCATTCGTGGGTAATGAGTTTTAAGATATGGGTTCGGAGAAATCCATGGTTCGAGGTGAGGTTAACAACGGGACACCCGTGTGCGCCGTTCTATCCCTGCAGGCGCTGCTTTGGCCCTGATCTGACTCCCTTCCTCGAGCTCAGGGGAAACCCTTGGTCCGGCCTCTGTACTAGACGACGACGACATTGTGGCGTTATTTCCTTCTTGAAGGCATCGTCTTGTTACTTGAGGAGTCTCGATGGTGCGGCTAGAGTCAATGTCGGTTGTTGCTCGGGGCGTGGGCCTCCCGAGCACAATGTACGCCATTGCCGACGTTCCCTCGACGACACCATCCCTAGGTATGCCCGGTTTCTGCCGTTCACTTGTCGGCTTTCTCTTGACGGTATGTTGGTTTGTGTTGACTTGGGTCTTGGTCTTGTTATAGAGGTCTCGGTGTTGGTTGTGACCCTGCTAGGTTGCTCAGCGGCTTGCCTCATCGTCATTGGCATGAGGTTGGACTAGGAAAGTATGTATCATAGTAGGCAGTGTGTGTGTGTGTTGGATGTGGCAGCTAATTCTTGAGATTAGCATTGTAATGGTTGAAGGGCCTTGTACCCGGCTTCTTTGTCGATTCTTCTTTAATACAATGATACACATGCTTATGCATGTTTAGAAGAAAAAAATCCACTCTGTGAGTAGTCTATAAAACAAAATGTTGAACATCGTAGCATCGACGCTACGACGCATGATGACTACGGACAATCTTGGACCATGCCTGCTCGAGTGCTCACGACAGATATGCTAATGCATCAATGCCAACATTCTCAAGTGATGTGTATGCTCAGCCTTGCATCATGGCTTCCGAGCTGATATAAGGTGGATATGTTAATGCATCCACATGGACATTCTCAATAGATGTATATGTATGGGCAGACTTCGGCCATGCCTGCTCCTTTCCTTCAAGGCAGGTTTACAAGTCTCCTACACAGAGTTCATCAAGAAGCCACATTGTCCTCATTCATTAGGAAGTTACATTTCGCTAAAGCCACACTACAAAGTCAAGTTATGAGCATGCAAATTAGCCATGACCCCCACCCTCACCCCAAAGATGACACAATTAACCCTCTTCCTACCGCAAGTATCTATCAATCCAAGATTAGCATAAGGCCACTCTAAACCTATTTGCAAACCCGAACTATCACTGCATCAATTATAATTCAGAGAAGTTCAAAAAACTCTCACATCTAAACTGTAGGAGGCTTCGTGGGACGCAACGAAGTTGCGCGTGATGGTGCGGGCAACATTGAGCACATAACAATGCAAGCCAAGCAACTGACATGAACAGTTGCTGCAAAACAGGGCAACATATTTTGCTTATACTGATAACAGAAATACAGAGTTGAAATCTGAAAATTATACTCATTGAACTATTAGAGCATCTCCAATAGCATGTCTATATTTGATCTAAAAAGATTCCCTCATATACACGTCCAGTTTTGCAGTAGCACGTCTATATACAGAATGTATATATTCTCTCTCCTATATTTTAATACTATTTTATAACTACCAATCCAAATACCATTTTCCTCCAACGGTTCTATTCTAAGCCTATATATGACACTCATTCTCACCTCTCTCAAATAATTCCATCTTGTGCTTCTCTGATCTCTCTTCCAAGTCCTCGTGTCTTCTCTCCCACAACATAATGAGTTAAACATGATTCGCTTTGGATATGCTCATGAATTCACCGACTTCGTCTTCGTCTGACTATGGCGAACTAATTCTTGCAGCATTCGCAGAGTGCGAGGAGGAAGATGAGGTGAATGCTCGACGTCAAGGCGATTCGATGCGGGGGCAACAACATTTGTATCGCGGAAGAGATGCCAGATTTGTTCTACTCTGGGACCACTACTTCAAAGAAAATCCAACCTTTCCTGAAAGTTATTTTCGACAAAGGTTAGTATTACAACATTATTCTCTATATGCCTATTTGCCATCTCCCTATCTCATATTTGTTTATCCGCACAAGTATAGAATGTCTCGTAATTTGTTTAATCACATAACCGAAGCAGTACTTGAGCATGATAGTTATTTTAAGAAAAAAAGAAATTGTGATGGAGCTCTTGGGTTCCATCTTCTACAAAAGATGACAGCCGCAATGTGACTACTAACTTATGGATATGCCGCTGATGCCGCGGATGAGTATTGTCGCTCAGGAGAATCTACTAATCTAGCAACTTGCAAAAAGTTTGTGATAGCTATTTGTGAAGTCTTTGGGGACCAGTATCTAATATCTCCAAATGAAGAATATACTGCTAGATTACTTGAGATAGGGGAGCAAAGAGGTTTTCATGGTATGTTAGGGTGTATAGGTTGCATGCATTGGACTTGAAAAAATTATCCTAAGAAATAGCATGGCATGTTTAAAGATCATGTGAATAAGCTCATAATGATTTTGGAGGCAGTTGCTTCGAAGGATCTTTGGATTCGGCATGCATTCTTTGGTTTTCCAAGGTCTATCATGACATAAATGTTCTTCAACGTTCACCTGTGTTTACAAAGCTAACTGAAGGTGAAGCTTCAAAAGTGAATTATACCATCAATGGTCATCCATGCACAATGGGATACTACCTTGCAGATGGTATATATTCATCATGGGCAACATTTATGAAGACAATACCAGCTCCAGAAAGCAGAAAGAAGAAACGTTTCGCCAGAAGAAAAGAGGGAGCTAGAAAGGACGTGGAGTGAGCCTTTGGAGTTTTGCAATCCTATTTTGCCATTGTTTGGGGGCCAACTAAAGGTTGGAAACACAAAGAAATTGGTGATTTCATGAAAGCTTGCATCATAATGCATAATATGGTAGTTCAAGATGAATGAGACAGCGGTCCACTAGACTACAACTACGACTCTATGGGAGTAAAGGTAACCCCATCTCGTACTCATGTGGAACAACCGAGTATGCTTATTCAAATGAATCAACTGATCAAAAACAATGCACTACACTCTCTACTTCAAGATGATCTAGTTGAGCACATTTGACAGAAGTTTGAGAATGAATAATTATTTACGCATTTGTGATAATGTAGTTGAATCTTATCATGTACAGTTCCATAATGCAATGTTTTCATAATGGCATAATGCAATGTTTCCGTAATGGCATAATGCAATGTTTCCATAATGCTTGTTCACACGACAAGTACTTAGCATGACAAATAGTGCACACGACAAATACTTAACATGACAAATAGTTCACACAACAAACCTTGATGTGTTCTATCGGTGAGCAACAATCTCATTTTGCTTGTTCATGTAGTATTGTTGTTGTGCCCCACTCATAACACTAGTGTCTATGGACATGATCTTCTCTTCTAACTCAAACTACAAATAGTGCAGACGACAAATACTTAACATGACAAATAGTGAGAATTAGTTCACACAACAAACCTGATGTGTTCTATCGGTGAGCAACAATCTCATTTTGCTTGTTCATGTAGTATTGTTGTTGTGCCCCACTCATAACACTAGTGTCTATGGACATGATCTTCTCTTCTAACTCAAACTGTTTCCGTTCCATCTCTCTCTCCTCGTTTTCCATCTACTTCTCCTGCATTGTAATTTGCTTATCTTGCAATTCAAATGCTCGCTCATAACGAGCATTCTTCGCGGCATCTTTCACCTCGCCCTTCTCTAGCTTTTGTGCCCACACAATTTCTAATGATAACTTGAGAGCAAGAGCATCGGAAGCAGAAGCTTTAACTTTTCATAAACGTTCTTTATCTCGCTTATTACCATCACGCCTTATCTCTGTATCAAGAGCATTAGTACATCCGAAGTCTTCATCATTAGATGTTGTACGTGGACTTGCATCAGAATTCTTCTTCTGCTTTTTTCGAGGCCCCTTAGAAACCACATGATTCTCCCACTTTGGGTGCTTTTGCAATTCTAACCAGCAATGCATTAATGCAAATGGCCTATTTTTAGGATCTTTGGACTTGTACAAAACAAGTGCCTTGACTGGCTGCACAAATAAACACCTATTACTCTCACACAACATATAAAAGTTTAGAATTGAACTAAAAGGATGGATGTGTACTTGCTGAGCAATAGTCACCCCACTTTGGTTTCTATTAAGTATTTGTTGATAGTATCCACATAACTTGTTGACTTGTTCATTAATAGTGCTCCAACGATAATTGAGTACATTTCGAACACGCACCGGCCATGACACTTTCTTGCATGTGCTATAGTAATCATAGATACTACCCCAATAAGGATTTGTAGATTGATGTGTCCCTATCACAACATCCAAAGTTGTGTGCAGCCATGGTGCCACCAATAGTTTATCCTCTTTAGTAGACCAATTCGGTCTTTTAGTGAATTTTGCTTTGACATATGCATATGTTTTTTTTGAATTGACGGCATCCCTTGCCCCCCCAAGTGGACTACCTCGCACTTGTGATGATACACCAAAGTTCAACATTAAACACATTAAGCATCGCGAGAGTGGCAGCCAACCAGCTATGCCACGTGGCGTATGCTGGTTGACCGCGATGAGAATGCTTTTGAAATATTTTTTAGATATAGGTGAGGATTTTTAAATATTTTTTAAATGATGGTAAGAAACTCATGTTTTTTTAAACACATTAAGCATCGTGAGATTGACAGGCAACCAACTATGCCATATGGCGTAAGCTGGTTGGGCACGATGAGAATGCTTTTGAAATATTTTTTAGATATAGGTGAGGATTTTTTAAATGTTTTTATAGATCATGGTCAGAAACACGCGTTTTTTTAAATGGAGGGTTATGCAAGGTGACGCTCGTCGGTTGTGCTTCGTCGTCTCCAGAGCAAGTGAGTTGGCGGAAGAAAGAGCGACAGAGCAAGTGAGTTGGCAGAAGAAAGAGCGACAGAGTTGGCGGGAGGGAGGAATCATGGCTTCGGTTATGCTTTGGATGACGCCTTCACGTTATCCAAGCATGGACATGGTCAAGGCTAATTTGAAGAATGTGTATTGTTACACATCAGGTTAAATGAGTTACTGAACGACGGTTTTTGAACGTGGTCGTTCAAAACGTATATATAAATTTGTTTAGACGTGCTGTTGAAGATGCTCTTATACGACCATGCTCTAGGGGAGGATATTATATTGTAGGGATGCCCATGGATAAAAAAAATTGCTACAACCACAAAGCTAGAAAATCAAACTATTATGGAAGGCGTGGGCGGGTGCCGTGGGATGCCCCGGTAGGACAGGTGGCGACAGATCGGAGAGGGTATGCGGGGGAGGAGTTTTGCAGCCGGTCTCCACCTCTTTCTGCTTCCCTGAAGCTGCCGCCGCCGCCGCCGCCGCCGCGCCGTCCTCTGCTGCCGCTTCCCTGCCATCTGCTTCCCCGCCGCCGCTGCCTCACCCATCCCTTCTCTTACCCTCCTCATCCGGTCTCTGCTGCTGGCGGCTCCCTGTCTCGCTTCCCCGCGGCCGCCGCGGGCGACTTCGACCTTGGGCAGCGGCGACGGAAGGAAGGACCCAGATGTTTTCTTCGCAGGAAGGTTCACAGGAAGGTGATTTCATCTCACCGTCATTCTTCTGAAGCCACTATAGTGCCTAGTCTGCAAAAACCTGAAACTCATTTCATTACTGTAAATGTCATGGGGCTTCTAGAATAATAATCTGCATACAAAGCACTTCCTAGCGACAGCGTCCGTCCATAGTTGCTATGCTTGTGTTTCTCATGCTGAATGAATTGATGATGCATCCAAGTTGAGCTGTATGCATCTCTGTTGACATCATCTTGTTTTATAATACTTGGTTTCCACACTTCGAAGTGACACCATCCATACACCAATTTGTCTCTTGTTATGTTATACGTACATCTGAATATATTGTTCTGTGTGGTTTACCCAGAGGACACGGCCGACTTCTCTTTCAAGGATGGTAACAGGCTGTGCTCTCTTTTTCTGCGGCAGCAAGGTCTGATCAAGAAGAAGCGAAGGTCCGTGCAGTGCTTGCTCTGCTCTTCTATATGCATGCCCCTGCCCCCTCTTAACAGCACCTTACATATTTGTTTTATTCATCTATCTATGCATGAAGATGGCTGGCCTCGCTGAATCCTGAATTAGGTGTCCCCTTCAAACTTAAGCGACCAAAGTTTCTGAAAGTTGTGTAAGTATTCTACTACCTGTGACAGTTATTTCCTTGTCTAAACTAGATGCGGCGCGTTATTACAACTCACAGAGCTGCACATTTCTCATTTGAAACAATATCCACTGATTTAGTGAGTTACCTCCATGCATGGCTCCATCTTTTCAAGAGTTTGTGTCAAAAGCTTTGATAGAGCAAAACTCAATCTTCATGTATGCACAAAAATGACCCATAGTCTGACCCATATTGCTCATCTGAAAACAGCATCCACTGATTTAGTGAGTTACCTCAGCTCCATGTGATCTTGGGTTGTAAAATATGGCAAACCTACCAGATTTCCAATTATCGTGTTTCTCTACTTATAAGGTTACTTTAGCCATATCAATCTTCTAGTAACCCCCCATAAAATCTCTGTTGTACAGCTACTTGGCTGAATCGGATGTCAGGACCGATGAAGTAAGTTGTCCATACTTTAACAGAACCTACAGCTTACGGTTTTCAGTTTCAGTTTTTTACTCCCCTCATTGATGTTGCTTGCGTAGCTACTTATTTATCCGTTAGGTTTATATATGAATAAATGGCAGACAATTATATTTCTAGTACAATAATAAGAGAACATTTAGCAGTTTTAACATGCTGTGTGATCAAATATGTTGCTTCAAATAACTACACTTGTGGAAGGATATACAACATGGCTTTGATGGGATTAGGGCTCATTGTTATTGCTCGATCAATATTCCATACTTGCTGGCTCTATCAATTTCATAGTAATCACTTCTTTTTGGCGAATAATTTCATAGTAATCATTTGATTTGATCCTTGAGAGTACTCTTCTGTAAGATAACCTATGCAGTATTTTGTATATTACATACAACACATCTCTTGTTACTATGTCGCAGTTTATACTATTTTACTTTTGAAATGCATTGTTTTATTACTATCTCATGGTTTTCCTGCCTTCTTTATTACGGAGGTCTCTTATAGACTATTTTACCCTCTTTTTTGTTGCTTTAGTTAACATCCATGTAGCATAAACATGACAGTAACTGGGCATCTTATCGAGAAATGTTTATTCCAGGTGTCCAGCGAGAGGGTAAGATTTAATGTCGAAGAAAGTTTTGGTTTGCAAAGGAAGTGTTACATTCATCATGAAGTTCTGGATGGTCTCGAGCTTTTTAAGTTGCAAAAACAGAAGGATGGCTCTCTCTGTCCAGAAAGCTGGAAGATCATGCACTGTACAATCAGCAAATTAAGCAATGAAGCACTTGAGTCAGTGGCTAATATTGTTGCCCACAATGGGATTAATTTCAGGAAGATTAGGCCTACAATGATTAAAATAGTGAAGGACCACCTTCCAAAATACTTGGCTGAGTTGGACAGTGAAACTGGTATGCGATTATCTGAAATTTTAACAAATCCATGTAGCTACCGTTCTAATTCTCTCCGTCTTAGAACACCTGTTTCACCAATGCTTCTGTCATCTATTGATCAAGCTTTAGCTGGGCTGGATGAAATTCCCCAACAAGCTGCTATTGCAATCAATAGAAAGCTCACAGGAAAATCATGCCCCCCAGAATTTCTGCATGTAGCTCGAACTTCCAGCAGAAGCCATCTTATTAATTTGATAAGGAAAAGGTGTGGAAATATGATAGCAAAGCTGCAGGAAGGCAAGGATCTTCCAAAGAACTTTGCAAAAGCATTGTCAGTGATGAACCTACATCGGAAACTAACACTAAGGAGCATCGATATTTCACAGTCAGAGTTCTTTCCCTTTCCACGTGCGACTATATCATTGCAGCAAGATATCCTGAATGCTCTATGGTCACTTCCAAACGTCGATACTGATGACATGAAGTTGCTGCGGCGCATTACGGGTCAAGGTTCTGAAGTTAAGATGGCATCATTCAAAGCAGCTGTGAGGAGGTACTTGACAGAATGCTTGTTTGAGTGCGATGATGGTAATTTACCGGATTTGGCAGTACGCGCCATTGGTTTCTTAGCTCGATTGTCTCCTAAATGTCAACAGGCTATTCTCACAGAAGAGAGAAAGGAAGTGGAAGTAGACGCTGTCTTGGATTTAAGCAGTTGCCTCAGATCTTTGGCACGTGGTGCCACTGAAGAAAACTCGAGCGATGACGAAGTTAGCTTAGAGAGTGACAGGTGCAGTGAAGATAATGATTTTGTACTCGCCTCAAATAACTACTTTGATGTTCGTTCTCAGCAGCACATGGATGAGGGCTGCTCTTCAAATTTCATGATCAATAGCAATGAAGATTCTGAGTACACTGATGGTGCTGGACATGATGGAGACAGTGAAGCTGCTGGCAGTATGAAGGATCCTAGTTTGGAGAAGGACAATGTGGAGATGACTAGATACTCTGAAGAAGATCTCTCTGCATTATGTGATGACACTGCAAGTATCGCACACGAGCTTATTGGGCACATTCTTAAAAACATGTTGACTGAAGACGAGGTGGTTGATGAACTCACCGGATGTTATCTTGGAGGCAGTTCTAATTCTCAAGATCCTAAAGGTACATTGTGAACCACCAGTAAACTTTTCTATTTGTTTTTTTTTCTCTTTTCAGTTTCCAATCCCCATGTAGGGTAATGATTTTTCTTTGCCATAGATCCTGAAGCGAAGAACCAAAAAGACGACATTGTAATGAATGCTGTCCAGAGTCTCTTACCTAATCTGCCGAAAAGGTACCTTTTTCATTATCTCCCTCACTCCCTCTGTTGTGCACGTAAATGGTCTGATAATATGTTATAATGTGTGCAGCTCCATCGACAAAGTTAGGAGCATACTGGATGGTGCTGAGCAGTGAGGATGGTCAATACACATTTTTAGGTGTCAGCCCTTGCACGGTGCTGCGAATTGGGATATTGAATGGGATGGACAATTTTACCTTACAATGTGGGATGGGATGGGCATGTTTTGTTTTGCTGGGGGAAGTCTGCATGCGGTGGACATCTTTTATGCCATATCACTGGAAAGCTAGCACATGTGCTTACATGAACCCTGTGATTAGCTTTTTTTGTGCACTCTGACATGGTTAAGACTGGTGATTTTGGAAATATACTAGCCTGTTGCAAGACTGGTGGTGTTTTCATTTTGCACTATTCCAAAAACTGGCACATATTTAAATCACATTGTTGTGTGATCCACCAGCAGTTTGTTGTCATTCTCCTTTCTGCTTTCATGAACTATACTTTCAATAATTGTTTCCAGGATTACTGAGTAAAACATTTATTTAATTCTGTCTTTTTATTAATAAAGGGGCCGTATGCATCGTGCTGATGCAGAGGCCGGAGGTACTCCTCCTTTTCTAAAAAACCATTTATTTAATTGGCATTTAGTTGAAAAGAACTGTATTAGGATGAATAAATGAACCATGGGTAGAGCAACTTGTGAGGTGGGCGCAACCAAGTGTGGTAATTTACTATCATTTGTTCCGGTCTCGAAAAATGATTATTGGGCTCAATGTGGGGCAGTTAGGCGCCAGTTGTACTAATGGTGCTTAGTCAGCCCCTGAGGTCAGTAGTCCGGGGCGTCGGCTCCCTGTACCATGGACTTTTGCAGGGCTAATATTTCATCTGGCAGTATTACTTTTCTATGGTACTGTTGTCAAGTCAACTTGTCCAGGTAACAAATATGATGCTTGGAGGCTGTGGAGCTCGGCCTTAACTGTTACTCTGCAGACATGACAAGTCGACCTATCATGGTTGTTGCTCTTCTGAAGCTCTCTTCATGGTTTCCATCTGCCAGAGTAAGATGATTTTCAACTTGATCTCATATTGTAGTTGCATAACCTTCTGCAAAGTACTAGCTCGAAGCTGCAACTATTTTTAACAATGAGCTACTAGTTAAATTTGTTCTCTCGATTCTCCTGTATCCATAGTGTTTCCTGTAAGTTCTGAATGCACCGTGCGAAACCATTGTTGTCTATGAATTATAAATTTGTGCAATTTTATCATCTCTTATTACAAATGAACTTTGGACTCGCTGGACCATTTAAATATGGAAATTTTCCTAAACTTACGTAAGAAAATATGTAATGATGTATTGATGTCTACACTGGGGGTGGTCATATGGTGACATACTGATACCATTGTGTATGATTTGCTCTTCTTTTCGGCATTTCCGTTAACTTAACTCTCCACAAACTTGCCACATCTTTCAGATCCTTGCAATAGTGCCTAGCTGTAACCTCATATCATCTAAAGATTTAGTTTGTGCCTGGTAAAGCAGGTTTCCAGGCTTTCTGGCTTTGGGCCATTCTATCGCATTGCAGATGCGTAGGATTGCACATAAAAATTCTGAGGTGGCATGGGGTTTAGAGTTTTTCTGGTCATTTACCCCCAGTGCCATCCCATGTCCATGGCGGCGTTGATTCGCCGATTCGGCCTCATGTGCTCACCCTACGGTTCGTCACCATTCTGATGTCTCTCAGTTCAGGTTTGCGTCAGTGTTATATCATATTCACTGAACATTCTGTTTGCAAGAAATCTTTTTGTCCTCGTCTACTTACCTAGCCCCTGTTTGTTCGGGCTGGAGCTTCAGCTGATATATGCTCTCGTGTCGTGAGTGTTTGAAATTACTAATGCAGTTGTTGTCCACCTATTTATGCGGTGCTGTTTAATTCCATCATTCTCCATGTGCAGCTTACTGCATGTATAATGAAGTGTAAGCTCTGCAGAGGGGGAAGGAGATACTGAAGGTCAGGAGAAGAAACAAAGCAGAGGAGGAGGTAAGATGTTATTGAAGCACTCTTGTCCTTGCAGCTATGTTTTCCACCCGCAACTTCTCATCTTCTCAGTGAACTTCAGTTTGTGCAGCACTGATGTACTAGTTCTTATGGTCCGAAGTTTCTTGCATGCCTTGTTCAAGGTGCAAGTCGCTATTCGAGGAGAAGAGAACTCTTGACGAAGCAAAATGCTGATGAGTTTACCGGAGAAAGAGCAAAGACATTGGTCCGAAAGGAAGCGCTCCACAAAGGTAGAAAAAGGACGAGGTGCTTCAAAATATTGCAATTAGCAAGGTAAAATATAGCTGCTGTTCTACTGTTTCCTATAAAAGCATCCTTCTGTTGTGTCCATGTCCATCCTAAATAATTGCTGTAACATTTAGATTGCCACAATACGCATGTTCTGATTATTCTGCTTCTTACCCTGATGATTTAGATGTGTTGCTGGACATGACGCATTGAATTCATGTCCTATATATCCTCAAAATACCAAGTGTTCTTTTCCTTTCTTTCTTATATCGAGAGTTCGAGACGAACTCCAACCAGGCCAATCTGCACTCCTATATTTTGCCATTTTGATAATGTATACTTAAATTACTGCCTGTTACTTTCTAATCGTGCTTGTTTGGTGGTAAAATTATCTGGTATTATGTTTATGAACTGTACGATTACCAAAACATCATGAACTCATGCACATGGCGTTTGCATCGCTAGCCATTGGCTAATTGTTTGAGCTGTTCATTCCTTCCTGGAAACTAATAACACAATTTTTTTTTTCTGAATTGTATGCATGCTTGGATTCATCCAAACACACATTATTATACACACAAGGAACCAAAAATTACACACAAGAACACAAATACATGCATGTAAAACTACTTGAGATTACACAGTAACCACATTTTTTTATCTCCCCACAGCTTTCTGGGTCAGTGGAAGAAGGGCCCTTTCTCCTGCCGTGAAGCCAAACAGGAATGGCAGTAGTACCTTCCAGATGAGATGAGATAATCAACGCCCGCGGCAGCCGAAGATGGCCTTGCAGCCGCGGCCGGTGTAGGGCTGCCCCCGGCCGGGGCAGGAGCCGTAGCACGCCGCCTTGTTCTCCTCCAGCCCTCCGTAGCCGACGTACTCGGGCTTGTAAGCAAGCACCCTCCTCTGTGGGTATGCCGCCTCCTCACGCTCTGCGAAGCCCACTTCGTCGTCCTCGACGATGCGCACCGGCATCGCGGCGTGGGCGCCGGCGCCGGCGAGGACGCCGCGGCTCATGAGCAGCGCCGCGGCGATGGAGGCCAGGAGGAGGAGGAGCTGCGTCTGCGGCTTCATCGTCCCTGGTTCGAGTGGCGCTTGCACTGTGGCCTCTGCTTCAGGTTCAAGTGGCGCTGGAGGCTGGGCTGTGGGGCGTGTCTATCTCTCAATAATTTGTTCTGCTGTTGCGTCTATTCCAGAGGGGAGGATGCGGAGGTGGTTGAGGGCACTCCAACGGCGACGGCGC
This sequence comes from Hordeum vulgare subsp. vulgare, assembly GCF_904849725.1. NCBI lineage: Eukaryota > Viridiplantae > Streptophyta > Magnoliopsida > Poales > Poaceae > Hordeum > Hordeum vulgare. The sequence continues at coordinate 513,668,376 of NC_058523.1, forward strand.
GCCTAACGTTGCATGCACGTGATGCTAGGCGACGCCACAGCGTCCATGTCCGGTCTCCGGTGTGCTTGTGATTGGGTTTTGTGGAGGCGAACGATGCTGGCCGTTTCACAGCCGCCTGGTTCATGTCAAACTTTAATTTCAGCAGAAAATGGTTGTTTGACTGACACATAAGACTGTTTAGACTTTAGATAGTACTACTGTACGTACTTTTCATGCCTTGTTAGTTCTTTAATGGCCGAGCCAAGTTATCCCAGTAGCCACAAGGACTGTATGTGCATCTTCCCATGAGTGAGACATTTCTTCTGAAATGAAGAGAGCTCTACCATCAAAGCTCAAACTAGAGTGACCTCGAGGGAAATATTTTGAAGCTGTTTTAAGACGAAGAGAACTTTACCATCAAAGGTACTCACTCCGCTTTAAATATAAGTCTTTTTAGATATTTCATTAGGGACTACATGCAAAGCAAAATAAATGAATATATATTTTAAAATCTATCTATATACATCTATATATATAGTTTGTAGCGAAACCTTTAAAAAAAATTATATTTAGGAACGGAGTATATGGTTGGTATTATTTCTGCAGAAATCATGCATGGAAGGTTGTAAATAGTTGTCTAGTCAGACCGAATAGCTCTGTTTTGTGGCAAGATAGTACAAAATGTGAATACTCCAACAGGAATAACAAAAGCATGCAGTAGAAATTTCCATTTTCAACAAGAGCACCAAGACACGGGGAATTCTCCGCGTATATTGACATTCAAGAAAGAAAGAGAATTATCCTTGTGTTGAATCCATCTTTATCAGGCGCCAAAACGCAGTACACACAATACATCACATATTCAGTTCACCTTTGACCATGCAAGTGGCATAAGTATCTAAGAAGCTAACGTTGTGTTTGGTTGAGCTGCAGATACTCGAAAAGTTGCTGCGAAAATGCTGTTGTAGAAAAGTTGGCGGCTGTTTGGCTAAAACGGCTGTTAAACTGTAGATTTGATTGTCAATTGTGTGTGATGCCCCTGGGCCTGGGTGGACATATTTATACGCTAATTGACCATAAAGCAATGATATGTACATTTGTAGGTAATCAAACGATAAATTTGCAAAGTAAAATTATGACAACATAGGCGATTCAATGTAACGACTGTATGTTGATGTTGCAAACATTTAAATAGATAGTGATCCCATAATATACTACACAAGATATGCACTATACAAAACACATATGGTTCACTTGATGATGACATTCGTCAACATAGCTAAACTTATGTTGCCATTGCTAGACAAGCATCATCTATCCTACTACGAATATTGTTTATGGTATCTTTATTCTCCTCCTCTTCAACCAGGTCCAGTTGTGTTGGTGCCACCTCTTGCCGTAGCGCTGGAGGTACATACTCATCATCGGCATCACATTTATCTGTCACTCAACTTGCTATCATGAATGAAATTATGCAATGCCATGCAAGCAATAATGATATGCTTCTGCGTACGAGGTGAGAAACTTGGGACCCCTTTCAATATGCGCTATTTCTTCTTCAACACCCTAAAAGTACGCTCAATGACATTTCGAAGGGATGAATGTAAAAAGTTGATCACCTCATACTTCCCTTGAGGTGTACGGTGCCGACGAAGGTAGAATTCCAGTAGATGGTATGTACTCCCTTTGAAAGGAGCAAGGTATCCCGTTCGATTTGGATACCTAGAATCCACAAGGTAGTATTTCCCTGAAAATGAACAATAAATTAGCGTCACACACGTAAGAATATAATCTGTGATGAGATTTTTTGTTAGTATGTTATACCTTTGGGAGGTATAGGAAATGAAGAGAAATGTGATAATGCATGATTCGGGGTCCTTGTGTCATGTGCACAGCCCGACCAACCCATAACTACAAAGGTAAACCTTATATCAAGGTCATATATTGCAAGAACATTTTGCGATGTAAAACCATGCCGACATCTATGGTTAACCGTATCATCTACATGAACTGAAACTAGCACATGTGATCCACCTATTGCACCAATACCACCTTTGAAATGAGGCCAGAAATGTTCATCTTTAATCCCTTCATGCTCACATTCATCTTTAATCCTTTCATGCTCACAACTAAAAGTCAGATCTGTCGGTTTGATGATATCTTTCGCTAACTTGCGTAAACATAACGAAAGTTCCTTGAACTTTGTATGAACTATCTAAAGTGATCGTACAAACCGGTTTTCAGCTTGAGCGAATGATTGGGGGCCTCCAACAATTCATAAGAACATGGCCAATGACTCAATTGAGGAAACATTAGTAATTGATGTCAAACCATATGTATAGACAAGCAAATCATGAAGTTCCATGAAAACATCAACGCTCATCCGAAACATTTTATAAAAATGTTGTGGCCAACCATAACACTCCGTGACCAATTGAAGTCCAGTTTGCTGGGGCAATCTGTATATTTTGTTCAAGTATCGCTCATCATAGAGGTTACCTAGGTTTCCCATGATAGCAGCCTGCTTCCCAAGTTCAGCTAGAATTTTCAATCCACCCCGACCCTTTTTGGCCACTTCTTCCATCCTTGAACCCATCTACACAGGAACATGAAGAAGTTAAAATACTCATGGTCAACAATATTTTTGACAATATGTATATTGTTGGAAAACATAAGCAAATATTGTTCGACACAATCATGTCTCAACAAGTGAAATAAATATGGTTCACAACATAGGAAAATATGGTTCGACAACATAAGAAAATATGGTTTACAACATAAGAAAATATGATCCACACATAAGCAAATATGGTTCGACAACATAAGAAAATATAGTTCTTCAACACAAGTCTACATGTGCTTCAACATCTCGCTCTCATGCTCCCTCTTTAGAAAATCAGACCTCTCTTCTTTTGTTTCAAGAACTTTGAGTATTTCTCTAAAGTCAGGCTTCACCATAAGAGTGAAGGTTGTGTGCATGACAGCGGTTTCTTCTTTGACACCACATTCTTTCACCATCTTCATGACCTCTAAAATGGTAGGGACATGGTTGGTTGGAAGAACTGATGATGCCTCCACACTTGAGGTTATCTTGTCCACTTCACTTTCTATCTTCTCACATGTCTGCTTGCAAAACCATAAGAAGGGACTCTTCTCATCCTTCTCATCATTTACATTAGAGGGTTTCTTGTGCTTCTTGCTTGCTTTCGGTTTCTTCAAAGATGATAAATTTATTGCAGCACCATCACCGGGTTTCTCCAGATAAATCATGTTGTCATCACTTGATTTATCAGAGGAGATATCACCATCACAAGAAGCACTAGCCCAGTGACATGTACATTTTGAAATATGACATGTAAATCGTCAAGGTGCTTCGATCCCTGTTTTTTGAACTTCAAATGGTTGCATTTCTTTTGTGTTCTCTCTTGGCATCTCTGAAATAACAATAAGAGTGCAAGTGAGGTGCTGCAATCATGTCAAGCATGACAATTGAAAAACAAAATGTAAACTCTTACCAAAAGATGTTCATCCCACCATTCTTTTGAGCAATCAACAGTGCCCTTTGCATCATTCCATCCAAGTCCAATTGCTTCATTTTTCAACTCCATGAACCAAACCTACTCATTTTTATTGCATCCCATTTTTTCTTGAATTTATTCATGGGATACTTCTTTCAGGTTCTTGCTTCCCATTTCTCCAAAACATTCTTCCAACCCTTCTTGCTTAAATAACCTAATGGTATATTTCAATTTGAAACCTCTTTTTCAATATTTCAATGAGTTTCTTCATATGGGCATCATCCCACACCACCTTTTCGTTCATACTTCAGTTAAGAAAAATAATGACACAATAATAGATCAATATATATATGGTCCAACAAGCAATTACATAGCAATCTGCAATAAGCAATCAACAAATGTACAACAAAATGCAGCATAATGTACATGAACACACAGCGTAATGTACACGAACACACGGCAACGTGCAACAATAATATCAAAGTTTCATCCACTTCACATCAATACACAACAATATGACAAGCAATATGCATCATCCGTAAAACAATATCTACTTTACATCATCAATACACAATAATATGACAAAGCAAAACAATTTCATCCTCTTTGTACTTGTACATGAGGTGGGATGGGGATAGGGGATTGGGAGGAAAGGGGAGGAGCTACCTGTCGGAATGGAGGGAGGAGGTCGCGACGGGGCGGCCCGAGGCTTCGCCGGCGATAGGGCGCGCAACTGTGGAGGGTGACGGCCCCTCCTGATCCGGTTGTCCACGCGAGATGGTGAGGAGGGTAGTGTTGGAAATATGCCCTAGAGGCAATAATAAAATACTTATTATTATATTTCCTGTTTCAGGATAATTGTTTATTATCCATGCTATAATTGTATTGAATGGAAACATAAATGCATGTGTGGATATATAGACAAAACAATGTCCCTAGTGAGCCTCTAGTTGACTAGTCTGTTGGTCAAGGATGGTTAAGGTTTCCTAGTCATAGACAAGTGTTGTCACTTGATAACAGGATCACATCATTAGGAGAATGATGTGATGGACAAGACCCAAACTATAAACGTAGCATATGATTGTGTCATTTTGTTGCTATTGTTTTCTGCATGTCAAGTGTACATTCCTATGACCATGAGATCATGTAACTCACTTACACCAGAAGAATGCCTTGTATGTATCAAAAGTCGCAACGTTACTGGGTGACTATATATAGTGGAGGGTTTTAGGGGTTTTGCACCTCAAACCTTTGTGCAAACCTCTCTCCCTCCACTACTTCGTGACACCTCGTAGCTAGATCGGTACGGTACGGCGAAACCGTGCCGGAGTAGCTCCATCATCATCATCGTCACACCGTCGTGCTGCTGGAGAATTCAGCTACCTCTTCGTCTCTCTTGCTGGATCAAGAAGGCGGAGATCATCATCGAGCTGTACGTATGCTGAACGCGGAGGTGCCGTTCGTTCGGCGCTAGATCAGGACGGATCGTGGGACGGTGGCGATTTGAATCGCGGAAACATTCCACTACATCAACCGCGTTACTTAACGCTTACCGCTTAGCATTATACAAGAGTATGTAGATCAGATCTCCCTCTCATAGATGATCATCACCTTGATAGGTCTTCGTGTGCGTAGGATTTTTTTTTGTTTCCCATGCAACGTTCCCCTATAGGTAGGTGGAGGGAGGAGGTCCGGCAGCCAGTGCAGGAGGGAGGAGGTCCCGACGGGGAAGCAGATGTGAGAGGTGGCGCCGACGGTAGGGTGTGCGGCGATGGAGGACGACATCCCTTGCTGGTCCTAGTCATCTAGGCAAGTTGGTAAGTCGGGGACGCACAATGAGAAGGTCCGGTAGGCCATGCAAGAGGGAGGAGGTTGAGGCGGGGAGGCGACACGAGTGGCGGGTACGAATCCTAGGTGACCCTCGAGTCGTGGGTGAAAGCTAAACTTCTCGCTAGGTGGTTTTGGTAATTAATAACAACATGTGGTTCATTAAACTAATGAATCTATCAAGTATATTCCACAAAAAGTTCAATGAATGATTGGCTATGATTGTAAGGAGATCCCCTAGATGAAAGGAACATGACTGACAAAAGCTTCAAGTTCCAAGACTCTACATTTTCCTTTATGTAATAAATCACAGTTGAGTCCATAGGAAAGCCAATACTATTGAAAGGGGATGAGGTATCTATGGTGATCTGGTTTCTCAAAGTGCTTAGAGATTAGCCACCAGGCACCTCAACATTTCTCCCACAAAACATTCTGTCCAAAACCCTAAAGATCAAATTCGGTGCCAACAACATTTTACACATCGGCGACACCAAGTTTTCCTTAGATAGAACCAAGGACAAACCCTACAAAATCGGCACAACCGATTCTCTTTGGTATAGCTGAAAAGAAATGACCAACAAGGACAAAACCTACATCAACCGCGTTACTTAACGCTTCCTACTTAGTGATCTACAAGGGTATGTAGATCCGATCTCCCTCTCGTAGATGATCATCACCATGATAGGTCTTCGTGTGCGTAGGATTTTTTTTGTTTCCCATGCAACGTTCCCCTACAGTGGTATCAGAGCTAGGTTCATGCGTAGATGATATCTCGAGTAGAACACAAAAGAGTTTATGGGCATTGATGTTCAATTTGCTGCCCTCCTTAGTCTTTTCTTGATTTGGCGGTATTGTTGGATGTAAGCGGCCCGGGCCAACTTTACTCGTACGCTTACGAGAGACCGGTTTCATCGACACACATGCAACTTGTTGCATAAAGATGACTGGCGGGTGTATATTTCTTCAACTTTAGTTAAATCGGATTTGACCGAGGCGGTCCTTGGAGAAGGTTAAATAGCAATTTGCATATCACCGTTCTGGTTTTGTGTAAGTAAGATGCGATCATACTAGATACCCATAGCAGCCATGTAAAACATGCAACAACAAATTAGAGTACGTCTAACTTGTTTTTGTAGGGTATGCATGTGATGTGATATGGCCAAAGACATGATATGATATATTGGATGTATGAGATGATCATGTTGTAATAGTTAAATATTGACTTGCATGTCGATGCTACGGCAACCGGCAAGAGCCATAGGGTTGTCTTTAAACTAACGTTTATGCTTGCAGATGCTTTTACTATATTGCTAGGTGGTAGTTTTAGTAGTAATAGCATAGATAGCGCGACAACCTCGATGGCGGCACGATGATGGAGATCATGGTGCGGCGCCGGTGACGATGGAGATCATGCCGGTGCTTTGGTGATGGAGATCAAGAAGCACAAGTTCATGGCCATATCATGTCACTTATGATTTGCATGTGATGTTAATCCTTTTATGCACCTTATTTTGCTTAGAATGACGACAACATTATAAGGTGATCCCTCACTAAAATTTCAAGATAAAATTGTGTTCTCCCCGACTATGCACCGTTGCGACAGTTCATCATTTTGAGACACCACGTGATGATCGGGTGTGATAGACTCAACGTTCACATACAACGGGTGCAAAACAGTTGCACATGCGGAACGCTCGGGTCAAACTTGACAAGCCTAGCATGTACAGACATGACCTCGGAACACAAGAGACCGAAAGGTCGAGCATGAATCATATAGTTGATATGATCAACATGGAGATGTTCACCACTGAAATTATACTCAACTTACGTGATGATCGGACTTGAGTTAGTGAATTTGGATCATGCAACACTCGAATGACTAGAGGGATGTCTAGTTGACCGGGAGTTTATTAGTAATATGATTAGCTAAACTCAATTTTCTTGAACATAGTCTAAGTAATCTTTGCAAAATTTTATGTTGTAGATAAATGGCTCGCGCAGTAGCAACCCTGAATTTTAATACGTTTCTAGAGAAACCTAAGCTGAAAGATGATGGAAGCAACTTTGTTGACTAGGCTCAAAATCTGAGGCTTATCCTCACAGCTGGCCAAAAGCAATTTGTGCTTGATGCTGCGCTAGGTGATGCACCACCCGCTACGGTGACCCAAGATGTTTTGAACGCTTGGCAAGCGCGTAAGGATGACTACTCACTAGTTTAATGTGCAGTTTTGTATGGCTTAGAACCGAGACTTCAAAGACGTTTTGAACATCATGGAGCATATGAGATGTTCCAGGAGTTGAAGTTTATCTTTGAGAAGAATGCCCGGATCGAGAGGTATGAGACCTTCGATAAGTTCTATGCTTGCAAAATGGAGGAGAATTCATCTGTCAGTGAACACGTGCTCAGAATGTCTGGGTACTCTAACCGTCTAGCTGAGCTCGGGAATGAACTCCCGCAAGAAGCTATCACTGACAAAATTCTTCAGTCACTGCCACCTAGCTATAAGAGCTTCGTGTTGAACTATAACATGGAAGGGATGAATAAGTCACCCGACGAGTTATTTGCGACGCTGAAAGTCGCTGAGTCAGAAATCCAGAAAGAACATCAAGTGTTGTTGGTCAATAAGACCACTAGTTTCAAGAAAAACGGCAAAGGCAAGAAGGGTAACTCCAAGAAGAGTGACAAAGATGTTGCCCCTCCGACAAAGAAACCCAAGGCTGGACCTAAGACGAAAACTGAGTGCTATTATTACAAGGGGACTGGTCACTGGAAGCGCAACTGCCCCAAGTATCTGGCCGATAAGAAGGCGGCCAACGCCAAACAAGGTATATATGATAGACATGTTATTGATGTGTACCTCACCAGCTCTCGTAGTAGTGCCTGGGTATTTGATACCGGTTCTGTTGCTCACATTTGCAACTAGAAACAGGAACTGCGGAATAAACGAAGGCTGGCGAAGGATGAAGTGACGATGCGCGTGGGAAATGGTTCCAAGGTTGATGTGATCACCGTCGGCATGGTCTCATTTCAATTACCATCGGGATTAGTGATGAACTTAAATAATTGTTATTTAGTGCCTCCATTGAGCATCAACACTATATCTGGATCTTGTTTATTGCGAGACGGTTACTCATTTAAGTCAGAGAATAATGGTTGTTCTATTTATACGAGTAATATCTCTTATGGTCATGCACCCAATGTGAGGGGTTTGTTCATATTTAATCTCGATTGTGATGACACGCATATCCATAACATTGAGACCAAAAGATGTAGAGTTAACAATGATAGCGCCACTTTCTTGTGCCACTGCCGCTTAGGTCATATTGGTGTTAAGCGCATGAAGAAACTCCATGCTGATGGACTTTTGGAGTCACTTGATTTTGAATGACTTGACACATGCGAACCATGTCTCATGGGCAAGATGACTAAGACTCTGTTCTCTGGAACAATGGAGCGTGCACGTGACTTATTGGAAATCATGCATACTGATGTGTGGGGACCAATGAGCATAGAGGCGCGCGGCGTATATCGTTATTTTCTCACCTTCACTGAAGATTTGAGTAGGTATGGCTATATCTAGTTGATGAAGCACAAGTCTGAAACGTTTGAAAAGTTCAAACAATTTCAGAGTGAAGTTGAAAATCATCATAGCAAGAAGATCAAGTTCCTATGATCTGATCGAGGAGGTGAATATGTGAGTTACGAGTTTGGTGTTCACTTAAGACAATGCGGAATTGTTTCACAGTTGACACCGCCTGGAACACCGCAGCGTAATGGTGTGTCCGAACGTCGTAATCGTACTTTATTAGATATGGTGTGTTCTATGATGGCTCTTACCGATTTGCCATTATCATTTTGGGGCTATGCATTGGAGATAGCTGCATTCACTTTAAATAGGGCACCATCAAAATCCGTTGAGACGACACGATATGAGCTATGGTATGGCAAGAAGCCAAAGTTGTCATTTCTTAAAGTTTGGGGATGTGATGCTTATGTCAAAAAGCTTCAGCCTGAAAAGTTGGAACCCAAAGCGGAAAAGTGCGTCTTCATAGGTTACCCAAAAGAGACAGTTGGGTATACCTTCTATCTCAGATTCGAGGGCAAAGTGTTTTTCGCTAAGAACAGAGCTTTTCTTGAGAAAGAGTTTCTCTCGAAAGAATTGAGTGGGAGAAAGATAGAACTTGATGAGGTTGCGGAACCTGTGCTTCAACAAGATGGTGGCGCAAGGCAAAAAGAAATTTCTGTAGAGGCAACACTTGTTGAAGAGGAAGCTGATGTTGATGATCATGAAGCTTCAGATCAAGTTACTGTCGGACCTTGCAGGTCGGCAAGAGCACGTACTGCTCCGGAGTGGTACAGGAATCCTGTTTTGTCAATCATGTTGTTGGACAACAATGAGCCTACAAGTTATGGAGAAGCAATGGTGGGCCCAGATTCTAACAAATGGTTAGAAGCCATGAAATCCGAGATGGGATCTATGTATGAAAACAAAGTATGGACTATGGAAGTATTACCTGAAGGTCGCAAGGCTATTCAGAACAAATGGATCTTTAAGAAGAGGACGAACCCAGACGGTAATGTGACCGTTTATAAAGCTCAACTTGTGGCAAAGGGTTTTGCACAAGTTCAAGGAGTTGACTACGATGAGACATTCTCACTCGTAGCGATGCTTAAGTCCGTCCGAACCATGTTAGCAATAGCTCCATTTTTCGATTATGAAATCTGTCAGATGGATGTCAAAACGGTGTTCCTTAACGGGTTTCTTAAGGAAGAGTTGTATATGATGCAACCCGAAGGTTTTGTCGATCCATAGAATGCTGACAAAGTGTGCAAACTCCAGCGATCCATTTATGGACTCGTGCAAGCATCTCAGAGTCGGAATCAACGCTTTGATGAGGTGATCAAGGCGTTTGGGTTTATAAAAGTTTTTGGAGAAGCTTGTATTTACAAGAAAGTGAGTTGGAGCTATATAGCGTTTCTAATATTATATGTGGATGACATATTACTGATTGGAAACAATTTGGAGTTTTTGGAAAGCGTAAAGGATTACTTGAATAAAAGTTTTTCAATGAAGGACCTAGGAGAAGCTGCTTACATATTGGGTATAAAGATCTATAGAGATAGGTCAAGGCGCCTAATAGCTCTTTCACAAAGCACATACCTTGATAAAGTTTTGAGGAAGTTCAAAATGGAACAATCCAAGAAGGGGTTGTTGCCTGTGTTACAAGGTATAAAGTTGAGCAAGACTCAATGTCCAGTAACTGCAGAAGATAGAGAAAAGATGAGTATCGTCCCCTATGCTTCAGTCATAGGGTCTATCATGTATGCAATGTTGTGCACAAGACCAAATGTCAGCCTGGCCATAAGCATGGTAGGCATGTTTCAAAGTGATCCAGGAGTGGATCACTGGGTGGCGGTCAAGAATATTCTAAAGTACCTGAAAAGGACTAAGGAAATGTTTCTCGTTTATGGAGGTGACGAAGAGCTCGTCGTAAAGGGTTACATTGATGCAAGCTTTGACACTGATCCGGATGACTCTAAGTCTCAAACCGGATACATATTTATTCTTAACGGGGGTGCGGTAAGCTGGTGCAGTTCCAAGCAAAGCGTCGTAGCAGATTCTACATGCGAAGCGGAGTACATAGCTGCCTCAGAGGCGGCTAAGGAGGGTGTCTAGATGAAGTAGTTCATGTCAGATCTTGGAGTAGTGCCAAGTGCACTGGACCCAATCAATCAATTATGTGACAACACTGGTGCCATTGCTCTAGCCAAGGAACCAAGGTTTCACAAGAGGACCAGACGCATAAAGCGACGCTTCAATGCCATCCGCGATTACATCAAGGAGGAGGACATAAATATTTGCAAAGTGCATATGGATGTGAATGTTGCAGATCTGTTGACTAAACCTCTTCCACGAGCAAAGCATGATCAACACCAGAAGTGTATGGGTGTTAGATTCATTACATTGTAAATCACATAGATATGTGAAGCTAGATTATTGACTTTAGTGTAAGAGGGAGAGTGTTGGAAATATGCCCTAGAAGCAATAATAAAATAATAATAATAATATTTCCTGTTTCAAGATAATCGTTTATTATCCATGCTATAATTGTATTGAATGGAAACATAAATGCATGTGTGGATATATAGACAAAACAAGGTCCCTAGTGAGACTCTAGTTGACTAGCCTGTTGGTCAAGGATGGTTAAGGTTTCCTAGCCATAGACAAGTGTTGTCACTTGATAACGGGATCACATCATTAGGAGAATGATGTGATGGACAAGACCCAAATTATAAACGTAGCATATGATCATGTCATTTTGTTGCTATTGTTTTCTGCATGTCAAGTATACATTCCTATGACCATGAGATCATGTAACTTACTAATACCGGGAGAATGCCTTGTGTGTATCAAATGTCGCAACGTTACTGGGTGACTATAAAAGGTACTCTACAGGCATCTCCGAAGGTTTCCATTGAGTTAGCATGGATCAAGACTGGGATTTGTCACTCCGTGTGACTGACAGGTATCTCGGGGCCTACTCGGTAATACAACATCACAAACAAGCCTTGCAAGCAATGTGACTAAATAGTTAGTCACGGGATCTTGTATTATGGAACGAGTAAAGAGACTTGCCGATAACGAGATTGAAATAGGTATCGAGATACCGACGATCGAATCTCGGGCAAGTAACATACCGAAGGACAAAGGGAATGATATACGGGATTGTGTGAATCCTTGACATAGAGGTTCAACCGATAAGATATTCGTAGAATATGTAGGATCCAATATGGACGTCGAGGTACCTCTATTGGATATTGGCCATAGAGTGTCTCAGTCATGTCTACATAGTTCTCGAACCCGCAGGGTGTGCACTCTTAAGGTTCGGTGACATTTTCGATATAGTTGAATTATTGATGTTGGTAACCGAATGTTGTCCGGAATCCCGGATGAGACCCTGGACGTCACGAGTGTCTCTCAAATGGTCCGGAAATGAAGATTGATATATAGGGTTGTTGCATTTGGCTTCCAGAAAGATTTCGAGCATTACCGGTAAAGTATCGGGAGTGTCAAATGGGTTCCGGGGTTTTACTGGGAGGGGCCACCCACCCGGGAGAGAACCAAATAGGCCCATGGGTGGCGCACCGGCCCTTAGTGGGCTCGTGAGACCAGCCCAGTAAGGCTATTTCGGCCAAAGCAATAATAAATAAGGAAAAAGAAAAGAAAGGAAGGAGGTGGACAAGGTTGGAAGGAGTCCTCCACCAAACCGAATTAGAGGAGAGCTCCTCCCTCCTTGCCTCGGCCAAAGCTCCTCCTTGGAGTAGGAGGCAAGCCAACCACCCCTTGGTTCCTCCTATATATAGTGGAGGGTTTTAGGGGTTTTGCACCTCAAGCCTTTGTGCAAACCTCTCTCCCTCCACTACTTTGTGACACCTCGTAGCTAGATCGGTACGGCACGACGAAGCCCTACCAGAATAGCTCCACCATCATCACCGTCACACCATCGTGCTGCTAGAGAATTCTCGTCTCTCTTGCTGGATCAAGAAGGCGGAGATCGTCATCGAGCTGTACGTATGCTGAACGCAGAGGTGCCGTCCGTTCGGTGCTAGATCAGGACGGATCGTAAGATGGTGGCGATTTGAATCGCGGAAATGTTCCACTACATCAACCGCGTTACTTAACGCTTCCCGCTTAGCGATCTACAAGGGTATGTAGATCCGATCTCCCTCTCGTAGATGATCATCACCTTGATAGGTCTTCCTATGCGTAGGATTTTTTTGTTTCCCATGCAACGTTCCCCTACAGGTAGGTGGAGGGAGGAGGTCCGGCGGCCAGTGCAGGAGGGAGGAAGTCCCGACGGGGAAGCAGATGTGAGAGGTGGCGCCGATGGTAGGGTGTGCGGCGATGGATGACGACATCCCTTGCTGGTCCTAGTCATCTAGGCAAGTTGGTAAGTCGGGGACGCACAATGAGGAGGTCCGACAGGCCGTGCAAGAGGGAGGAGGTTGAGGCGGGGAGGCGACACGAGTAGCGGGTACGAATCCTAGGTGACGCTCGAGTTGTGCGTGAAAGCTAAACTTCTCGCTAGGTGGTTATGGTAATTAATAACAACATATTGTTCATTAAACTAATGAATCTATCAAGTATATTCCACAAAAAGTTCAATGAATGGATTGGCTAGGATTGTAAGGAGATCCCCTAGATGAAAGGAACATGATTGACAAAAGCTTCAAGTTCCAAGACTCTACATTTTCCTTTATGTAATAAATCACATCTGAGTCCATAGGAAACCCAATACTATTGAAAGGGGATGAGGTATCTATGATGATCTAGTTTCTCAAAGTGCTTAGAAATTAGCCACCAAACACCTCAACATTTCTCCCACAAAACATTTTGTCCAAAACCCTAAAGATCAAATTCGATGCCACCAATATTTTACACATCGGCCACACCAAGTTTTCCTTATATAGAACCAAGGATAAACCCTACAAAATCGGTAGAACCGAGATTCTCTTTGGTACAGCTGAAAAGAAATGACCAACTTGTTGTTGCCCATTTGCAAAAATCAGAATTTCTGAGTTTTGCTTATCAGTGTCACCGAGTCACTGGAACTGCCTAGGTCAATCGAATCGGTCTCACGGAGAACCCAAAAGTTAGAGAATTTTGCACTACTCGGTGCAACTGAGTTTTTACTTTGGTTCCACCGAGTTGGGCAATAATGTTGTAATGGTTGGATTTTTGGAGATGGCTATATATACCCCTCCGTCTCCCTCTCATTCATAGAGAGAGCACTCAGAACAAGCAAACATTTCCACCATTTATTTTTTGAGGGAGAACTGCCTACTCATGTGCTGAGATCAAGATCTACCACTCCAACCATATGAATCTTGATTTCTAGCCTTCCGAAGTTGCTTTCTATCCAATCAATCTCTTCTACCTTGCCAAATTATGCGAGAGAGTGATTGACTGTTGAAGAGACTATCTTTTGAAGCACTAGAGCAATGAGTTCATCATCCATACCAAATCTATTACCTTTTGGAGAGTGGTGTCTCCTAGATTGGTTAGGTGTCACTTGGGAACCTCCAAATCATGTGGAGTTGAACCAAGAAGTTTGTAAGGGCAAGGATAGTGCCTACATTGTGAAGTTCTACCCCGAGTGAGGCTAGTACTTCATGGATGTAAGCCATGGTGGAATAGACAAGGTTGCTTCTTCATGTACCCCTTGTGGGTGGAGCCCTCCGTGGACTCATGCAACCATTACCCTCCATGGGTTGAAGTCTCCATCAACATGGACGTACGATAGCACCATCTATCAGAACCATGCCAAAATCATCGTGTCTTCACTGCATTTGATCTTCCTATCTCTACCCTCCACTTACACTTGCATGTCTTCACTTTCCGCTAATGTACTCGTAGACTTGCATGTGTAGGGTGTTCTAGACTTGGTAAAATCCATTAAACTTGCCAGCCGACAAAACTGGGAAAATGTTAAGTTTTTATTTGGCCAAGTAGTCTAATCACCCCCTCTAGATATACTTTGGATCCTACAGGACAGTGAGCGAGCGTTCTCTCGTGCTGGATACGTCGGCCAGGAAATGATTGGGCCCAATCGTTTTCACTTGGTAGTGGCAAACGTGGGTAAATATTACAGAACTTTAAGTGGACAACTACCAATGCACGACGGAAGTTGGGGGTTCCCGTGTTGCGAAATTACACTACGGGAAATCTCTAGCTTTTGTAACCTCTACTTTTCATTTCTCCCCTTTGGCTAGCTTATAGCTTTGAAAAGATAGAAGTTGGGTGCAAAAGCCCAACTAAACACAACCATGTGTCGACCAAATTCCTCACGATCAACATTCAACATTTATACTATTGTGCTGTGCTAACTTGCAGTTGTCTGCGGCCATACATGGCCCTCCCAGTTATTAATAATACAATTTCTTGAGTCGGAAACATATTAGTTTTACCCCACAAAAAAAGGAACATATTAGTTTTGCTGAAGATCCTACAATATTTCACAAAGAAAATACATAATTTCATTTGAACTATGTTTCAGCTAAACATGGGTATATTCATTTGTGGCATGAGCCGTGCAATTAACATGCATCGTTAAAGGTTTCAAAAACACAACAGTTACAAAAACAAAAACATATGCTTATGCCATCTCAAACAATGTCATTCCCATCTGCCACCTCATCACAAACAACGTCGAGTGAATGGGGAGTTGCTTCCGTTCTTTGACCCATCTAGAGGTTTAAGACAAGGGGACCATGTCACCTTATCTTTTTCTTCTCTATGTAGAGGGCTTCACAACTTTCTTGAATAAATTTGGTGGAGTTTATGCGGACAAAGGTATTAGAGTGAGTGCTCAATCACCTTAGATCCACCATTTAAGGATGATAGTTTGATCTTCATGCAAGCAAAAGAAGACAGTGGCAGGAGATTGAATGATATTCTCAGAATTTATGGAGACTACCCGAGACAGTGTGTTAACAGAGGAAAAAGCTCAATATTTTTCAGTCCCAACACTTCAGATACTCCTCGGGTTGCTCTCAAAATTTTAATGAGCATTTCCGTGAAAGCATTCAGTGAGAGGTACCTAGGTATTCCAACTGCTGTTGGACGTATAACAAGTGGCACCTTCAATCGTATTGGCGAAATAATTTGAAGCAAGCTGAATAGTGGATGTGAAAGATTGGTGTTGTGTGCTGCTAGGGTAATTCGACTGAAGTCAGTTATTCAGGCTATACCAACATTCTCAACGAGCTGTTTTAAACCAAAAAAAGTTTGCAAGGGTATTTCCTCGAGTATGGTGAAGTATTGGTGGAGTAGTTCTCTAGATTGGCGCTCTATGCACTGGGTTGACTCGGATACACTCACATCAGCTAAAGTTGGGGGAGGCATGGCTTTCGCAACCTTGAGATTTTTAATTTGGCCATGCTAGGAAAACGTTGCTGGAGATTGACAACAAGCCCGAGCTCTACCTATGCCTGCATGCTGAAAGGGAGGTACTTCCCATCCTTCGATTTCATGCAGGCCACTGTACTGAAGGGCGCTCTAGATACCTAGTATGCCATCGTTGCAGAGAGAGAAGCACTAAATGTGGGCATGATTCGATGAATCGGAGACGAAACTTCGGTCTCGATTTCGTTTGATAATTGGTTACAAGGAAAGTTGTCAATGAGGCGTGCTGCTCAGATTGGGATTGCCCCTATAAGCACAGTTTCTCATCTCATCGATATGACAATTACTCATGGAGAATGATTTTATCGGAAGTAACTTCATGGCTCCTTACGCTAAGGCAATCCTTAATACTCCATTAAGGCATGAAGGTGGAGATGACTTCTAGGCATTGGCTTGGGAGAAGACGAGTGTCTATTAATATGTCTCCAATGTATATACTTTTCCAAATACTTTTGCTTTTGTTTGGTACTCTAATTTGCATGATTTTAATGAAACTAATCTCGATTGACGTTGTTTTCAGCAGAACTGTCATGATGTTGTTTTCGTGCAGAAATAAAAGTTCTCGTAATTGGACAAAACTTTTTGGAGATTTTTTCTAGAATATATAAAAAATATTAGAGAAAGTATCCATCGAAGGGGGACCACGTGTGGCTGCCAAGCCAATAGGGCACGCCTTGATGACTTGGGACCACCTCGTGGCTCCATAGACCCTAATTCCAGTCCTATAAATTCCTATTTCCAGAGAAAAAATGGAAGAGAAGGTTTCACAGTGTTCTACGAGATGGAGCCACCACTACCTGTTGTTCTTCCTTGGGAGGGCTAATCTGGAGTCCGTTTGGGACTCCAGAGAGGGGGGTTTGTCGTATTCATCATCACCAAACCCTTCTCCATCAACACCATCATGATACTCACCACCGGGAGTGAGTAATTCCTTTATAGGCTTGCTATACTGTGACCGGATTGGATGAGATTTGTCATGTAGTCGAGTTATTTTGATACAGCTTGATCCCTAGTATCCACTATGTTATGAGATTGATGTTGCTATGACTTTGATGTGTTTAATGCTTGTCACTAGGGCCTGAGTGCCATGATTTCAGATCTGAACCTATTATGTTTACATGAATATGAGAGTGTTTTGGATCCTATCTTGTTAGTTGTATGCATCTATTACGTATCATGATCCACATACCCTAAGGTGACAATAGTTGGGATTCTCTCCGGTGATTGCCGTAGTTTGAGGAGATCATGTATTCACTATGTGTTAATGTTTTGTTCCGGTTCTCTATTAAAAGGAGGGCTTAATATCTCTTAGTTTCCTTATGGATCCCGCTGCTATGGGAGAGTAGGAGAAAAGTTGTCATGCAAATTCTTATTATAAGACGTATGACTATATACGGAATACATGCCCATATTTTATTGATGAATTGGAGCTAGTTATATGTCGCTCTAGTGTGTAACTGTTACATGATCAATATCGTCCAGTCAATATGCATATCCATCACCGATCCAAATGTCTACGCTCTCCATACGTTGATCCTTGCTAAGTTACTATTGATGATACTACTGTTACATCTCGACTCCTAATAGAGGAGTTCGTATGTCATTCGTTGGTACCCAGTCATTAATGAAAATAATAATTTGGAAACCAAATACCAAATCAATTTTAATACGTACTCCTAATGAGGGAGTCCGTACTCGTACTTTTTTACCCGGTCATTAATGCAAAATAATTTGAAAACCAAACACCAAATCAATTTGAAAATCAAGTCATTAATGCAAATAATTAGCCAAACAAGCTACTAATTCAATCTTTTAAGTACAGTTTTTTGGAGATAAAATCAATTACGAAATTGAGCCATTAATGCAATTATTTAATTAGTTACACATTTATTTAGGAATGCAGATAATTATTACTCCCTCCATTCCTTTATATAAAGTGTATTTGTTTTTTGATAAAATTTCACAATGTACGATGCATTTTGTCTAATCTCTACTCCTAATGGGGGAGTGCATCCGTCGTTCATTGGTATCCCGACATTAATGTAAAATAATTTGGAAACCAAACATTAAATGAACCCATTAATGTAATTGATTAGCGAGACAAAACAATTAATTCAATCTTTTTATGTATGATTTTTTTCACCAAATATTATCAAATTGAGCCATTAATATAATTAATTAGTTAGTCACACAATTAATTAGGAATGCAGATAACTAATAATCCCTTCGTTTCTTTATATATGGTGTATTTGTTTTTTGATAACATTCTACAGTGTAAGATGCATTTCGTATAATTCGTCGTAATTCCAGGTTTGGCCCTATAGAAAAAAGTGAAGTATCTCTCTCTCGATTGAATGTATCTCTCCTTGTAGAAAAAAGAAAGTATCTCTTTTCCGATATCTTGTATCTCTTTCTTTCCTAGCATAAACTATTTATGTGTCACTAATCAATGATTTAGCCGAATTTAATTTCATATAAAATTGTTTATAATTACGTGCCTTGGTCATCGTGCCAAAAATAATACACCTTATACAAATGAGTGGAGGGAGTAGTAGGATTTTTTTCACCGTATCTCTACTATTAAAGGGAGTTGGGATTGTACGTGGTACCTCAAACTTCCCTCCCCTTACCCCCTACGGGAAAAGCCATCAGCTCCTACCTCCCCACATAAAGAAAACCCTCCCTTGCCGCATTCAAAAAAGAAAACAAAAAACAAAAGGGGAATATGTACATCATTTTATTGGTGCCTAGTCATTAATGCAAAAACAATTTAGAAACCAAGCACCAAATCAATTTAAAATCAAGCCATTAATACAGTTAACCAGACAATTAATTATGCTCACAATTGATTATATATGTTTAAGTAGGGATTTTTTTCACAGCAAAAAAATTATAAAATCGAGCCATTAATACAAGTAATTAATTAATCAACCACTTAATTGCAGATATAGATAATCAGTAGTAGAATTATTATTTTCAGTTGTATGTCTACTATTAGTGCAAGTACAATAAGGTGATGTTAGGCAGGTTGTAAGACAGTAAATATTATAATTTGACTGAATTGGGAAAGAGAGAAGAAAAGCAGGCTATAGATCACCAACCAATTGCACCACGTGCTCCAAGAGACTATGTTAGAGAGTGAGGTAGGCCATATATCAATATAGTAGTACATATTTATATCTAACTATTGTACTTGCCAACTATAAGCTTGGTTATAGATGACATGACAACATCATATAGATAGCAACACACTATACTATTAACCATGCTCTTAAATGGGAGTTGGGGATTGTACATGGTATGTCCAACTCCCCTCCCATTCATTTCCCTATGAAAACTCCACCACCCTTGCCTCACGAAGAAAGAAAAGAAAAAACAGAAAAAAGATTGTACTCCTCACCCCCTCACACACACATATGAAGATCCGCTGCCAACCGCACCATAGGGCTGACATCCTTTAAGACAACAACACCCCTCCCACCCCATTGCCTCTAATGGGTCGGTGACAAACGCAGGTGGAAGAGGCATGATGAGGAGGGAGACACTGCGAGGAGGATGATACATGATGAAGTATCCGTGGAGAGCATATGTAGGAAGAGTCCTCACCCATGCAACCTTCACCCAATCGATCCTCCTCGTACCATGATCTTCCTATCCATGCTTATTTCCATCATGTGGCAAGTGATGTAGAGGATGACCGGGTGAGAGAAGGTATGCATGACCTTGATATCAAGAATGATTGTAGGCATGTATAATCAACGAATTTTATTTTTTAGATCAAAATTTTCTCCATGATATACCGACAACTAAAATGACAAAGAGTACATTTCAAAATAAGCAATAGGTGTGTAAGACTAGATTGAGAGGCATAATTAGTGAATTTTATTTTGTAGCTCAAATCAATACCTATGACAACATCCTCGCCTTCATCATCCACGATCATGTGGTGCATGATCACACATCATGTCATCACCTCCCATAAGATCTTTATATCCCATTATTTAGCAGGTCTACGAGCAACTGCAAAATGTGCAAGTAGGACTCCAAATGCCCTCTCAACATTCATTCTAGCTACTTCTCGTTTTTGAGCCAAGTGAGACTTTTTATGGCCAATTGGCTTAGTGATGATCTTCACAAAGGTAGTCCACGCAAGATAGATGCCATCAACCAGATAGTGTCCCATTTATAGTATAGTGTCAAGGAGGAGCTTTCCCTTCAGCCAACCTGGCAAATAAGGGTGATCGATGTATCACATTGATGTCATTGTGAGACCCGAGCATGACAAAGAGAGAGTGCAAAATCGGAAGATCATATGATGCAACTTCTTCAAAATTTATGGTCGGCTTCTTAACATGACCATGATATTGCCTTTGTAGAGCTTCGGGCAATTTTTCCATCTTCAATGCATGCATTTAATAGATCAACGCAAACATGACCGCCCTCTTACTTCAGACATTGCCAAGATCCTATCTTTGTCTACGACAGTTTCTTCTCTTATGTACCAAGGTCCAAACATTGAGACCGCGATAGTAGAATATCTTACCATGGCATCTCGGCATGTGTTCTCGGGCATCCGTAGATATTCATCCCACGAATCAACGGGCATGCACTTCTGGTAACCAAAGAACCAAATCCTTCCCACGACATCTTTCTTCAAGATGAAGTAGTCATCAAAAGATCGTATGCCATGGTAAACACAGTTGAAGACATTTTTTTGCATCTGAAAGTGAGGACAAAATTGTCAACGAATAGGGAATCCAGGGTAAAGTAGTCATCCATCAAGGTTAAACGATTAGGCACACTATTGTCATTGAGCACTCGATGACCCTTGATCGAATCCTTGAAATTTAGAACATTCTCTTTGATACGTCACCAACGTATCTATAATTTATGAAGTATTCATGCCATGTTCACCTATGTTTACAATATTTTCATGTGGGTTTGATGCACCTTTTCTCTTTTGTTTAGAACTAACCCGGACTGACGTTGTTTTCAGCAAAATTACTGTGGTGTTGTTCTTTGTGCAGAAAATGGAAGTTCTCGAAATCGCCCGAAACTTTTTGTCGATTTTTTCTGGAACATATGACCAATATTGGAGCGAAGAACCACCAGAGGGGAGTCACCTGTGGGGCACAAGCCAACAGGGCGCGACCACCCCCAAGCCGCGCCATGATGGCTTGTGGGGCTCACGTGGCTCCGTTTAGCGTGATTCCAACGCCAAAAATTCTTATATATACATAAACCCTAAGAAACAAGGAGATAACTTCCGCTCCACCGCCGCAACTCTCTGTATTGACGAAAAACCCATCCGGAGCCTTGAGAGTACCCTGTTGGAGGGGGGAAATCATCTCTGATGGCCATCTTCATCATCCCGGCGGAGGCCATGACGAGGAGGGAGTAGTTCACCCTCGTGGTTGAGGGTATGTACCAGTAGCTATGTGCTCAGTCTCTCTCTTTCTCTCGTGTTCTTGATATGTCACGATCTTGATGTATCACGAGCTTTGTTAATATAGTTGGATGATATGGTGTTCTTCCCTTGCTATCTTGTTGTGATGAATTGAATCTTTCCCTTTGAGATCTCGTTATGTTGGATTGAATATTGGATTTGAGAACACCTGATGTATGTATTGCATGTGGGTACCCATGGTGATAATGGGGTATTCTATTCATTCACTTGATATATGTCATGTCATCAAATTGCGGATTACGGTGACCTTGGGGATCTATGCATAGGGGTTGATTGCATGTTTTCATACTATGTTCTTTGATAGAAATCTTGGGGTCCTCTTTGAAGTTCTTTGTGTTGGGTTGAATATAATGAATCTGAAATTGTTTGATGCATGTCGTATAATTAACCCACTATACTTGAGGTGACATTGGAGTATCTAGGTGACATTAGGGTTGATTTATATGTATCATAGGTGCTATTCTAGTACAAACTCTTGGGCTGTTTGTGACACTTATAGGAACAACCCAATAGATTGATCAGAAAGGATAACTTTGAGGTGGTTCGCTACCTACAACAACTTCCTATTATGTTCTCTGCTAATAGGACTAGAGGAATCAACTTCTTTGATGTCTGCCCTAGCAGACGACAAAGGACCAGGGCACATACGACAAAGATCTTTGCCGTCTACTGGCTGACAACCCCACTTTCGGCACTGAAAGTCACGGTATTGACATTCTTTGTCGTCTACAAGGGCACAACAAACGACATACATCCTTGCCATCGGTCTTCCTAGACAAGCAGACGACAAAGGGGCTAGACAACAAAGCATAGTTGTCAACTCCGTTAGGTGGCTAACGACAACCTTTTCCATGCGCTAGCTCATGGCAAAGAAGCTCATCCTTTGCCGTCTGCCAGGTGACATGACTCCTGCCTCTGCCCGCCCCTGCCCTTTGCCCTCTCCGATTCGTGGCCTTTTCCGTGTGCCAACCCTAGCCTTTGCCGTCTGCCAGCTGACGACAAAGTGACCAAATGGGTCAGACCGGGTGCTCCGAGGTTGCACACGTAGCTGCCACGTGGTACCTTTGCCATCAGCTGGCAGATGGCAAAGTCCTTTGTCATCGGCTGGGAGACGACAAAGTGCCTACATTACCTCTTTTTTATTTGTTTTCTATTATTTACTGCATTTTCACAGTACATATATAATATATAGAGTTTCAACACATAGTGAGCTAGGCCAAATCAAAAGAACAAATACATATTAAAAAACCAATACATACAAACTTTAACACTCTTCATCCATATATACATACATATAGTTCCACATTGTTCATCAACACAAATCAAACAAAAACTAAAGCACTCCATCGATGCAAGTTTCCATGTAGTGAATCAAATCTACAAAATGGGAATAAGAAAGTTAGAGGAGTAGTAGAAGAGGAAGTAGTACAAGAAAAAGAAGAAGAAGAAGAAGAAGAAGAAGAATAGTAGGAGAAGAAGAATAAGAAGACTAGAAGACGAAGAAGAAGAATAAGAATAAGAAGAATACTAGAAGAAGAAAGAGAAGGAAAATAATAGGAACAAAGAAAGAACAAGCTCATCTTTCTTCTCTTCTTCTAACTTTTTATCCTTTTCCTTCTCATTCTTTTTCTTTTATTCTTTCTTTTTATTCTCTTTCTTCTCGTATTATTTCCTTTTCTCCTCCTCCTTGTTTTTATTATTCTTATTCCTTGTTTGTGTCAACGAGTAGGGCATTGAGGGTAAATTAGTCATCCATCAAGGTTAAACGGTTGGCACACTATTGTTGTTGAGAACTCGATGACCCTTGATCGAATCCTTGAAGTTTAGAACATTCTATTTGATACGTCTCCAACGTATCTATAATTTATGAAGTATTCGTGCCATGTTCACCTATGTTTACAATATTTTCATATGGCTTTGATGCACCTTTCGTGATTTATTTAGAACTAATCCAGACTGGCCCTATTTTCAACAGAATAAACATGGTGTTGTTTTTTGTGTGCAGAAAATGGAAGTTCTCGGAATCGCCCGAAACTTTTTGTCGATGTTTTGTGGAACATATGACTAATATTGTAGTGAAGAACCATGAGAGGGGAGCCACCTATGGGCCACAAGCCAACAGGGTGTGACCACCCCCCTAGTCGTGCCCTGGTGGCTTGTGAGGCCCACGTGTCCCCATTTAGTGCGATTCCAACGCCAAAAATTCATATATATACAAAAACCCTCAGAAATAAGGAGACAACTTCCGCTCCACCACTGTAACTCTCTGTATCGATGAAAAATCCATCTGGAGCCTTTCGAGTACCCTGCTGTGCTGGAGGGGGGAAATCATCTCCGATGGCCATATTCATCATCTCGGCAAAGACCATGAGGAGGAGCGAGTAGTTCACTGTCACGCCCAAGATGCGACCCTATCCTCAATTTGGCATGAAGGCCTCGTCAGGGATAGAAGCGCATCTCGTCGTGTCGCAAGAATGGATATCGTTACAAGTACATGTACTGAAAAGAAGAGATATATATACAGAGTTAGCTTACACTCGCCACAAGCTACATCAGAGTCACATCAGTACATTACATAATCATCAAGAGTAAGAGCAGGGTCCGACTACGGACGAAAACAAACGACAAAAGAAGAACGACGTCCATCCTTGCTATCCCAGGCTGCCGGCTTGGAACCCATCCTAGATCGATGAAGAAGAAGAAGAAGCAACTCCAAATGAACAATCAACGCGCTCACGTCGAGTAACCTTTACATGTACCTGCAACTGGTGTTGTAGTAATCTGTGAGCCACACGGGACTCAGCAATCTCATTTCCAAAGGTATCAAGACTAGCAAAGCTTAATGGGTGAGGTATGGTGAAGTGGTGAGGTTGCAGCAGCGGCTAAGCATATATTTGGTGGCTAACTTACGAGTACAGGAAATAAGAGGGGGAAGATCTACGCATAACGGACGTGAACTACTGATGATCAAATGAATGATCCTGAACACCTATCTACGTCAGACATAACCCCACCGTGTCCTCGATCGGAGAAGGAACTCACGAAAGAGACAGTCACGGTTACGCACACAGTTGGCAAGTTTTAATTAAGTTAACTTCAAGTTATCTAGAACCAGTGTTAAACAAAGCTTCCACGTTGCCACATAACCGCGGGCACGGCTTTCCGAAAGATTTAACCCTGCAGGGGTGCTCCAACTAGTCCATCACAAATTACCACAAGCCGCATAGAAATCCTCAATCACGAAGCTCGCGATCTCGTCGGATTCCCTAGTGGAAAACCTCAACTCTAAGATTACCCAAAGCATCACCGGAATCCCGATGCACAAGATATCTCATCAAAGGTAAAACTAATCCAGCAAGGCCGCCCGACGTGTCGACGATCCCGATAGGAGCCGCGTATCTCGTTCTCAGGACACGACGGATGGAACTAGCTACGGGTGCCAAACCTCGAGTTTCCCCGTGGTGGCCCCGCAGGCAGACCGTTTGGGACCAACACCATCAGCACCGGCCCCCCTGTTTATGTAAAATTACTCCTCGGGTTCATGATGCCCTATGCATTTAAATATTAACAAAAATATTATGTTGGGCAAATGTAGAACCAATGTTGGGCCTTGCCGGACCAGCTTTAATCTAAAACGAATTATCAAGGGGGTCCCCATAACAACCCCGATCGTGTTAGGAGCGCTCTTTTATGGAACATAACACCGGTAGCCGAAACTAAGGGGGCAAAGGTGGAACAAAACACCAGGCTAGAAAGGCCGAGCCTTCCACCTTTTACCAAGTATATAGGTGCATTAAATTAAATAGCATTTAATATGGTGATATAACAAGAACCCATGTTATCACATGGAAGCAACTGCACCTGCAACTAGCAACGCTAACAACATGGTTAAGCAAGCGGTAACATAGCCAATCAGTGGTTTGCTAGGTCGAACAGGTTGAAGGTTATCATGGCATTGTTGAGAAGGCTGATATTTAACATGTGGTAGGCAACGAGACATAACGATAGAAACGGTAAAACTAGCATGGCAATGATAGTAATGGTATCTGGGGAAATGATCATCTTGCCTGAGATCCCGCTTGGAAGAAGAATTACTCCGTGAAGCAGACGAACCAACGTAGTCGAACGGGTCCTCACATTCCGACACGCTTGTGGAACTCTAACGAGACGAAGCAAACCGAAAACACAAATCAACACACAGATTCACCACACGACGTGCACAACAGAAAGCACTAACTAAAATAATGCATGGAGTCTCAATCGCAGTATGCACTTGCACCAACCTACAAAGGCAAACAAGTGCCACCTCATCACAAAGTGACACTTCTACAGAACTGTTCAAAACTGGAATCCAGTGCAACCATTGGATTCCTTGGGTTCTGCTACCCC
Source organism: Hordeum vulgare subsp. vulgare (assembly GCF_904849725.1). Lineage (NCBI taxonomy): Eukaryota > Viridiplantae > Streptophyta > Magnoliopsida > Poales > Poaceae > Hordeum > Hordeum vulgare. Next base: position 513,694,523 of record NC_058523.1, read on the forward strand.
AAATCCATGTATCATACTGCCCATGTTACTTGCAGAAAAACACCACAAACAGCAAAAGAAAAATAACACAGGATCAAACTACAGCATAGTCAAGAACAGGAACTGCTCCTGAGCCTGCCCAATTTGGGATATACCAGATCAGGCCATTCCATTTCTGGAATTATTCCAAACAAGGAGATTTCACACAAGTCACAAATATATCACCACTAAAATGTAAACTGACAGGGGGCCTACTGGTCATAGACACCAGGGCCCTGGGACCACCTGTCAGTGGCACACACAAGTCACACCACATAAAAGGAAAATAGGAGAGAGGTGGGAATCGAACCCACCATCTCCCTGGTGGAGTGCACGGTCACCACCAGTGGGCTAGCCACATGCAGCTGAACTAGTATGGAAAGATATGCAGACATACAATGCCTAACTCGCTATTCACAACAGGAAATATAAAACAATAAAAAAAGGGCGACATGGGGACTCGAACCCAGGACCTCACGGTCGCCCTGGCTCGGTCGAACCAGCTTGCTAGGGATCGGGACACTACTCTACTACGGGAGGAAACTTCCCTAAGTTAATTACACGAAGAGCGCAGATGGGAAAAACCCCAGAAAAGAAAAAAGGGCACGCTGGGGATCGAACACAGGACGCTGCGGTGCAACGTACGCTCTATTGCCACTGGGCTAGCGTGGGGCATTTGTTCCAAATGGGGGATCTACTCTAGTTGAACGCAAGATAGGGGGCTAGCTCCATCGCAACAGAGACACGCACAGATGAGCGACTCCGGTGACGCACACGACATACGAGCTGCTCTACACGCACGCGAATGCACTGCTCGCTCGCTGCTACTGCCACTGCATGTTGCGGATGTTGTGGCGCTGCTACTGCTAGGTACATACTGCGGCTTCTACTGCTACTTGCCGCTACTAGCTACCTCCACTGCTCTGCTCTACAGAGCCGCGCGGCAAGGCGAAAAGCTGGTCACGCAGCTACGCGATGCTTCGGACAGAGGAGAGGGGACGAGGCTTCGTCTGCTCACCTTGGGGCGGAGAGTAGAGTCGGCGCAGGAAAGGAACGCGCGACGTCGAGGTACTCCGCAGAAGAGATCGCCGGAGGTGGAGAAGATGCTCGTCGTCGGGGCGTCGTGCGTCGGCCTCGGCGTCCGGTTGCTGCGGGAATGGATCTCCCATGGCCTTCGCGTGCTTATGGCGCTGACGAAGAAGAGGAAGGGCGATGAACAGCTGCCGGCGTCGAGCTCACCACAGCCCGTCCATGGCGACGATGGCGTCAAGTGGCTCGCCCCGACGGCTCTAGGAGGGAGAGGAGGAGGAAAACGGGTCGAGGAAGAACCCTAGGTCGCAGGCATGGGCTAAATAGGTGGGGAGGGGCCTCTGGTGGCCGTCTGATGGAGGAGAGAAGCGATCTATGGTGGCCAGAGGGTTCGTACAGAGGTGACGAACGCAGGGAAGAAGAGGAAAGCGTTGGTGGGCTATGGGCCTAAACTAACAGTACTGGGCCGCGTTCTCTCTCTCTCAGGTAAAAGCTTTTGCAGAAAAAAAAACATAACATGCATCTTTGAAATACTACAAGGGCCAAAGAAAAAGGTTTTTTTTGACAAAATAAAATTATCTTTGGGACTCTAAAATATTGCCACTGTTTATAGAAATAAGTAGGGCAATGTAAGAAGAAGAAAAATAAATTACCTTTAAATGAAATGGGGCTCTGTTTTTTTTGAATAAATCCAAAAGGAAAATAATTCAAAGAAAAGAGTGTTGCACCCCACAATGAATAGGAAGAAATTTTGAAGAGGAGAATGTTGGAAATATGCCCTAGAGGCAATAATAAATTAGTTATTATTATATTTCTTAGTTCATGATAATCGTTTATTATCCATGCTATAATTGTATTGATTGGAGACACAATACTTGTGTGGATACATAGACAAAACACTGTCCCTAGTAAGCCTCTAGTTGACTAGCTCGTTGATCAAAGATGGTCAAGGTTTCCTGGCCATAGGCAAGTGTTGTCACTTGATAACGGGATCACATCATTAGGAGAATCATGTGATGGACTAGACCCAAACTAATAGACGTAGCATGTTGATCGTGTCATTTTGTTGCTACTGTTTTCTGCGTGTCAAGTATTTGTTCCTATGACCATGAGATCATATAACTCACGGACACCGGAGGAATGCTTTGTGTGTATCAAACGTCGCAACGTAACTGGGTGACTATAAAGATGCTCTACAGGTATCTCCGAAGGTGTTCGTTGAGTTAGTATAGATCGAGACTGGGATTTGTCACTCCGTGTGACGGAGAGGTATCTCGGGGCCCACTCGGTAATACAACATCACACACAAGCCTTGCAAGCAATGTAACTTAATGTAAGTTGCGGGATCTTGTATTACAGAACGAGTAAAGAGACTTGCCGATAAACGAGATTGAAATAGGTATGCGGATACTAACGATCGAATCTCGGGCAAGTAACATACCGAAGGACAAAGGGAATGACATACGGGATTATATGAATCCTTGGCACTGAGGTTCAAACGATAAGATCTTCGTAGAATATGTAGGATCCAATATGGGCATCCAGGTCCTGCTATTGGATATTGACCGAGGAGTCTCTCGGCTCATGTCTACATAGTTCTCGAACCCGCAGGGTCTGCACACTTAAGGTTCGACGTTGTTTTATGCGTATTTGAGTTATATGGTTGGTTACCGAATGTTGTTCGGAGTCCCGGATGAGATCACGGACGTCCCGAGGGTTTCCTGAATGGTCCGGAAACGAAGATTGATATATAGGATGACCTCATTTGGTTACCGGAAGGTTTTCGTGCATTACCGGAAAAGTTTCGGGCTCATCGGTAGTGTACCGGGAGTGCCGGGAGGGGTGCCGGGGACCATCGGGAGGGGTGTCACGCCCCAAGGGGTCTCATGGGCTATGGGAAGAGATAAACCAGCCCCTAGTGGGCTGGAATAAGTTCCCACTAAGGCCCATAAGGTTTGAGAAGGAAAAAACACAAGGTGGAAAGAGTTTCCAAGTGGGAAGGTGGAATCCTACTCCAAGTAGGATTGGAGTAGGACTCCTCCACCTCCAATTTCGGCCAAACCTTTAGGTTTTGAGGCTGCCTCCTCCCCTCCCTTCCACCTATATATACGGAGGTTTTAGGGCTGATTTGAGACGACTTTTCCACGGCAGCCCGACCACATACCTCCACAGTTTTTCCTCTAGATCGCGTTTCTACGGAGCTCGGGCGGAGCCCTGCTGAGACAAGGTCATCACCAACCTCCGGAGCGCCGTCACGCTGCTGGAGAACTCTTCTACCTCTCCGTCTCTCTTGCTGGATCAAGAAGGCCGAGATCATTGTCGAGCTGTACGTGTGCTGAACGCGGAGGTGCCGTCCGTTCGGTACTAGATCGTGGGACTGATCGCGGGATTGTTCGCGGGGCGGATCGAGGGACGTGAGGACGTTCCACTACATCAACCGCGTTCACTAACGCTTCTGCTGTACGATCTACAAGGGTACGTAAATCACTCATCCCCTCTCGTAGATGGACATCACCATGATAGGTCTTCGTGCGCGTAGGAAATTTTTGTTTCCCATGCGACGTTCACCAACAGTGGTATCAGAGCTAGGTTCATGCGTAGATGTCTTCTCGAGTAGAACACAAAAGTTTTTGTGGGCGGTGATGTGCGTTTTGCTGCCCTCCTTAGTCTTTTCTTGATTCCGCGGTATTGTTGGATTGAAGCGGCTTGGACCGACATTACTCGTACGCTTACGAGAGACTGGTTTCATCGCTACGAGTAACCCCGTTGCTCAAAGATGACTGGCAAGTGTCGGTTTCTCCAACTTTAGTTGAATCGGATTTGACCGAGGAGGTCCTTGGATGAGGTTAAATAGCAACTCATATATCTCCGTTGTGGTGTTTGCGTAAGTAAGATGCGATCCTACTAGATACCGATGGTCACCACGTAAAACATGCAACAACAAAATTAGAGGACGTCTAACTTGTTTTTGCAGGGTATGCTTGAAATGTGATATGGCCAACGATGTGATGTGATATATTGGATGTATGAGATGATCATGTTGTAATAGATAATATCGACTTGCACGTCGATGGTACGGCAACCGACAGGAGCCATAGGGTTGTCTTTATAACTAACGTTTGTGCTTGCAGATGCGTTTACTATTTTGCTAGGACGTAGCTTTAGTAGTAATAGCATGAGTAGCACGACAACCCCGATGGCGACACGTTGATGGAGATCATGATGATGGAGATCATGGTGTGACGCCGGTGACAAGAAGATCGTGCCGGTGCTTTGGTGATGGAGATCAAGAAGCACGTGATGATGGCCATATCATGTCACTTATAAATTGCATGTGATGTTAATCCTTTTATGCACCTTATTTTGCTTAGAACGACGGTAGCATTATGAGGTTATCTCTCACTAAAATTTCAAGACGAAATTGTGTTCTCCCCGACTGTGCACCGTTGCTACAGTTCGTCGTTTCGAGACACCACGTGATGATCGGGTGTGATAGACTCAACGTTCACATACAACGGGTGCAAAACAGTTGCGCACGCGGAACACTCGGGTTAAGCTTGACGAGCCTAGCATGTGCAGACATGGCCTCGGAACACATGAGACCGAAAGGTCGAGCATGAATCGTATAGTTGATATGATTAGCATAGAGATGCTTACCACTGAAACTATTCTCGACTCACGTGATGATCGGACTTGAGATAGTGGATTTGGATCATGTACCACTCAAATGACTAGAGAGATGTACTTTTTGAGTGGGAGTTCTTAAGTAATATGATTAATTGAACTAATTGTCATGAACATAGTCTAATGGTCTTTGCGAATTACGATGTAGCTTGCGCTATAGCTCTACTGTTTTATATGTTCCTAGAGAAAATTTAGTTGAAAGTTGATAGTAGCAAACTTTGCAGACTGAGTTTGTAAAACCGAGGATTGTCCTCGTTGCTGCACAGAAGGCTTATGTCCTTAATGCACCACTCGGTGTGCTGCACCTCGAGTGTCGTCTGTGGATGCTGTGAACATCCGACATACACGTTTCTGATGACTACACGATAGTTCAGTACAAAAATACTTAATGGCTTAGAAGCAAGGCGCCGAAAACGTTGTAAAACGTCACGGAACATAAGTGATGTTCTAAAGAGATGAAATTGTGATTTCATGCTTGTGCCCTTGTTAAGAGGTACGAGACCTCCAACAAGATTTTTTGTCCACAAAGTACAGGAGAAAAGGCTCAATCGTTGAGCATGTGCTCAGATTGTCTGAGTACGACAATCGCTTGAATCAAGTGGGAGTTAATCTTCCAGATGAGATAGTGATAGTTCTCCAAAGTCACTGCCACCAAGCTGTGAGAGCTTCGTGATGAACTATAACATATCAAGGATACATACAATGATCCTTGAGCGATTCGCGATGTTTGACACTGCGAAAGTAGAAATCAAGAAGGAGCATCAATAGTTGATGGTTTGTAAAACCACTAAGTTTCAAGAAAGGCAAGGGCTAGAAGGGATACTTCGTGAAACGACAAAACAGTTGCTGCACTAATGAAGAGACCCAAGATTAAACCCAAACCCGAGACTAAGTGCTTCTGTAATGAGGGGAACAATCACTGAGGCGGAGCAACTCAAGATACTTGGTAGATAAGAAGGCTGGCAAAAGTCGAAAGAAGTGTATTTGATATACATGATGTTGATGTGTACTTTACTAGTACTCCTAGTAGCACGAGGTATTGAATACCGGTTCGGTTGCTAAGTGATTAGTGACGCGAAATGAAAGCTACGGCATAAACGGAGACTAGCTAAAGGCGAGGTGACGATACGTGTTGGAAGTGTTTCCAAGATTGATATGATCAAACGTCGCACGCTCCCTCTACCATCGGGATTGGTGTTAAACCTAAATAATTGTTATTTGGTGCTTGCGTTAAGCATGAACATGATTGGATCGTGTTTATTGCAATACGATTATTCATTTAAAGAGAATAATGGTTACTCTATTTTCTTGAATAATCACCTTCAATGGTTTATTGAATCTCGATCGTAGTGTTACACATGTTCATGATATTGGTGCCAAAAGATACGAGTTGATGATGATAGTACCACTTACTTGTGGCACTGCCGCTTGAGTCATGTTAGTATAAATTGCATGAAGAGGCTCCATGCTGATGGATCTTTGTACTCACCTGATTTCGAATCACTAGTGACATGCGAATCATACCACATGAGCAAGGCCTTGTTTTCATTGGGATGAAATAAGATAGTAACTTGTTGGAAGTGATACATTTTGATGTATGCAGTCCAATGGGTGCTGAGGCACGCAGTGGATATCATTATGTTCTTACTTCACTAACGATTTGAGTAGATACAGGAGTATTTACTTAAATGAATCACAAGTCTAAAATGTTGAAAAGTTCAATTCCGTTTCAGAGTGAAGTTCGTCGTAACAAGAGGATAAACTGTCTACGATATGATCATGGAAATGAATATCTGAGTTACGAGTTTTGGTACACAGTTAAGACAATGTGGAAATTGTTTCGCAGTTCATGCCACCTGGAACATCATAGCCACGCACTATTTGGTATGGTGCATACTATGATGTCTCTTATCGAATTACCACTATCGTTTATGGGTTATGCATTAGAGACAACCGCACTCACTTTAAATAGGGCACCGCGTATTTCCGTTGAGATGGCACAGTATAGACTGAGGTTTAGAGAAATCTAAACTGTCGTTTCTTGAAAGTTTGGGGTTTCGACACTTATGTGAAAAAGTTTCAGTCTGATAAGCTCGAACCCAAAGCGGATAAATGCATCTTCATAGGATATCCAAAACAGTTGGGTAGATCTCCTATCTCAGATCCGAAAGCAAAGTGTTTGTTTCTAGAAACGGATCCTTTCTCGAGGAAAGGTTTCTCTCGAAAGAATTGAGTGGGAGGGTAGTAGAACTTCATGAGGTTATTGAACCATCACTTCAACCAGTGTGTAGCAGGGCGCAGGAAGTTGTTCATGTGGCGCCTACACCAATTGAAGTGGAAGCTGATGATGATGATCATTGAGCTTCGAATCAAGTTACTACAAACCTCGTAGGTCGAAAAGGTCGCGTACTGCTGCAGAGTAGTACGGTAACCCTGTCTTGGAGGTTATGTTGTTGAGCAACAGTGAACCTACGAGTTATGGAGAAAGCGATGGTGGGCCCAGATTCCGACAAATGGTTGGAAGCCATGAAATCCGAGAGAGGATCCATGTGTGAAAACAAAGTGTAGACTTTGGTAGAACTACTTGATGGTCATAGGACTATTGAGGAAAAATGGATCTTTAGAAGCAGACAGACGATGATGGTGATAAGACACTATTAAGAAAAGCTCGACTTGTCGCAAAGATGTTTTCGATAAGATCAAACAGTTGACTATGATGAGACTTTCTCACTCGTAGCGATGCTAAAAGTCTGTTAGAATTATGTTAGTTGTTGATGCATTATTTATGAAATATTGCACGTAGGATGTCAAAACATTGTTTTCTCGACGGTTTCCTTGAGCAAACATTGTATGTGATACAACCAGAAGGTTTTGTCGATCCTAAAGATACTAGCAAGTATGCAAGCTCCAGTGATCCTTCAATGGACTGGTGCAAGCATCTCGGAGTTGGAATATACACTTTGATGAGATGATCAAAGATTTTGGGTTTGTACAAGGTTTATGAGAAACTTGTATTTCCAAAGAAGTGAGTGGGAGCACTATAGAATTTCTGATAGGTATATGTGGTTGACATATTGTGGATCAGAAGTAATGTAGAATTTCTGTAAATCATACAAGGTTGTGTGAAAGAAGTTTTCAAAGGAGTACCTGGATTACGCTACTTGAACGTTGAGCATCAAAGATCTATGGAGATAGATCGAAAGCGCTTAATAGAAGTTTCAACAAGATGCATGCCTTGACAAGTTTTTGAAAGAGTTCAAAATAGACCAGCAAAGAAGGAGTTCTTGGTTGCGTTGTGAGGTGTGAATTTGAGTAAGACTCAAAACCCGACCACGGCAGAATAAAGAGAATAGACGAAGGTCGTCTTCTATGCCTTAGCCGTAGAATCTAAAGTATGCCATGGTGTGTACCGCACCTGAAGTGTGCCTTGACTCAAAGTATGTTGAGAGGTACAGAGAGTGATCCATGATTGAATCACTAGCAGCGGTCGAAATTTATCCTTAGTAACTAATGGACTAAGGAATTTTTCTCGATTATGGAGGTGGTTAAAGAGTTTGTCGTAAAGGGTTACGTCAATGCAAGCTTTGACACTAATCCGGATAACTATGAGTAGTGAAACGGATTCGTATAGTAGAGTAGATATTTGGAGCATTTCCGAATAGCACGTAGTAGCAGCATCTATAAGATGACATAAAGATTTGTAAAGAACGCATGAATCTGAAAGTTTCAGAATCGTTGACTAAAACCTCTCTCACGAGCAAGACGTGATCACACCCCATAACTATATGGGTGTTGGATTCGTTGGAATCACATGGTGATGTGAACTAGATTATTGACTCTAGTGCAAGTGCGAGACTGTTGGAAATATGCCCTAGAGGCAATAATAAATTAGTTATTATTATATTTCTTAGTTCATGATAATCGTTTATTATCCATGCTATAATTGTATTGATTGGAAACACAATACTTGTGTGGATACATAGACAAAACACTGTCCCTAGTAAGCCTCTAGTTGACTAGCTCGTTGATCAAAGATGGTCAAGGTTTCCTGGCCATAGGCAAGTGTTGTCACTTGATAACGGGATCACATCATTAGGAGAATCATGTGATGGACTAGACCCAAACTAATAGACGTAGCATGTTGATCGTGTCATTTTGTTGCTACTGTTTTCTGCGTGTCAAGTATTTGTTCCTATGACCATGAGATCATATAACTCACGGACACCGGAGGAATGCTTTGTGTGTATCAAACGTCGCAACGTAACTGGGTGACTATAAAGATGCTCTACAGGTATCTCCGAAGGTGTTCGTTGAGTTAGTATAGATCGAGACTGGGATTTGTCACTCCGTGTGACGGAGAGGTACCTCGGGGCCCACTCGGTAATACAACATCACACACAAGCCTTGCAAGCAATGTAACTTAATGTAAGTTGCGGGATCTTGTATTACGGAACGAGTAAAGAGACTTGCCGGTAAACGAGATTGAAATAGGTATGCGGATACTAACGATCGAATCTCGGGCAAGTAACATACCGAAGGACAAAGGGAATGACATACGGGATTATATGAATCCTTGGCACTGAGGTTCAAACGATAAGATCTTCATAGAATATGTAGGATCCAATATGGGCATCCAGGTCCCGCTATTGGATATTGACCGAGGAGTCTCTCGGGTCATGTCTACATAGTTCTCGAACCCGCAGGGTCTGCACACTTAAGGTTCGACGTTGTTTTATGCGTATTTGAGTTATATGGTTGGTTACCGAATGTTGTTCGGAGTCCCGTATGAGATCACGGACGTCACGAGGGTTTCCGGAATGGTCCGGAAACGAAGATTGATATATAGGATGACCTCATTTGGTTACCGGAAGGTTTTCGTGCATTACCGGAAAAGTTTCGGGCTCATCGGTAGTGTACCGGGAGTGCCGGGAGGGGTGCCGGGGACCATCGGGAGGGGTGTCACGCCCCAAGGGGTCTCATGGGCTATGGGAAGAGATAAACCAGCCCCTACTGGGCTGGAATAAGTTCCCACTAAGGCCCATAAGGTTTGAGAAGGAAAAAACACAAGGTGGAAAGAGTTTCCAAGTGGGAAGGTGGAATCCTACTCCAAGTAGGATTGGAGTAGGACTCCTCCACCTCCAATTTCGGCCAAACCTTTAGGTTTTGAGGCTGCCTCCTCCCCTCCCTTCCACCTATATATACGGAGGTTTTAGGGCTGATTTGAGACGACTTTTCCACGGCAGCCCGACCACATACCTCCACGGTTTTTCCTCTAGATCGCGTTTCTACGGAGCTCGGGCGGAGCCCTGCTGAGACAAGGTCATCACCAACCTCCGGAGCGCCGTCACGCTGCTGGAGAACTATTCTACCTCTCCGTCTCTCTTGCTGGATCAAGAAGGCCGAGATCATCGTCGAGCTGTACGTGTGCTGAACGCGGAGGTGCCGTCCGTTCGGTACTAGATCGTGGGACTGATCGCGGGATTGTTCGCGGGGCGGATCGAGGGACGTGAGGACGTTCCACTACATCAACCGCGTTCACTAACACTTCTGCTGTACGATCTACAAGGGTACGTACACTCATCCCCTCTCGTAGATGGACATCACCATGATAGGTCTTCGTGCGCGTAGGAAATTTTTGTTTCCCATGCGACGTTCACCAATAGAGAAACATTTTGTTTGAACCAAAACAGAAACTTTTAAATTCGCCTCAACTAAAAGGAAAGAAAGGAGTTTGAAAACATGGTGCGACACGAGGGGGTGGCTGCAAAAATGACTAGGGGAAACCCTAGTGAAGTGAGAGGGCTCTCTCTAGGGGGGCTACTTATATAGGGTTGGTCTCTGGTGGGGTGGACCTCGTCCGTCCGATCGCGATCCGATGACCACGAACAGAGGAAGTGTCAAGGTGGAACTAGTGGGCTGTGTAGAGCGGTTATCCGGAGACGAGAGGGAAAATGGGCGGCGCGACACGAATTTAAAAACACCGACAGACGTCCCACGAATAACCAGAGAAGGTGCCGCTACGGTCGACCGTTCGGGTACCAGACGAACTCCTATCGCGACGAAATTCAACAGGTGGCCTAGCTATATCTAATCACGACCGCATGCCAAGTTTCACCTCGATCAGAGAAAGTTTTAAACGCACTTTTAAAACAGGGTTTCGACGATGCCGCAGGCGCGTGCGTGAGCGGTCGGGCTCAGAACGGACAACGACGAGAACCGGCAACTAACAACGGATGCAAGTTTTGAAAACGGGCGGCAACGGAGATGCCGATGCAATGCAGATGATGCGAATGATGCAGTGATGACGCCACAAAAGAAAATAGACACACGACGAAAACGAAAGAGAGGGGAATCTTCTGGAACATCGGCATCGGGCTGTCACATTCACCCTCGGGGCTGAGGGTATGTACCAGTAGCTATGTGTTCAATCTCTCTCTCGTGTTCTTGATATGTAATGATCTTGATGTATCATGAGCTTTGTTAATATAATTGGATCATATGGTGTTCTTCCCTTGCTATGTTGTTGTGATGAATTGAATCTTTCCCTTTGAGATATCGTTATGTTGGATCGAATATTGGATTTGAGAACACTTGATGTATGTCTTGCATGTGGATACCCATGGTGATAATGGGGTATTATATTGATTCACTTGATATATGTTATGGCATCAACTTGCGGATCCCATTGATCTTGGATATCTATGCATAGGGGTTGATTGCATGTTTTCGTACCATGTTCTCTAGTAGAAATCTTGGGGTACTCTTTGAAGTTCTTTGTGTTGGGTTGAATATGATGAATCTGAAATTGTTTGATGCATGTCGTATAATTAAACCACGGATACTTGAGGTGACATTGGAGTATCTAGGTGACATTAGGGTTGATTGATATGTATCATAGGTGCTACTCCAGTACAAACTCTAGGGCTGTTTGTGACACTTATAGGAACAACCCAATAGATTGATTAGAAAGGATAACTTTGAGGTGGTTCGCTACCTACAACAGCTTCTTATTATGTTCTCTACTAATAGGACTAGAAGAATCAACTTCTGTACCGTCTGCCCTAGCAAACGACAAAAGGACCAGGTCACGGACGACAAAGATCTTTGCCGTGTGCCGGCTGACGGCCCCACTTTCGGCACTAAAGTTCACGGTAATGAAATTCTTTGCCGTCTACAAGGGCGCAGTGGATGACAAAGATCTTTGTCGTCGGTATTCCTAGACAAGAAGACGCCAAAGGGGCTACATCGCAAAGCATAGTTGTCAACCGTGTTAGGTGGCTAACGATAGCCTTTGCCATCTGCCAGCTCATGGCAAAGAACCTCTGCCTTTGCCTTCTGCCAGCTGAAGTGACCTTTGCCACCTCTCAGCCCTGGCCTTTGCCGTCTGCTAGCCCTGATCTTTGCCATCTGCCAGCTAATGAGAAAGTGACCAAATGGGTGAGACCTGGTGCTCTAAGGTCGCACACGTAGCTGCCACGTGGCACCTTTGCCCTCAGCTGGCAGATGGCAAAGGCCTTTGTCGTCGGCTGGCAGACAACAAAGTGCCTACATTACCCTTTTTAAGAAGAAAGAAAGAAGAAACTCATCTTTCTTTTCTTCTTCTAACTTTTTATCCTTTTCCTTCTCATTCTTCTTCTTTTATTCTTTCTTTTTCTTCTCTTTCTTCTTCTATTCTTTCTTTTTCTCATCTTCCTTGTTTTCTTCTTCTCATTCCTTGTTTGTGCCATTTTTGTCTAAATTAGGTAATTATGCCGTTTTAGAGCTAACTAAGCTTATTATGTCATTTTGGAGGAAAATAAACTAAGTATATGACATTTATAAGCTAACCAAGGTTATTATGCCATTTTTACCTAACTAAGCTAATTATGTCATAAATACACTAAATATGCTAATTATGTCATTTTGGCTAACTAGCATGTACGAAGCTAATTATGCATTTCTTAAGCAAAACAATAGAGAAAACTTACCACCATATTCATCACGGATATGAAGCATCGAGGTTCCTCGAGGCGCTTTCACGTGAAGAAGGGGTGTGCGATGCGGCTTGGGAGTTATGTTGCACCAAAGATCATTTGCAGTGTCTTGTTAGCATGATGACACTCAAATGTTATGACTAGTAACTAATGAACTTTCAAATGAAACTCACCGTTCCCGGTGTAGTAATGACTCGCATCGGTGGAGGGGTCTGACCGGTTTTCTCGCACACACACTGCACATTTGGTTTTGACAAGTGAGTCATATTAGTTAGTAATGAAACGAACATTATATGCATGATTTGGCTAATATGAAGAAGAAACTTACCACGAGGAGCTCGTACATGGCCCGGTTAGCCGCCTAATTCCGTGTCGTATCCTCCTCCAACAACCGAGTTATCTTCTCCTCCACAACCACCCGGTCCCTCTCCAGTAGAAGCGCCTGGGTTGTCGCTCTCTCTTGTCACGCCCAAGATGCGACCCTATCCTCAATTTGGCATGAAGGCCTCGTCAGGGATAGAAGCGCATCTCGTCGTGTCGCAAGAATGGATATCGTTACAGGTACATGTACTGAAAAGAAGAGATATATTTAGAATTGGCTTACACTCGCCACAAGCTACATCAGAGTCACATCAGTACATTACATAAACATCAAGAGTAAGAGCAGGGTCCGACTACGGACGAAAAACAAACGAGGAAAATAAGAACGACGTCCATCCTTGCTATCCCAGGCTGCCGGCCTGGAACCCATCCTAGATCGATGAAGAAGAAGAAGAAGAAGCAACTCCAAATGAACAATCAACGCGCTTGCGTCAAGTAAACTTTACCTGTACCTACAACTGGTGTTGTAGTAATCTGTGAGCCACAGGGGACTCAGCAATCTCATTTCCATACGTATCAAGACTAGCAAAGCTTAATGGGTGAGGCATGGTTACGTGGTGAGGTTGCAGCAGCTACTAAGCATATATTTGGTGGCTAAACTTACGAGTACAAGAAGTAAGAGGGGGAAGATCTACGCATAACGGACGTGAACTACTGATGATCAAATGAATGATCCTGAACACCTACCTACGTCAGACATAACCCCACCGTGTCCTCGGTCGGAGAAGGAACTCACGAAAGAGACAGTCACGGTTATGCACACAGTTGGCAAGTTTTAATTAAATTAACTTCAAGTTATCTAGAACCAGTGTTAAACAAAGTTTCCACGTTGCCACATAACCGCGGGCATGGTTTTCCGAAAGATTTAACCCTGCAGGGGTGCTCCAACTAGTCCATCACAAATTACCACAAGCCGCATACAAATCCTCAATCACGAAGCTCGCGATCTCGTCGGATTCCCTAGTGGAAGACCTCAACTCTGAGATTACCCAAAGCATCACCGGAATCCCGATGCACAAGATATCTCATCAAAGGTAAAACTAATCCAGCAAGGCCGCCCGGCGTGTCGACGATCCCGATAGGAGCCGCGTATCTCGTTCTCGGGACACGATGGATGGAACTAGCTACGGGTGCCAAACCTCGAGTTTCCCCGTGGTGGCCCCATAGGCAGAACGTTTGGGACCAACACCATCAGCACTGGCCCCCCTGTTTATGTAAAATTACTCCTCGGGTTCATGATGCCCTATGCATTTCAGTGTTAACAAATTATAATGTTGAGCAAATTTAGAACCAATGTTGGGCCTTGCCAGACCAGCTTTAATCTAAAACGAATTATCAAGGGGGTCCCCATAACAACCCCGATCGTGTTAGGAGCGCTCATTTATGGAAGATAACACCGGGTTATCAAGTATATAGGTGCATTAAATTAAATAGCATTCCACCTTTTACCAAGTATATAGGTGCATTAAATTAAATAGCATTTAATATGGTGATATGACAAGGAACCCATGTTATCACATGGAAGCAACTGCACCTGCAACTAGCAATGCTAACAACATGGTTAAGCAAGCGGTAATATAGCCAATCAGTGGTTTGCTAGGTCGAACAGGTTGAAGGTTATCATGGCATGATTGAGAGGCTGATATTTAACATGTGGTAGGCAACGAGACATAAACGATAGAAGCGATAAAACTAGCATGGCAATGATAGTAATGGTATCTGGGGAAATGGTCATCTTGCCTGAGACCCCGCTTGGAAGAAGAACAACTCGGTGGAGTCGGCAAACCATCGTAGTCGAACGGGTCCTCACATTCCGACACGCTTGCGGAACTCTATCGAGACGGGCAAACCGGAAACAAACATCAACACAAATATTCACCACGGCAAATGCACAACATGATGCACCACTTAATATGATGCATGACCAGTTCAATGATGCAAGGGATGGCATGGCAATTCACCTCACGCAAACTCTACACACTAAGTGAAGCTCGATATGCAACGAGTTGCATATCGACGAAACTCCACGATTAATTATTTAGTTCACTCCCGATTATTTACACCGCAATATTTAATTGTTGTTAACATGGCAAGGGTGAAGCGACGATCCTACGTGGCATCCTAGACGGTTACACGCGAAACAAGGATCGGAGCTACGGCACAAGAGACATGCAACACAAGAATATATATGCCATGAATGCTTTATGCCTGCAAGTTACAACATCACGGCAAGAAGAGAAAGAAGCAGGTGTCGCCACGGCGAGCGAAAGGGAAACTATGGCGGCAGGACGGAAACGATGCCACGACAACGTTCCTATCCCGATAACTCGTCGATATATCGTGCCAACGTATAGGAAGCGCGCGCGGGAACGGTAAATAAGATGGGGTGATCCCGGTTACCGGGTTCCCATGTGTCGAGGCTCTACGGAAAGAAGACAACGTGCAACGGGTTAATATACTGCACAAACATACATTCATCTCATACAACATGCAATCGGTTCATGACACGTCTCATCGTTATACCTTCGACGCGTGCGTATCGGAGGGGATCGGGTCGGAGCGGACGTTGTGGAAGTAGTTGTCGTCGTGGTCGTCGTGGAAGTCGTCGTACACGGTCTCGTTCTCTTGCGTCAGTAGACGATCTTCAGCGTCGGTAGTCGCACACGGGTCTCATCGATGGTAGTCTTACTCGGCGTCGTGGTACAGGGTCTTTGCGTCGGTAGCCGAACACGTCTTCCGAAGATGGTCGGGGTCGTCGTTGACGTAGTTGAACACGGCGATCTTGTCGAAGACCCACAACGGCAGGGATGGTGCTCGTGGTCTTAGGCGATGTAACCATCGACAGCAAACGCAACGCGACGCAAGCAGCAAGGCGGCAGCAAAGCAACAACTACAGCAGCAACAACTAAGGCAATCTAGCAGCAGCTACAACAACTAGCCTAGCATGCAACTAACAGCAAGGCAAGCTAGCCACCACACCAGGCATCTACTAGCAAAGCCAGCAAGCATCAGCACACAGCAAACTAGCAACTAGAGGCACCAACTAGCTATAGTAGCTATCTAGCAACAGCACTAGGTACGGCCAGCAACAGCAAACGCAGCAGCGGCATGCAGGCAAACAGCAAGCATCCGGCCGCGGGAATAGCAACAACAAGCGGCTGAGCTAGCTGCTAACAGCGACAGCAGCACAACACATCGCAACAGCACACGATAACAGGAGCAGCATGCGGTAAGCATAGCAACAGCTACAGCAACCAGCATAACGGTGAGCTCGGCACACGGCGAGCGCGGCGGCGCGGTCGTCGAGGGGAGCACGGCGGCGCTGGGAGGAGGACCTCCGGTGGCAGGGGAGAGGCACGGGGCGGCTCGGCGCTCGGCCTCTGGAGCAGAGCTCCTGCAGCAGTAACAGCACAGCAACAACCTGACAGCGAGCAGCAGCTACAAGGCGAGCACGGGCACAGCAGGGCGGCGTACCGCGAGAAGCGCGGGGAATGGCGGCTCGCGAGGCAGCGCGACGAGCAGCTCAGGCAACACCAGCGTCTCGGCAAGCCGGCGCGGGCAGGGGCGAGGGCCGAGGGACACCGGCTGCACGACCATGGTGGCGCAGGCGAGCTCGCGAGGCGCACGGGGAGACGGCCACGCAGAGGAGGCGGCCGGCGGGGCGACCGGTTGCTGGCGCGGGAGGAAGCAGGGGTGTTGCCATGGCGCGGTTGCGTAGGGATGGGGCTGCCGGAGGTGGCTACTGGGGAACGGCGGGGTCACGGTCGACGGGGAGGCCATGGCGGCGGCTGCGCGGCCAAGGCGAGGGGGAGGCCGAGGGCATGGCGGTGGCGCATCTGAGGAGGCGAGCACGGCAGGGAAGAGGCGCGCGCGGGGGGGGGGGGGGGGACGGCGACGAGGCGGCTGCGCGGGGCGGCGAGCTGGAGGCGGCGGCGCATCTCGAGGCCGAGGGGAATGGGGAAGAGGGAGACGAGGGAGGAGGCGCTGGGGGAGTGCCTGCGCTAGGTTAGGGGAGGAGCCGGCTGGGCCTGGGCCGACTCGGCAGGCTTGCTCCCCCTATAGTTTTTTTTAAACTACGTTTTTTATTCCTTTTTAAAGAAAAACAGAAACTCACAAAGAAAAGGTTTTAACAGAAAAAAATTAAAATAAAGAAAATACCTTTTTAAACTACTTTAAAACATACCCCTCTATAAGAAATAGTTTTGGGCATTTTAAAACAAATAAAAATGAAACCCTTTTAAGAAATAAAATAAAACCCTTTTGAAGAATTAAAATTAAAATCCGTTTACAAAAGAATAAAAATCAAACTCCTTTTGACAGGAGAACAAAATACCATCTCTTTTATTTAAAGATTAAAATAAAGCTCTTTAAAGGGGAAATGAAAATGAGACTGTTTTAGAAAATAAACAAAGGGAAAAAAAGGAAACCCAAGGGGTTGTCCCCACATTTAATAAAAGGAGTTTTAAAAGAAGATGATTTTTTTAAAAGGGGTTAAAACGGAAACTTTTACACAACCCCAAAACAAATAAAAGAGAAGAGAGGAGGGGAGTGGTTCGCGGTGCAACAGGGTTTAGCGGTGGCTCTCGCGCACCCTCTCTCAACGGTCCAATAAAACAACGCCACTCACAAGGCACTAACACCCAACTACACGGCAACAAGCAACACCGACAAAACACAGTTGACATGATGCCATGCAAGATGTGATGATGCAAACTACATGACGATGCAACGAATAAATCTAATCACACTACGAAAACGGAAGTAAAGGGGAATCTTCTGGAGCGTCGGTCTCGGGCTGTCACACACTCTCTCTCTCTCCCTCTCTCTCTCTCTCTCTCTCTCTCTCTCTCTCTCTCTCTCTGAAGAGCACCCTGCAACACCACTCCTCATTAGAATTGTAATCATCGATGGCCACACACACAATGTAATGGAGGAAAGTTATCTTAGTCCATATAACTAACCTCGATGGTGAGATCGACTGGTCGTGGACGAGTCCTTATCTTAGGAGAGGAGCTCGTTTGGCGCGCCTTGATCTCCGAGAGAGTGACATGACAACGTATCAACCCATCTCCAATGGATATCGAGCCATGGGGCCTCCCGCCACCAGCTATCATCACCAGCTCTGGATCCAAAGGTTGTTGGCTCAGGTTAAAGTCCTCCCCTTTCCTCGCCTTCCCCTCCTCATTGTACCTCATGAGCTTGTGGTGGGAGGAGATGTTGGTGAACTTCTGTATATGATCGAGGTCAGACTCAGAGAATGCCTTGGCCTTCTTGTACGAGGCTGTATGGGCCATGGCATAGAGGTCGTACACCTCTGGCACCTCCCTGTTATTGTGATGCGCCTAAAAGAAAGTAACAAAGTATTAGTAAAGGGCTCAAGCTAGCATGAAGAATGAATTGCATGAATCATGAAGCAAACCACATACCCAGTTCCACCGAACTGAACTAAGTTGGCATTGCCTTGATGGTGTGGCACACCAACCATTTGGGCACACCGGTCCATCGAATTGTCGTGGCCGGCTCGCCATTGTCCTGTGCACCACTCTTCCACCAACGCCTCCCAAGAATCCATGTTATCTGCACACCATCTCGAGGGAACCTAAGTTAGTAAAGAGAAATTTGAGCGTTATGCCTAAGAATCAAATCAAGGAAACTAAGTACAAGGCCTTAAGAATAGGCAATTACCTTCAAGTACTATTCCTTCTTCAGAAACTTTTTGTGGCACGATGACTTGTCCTTCTTAATACCACATGTGGCGTAGTAGTCTCGAACAGCTTGCGGTGGAGCCTTGATACGTCTCCAACGTATCTATAATTTTTGATGGTTTCATGCTATTATCTTGTCAATCTTTGGATGTTTTGTATGCCTTTTATATCTTTTTTGGGACTAACTTATTAACTCAGTGCCAAGTGCCAATTCCTGTTTTTTCTGTGTTTTTGACCCTTTTCAGAGGAGGATTTTAAACGGAGTCCAAACGGAATAAAACTTCTGAAAAGATTTTTTCCGGAACAGAAGATACGCAGAAAGCTTGGGAACCAAGGCAGGGAGTCCCGGGGGAGGCCACAAGCCCCCATGGAGCGGCCAGGGGGCCGCGCCTCCCAGGCTTGTGGGCTCCCTGGGCCGCCCCTTCCCTAGCTCCTTCGCCTATAAATTCCCTAAAATCCCTAAAAAAATCAGGAGATCCACGAAAATACTTTTCCGCCGCCGCAAGCTTCTGTCTCCGCAAGATCCCATCTGGGGCACGTTCTCGTGCCCTGCCGGAGGGGGGGATTCGGATACGGAGGGCTTCTTCATCAACATCATGACCTCTCCGATGATGCGTGAGTAGTTCACCATAGACCTACGGGTCCATAGCTAGTAGCTAGATGGCTTCTTCTCTCTCTTGGATCTTCAATACAAAGTTCTCCATGATCTTCATGGAGATCTATCCGATGTAATCTTCTTTTGCGGTGTGTTTGTCGAGATCCGATGAATTGTGGATTTATGATCAGATTATCTATGAATCTTATTTGAGTTTCTTCTGATCTCTCTTATGCATGATTTCATATCCTTGTAATTCTCTTCGAGTTTGTGGGTTTTGTTTGGCCAACTTGATCTATGATTCTTGCAATGGGAGAAGTGCTTGGTTTTGGGTTCATACCGTGCGGTGACCTCACCCAGTGATAGAAGGGGTAGCGAGGCACGCATCGTGTTGTTGCCATCAAGGGTAAAAAGATGGGGCTTTCATCATTGGTTTGAGTTTATCCCTCTACATCATGTCATCTTGCTTAAGGCGTTACTCTGTTCGTCATGAACTCAATACACTAGATGCATGCTGGATAGCGGTCGATGTGTGTAGTAATAGTAGTAGATGCAGAAAGTATCGGTCTACTTGTCTCGGACGTGATGCCTATATGTATGATCATTGCCTTAGATATCGTGATGACTTTGCGCGGTTCTATCAATTGCTCGACAGTAATTTGTTCACCCACCGTAATATTTGCTATTTTGAGAGAAGCCTCTAGTGAACACTATGGCCCCCGGGTCTACTTCACACCATATTTTCAGCCTTACTCTTTTACTTCGTTGCACTTTCCGCCTTGTGATCTCACTTTGCAATCAATCTTGAAGGGATTGACAACCCCTTTATAGCGTTGGGTGCAAGCTCTTTTGTGTTTGCGCAGGTACTCTGGACTTGACGAGATTCTCCTACTGGATTGATACCTTGGTTCTCAAACTGAGGGAAATACTTACTGCTCCTGTGCTACATCACCCTTTCCTCTTCAAGGGAAAAACCAACGCAAGCCAAGTCTCCATCAACGTGCCAATTTCTGGCGCTGTTGTTTGAGAATTCGTGCTAGACATGAATGGCTTAAAAGGGTGTGTTCTCGTGATAAGAATCACGAAGATCTTAAAGTGCTTGGTGTGAATTCCATTGAATCTTTGTTTTCTTGTGTCAAACCTAATGATGATGGGGCTGGATATGAATCCACTTTGGTTGAAAAACACCCCAATGATTCTGAGTCCGTCTATCTTGATGCTAAAAGCATTGAAAGTGGAGTTTAAGATATTAAAACTTTGAGTAGTAATGAAATTATTACTTTGGATTTCAAGGAATTCAATTATGATAGTTGCTCCTTGATTGAATGCATTTCCTTTATGCAATCCATGCTAAACTCTCCACACGCTTATAGCCAAAACAAGGCCTTTACCGATCATATCATCGAAGCTATGATAAAATCTCTTGAAGAGAAACTTTAAGTGGAAGTTTCTATCCCTAGAAAGCTTCATGATGAGTGGGAACCTACTATCAAAATCAAAATAAAAAACTACGAATGCAATGCTTTGTGTGATTTGGGTGCTAGTGTTTCCGCGATTCCAAAGTCTTTATGTGATGTTCTGGGTTTTAATGAGATTGAGGAGTGTTCTCTTAATTTGCATCTTGCAGATTCTACTGTCAAGAAACCCATGGGAAGGATCGATGATGTTCTTATTATTGCAAATAGGAACTATGTACCCGTGGATTTCATTGTGCTTGACATTGATTGCAATCCTACATGCCCTATCATTCTTGGTAGACCTTTCCTAAGGAGTATCGGTGCTATCATCGATATGAAGGAAGGGAATATTAGATTTCAGTTTCCTTTGAAGAAGGGCATGGAGCATTTTCCTAGAAAGAAAATAAGATTGCCTTATGAATCTATGATGAGGGCTACTTATGGTTTGAGCACCAAAGACGACGATACGTGATTCTATCGCCTTATGCCTAGCTAAGGGCGTTAAACAATAGCGCTTGCTGGGAGGCAACCCAATGAATTTATCTTTTTCTTTCTGTTTTGTTGCGTCCAAGCCATCATAATTCTGTTTTGATAGTGTCTTTTTTTTGTTTTTTGGTGTTTGAGCCAAGCAAAACCTTTATGACTAGTTTTGGTGATGGTTGTTTGATCCTGCTGGAAAAAGACAGAAACTTTTCGCTCACGAGATTATTTTTCATTTTTATTAAGAAAGAGATTTTGAGTTGATTCTTTTTGCTTCTGGTTGATATGCCTTTTTCCCACGCAGTCGTAATTGTTCAGAAGTTTTGAGGTACCAGAAGTATACGAAGTATACAGATTGCTACAGACTGGTCTGGTTTTGACAGATTCTGTTTTTCATTGAGTTGGTTGCTTGTTTTGATGAAACTATGGATAGTATCGGGGGTACTAGCCATGGAAAAGTGAGAATACAAATCTAACACCAATATAAATAGAATTCAAGTTTGCTATAGTACCTAAAGAGGTGATAGTTTGTTTTCTTGTGCTAATGATATCACGAGTTTCTGTTTAAGTTTTGTGTTGTGAAGTTTTCAAGTTTTGGGTGATGTTCTCATGGACAAAGGGATAAAGAGTGGAAAGACTTCAAGCTTGGGGATGCCCAATGCATCCCAAGACAAATTCAAGGACACCAAATAGCCTAAGCTTGGGGATGCCCCGGGAAGGCATCCCCTCTTTCGTCTTCAATCCATCGGTAACATTACTTGGAGCTATATTTTTATTCACCACATGATATGTGTTTTGCTTGGAGCGTCTTGTATCGTGGGAGTCTTTTCTTTTTGTTATGTCACAATCATCCTTGCTGCACACCTTTTGAGAGAGACATGCACTCATCGTGAATTTGCTAGAATGCTCATCGTGCTTCACTTATATCTTTTGAGCTAGACAATTTGGCTCTATGTGCTTCACTTAGATCTTTTAGAGCACGGCGGTGCGTAACTTGGTAGTTGGTTTGTGCTATTGAAGTAGTCCCAAAGGTGATAGGTGCCCAAAGAGGAAACAAAAACCTCATCTCCATGTGCATTGAGTAGAAAGAGAAGTTTGATTCCTCTCAAGTAGTTTTGAAGACGTGGATTTGGTAATATTAAGAGTTATGTTAGTAGGGTGTTGTGAATCTAGAAATACTTGTGTTGAAGTTAGTGATTCCCGTAACATGCACGTATGGTGAACCTCTATGTTAGGAAGTCGAAGCATAATGGATCTATTGATTGTCATCCTTTGTGTTGCGGTCGGGATCGCGCGATGGTTTACACCTACCAACCCTTCCCCTAGGAGTATGCGTTTAGCACTTTGTTTCGATTACTAATAAAAACTTTCGCAATAAGTATGTGAGTTCTTCATGACTAATGTGAGTCCATGGTATAGATGCACTTTCACCTTCCACCATTGCTAGCCTCTCTAGTACCGCGCAATTTTCGTCGGTGCACAAACCCACCATATGCCTTCCTCAAAACAGCCACCATACCTACCTACTATGGCATTTTCATAGCCATTCCGAGATATATTGCCATGAAACTCCCACCATTCCATCTCATGACTTGTGTCGTTACTCTCATATTGCCATTGCATGATCTTAAGATAGCTAGCGAGATGTTTCAATGTCATACGCCAAGCTAGATCATTGCACAACCCGGTACACTACCGGAGGCATATCCTATATAGTCATCATCGTTCTGAGCTTTGAGCTATGAGTAAATAAAAGTGTGATGATCACCATTATTAGAGCATTGTCACATGTGAGTAAATATAAAAAAAGAGCCCAAAGGGCCCAAATAAAAAAGAGAGGCCAAAGAGCCCAAATAAAAAAAGAGAGAAGGGACAATGCTGCTATCTTTTTCCACACTTATGCTTCATAATAGCACCATGTTCTTCATGATTGAGAGCTTCTTGCTTTGTCACCACCATATACTAGTGGGAATATTTATTATATAACTTGTCTTGTATATTCCAAGGATGTGCTTCCTCAAATTGCCCTAGGTCTTCGTGAGCAAGCAAGTTGGATGCACACCCACTAGTTCTCCTTTTGAGCTTTCACATACTTATAGCTCTCGTGCATCCTTTGTATGGCAATCCCTACTCATTCACATTGATATCTATTAATGGGCATCTCCATAGCTCTTTGATACGCCGAGTCAATGTGACCATCTCCTCCTTTTTGTCTCACAACCACCACCACACTCTATTCCACCTATAGTGCTATATCCATGGCTCACGCTCATGTATTGCGTGATAGTTGAAAAAGGTTTGAGAAAGTAAGAGTGTCGGTGAATACTCATAACATATGCCATAGGTAGGCTAAAGTCGGTGAGAACCGAAGGGACAAAGGAGGGCGCTGGGAACGAGGTTGGTACAAGCATGGAACGCACGATGTACCCAGGTTCAGAGCTCTCCGTAGAGATAAGACCCCTAGTCCTGCCGGAGTGTTTGATGTATATAAATGGATTACAATTTCGCTCCTCGAGCTGTATTGGGAGGAGGAAGAGGGGAGCTGTCGGCTCATCTCTGGCTCTCTCTATGTGGTTGGAGAGTGTGAAGCGTTGATCAACCGACCCCCTGCATGGGGGGTGACCGGGGGGTTTTATAGACGAACCCACCGGCCTACAATATGGATAAAGGGTACAAGAGTGGGACCCAGTTGGCAGCCACGCTGGCTGGCCAAGGGCCTACGAGAGTCTTGTCATGTCGCTTGAGGGGCCCGCCGGCTGCATGGTCTCGATTAGCAGTGGGACCCGCCGGCTGGCCAATGAAGCTTTCACGTAAGGTTGACGCCGAGCACGCGCTGTATGTCGAGCGTCGTCCAGCGAGATTCGTCATGGGCAGGTAGTACGACCGCCTCCACTGTTCCCCACGCCGAGTGCAGTAATGGAGTGGGAGTGCGACGGTCCGACACTATGCTAGGTGCTGGATCAGAGCCGGGGTAGGTCAGCGGCGTGGCCGCCGACGCTCGTACCTGCCGGACGCCCCGATCTAGTACCTTTGCTGATGCGTAGCTACCTTTAATCGTAAGGTCTCATCCTGACCTACGATCTGATGTGACTGTGATCCCCGGACGGCTAGCCAGCTTGACCAGCCGCCTTGGGCGCGGCCGGCTCGTTCCTAGCCGGATGGCTGGACCAGGCCAGCCTAGAAGAGGTAACCGCCTTGACTCTAGCCCGCAGGGGTTGCCTGGCCGGCCAGAGAGATGGCCGCCTCGTCCTCTAGCCGGTAGGCGCGGCCTAGCCGGCCAGAAGACTTGGGCCTTAGGAAACTGTACTTGTTCATGTCCTTTGAGCCGGAAATGGAGGAGCAGGCTCGATGAGCCTACCCCGGGGTTATCCCCCCAACAGTAGCCCCCGAAGCTGGAGAGGCCTGCCGCCTGCGGGCGGGCGGCCTCGCCGGCTTGATGATTTGTCTTGGTATTTTTTCTGCCATTCGTGACGAGGAGCGCCGGCTCCGAAACCGGTTGGCTTCGAAACGACGCCTCAGCTTCACCGTAGGTCGCCCACAGAGCTCCACGTGCCAGGCCCCGCCTGACGTAATGATGGTGATTACTAGTGACGGGACCGGGCTGGGCCCTGGGTCCCGCCATGACGCCCCCTCGGCCTCCGCGCGAGAGATCCTCTGCGGATTTACTCCACGACGGTTGGGCTTAGGGAAGCGTTACCGCCCGTAATACACGAGGTTAGTGGGGGTCCCGTGTGCACCGGATCCCCTCCCCACGACTCTTCGTGGGGGTTTAAATGGGATGCGGGGGTTCCGAGGAGGCCATTCACCCCCCTTCTCGCCCCGCATCCACGCTCTCTTCCTCCCTGTGCCTAGAGAGAAAGAGCTCGTCTTCTTCGTCTTCCTCGTCTTTGGCACCGCAAAGCCGCCAACCCCTTCGAATTTCAGCCGCCTGCAGCCATGGCCGACGGCTCCTCCCTGAAAAGGTCCTCGTCGCAGAAGGCATCATCGCAGGGAGCCTGGCTTGGCAGTGAGGTCGGCGAAGAGCACATCGAGGCGCTCCATCATCACCGGCTGCTGCCCCCAGCCTCCCAAGTGCTGGTGCGACTTCCTGGCACCGAGACCACTCCCACACCTGCCTTGGGAGAGGTCGTGGTCTTCACCGAGCATTTCTACTGGGGCTTCGGGCTTCCGGCCAACGCCTTCTTCTCCGAGTGGCTTCGCGTCTTTGGCCTACAGCCGCATCACGTGGCGCCGAACGCCATACTGCAGCTGTCGGCCTTCGTGATCCTGTGCGAGGGCTTTGTGGGGATCGAGCCCCGCGTCGATCTGTGGCGTGGCTTGTTCTTCTTCAAGCAGCAATCCATCGCAATGGATAAGTCCAAGGTGGAGAAGCTCAAGGGACCACGCCCGATGACGCCGTGCGGAGCCGCGCTGGTGCATCACCGCTCGAAGTCGGGCTTCCCCCAGATGCCACTGCAGGAATCCAGCAAGCAGTGGCAGAAGGGCTTCTTCTACGTGAAGAACGCCGACCCCGCCCAGGACATCCTCAACATGCCCCCGTTCAATATCGACCCGCCGACGAGGTTGAACTGGGCGGCGAAGACCCCCAAGCCGATTCCTGAGGTGGCGCTGATCTGTGCCCAGCTCGAGATCTTGGAGAAGAGCGGCCTCCTTGGCCGCGAACTGCTCACCACTATGGTGACCCGTCGGATCCTGCTGTTGCAGAGGCGGCCGCATCTGATCTGTAAGATGAGCGATCGGCATGATCCCTGCCGGCTGTCCACCAAGAGGTTCACCCCTGGCGTGGTAGCGCAAAGGGTGAACCTGATCTCCACTGCCCACATGGACGACGATGGGGAATGGACGTGGGGGATGACCCCCTTCAACAGATCCCGTCCGCCTCCAATGGTAAGTGGTCTCTTTGTTCTTCGTTGTTTGTCTTACAACCGGTCGTGTTGCTGAGCCGGCGATTGAATCCCTTTTCGCAGCTGTTCGAGAGTCTACAGGGATCCCTCCGTCCGCCCGCTCCCGACGTGGATATGTCCGACACCTCGGAGATTGAGGACGAGGGCGTGATTGAATCCCGACCGGACTCCTCTGCAGGCTCGGAGAACCCACTGGAGTCGGAAGGGACAGAGCCGTCTAGTGAGTACCCACAGCCCTCGTCGTAGATTGGACGGATGACGACGAGACTCCCTCATTCTTTTCTGGTGCAGCCTTTGAGGAGGACTCTGACGGGGTGGAGGAGGTCACCAACCCGCCATTGACGCGCGGCCGGCGTCAAAGGGCAAGGGTGCCACAGCATCCCGGCCAGCTCCTAAGCGGCCGGCGCCGGGTCCTCCAACCGGAACGCGAGCAGGCGGCGCCAAGAAGCACCGTGGTGCTGGCCGGAGGCAGGTGCCTATGGTAGCGGGGTATGATTTCTTCCCCCTTTTCTTCGTTTATTTTGTGAGAAGCTTTGTTCCTTAAGAACTTTGCTTGACAGGGAGGCGGAGGATGTGGAGGAGGACACCGCCTCCGCAGCCGAGCGGGCTGGCTGGGCAGCAGCCGATACTGCCCAGAGGGAGCTTGAGACGTAGTCCAAGTGCCGGTGGGACGTGGCCGCGGGGAAGACGACCGTGGTCCAGTCTCGCCCCAGCCGGGTCGAGAAGCCGGCGGAGAAGCGTGCGAAGGCTAGACATGACCCCTCCGCGCATGCTCGCGCGGAGGAGCCAGCTAGCGAAGCGGCTTCAAGGGATGCCCCGAGGGCTGAGGGGGCCCAACCCTCAAAGCCAGATGCCTTGGCGCCGGTGGATCTGGAGACTATCCCTGACTCCCCCAGTGCCGAGGCGACGCCCAACGTGCCGGAGCTGATCCTGGACGCGCCAGACGCGGCCCCTGATGCGCCAGGGGCGGCCATGGATGCGCTAAATGCGGCCCATCTTCCTCTCGTTGAGGAGGCAGCGCCGGCCGGGATGATGGCAGAGCCGGCCGCCGAGCCGGCACTTGGAGCCGGCGCCATCGTCGTTCCCCACCACGGACCAGTCGCGCTGGGAGCTGGAGGCCGGGTCGGGAGCCGGCCCATGAAGACATGGCACGCGGCCAACCTGGCGCGCGCGCGACTGCCCGTCGGCACCGCGCTCATTGGCGTCCCGGAACTGGTGTCGTTGTTTACCAGCGGCCGATCCAAGGTGGAGCAGTCGGCCCGCGTGGTGTGCGGCGACATGGAGCGCCTGGAGTCCCGTACCAAGGTAGGTTCCTCCTCTTGGGTTTTGAATTACTTCTTTTTTGCGTCAGTGGGGGCGCGACAGCGCACCCACTGGGTGTAGCTCCCGAGAGTCGGGCCGGCCGACTGTCGGCCGTTCCGAATCTCTTAGGATTCTTTTCCTTGCTTTGCTTCTTTAGTAGGGGCGCGCTAGCGCACCCACTGGGTGTAGCCCCCGAGAATCGGGCTTGTTAAGTTTTAACCAGGCCGAATCTTAATCCTGCTTCTATTTTGCTTTTTGGCAGGAGCTTTATGATGCTGAGGCACATGCCTACAATGAGCTGCGAACTCAGCATCTTGGAGCTGATGGCCAGATCGCCGAGCTCGAAGTCCGGCTGGGCGAAGTTGCCAAGGAGCAGGATGCTCTGCGTGGTGCCGGCAACCGGCTCCAGGAGCAGCTGGCCCTTCTCCAGTCGGAGAAGAAGGAGCCCGAGGCGGTCCGCCGGGTCGAGCTGGAGCAGCTGCGTAGCACGCTGCAGGAGAAGGAGGCCTCCTACTCGGCCGATGTGGATCGCCTTGCGTCGCTTTATCTCAAGGAGATGACCCTCAAGGACGCCGCCTTGAAGGAGAAGGAGGAGGCCCTTGTCCAGAAGCAATCACAGCTGGCCAAGGCCTTGGAGTCTGCGGCGGCTCTCCAGGAGGAGGTTGCCCGCCTTACTCATGCGAGCAAGGTGCGGGAGCTCGAGGTCCTCGAGAGCGCCCATGAGACCGATGGCGCCTTCCATCGTGAGTCTCTCTCATTTGCTTTGTCTTTAGCTTTTTGGCCGTCTCCTTTTCTTACTGCGCCCTTGTGCCCTGGTTTTGCTGTCTCAGGTCTCTTCCCTGCGACCCAGGTCGCAGCCGACACTGCCGTCGAGGTGAGCCGAGAGGAGCGCCGCGCGGCTGGGCACGAGGTAGATACTACCTCCGACTGGAGTGTGGAGGAGATCGGGGTGGGCCTCCGGGCCCGCGTGCATGCCTTGAGCGAGTGTGTGGCTCAACTTCAGGTTGCAGGCTCGTCGATGGTGGCGGCCCTGTGGCCGGAGGGCGTGGAGCCGGCGTCGATGAGCAGACTCGCCCGCTGGCTTGCCGCTGGTGAGGAACGCGTGGACGCCTGGCGCGCCTCTGCTGCGCGCGCCGGAGCCTACATGGCCCCGCGCTTGGCCAAGTCCTGGTATCGGAACTTGGACTTGGGCAAACTCGTTGCTCAGCGGGACAGCTCGGAGGCGAAGCTGCAGGGCGTGGAGGAGGCGCTGCGCGTGAGGGCCAGCGGCATCGCCGATTATGCCGCTTGGGACGATTTTGTTTTGGAGCGGGGTAAAGATGGCGGTGTGATTCCTGAAGATTTGCACGGCCTTCAGCCCTATGACCCTGATGGCAGCTCCGGCGAGGCGGCCCATGCTGTGGAATCTGCTGCCGCCTCCAGCGGTGCGGCGTATGCCGACTCCGGTGAGGATGGAGTCGGGAGCCCTCGCGAAGGAGACGGCGCAACCACCTCGGGAGCAGCCGGGGATGGTGAATCCACCACTTCAGGAGGAGCGGTCGGGGCGACCGATGAGGCCACAGCCCCGTAGCCAGTGTCCTTTTTGTTTTGTTCCACCCACTTGGGGATGTAATGAATGTGGGCCGTGGGCCAATGCTTTTTGAATGTATGTATTCAGCATTATATTCGTATTCCCATGCGTGCCGTTTTATATCTTTATCTTTTGATTCCTGGTTGACTCCTTTTTCCAATCCTTGTATTCCTAAGTTTCCACCCCGCGAGCCCGACAGCCGGGAGCCGGTCTGTGACTGGGTCGAGGTTTCTGACCTTAGGGCACAAGACTTAGATTTTTTGAAGCCATCAAGACTTAAAGATTAAGACATAAACCAGTAGAGGCCGACTTGAATGAGATCTTAAATTTGCTCGAGCCGGCCCGAGCCGACGACCCTTTTGTAGCCGAACTTTGCATGCATCCGGCCTTACCTGGCGTCACCTCTCAAGCCAGATGTCTGGAGCCAGTCCGCAAGCTCGTACGAGGTGACTAGGGATCAGCCGACTTACACTATGTGTTCTTCTACAATAGGGAAGGCGTCCGAGCGGATGGCGAGCCCCCGAGCTTGTTAAAGCTAGCAAGGGGCATGCGCTGCGTAGCCCCC
The DNA here is from genome assembly GCF_904849725.1 of Hordeum vulgare subsp. vulgare. Classification (NCBI taxonomy): domain Eukaryota; kingdom Viridiplantae; phylum Streptophyta; class Magnoliopsida; order Poales; family Poaceae; genus Hordeum; species Hordeum vulgare. Next base: position 513,724,186 of record NC_058523.1, read on the forward strand.
GAGCTTGATGAAGCCAGCAAGAGGCATACGCGGTGTAGCCCCCGAGCTTATTGAAGCCGGCAAGGTGCGTACACGGAGTGAAAACTCTCAATAAAAAGAAACATGAGGCATGCTCTTTTTATTGCATTTGTTGAGGATCCCTGAAGAGGGAGAAAGATACATATGCATGCTCTTTCCATTGTTTGATACTTACCTTCTAGCAATAGAATGTGCAAAGCAGCGCCGCGTTCCATGGACGTTCCGTCTTCTGGCCAGAGTCGTCCCTCTTGCGCTTCCTTGGCTTTTGGGTATCGATCAAGTAGTAAGCGTTGTTGTGCAACGCCCTACTGATGATGAAGGGTCCCTCCCATGGGGATGAGAGCTTGTGCTGGCTAGCAGTGCGCTGGATTCTTTTGAGGACCAAGTCTCCCTCCCTGGAAGAGAGAGGCTTGATCTTTTTTGTTGTGGTAGTATCTCAGCTTCTATTGATAGATGGACGTCCGGCTGAAGGCCAAGTCCCTTGCTTCTTCGAGGAGGTCCACACCATCTTTGCTTGCTTCCTTCGCCTCCGTTTCCGTGTATAGGGTGACCCGAGGCGAGTCGAACTCGATATCCGTGGGAATAATAGCCTCAGACCAGTATACAAGAAAGAACGGAGTGAAGCCGGTTGACCGGTTGGGCGTGGTGCGGAGGCTCCATAACAGAGCCGACACTTCTTCAATCTAGCAGCCGGCCGATCTGACCAGTGGTGCCACCAGCCTTGGCTTGATGCCGGCCAGAATCAGGCTGTTGGCCCTCTCTGCTTGTCCATTTGACTAGGGATGTGCCACTGACGCCAAATCGAGCCGGATGCCTACCTTGGAACAGTAGAGCCCCAGAGCGTCTTTGGCGAAGTTGGTGCCATTGTCGGTGATGAACTTGACGGCTATGGGGCCATCAAGCTTTTTTGATAGGTCTGGCTTCAATCCACTTGGTGAACTTGTCGACGTCTATCAAGAGGTGGGTCTTTCCACCACGAGTCGTCTTGAAGGGCCCTACCATGTCCAGTCCCCACATGGCGAACGACCATGACAGGGGGATGGTTTTGAGGGCCGAAGGCAGCATATGGCTCTTCGCGCTGAAGAATTGGCAGCCTTCGCATTTGTCGACCAGGTCCACGACCTCCTCGAGGGCCGTGGGCCAGTAGAATCCGTGGCAGAACGACTTGGCCACTAGGGTTCTAGAGGCGGCATGATGCCCACACTCCCCCTGGTGAATGTCTCTAGGGATCTCTTGTCCCTTTTCTGATTCGACGCAACGTTGTAACACGCCGGTCACGCTGCGCCGCACCAGCTCGCGATTGATGATGGCGTAGGCTGCAGACCTGCGCTGGATCTGCCTCGCCTCCGCCTCGTCCTAAGGAAGCTTGCCACGAAGGAGGAAAGCCAGGATGGCTTGAGCCCACGACGGAGCCGACACAAGGATCACCTCCGCCTCGACCTGACTGTTAGGGGCTTCGGCATCCCTCGAGCTTGATGGAGCCGCGGTCGTGGACTCGAGACAAGGTGTCTCTGGTGTTGCTGCGGTAGCTGGCTCGCCGTGTACCTCCATGACGTCCACCCACTGGGTGTCGAGACGACCAGATTCGAGGCAGGGCGGAGCCGGAGTTGTTGTTGTAGCTGGTGCCGCTATTGGAGTCGGCGTGGCCAGCGTAGCTGGCACAGGAGCTGTAGCCGGCATAGCTGGTGGAGCCGACGACGCTTGCATCGTGGACTCAGCCGGCATGAAGATCGATGCCGACTCGGGAGACGGCCTGATAGACGGCTTATGGAGTTGTTCGAGGGAGACGCTGGCTGGAATGGCCTGTCTCGTGGAGCCGATCTTTGCTAGTGTATCGACCGCCTCATTGTCTGCCCTGGGAACGTGGTGGAACTCACAGCCGTCGAAGGGGCCGCTGAGCTGCTGGATGAGGAAGCGATAGCTTGCCATGTTGGCGTCCCTGGCGTCCCATTCGCCAGAGACTTGTTGTACCACCAAGTATGAATCGCCGAAGCATATGAGCCGCCAGATGCCAATCTCCTTGGTGAGCCGGAGGCCGTGAGCAAGTGCTTCATACTCGACGACGTTGTTGGAGGCGGCAAAGTGGATCTGTAGAGCATACTTGAGCTGGTCCCCTTTCGGAGATGTCAAGACGATGCCGGCTCCCAGTCCTGTCCGCATCTTCGAGCCGTCGAAATGCATCCGCCAATGCGTGGAGTCTGGAGGCGGTGGCTCAAACTGGGTCTCGGCCATGTCGACTAAGAAGTCGGCCACCACCTGAGATTTGATGGCAGTGCGAGGCTCGTACCGAATATCATGGTCCGCCATGGCGATGGACCATTTGGCAATCCTACCCGTGGCATCACGGTTGCCCATGATCTCTGAAAGTGGAGCAGTGCTTACCACAGTGATGGCATGCTCTTGGAAGTATTGCTTCAACTTTTTGCAGCAAGGTAAACACCATAACACATTTTTTGGTAATGTGGGTAGTTCTGCTTGGAGGCGGACAAGACCTCGCTAAGGTAGTAGACAGGGCGCTGCACTGGTAGTGCCTTTCCCTCTTCCTTGCGCTGAACTACCAACACTATGCTAACCACGCGAGTGGTCGTTGCAATGTATATGAGTATGGGTTCCCTTTCAGACGGCGCTGCCAAGATTGGCAGGCTCCAGATGACCCGCTTGAGGTCGCGGAAGGCTTTGTCCGCCTGGTCGTTCCTCTCGAACTTTGTTGTCTTCTTCATGAGCTGGTAGAGTGGAAGGGCCTTCTCGCCAAGCCAGCTGACGAACCGGCTAAGGGACGCCAGGCAGTCGGCGAACTTCTGGACGTCAAAGATTTGAGCCGGCCGCACCATCCGCTCGATGGTGCCAATCTTCTCGGGGTTCGCCTCGATGCCGCGGGCGGACAGGAAGAACCCCAAGAGTTTGCCTCCTGGAAGCCCAAAGACGCACTTCTCCGGGTTGAGCCGGATCTTGTACTCGCGCAGGTTGGTGAACGTCTCCGCAAGTCGTCGAGAAGGCTGAAGTGCTGCTTCGTGTTGACGACGATGTCATCCACATAGACGTGGATGTTTCTGCCGATCTGTGGCAGTAGGCACTGCTACATGCAGCGTTGGAACGTCGCACCAGCGTTCTTCAGACCGAACATCATCGTGGTGTAGCAGTAGGCTCCGAAGGGCGTGATGAAGGAGGTCTTCAGGCGATCAGCTGGATCCAGGTTGATTTGATGGTAGCCTGAATAAGCATCCATAAATGACAACAATTAGTAGCCTGCAGTGGAGTCCATCACTTGATCTATCCTAGGCAACGCGAAAGGATCTTTCGGACATGCCTTATTCAGGCTAGTTTAGTCGATACACATTCGCCACGTGTTGTTCTTCTTCAGCACGAGGACTGGATTAGCTAGCCGGTCCGGGTGGAAAACCTCCATGATGAAGCCGGCTGCAAGGAGCCGGGTGATCTCTTCTCCGATCGTGCGTCGCATCCCCTCGGCGAAGTGGCGCAAAGGTTGCTTCACCGACTTTGCATCCGGTCGCACGTGAAGTTTGTGCTAGGCGTACTTCCTCGGAACACCCGGCATGTCCTTGGGGGACCATGCAAAGATGTCTCGATTCTCAAAGAGGAAGTCAACGAGCTCGCCTTCCTGTTTGGGGTTGAGGCCAACCTCGATGGTGACGCACTGCTTTGGGTTGGCAGGGTCGAGTGGGACCTGCTTGGTCTCTTTGGCGGGTTTGAAAGAGCCCTCGCCGGCCGACTGGGACGGAGGAGAAGGAATCGCCGGCTGCTCAGTAGCTTGGGCCACGAGCCGGTCGATCTGCCGCTTCTCCTCAGCAATCACCAGGGCGTCGGCGAGGCGGCTGCTATCTTGGGCACACTCGAGCGACTTCTTGTAGTCACCAACAACAGTGATGATGCTCTTGGGACCCGACATCTTCATCTTCAGGTAGGCGTAGTGCGGAATAGCCATAAATTTGGCCAGAGCCGGTCTTCCCAGTAGTGCGTGATACGGGCTGCTGAGGTCCACTACCTCGAACCATATGGACTCTCGGCGGAAGTGAGCTTTGTCGCCAAAGAGGACGTCCAGCTGGATCTTACCAATGGGCGAGCAGGGCTGCCCAGACACGATGCCATGGAAGACCGTACTGGTCGGTAGGACGTCCGTCTCCTTGAGCCTGAGCTTGAGGAGAGTGTCGAGATAGAGGATGTTGATGCTGTTGCCGCCATCGACTAGCACCCGGGAGAATCGGCAGGTGAGCCTCTTGGAGGCGAAGGTGGGGTCGAGGACGAGCGCGTGTGATCCCAGGTTGGGCATCACCGCGGGATGGTCCACCCGGCTCCATGTGATTGGTTTGTCATACCAATGCATGTACTGGGGAACCGGGGGAACCGTGGCATTCAACTCGCGCCGCCTCTGGTGCAGGCTGTGCTTGTCGTCGCCTTCACTGGTGAAGACGAAGAATGCTCCATTTTGATGAGGGTAGTCGTCATGGAGGTGGCCGTCGTCACGAGGCGGCGGCGGAGCCGGAGCAGGACCAGGGGCCAGTGCGCGAGGTGCCGCCTGCGCACCTCGGGGAGCCGGCAGGCCATCCCCTTGCGACAGCCGGAGTGCGAAGCTGCACTGTCGAAGGGTATGGGTGGACGGCTGCGCCCCAGAATGTATCTTGCAGGGGGCATCGAGCAGTTGCTCGAAGGACTGCCTGGGTAGCCAGTTGGTGTTGTTCCTATTGGAACGCTTCCGCGGAGGGCCGGCTTGAGGAGCCGACATCTCGCCCTCCACGCTGGCTACCAACTTGTTGTTGGAGCGTGAATCCATCTGATCCGCCTTGCGCTTGTTGTTGTTCTGGCCGCCTCGGTTGTCCCCAGCCGGCTTGGGAGTAGCCCGCGTAGGGACAGCCTTGTCCGAGGCGGTCACCTTGACGCACATCGCTGAGTCGGCCGTGGCGTACTTGTCCGCCTTGCCCATGAGCACCGCCAGAGAGGTGGGCTCAGAGCACATAAGCTTGTGCTTGAGGAGGGTGCCGTCTCGGCAACCGTCGATGAAGTACTGGATGGCTTGTACCTCATGCACCCCCTCGTAGGAGTTCCGGAGCTCCGTTCACCGCGTGACGTAGTCGCGAAGGGGTTCGTCGGGCTTCTGGATGGACATGGCCAACTCGTGAGGCCGACTAGGACACTTGTAGGTGCCAGTGAAGTTGCGGACGAACGCCTCCTCGAAGTCTACCCAGGAGTTGAAGCTGCCGGCCGGAAGGCTGTTAAGCCAAGTTCGAGCCGAGCCGGCCAACATGAGTGGCACGTAGCGGACCGCTACGCGCTTGTTGCCCCTGGCAATGCCGACATCCATGGTGTAGTCAATCAGCCAGTCCTCTGGCTTGGCCGTGCCGTTGTATTTGGGCGTGTCCTGAGGCAAGGTGAAACCTCGGGGGAACGGCTCCCCTCGGATCCGGGGGCCGAAGCAGGCCGGACCGACGGGACCGTCTTCCTCTAGGAGGGCTGACTGGGCCAGGACGATGAGACACCGGCGGGCGTCCCGATCATCCTGGGAAGTGTGAGCGCCAACCCGAGTGGCGAGAGGAGAGGCACCTCGCGAACCAGAGACATGAGTTCTTCGCGGGTGAAGAATCTCATACTCCAAATCTCCCTCGTCGCCTCCGTGACGCGAGCCCGAAGTGTGCTCGCTCTGGCGCTGGGAGCGCCGGTCTTGGCTTCGCTCGCCCCTCCGGCCAGAGGGGCGATGCGAGGAAGATCCTTCTGCATGATGCTGACCGCTAGGGTTGCGGCGTGCTCCGGGGTTGGGTCCCGGAGACTCTGACTGCGCTTGACCGGGGTCAAGCCGAGTGTGTTGCTGGTTGGCGGCGTCAAGGAGATCCTTGACCCACTTCTCCTGGAAAGCGCGCTCGTCGCCTTCCAGGCTCGCCATCTCCTCCATGGCCGCCTGCGCCGCTCGCATGTTGGCTGTAGGGGTCTTGTAGGTGGGCAGATCGCCACCTAGGACTTCGGCAATGAACCGGCCGTGGCTGCGGACCGATCCTAGCCGGCTAGGGGCCTCGGAAATCGGAGTGAGGCTGTATGCGGAGTTATACTCGCGCTGCGTGGCCTCCATCCGACGCTTTGCCGAGGCGACGACGATGCCCTCCTCCAAGATACACTTGCGAGCCTCCTCCAGTGAGGCCCGGGCGTCAGCAGGGTCTGCGGAAGCAGCGACGGGTGTCTTCAGGCCGGCGATGGCGTCCCGAAGAGTATCTGCGGTGGCAGCAGCAGGCTCACCAGCATCTGCTGACGCCTTGCCATGAGCCGTGCTGGTGCCGGCACCGATAACCATCACCTCCACGGTGTTGGAGACGGCAGCAACGTGGTATGGGGTGAAGAACCCCACTGACGGCGGAGGGCCGTCCAAGAAGAGGACGTTGCTGGGATATACGTCATGGGAAGGCGTCTCAGCGATAGAGAGCCTGCTGAAGCTGGCGCAGAGCGCCTCAACATCGAAGTCCTCGCCGAAGTAGCGCGGACCGTCATTGAGACGTAGGTCGCTGAAGAGAACGCTGAGGTTCTCCATAGCAGCGACGACAACGCTAGGAAGCGCCTCGTCATCAGAATCTTCGTCCGAATCCGCATGGCGGACAGGGACGTCGATCATCATCGGTGTTGGCTCGTCGAAAGCGGGCTCCACGGGCATGCAAACTGATCCGGACGCGATGCATCCGGTGGTGTAGGTGCGGGGCCCCGCCCAGCGCGTAAAGCCAGCCGATGCCGCGATCGGCCCCACGGTGGGCGCCAAATGTCGGTGAATACTCACAACATATGCCATAGGTAGGCTAAAGTCGGTGAGAGCAGAAGGGACAAAGGAGGGCGCTGGGAGCAAGGTTGGTACAAGCATGGAACGCACGATGTACCCAGGTTCAGGGCTCTCCGTAGAGATAAGACCCCTAGTCCTGCTGGAGTGTTTGATGTATATGAATGGATTACAATGTCGCTCCTGGAGCTGTGTCGGGAGGAGGAAGAGGGGAGCTGCGGGCTCGTCTCTCTCTCTCTCTATGTGGTTGGTGAGTGTGAAGCGTTGATCGACCGATCCCCTGCATGGGGTGACCGGGGGGTTTTATAGACGGACCCACCGGCCTACAATATGGATAAAGGGTACAAGAGTTGGACCTGGTTGGCAGCCTCGCCGGCTGACCAGGGGCCTACGAGAGTCTTGTCTTGTCTCTTGAGGGGCCCGCCGGCTGCATGGTCTCGATTGGCAGTGGGACCCGCCGGCTAGCCAATGAAGCTTTCGCGTAAGGTTGACGCCGAGCACGCGCTGTACATCGAGCGTCGTCCAGCAAGATTCGTCATGGGCAGGTAGTACGACCGCCTCCACTGTTCCCCACGCCGAGTGCAGTAATGGAGTGGGAGTGCGACGGTCCGACACTATGCTAGGTGATGGATCAGAGCCGGGGTAGGTCAGCGGCGTGGCCGCCGACGCTCGTAACTGCCGGACGCCCCGATCCAGTACCTTTGCTGACGCGTAGCTACCTTTAATCGTAAGGTCTCATCCTGACCTACGATCTGATGTGACTTGTGATCCCCGGCTGGCTAGCCAGCTTGAGCAGCCGGCTTGGGTGCGGCCGCCTCGTTCCTAGCCAGATGGCTGGACCAGGCCGGCCTAGAAGAGGTAACCGCCTCGACTCTAGCTGGCAGGGGTTGCCTGGACGGCCAGAGAGATGGCCGCCTCGTCCTCTAGCCGGTAGGCGCGGCCTAGCCGGCCAGAAGACTTGGGCCTTAGGAAACTGTATGTGTTCATGTCCTTTGAGCCGGAAATGAAGGAGCAGGCTCGGTGAGCCTACCCCGGGGTTATCCCCCCGACGAAGAGTGCGAAAAAATTACTTGGCAAATACCGGGGTTGTGCATGATTTAAATTAGGTGTGTGGGGATGATGGAGCATAGCCAGATTATATGATTTTGTAGGGATAACTTTCTTTGGCCTTTTTATTTCGAAAGTTCATGATTACCTTGCTAGTTTGCTTGAAGTATTATTGTTTTCATGTCAATAGCAAACTATTGTTTTGAATCTTACGGATCTGAACATTCATGTCACATGAAAGAAGTTACAAAGGACAACTATGCTAGGTAGCATTCCACATCAAAAATTCAGTCTTTATCACTTCCCTACTCGAGGACGAGCAGGAGTTAAGCTTGGGGATGGTTGATACGTCTCCAACGTATCTATAATTTTTGATGGTTTCATGCTATTATCTTGTCAAACTTTGGATGTTTTGTATGCCATTGTCATGTGCACCACTCTTCCACCAACACCTCCCAAGAATCCATCTTATCTGCACACCATCTCGAGGGAACCTAAGTTACTAAAGAGAAATTTGAGCGTTATGCCTATGAATCAAATGAAGGAAACTAAGTACGAGGCCTTAAGAATAGGCTATTACCTTCAAGTACTACTCCTTCTTCAGAAACTTTTTGTGGCACGGTGACTTGTCCTTCTTAATACCACATGTGGCGTAGTAGTCTCGAACAGCTTGCGGTCGAGCCTTGATACGTCTCCAACGTATCTATAATTTTTTATGGTTTCATGCTATTATCTTGTCAAACTTTGGATGTTTTGTATGCCTTTTATATCTTTTTTGGGACTAACTTATTAACTCAGTGCCAAGTGTCAGTTCCTGTTTTTTCCGTGTTTTTGACCCTTTTCAGAGGAGGATTTTAAACGGTGTCCAAACGGAATAAAACTTTCGAAAAGATTTTTTCCGGAACAGAAGATACGCAGAAAGCTTGGGAACCAAGGCAGGGAGTCCCGGGGGAGGCCACAAGCCCCCATGGCGCTGCGAGGGGGGCCCACGCCTCCCAGGCTTGTGGGCTCCCTGGGCCTCCCCTGCCCTAGCTCCTTCGCCTATAAATTCCCTAAAATCCCTAAAAAATCAGGAGATCCACGAAAATACTTTTCCGCCGCCGCAAGCTTCTGTCTCCACAAGATCCCATCTGGGGCACGTTCTGGTGCCGTGCCGGAGGGGGGGATTTGGATAAGGAGGGCTTCTTCATCAACATCATGACCTCTCCGATGATGCCTGAGTAGTTCACCATAGACCTACGGGTCCATAGCTAGTAGCTAGATGGCTTCTTCTCTCTCTTGGATCTTCAATACAAAGTTCTCCATGATCTTCATGGAGATCTATCCGATGTAATCTTCTTTTGCGGTGTGTTTGTCGAGATCTGATGAATTGCGGATTTATGATCAGATTATCTATGAATTTTATTTGAGTTTCTTCTGATCTCTTTTATGCATGATTTCATATCCTTGTAATTCTCTTCGAGTTGTGGGTTTTGTTTGGCCAACTTGATCTATGATTCTTGCAATGGGAGAAGCGCTTGGTTTTGGGTTCATACCGTGCGGTGACCTCACCCAGTGACAGAAGGGGTAGCAAGGCACGCACCATGTTGTTACCATCAAGGGTAAAAAGATGGGGTTTTCATCATTGGTTTGAGTTTATCCCTCTATATCATGTCATCTTGCTTAAGGCGTTACTCTATTCGTCATGAACTCAATACACTAGATGCATGCTGGATAGTGGTCGATGTGTGGAGTAATAGTAGTAGATGCAGAAAGTATCGGTCTACTTGTCTCGGACGTGATGCCTATATGTATGATCATTGCCTTAGATATCGTCATGACTTTGTGCGGTTCTATCAATTGCTCGACAGTAATTTGTTCACCCACCGTAATATTTGCTATTTTGAGAGAAGCCTCTAGTGAACACTATGGCCCCCGGGTCTACTTCACACCATATTTTCAGCCTTACTATTTTACTTCATTGCACTTTCCGCCTTCAGATCTCACTTTGCAATCAATCTTGAAGGGATTGATAACCCCTTTATAGAGTTGGGTGCAAGCTCTTTTGTGTTTGCGCAGGTACTCTGGACTTGATGAGATTCTCCTACTGGATTGATACCTTGGTTCTCAAACTGAGGGAAATACTTACTACTCCTGTGCTCCATCACCCTTTCCTCTTCAAGGGAAAAACCAACGCAAGCCAAGTCTCCGTCAACTTGCCAATTTCTGGCGCTCTTGTTTGAGAAGTAGCAAGCCTCTGACATAAGTTCTGTAATAGGTGCTTGCACTCAGTATCGATAACCTTGTCCGCCTCCTCCTCGTATCCCTCCTCACACCTGTAGAAGGTCTGCAATCAAAGGAGACAACATTGATTAGTACAATAATGAGCTATTGTTAATTTTAGATCGTGTAAAGGAGAAATTACCCAAAAGCTTTTGATCACCATCTCGTCCCTCGTGTGGCACAATACACCCTCGATCATCTCGTCCGGTGGGGCCTGGGCAGCCTTGTAGTGCCCCACCCGATCCTAGTTGAGGAAGCTGACCCTCACCAGGCAACGTGACAAACCCAACCCTGTAGTATGACAAGGCCAACACATTAGATATTTGAAGAAACGTGAAGGCAAAAGGTACAAAAAGAGTAAATGCACTTACTTTTGCCCATCACGCCAAATCAACAGCCTGTGCTCGCGGGTCGCCGATAGGGGCGGGAGCCATGTACCACCACGGTGGTACACGGTGACCCCCTCAGCCACCTCGCCCTCACTATCACTAGACTCATCCCCGCCACCATCAGCATGGCCACCCGGCCCCTCAGGCGGATCTGTCCAGGTACCCCATCCGGACGTCTCCTGGCATGTAGCCCATGGATCTGGAGTCTCGTGGGCTGAAGCCTCTGGGACCCGAGTCTCCTTGGACGTAGCCCCTAGGACCGGAGTCTCGGGGGCCGAAGCCTCTAGGACCGGAGTCTCATGGGCCGAAGGCCCGTCGACCCGAGGCTTGTGGTCTGGAGTCCCCGTAGCCTCCACCTCAGAGGGGTCCATCCTAACAGTCCTCTGCTTGGGTGAATGAGCTGGGGTGGCGGTGAGAAAGGTGTAGCAGTCCGCCTACCTCTCTTGGCTATTGCCTATACTGCTCTGGTTCTTCCCTCCCCGACCTCCTCTCCCGGTGGGCAACAACACCGATAAAGAAGAGACTGTGGGTGTCCCCATACTGTCTATCAACATTCTCCAGAGAGATACGATGGAATGGAAGAATGCTTCCCACGGTCCTCCATCAGAGAAGTACCCGCGGAGAGCTATGGACCCTTGCCCACCATCTTTCAACGCCTACCATGATAAAGAGTAAAAGAAATTAGTACAACATAAAAAAATTAATACGTGACATGAATAACAATATATACATAATTTAAGTTGGGATGCATACAAACTAATAATAGTCTGGATCGTCTATATATGATCCGCGATCAATAAATGCATCATCATCATCACTATCACGCATGTCGTCATGAATGACGTGCTCATCGGGTTCAGCGGCATCAACATGTGGAAGACCTTTCTATAATCGGTCAAGCATTGATAGGTCATCCGCAACAGTAACCTCTTCTAGTTCCAGCTCTTCTTGTTCTGGCTCAGTGGTGAAGTCGGATTCACTATCGGTGTCTACTTCCATGTTCTGGGGTGAAGTAGAGCGGTTCTTGAAACATTTCTTGGAAAGACGTGTTTCTTGGAAGAATTCTCCGTCATATGTGTCTATGTTAATTTGAGGTTCATAATCCTCTTCATTGAGGGGAGGCGGTCTAGCACGTGGCGTCACTTCATAAACGACATCCCAACCATTCACATTCTTATCAGTTTGGTATGCCCACAGTAGATAGAAAACTTGGGTCACCTACTGAGCCATAATATAGACATCGGGAACATATAAATGGGTGATGTGTTTGATTCCGACTAGCCCTATACGTTCATAAGTCCTTCTAGTCTCCTTCGGGTGGAACCAATAACATTTGAAGACTATGACGTTCGGTGGGTTTTCACCATAGAATTGAAGTTCAAAAATTGCTTCAACTCTTCCATAATACTCGATACCTCCTTCGCCGATAGTAGAGACACCACAATTTATAGATTTTTGGTCATCCATAGATACCTATTTGCCAAAGGTACGAAAGTGATACCCATTGATGTTGTATTTCAATAATGAACGTACCTTATAGTCAAAACCATTAGCGACTTGTCTCAATTCAGCGTCCATAGACTATGAATTAGCATACAAGTTTAATACGAAGCGATTGCTGCATTATCTACAAATTAGACTAAGAAATGAAATGGTCCATTAATGATAATTACCATTTTTTTGAACTAAAAGATGAAACTGGGATAGACGCCTCCATGCTTTGTCACAAGCTCGTACTCTTTGACGGAATCCTTTTAGATCACCGCTCCATCCGAGAATTTGGCGATGTATCGACTGTATCAAATATTTAGGAATAAGAGCAGTTCAAAAAATTAGAAGTTGCAGAAAAATGTACCAAGAACTTACTCAATGTATGGTCACACTTTTGTTAGCTTGTTGAAGATGTACAACAAAATGGACCGCCATTCTTCAACATCCAATGCTATTGGTTTTGAAGCATCGGTTGGTGCGAGCTTCCCTTTGAATAGGCTAAGGTTGGATCCACCTTTTTAGGGTCTCCAACATTGTACCGAGGCTTCGAATTATGCAAATGACGATTTCTGGCTTCGTAGTGTGCTGTCATGAAGTTTTCCACCTCCTCGGTAATGAATGCATCGGCCGTCGATGCTTCAATTCTACGTTTATTTTCACATTTTACTCGAAGCGTCTTCTGCATCCTCTCAGTTGCAAAGCACCAACTATTTTGCACGCCCCCCAATCTTGGCCCGGTCGGGAGATGTAAAATCAAATGTTGCATTGTATTAAAGAAGCCGAGTGGAAAGATCTTCTCTAACTTGCATAGCAACTCCGATGCTAACTCCTCCTTGTCATCTACCATGCTAGGCAATAGATATTTCGCACAAAGAACACATAAGAAATAGCTCAGCTCTGCTAGTACTAGCCATTCATCCTCAGGAATAAAGCCACACGACATCACTCGTATTACCCGCTCAAGCCATATGTGCCAATCATGACTCTTGAGACCAAATATTTTTATTTTTTTAAGACTCGTTCCCCTCTTTAGATTCACTTCATACCCATCGGCGAACATCAACTAAATTTTGATCTACAAGATAATTTACCTCATAGCTCCCCTTTTTAGATTGAACCACGTCTTTGGCTTCGACCAGTTGTGCTTTCCTTTTGATTGTCACATGTTTTGTAACGGTCTATCACATAGAGTCTGCTGATCGACTCTAGCCTTAGGATTATCCTTTGACTTCCCCTCCATGCCGAACAATGTACCCAAAATGGCCTCTCCGATATTCTTTTCAGTGTGCGTCATGTAGATGTTGTGTGGAAGGAGGACTTTGAAGTAAGGTAGATCCCACAAGCATGTCTTGTGAGTCTAGACGTGTTCTGGATTATACTCCTTGAGATAATGTGGATGCTCTGGATCAGGGTCGAGAGTGTTTAACTAATCCATGATCTTTTGGCCTGTCAACGCAGGTGGTGCCGAGTTTTTGACAACTGTACCTTTGATAAAGTTTTCTTGTCTTTTCTGAACTCATGGCGAGGATCGAGGAACTGTCTATGCAAGTCAAAGCAAGAATTCTTCTGACTCGCGCGCATCTAATGAAACTGAAGAGCTGCCTTGCATGTGGGGCACACGAACCTTCCATGCACACACAAGCGAGCGAATAGCTCATACGCCGGCAAGTCATGCATTGAGTACATGTACCATACATGCATTTTGAAGTTTTCTTTTCTAGTAGCGTCATATGTCTTGAACTCGTTATCCCAAGCTTGTTGCAATTCATCCTTAAGCGGCTGCATGTACACGTTCATATTCTTCTCCAGATAGTTGGGCCCTTGAATTAGCAACGTCGGGAATATGTTCTTTCTTTGCATAATCTGTCCGGAGGGAGATTGAGTGGAATGACAGATACAGGCCAACTACTATATCGGGTTGTCGTCATACCAAAGGGATTGAACCCATCTGTGGTGACGCAAACTCGAGGATGCTTGGATGTGCCTCTTTATCCGGATGTAATGCATCGAAGTGTTTCCATGCAAAAGCATCCGATGTGTGTACCAACATATTATTCCCATCTGCAACTTTTTCGGTTCTTTTGCCAAATTTGTGCAATGCCATTTGTTTGGTCATCTCTTCGACCATGAAAAGATGTTGAAGTCTTGGTATGATTGACATATACCGAAGAACTTAACGGGGATTTTGGTCTGCCTCTTCTCACCCATACCGTGGTCTACCACAACATACCTGGAAGACGTACAAATGGGACAATAGTTCAAGCCCGCATACTCAAGCCTAAATAAGGCACATACTTTCTCATAGGCATCTATCTTCTCATAGGGCATCTTAAATATACGGAGTATTTTGTTCGACTAGTACAGGTTTGCAGGCATGACATCGCTTTTGGGTAGAAAGCGTCCAAATAGTGACATCATCATCTCGTAGCATTCTCTGCCCAAGTTGAATTAAGCCTTCACAGCCATTACTTGTGCGATGGCATCTAGCTGACAAAGCTCAGTGTGCTCGTGGAGAGGACGTTTAGAAGACTCCAACATTTCATATAAGGCCTTTGCATATTCCTCCATCTCATCGTCCAATCTCGAGCATCATCAAAGTCTTGCACCATGTCTTCGATCCTGGTACCATTCTTGTCGGTGCAACGACGAATCACCTCAGCTCTGGTATGTCGGGCAGACTCACCATGAAATGTCCACATTGTATAATCAGACATAAGACACCTCTTCTTCAGGTGTTTACCCATTTCATCTATGTCATTTATTTAAAGTTGTCGCACCAATGACAGGGGCACCAGGTTTTTATCTGGCCATTTGCAAATGCTGCTTCCATAAATTCCTTGGTTTTTGTTAACCATTCATTGGTCATCTCTTTCTGACTAGTGTGACCGGTGTACATCCATGCACGATCACCCATGGTGGTACTTGTAGTGACAGTAGGTGCACCGAATTGATATTCATCAAGTTATGTAGAATGTAATTGCGACTAGATATATAACTAATTAATTTTGTTATATTTTCTATGCCACAATTTTATGTTTTACCATTCAAAAGGGAAACGACATTGAATATACCTCTAACATGTAAAGATGGGTCCTAATCCCACCCGAATACGTGTAGATCGGGTTCGTTTCCCATGCTCTGCTCCGAATCCGACGCACAATTTCGGCAGCACCTCCCCGCTGTTCTCCTGATACACATCTCGACAACAAGTAGAGAGAATGTATACCCGGAGAACAATGGGGTGGCACTAATGAAATTTTGTCTCAGACCAAAGTAGAGCGCGGGAAACAAAACCCAATCTACACATACTCGGGCTGTCCATGGATAACATGCACAATTCAAAAGGATGGCGGTAATAAAATATGCAAAGACATGCATATTTATAGATGCCACCCTTTCGAACGGGAGATGCCTAGGTTACGAGACTGGAATAGTGAAAATAGGAGAGGGGGAGGAGATGTCAGCCGAGCTCACCCTAGACCATAGAGGCGATAGTTGATCGATGACGGCAGCGGGCGGGACCGACGGTTATCCTATAGGTGAAGAGAAGATCCCTACACATAAAAAGCACCAGAACGACTAACATAAGCACCATTTTTTGTGTATTTACCTGCTCACTTCGATAATATTGTAATAAAATATACAAAAAAAAAGTGTGAATCAATAGTGGTACTTGAGCATATTATTGAAGCAAAGAATGGAAGTAAATTTTCAGCATGTTTTGTTTATTATATTATTTAGCATACTATTACCTTGTACTCGAACTGCACGACAAGCTAAATATCAGAAATTAAGATTCTATTCTCTCCCATAGGGTGACTGGTGAATACAAGGAAGTAGATAAGGAACTCAACTCTAATTCTTGTACGTAGACTAATTTCTTGGGCATGAGGCAGCTTGTTGGATCTGTGCCCACGGCCATAGAGTCGTGGTCAATCTGATGCCATGGCAATTTCTTTAGTTTCGGGCTGTGTTGATGGTTTGCGATGACGAACACTTGTGACACTCATACAATAGATAGTGGCACTGGTTTTTCTCTCAAGTTTAGCTCTTATTGTATCTACTAGTGATGACAAGGTAGTTTGATTCCTACGGCTCTTGTACATCTATGATATTATGATGTGGTTATGTACTGCAGTTCCTATGTGAACAATATAGGTTTAACGCTAGTTATTACTTCTTATCATGTTGGTTCTGACATTAAGTTTTGAAAAAATTCTGATGTTGATAGTGTTCGCACTTGTGCTATGTAGTGCATGCCGTTTTCCTATGATATGTTGTATCCAAATGATATACATTTATTTTCATCATTTGGTGCTTTTGTACTTCCACACACAAACATACTAATGAACTTTGTAAGTTGAATAAAAGACTTTGTTTTTAGGAATATATAACTATACTAGTCACTTACCTCAAATTTACATTATGTCCTCACTTATGAATCTATTCAGGTCTTTTGTTTGCAGCCTCTGAAGCTTAACATACTTTGTGTTGTGAAAGTATATGTAGACATCAATATAATCATTCCTATTTCTGATAACTTTAAGAAACAAAAACACTTGTCTGACTCACCATAGTGTCAGCAAGGGAGGTTCTAGATAGATAGACGAAATGCACCACAATCACTACCGTCACAAAAACCGATCAACCGCGGTACCAAGGGCATGCCTTTGGTTGTTGGATGCATGTATGAAACAACCATCAGCACCACAAGACACAACAAGCATGTTGCTTTGGCAATGGGTGTGGATGACAAGCATTTGCCCAAGACACTCGCACACACAGGCGTTTACGCTTCTCATGGTGCCATGACGCCCCATGTGTTCTCAAATTACTTTCCCCTTGCTTTGGCCATGCCAATCGTACTATGTTATTTATTTGCGTCCTAAAAAATAACATGCAACCTTTGATTGCCCCCCTATAAATTTGCATCTCATGACGAGGAGATTGATAAAAAATATAGCTATGATCGAAGCAGCTAGTTGTTCACAGTTCAGACAACCACAAGCATTTTGTTATAGTGTGCTAATGCCATTGGTTTCAGGCTTACGATGTCCACCCATCCATGTCATCAAATCTGCCAAAACTAAAAAAACTTGGACAAAACCTTCGAAGGGGATGGTGATGCAGTGTGGAGGAGGGCCGCCATGGCCGAGGAGTGCCGCGATGGTGGAGGAGGGCCGCGATGGTGGAGGAGGGCTGCGGGAAGGGGGGCACCGCGGCTTGGCTAGCGGGGGGGGGGGGGCGTCGCGTCCTGGATCCGGCCCGAGCTCTTGTTGGGACGTGGTTGAGGGAGGGTGGCGCCGATTGCGGGGGTGGGGGGAGGGAGGGAGGAGGTGCAGGGGTGGGGAAGGAGGCGGGGAAGGAAGGGAGGTGTGGTGGCCGGGGGAGGGGTGGCGCCGGTGGTTGCGAGGGTGGGGGGAAGGAGGTGGGGAAGGGAGGAAGGTGTGTGGTGGTGGGTGGGTGTGGTGGTGGCCGGAGGTGGTCGGGGGAGGGGTGTGGCGTCGGCGGTTGTGGGGGTGGAAGAAGGTGGGGAGGGAGAGAGAGATGTGGGAGGGGGAAGAGAGGGGGCGGGGGGGAACGTCCGTTAGATAGGCATCATCTTTGTCATGTGCTAGTACACGGCAAAGAGTATAAATGCACAAGACAAAGAAATAGTGGACGACATCCGCACCGTCCATTTGACCTAGCCAGCTCCACGGTCTAGTCGGGCCCAACTAGGCTCTTTGTCGTGTGCCTTTAGTCTATTTATCGTCCGCCACCACACGGCAAAGAATGTACTAATGGCAAATAGTATCTTTGTCATGATTCCATTCTTTGCAGTCTATTTTGTGGAAGCTGATGGCAAAGAACTCCTTTGTCGTTAGCTAGCAGACGACAAAGAATGGACTAATGACAAATTCTCTCATTCGAGTAGTGTAGGAACTTTGGAGTGATTCTTTGTTGCATGTTGAGGGATGACCATATGATTCTACTATGTTAGCATTGTTGATAGATTGCACTAGCGAAAGTGTGAACCCTAGGCCTTATTTCCAATCATTAATATACCATTTTGCTCATTATTTGCCACTTGCTACCTTCCTATTTTTATAATTCCAAATTATGAAAATCTATATCTACTATCCATGCTACACTTGTATCACCATCTCTTTGCTGAACTAGTGCACCTATACAATTTGCCATTGTATTGGGTGTGTTGGGGACACCAGAGATTTCTTGAATTTGATTGCAGGGTTGTTTCAGAGATAACATCTTCATCCCACACCTCCCACGTATTGATAAACCTTAGTTCATCCACTTGAGGGAAATTTGTTGTTGCCCCACAAAACTCTGCACTTGGAGGCCCAACAACACCTACAATAATAAAGTTGCATAGTAGACATCTCGCGCCGTTGCCGGGGAGCTCAGTGCTTGAAGGTATATCTTTAGATATTGCAACTAAATATTTTAGTTTCTTGTTTATCACTAGTTTGGTTTTTAAAAGAAAACTACAAAAAATGGAGTTTAGGTTGCCTCAATTGCTTCGCCTTTTTAATGTCTTTCGTGAAAATGATGGTTCGGAAAATTGTGCCCAATTGTTAGACGAACAATTTATAAAAATGCTTAATGTGAATTCCTTGAATGACTAGCATGCTAGAAATATTGTTAGTATGAATTCTATGAATATCCATGATGCTAATGATATGCAAAGCCACAAGCTTGAGGATGCTATGTTTGATGAAAATGATATTTTTTGTCCCCCAAGTTTTGATGAGCAAATTTATTATGTTGATAGCATGCCTCCTTTTTATGATGATTGTATTGATGAAAGTGGGTTTGGAAGATTGTCAACTCTAGGTACTAATGATCCCACTAATTTGGAGGGTGTTAAATCTTATTGTCATAATGATAAAAGTGGATTTGGAGAGGTCATGATTTTATGTAGTGATGAGTCCACTATTTTGGAAGAGGTTTCAATTGCTATGACAACAAAGTTTCTATGTATGATGATTATTGTTATGACAAGTATGCTATAAAGAATAATGATAAACATGAAATTTGTCATCATGATTTTAATTTTCATTAGGATTATACCAACCAAGTATCTCATGATAGTTATTTTGTTTAGTTTGCTCCCACTACTATGAATGAAAAGAATTTTGCTTATGTGGAGGGTAATGAAAATTCTATGCTTGTGGATCATGAAAACAATGCTTTATGTGATGGTTATATTGTTGAATTCCTTCATCATGTTACTCAAAATTATTATTATAGAGGAATATATGCTTGTCGATAGTGCAATAATATCAAGTTTCCTCTCTACGTGTTCAAAGTTTTGAAGTCATGCTTGTTTTGCCTTCCTATGCAAGTAGATTCTTGCTATAATAAATAGTTTATGTGCAAAATAACTATGCATAGGAAGTGGTATGGACTTAAATGTGCTTTTCATGTGATTCATGATGCTCTTTTGCATGTTTCAATTACTATTCTTACGTGAGTGTCATTGCATCATCATGCCTAGCTAAAAGGCAAACGAGAAAATCGCTTGTTGGGAGACAACCCAATATTTATACTTTATTTTTTGTGTGTTAATATGATTCAGATACTGTATTAATAATATTCTGTGTCATTTATTTCAATAAAGTACCAAGTAAAGCCTTGGGACAATGTGGATATTTGTTTGTTTGATTCTATGCAAAACCAGAAACTTTTACATCGAGTGTAGAATTTCTCTAATTTTAATGGATCTTTGAAAACTTCTCAATTTTTTACACAATATTGGTATGCAAGTTCTTTGCGTTGTCCTAATGTTTTAGAATTTTTAGAGTAAGTTATGTTTCGCGTTCATTCAGATCTTCACAAACTGCTCTTTCTTTTCCAGATTCTGTTTTCCATGCATAGTTTGCTTATTTTAGCATTGCCCTAGATTATATTGACTAATATAAATCATGGTAATGATAGAATATAATAGGTATTATGTTATAAAAATTATTAATCTTTTCTTGACCGTACCTAAGTGAATGATCTATCTTTATTACACTAACCCATCTCAAGAAGTTTCGTTAAGTTTTGTGTGATCGAAGTTTTCAAGTTTTGGGTGAGATATAGATATGAGGAGAATAAGGAGCAGAAAGAACCCAATCTTGGGGATGACAAAGGCACCCCAAGGTATTATGAAAGGAATACTCAAGCGTCTAAGCTTGGGGGTGCCCCGGAAGGCATGTCCTCTTTTGTCTCGAGCATTATCGGTATATCTTACTTGGAGCTATATTTTTATTCGTCACATGATATGTATTTTGCTTGGAGCATCATTTTATTTTTTCTTTATCTGCTATATGTTATTTATAATATATATTTTCAATAAAAATTTATAATAATTGCCTTTATAATGCTTGAATTGCATGTGTGATGTGTGATGTACACAAACGAAAACTTTTGCTTTAGTATTTGAATTATTAGTTTTCACTCGAATCTCGAAAGTTTCTAAAATTTGTAGATAATGATGTCATACAAACTATTTATCATGTCCTAAATTTTCAGAAGTTTTGGAGATACATAATTACACCTTTAAAATAAATTTCTATAGACTGTTCTAATTGGACAAATTGATGTCATAATTTTGTTATCTACTTATCCTAGAGTTTTCATGGGTTATATTGGTAGATATAAATTGTGAAAATGATATTATACAGTAGATAATGTTTTAAAATTATTATGCAACTTGTCTTCACAGTACATAAAGTATTTATTTATTCTTATGTGCACTAACCTATCTCACGAGTTCTTGTCAAGTTTTGTGTGGATGAAGATTTTGAGATTTATGGAAAACCGGGATATGAGAGGATTGAACGATATAAAAATTCTCAAGCTTGGGGATGCCCAAGGCACCGCAAGTAAATATTTCAAGAAGTCTGAAGCATCTAAGCTTGGGGATGCTATGCATCTCACCTCTCTTCATCACACAAATATCAATTAGCCTATGTAGAACCTAAGTCTTCATTCGTTCACATGATATGTGTTATTCTTGGAGTGTCTCTTGTTTAGTTTGTTGTTTTAATAAAAGTCTCAGATCTGAAACTCTTTATTGAAAGAGAGTCCTCACATAGCTACTTGATTGTTTAACTACTCATTGATCTTCACTTATATCTTTTTGAGAGTAGTATGACGTTTACTCTTGTGCTTCACTTATATCCTAAGAGTAAATTGTGAATGGATGAAATACAATAAATCTGAAATTATCAATGTTCTTTATGCCTTGTAGTAGTTTCACATTTGGTTCAAAAAGTAAAATCTATTGAAGTTTGACAACCACAAATTGGTCATACAAGCAATTCATGAATCATTAGTGTAAGAAAGAGAACTTTCACATACAAATATATTATCTTGGACATATTTTATGATTGTGAATACCAATTAATTATTTCCAAACTTGATCAAATAGTTGAAGTTGGACAAGACAATGTAATGGTTATGTTTGTGTATATTTGCACAGAAGTTATATTGTTGTGGATCCTCGAGCATGTGGTGTTTGTTTAGAACCTTTTGCTAGCCAACACTTCATACTAAGTAGAGATACTACTGGTGTATCGAAATCCTTGAGCCAAGTTTCTGCCATAAGAGTCCGTCATACCTACTTATATATGGTATTTCACTGCCATTCCAAGTAAATTTGCATGTGCCACCTCTAAACATTCAAATAGACATCTATTGTGTGTGCTCATACCGCTCATGGAGCAACGAGGCGATCATTATCTTCCATGCTAAGAGGGTTATTCTCAAGATGAGTGTTTATTCACTTATCATTGCATGATAGAGGCTGGTAAAAAAGGATTCCGAGTTCCGCAAAATACAAAAAATAAATAAACAAGAACTCCCCTAGAAAGTTGATTGTTTGGAGGGCACCCGTGGATACGACTAGCCATGGAATGTGATTGAATGGTGGAGGGGGGTAAATTTTTAATTCTACTTGGGAACCGCTAATAATGTGATTACCATGGAAGATATTAAAAACTCTACTGTAACGTTGACATGAAAAGCACACCACCCAAAATTAAATATTGATCTCCGTCTTAAAACAATGAGCTATAGCACCTTTGAAAATCCCTGCTTCCCTCTACGAAGGGACAATCTATTTACTTTCATGTTACTTACTTTTCATGTTGAGTCAACTTCTTATTGCAACCTCAGTCTATTAGTTGGCAAGAACCATGTGGTGGGGAAAGATCCAAACATATATATCTAGTCAAATATATTTGATCATGATTCATTATTGTTGACAATTATCTTTATGATAAGTATGTTTAGAGGTGAAACTTTAAGCCCCTATCTTTCTTTGTGTTCGATGGATGTTGCTTGTTCTAAAAAATGTCTTGAGTATTAGCAATCATAGAAGAATATATAATATTTGAGTATGCGGAGCGCTTACTTAGACTTGACGATGCATTGACATTGTTTGATGATTAAGATCATATGTTAAGTTTCAAGAGATGCATTGTTCGAACCATGTCATGTGAATTGATTGCTACTAAACTATGATGTTTTTATGAAAAAGTTGTTGGTTTTGATGCTATAATAAAATGATTGGAATTATCATGGATCAAACTTATATACCATGCTAGCATTCACACTTCATAAATTATTTATTTCATCATTTATCTACTCGAGGACGAGTAGGAATTAAGCTTGGGGATTGATAACCCACAAGTATATGGGATCGCAATAGTTTTCGAGGGTAGAGTATTCAACCCAAATTTGTTGATTCGACACAAGGGGCAGCCAAAGAATATTCTCAAGTATTAGCAGTTGAGTTGTCAATTCAACCACACCTGAAAGACTTAGCATCTGCAGAAAAGTATCAGTAGCAGAGTAGTGTGATAGCAATAGTAGCAACGGAGTAAGAGTAGCAGCAGCGACAGCAATAGCGACAGAGTAACAATAGCAGCAGTGACAGCACTAACAACAGTAGCAGCAAAGTAACGTAGCAAGGACCAGTAGGAAAAGACTCGTAGGCATTGGATCGGTGATGGATGATTATGCCGGATGCTATTCATCATGCAACAGTTATAACACGGGGAGATATGTAACTAGCTCCAGTTCGTCAATCTAATGTAGGCATGTATTCCGTATGTAGTCATACGTGCTTAGGGAAAAGAACTTGCATGACATCTATTGTCCATCCCTCCCGTGGCAGCGGGGTCCTAATGGAAACTACGGGATATTAATGTTCTTCTTTTAATAAAGAACCGGACCAACGTAGTAACACTTAGTGAATACATGAACTCCTCATACTATGGTCATCTCCGGGAGTGGTTCCGGCTATTGTCACTCTGGGGTTGCCGGGTCATAACACATAGTAGGTGACTACAACTTGCAAGATAGGATCAAGAACGCACATATATTGACGAGAACATAATAGGTTCAGATCTGAAATCATGGCACTCGGGCCCTAGTGACAAGCATTAAGCATGGCAAAGTAGTAGCAACATCAATCTCAGAACATAGTGGATACTAGGGATCAATCCCCGTCAAAACTAACTCGATTACATGATAGATCTCATCCAACCCATCACCGTCCAGCAAGCCTACGATGAGATTACTCACGAACGGTGAAGAGCATCATGGAATTGGCGATGAAGGAAGGTTGATGATGGTGATGGCGACGATCTCCCCTCTTCGGAGCCCAGAACAGACTCCAGATCTGCCCTCCAGAGGAAGAACAGGAGGTGGCGGCGCCTCCGTATCGTAAAACGCGATGACCTCTTCTCCTTGATTTTTTTCCGGACGAAAGGGACTAAATAGAGCTGGAGTTGGAGGCGGTGGAGCAACATGGTCCCCACAAGCCTGCCAGGCGCGCAAGGGGGGCGCGCCTGCTGGGCTTGTGGGCTCCACGCTCCACTTCTTCGGTTGATTCTTGCGCCAGTATTTTTTATATATTCCACAAAAAATCCCCGTAAATTTCCAGGTCATTCCGAGAACTTTTATTTCTTCGCAAAAACAACACCATGGCAATTCTGCTGAAAACAGCGTTAGTCCGGGTTAGTTCCATTCAAATCATGCAAATTAGAGTCCAAAACAAGGGGAAAAGAGTTTGGAAAAGTAGATACGACGGAGACGTATCAGGGATGCTCATACGTCTCCAACGTATCGATAATTTATAAGTATTCATGCCATGTTGACCTATGTTTACAATATTTTCATATGGCTTTGGTGAAGTTTTTGTGATTTATTTTGAACTAATCCGGACTCGTGTTGTTTTCAGCAGAATTAGCATGGTGTTGTTTTTTGTGGAGAAAATGAAAGTTCTCGAAATCACATGAAACTTTTTGTCGATTTTTTCTAGAAGGAATGAGCAATATTGGAGTGAAGAACCACTAGAGGGGAGCCACCTGTGGGCCACAAGAAAATAGGGTGTGACCACCCCCCTCATCGGGCCCTGATGGATTGTGGGGCCCACGTGGCTTCAT
Source organism: Hordeum vulgare subsp. vulgare (assembly GCF_904849725.1). NCBI lineage: Eukaryota > Viridiplantae > Streptophyta > Magnoliopsida > Poales > Poaceae > Hordeum > Hordeum vulgare. Next base: position 513,748,602 of record NC_058523.1, read on the forward strand.
TCAGTGTGATTCCAACACCAAAAAATCCTATATATACAGAAACCCTAAAAAATAAGGAGAGAACTTCCGCTCCTCCACTGCAATTCTCTGTATCGATGAAAAACCCCATTTGGAGCCTTTCCAGTACCTTGCCGGAGGGGGAAAATCAGCTTCGGTGACCATCTTCATCATCATGGCGGAGGCCATGATGAGGAGGGAGTAGTTCACCCTCGGGGTTGAGGGTATGTACCAATAGCTATGCGTTCAATCTCTCTCTCTCTCTCTCTCTCTCTCTCTCTCTCCTGTTCTTGAGATGTCACGATCTTGATGTATCATGAGCTTTGTTAATATAGTTGGATCATATGGTGTTCTTCCCTAGCTATCTTGTTGTGATGAATTGAATCTTTCCTTTTGAGATCTTGTTATGTTGGATTGGACATTGGATTTGAGAACACTTGATGTATGTCTTGCATGTGGATACCCATGGTGACAATGGGGTATTCTAATGATTCACTTGATGTATGTTATGGCATCAACTTGCGTATTCCGGTGACCTTGGGGATCTATGCGTAGGGGTTGATTGCATGTTTTCATACTATATTCTCCGATAGAAATATTGGGGTGCTCTTTGAAGTTATTTGTGTTGGATTGAATATGATGAATCTGAAATTGTTTGATGCATGTCGTATAATTAACCCACGGACACTTGAGGTAACATTGGATTATCTAGGTGACATTAGGGTTGATTGATATGCGCTATTATACTACGAACTCTATGGCTGGTTGTGACACTTATAGGAACAACCCAATAGATTGATCAGAAAGGATAACTCTGAGGTGGTTTGCTGCCTACAACAACTTGTTATTGTCTTCTATGCTAATAGGAACTTTGGAGTGATTATTTGTTGCATGTTGAGGGATGACCATATGATTATACTATGTTAGCATTGTTGAGAGATTGCACTAGCAAAAGTACGAACCCGAGGTCTTATCTCCAAGCATTAATATGACATTTTGCTCGCTGTTTGCCACTTGCTACCTTGCTTTTTTTTAATTTCAGATTATAAAAATCTATGTCTACAATCCATACTACACTTGTATCACCATCTCTTCGCCGAACTAGTGCACCTATACAATTTGCCATTGTATTGGGTTTGTTAGGAACACAAGAGATTTGTTGTATTTGATTGCAGGGTTGTTTGAGAGAGACCATCTTCATCCTACACCTCCCACACATTGATAAACCCTAGGTCATCCACTTGAGGGAAATTTTTTGTTGTCCTACAGCGGATGGTGTGGGTACTACTGCAAACGATCAACTTGACGAGGCCATAGGCGTGGCGGGTCACGACCATGAACTTGGAGAGCGTCGGGTAGCCCAAGATGGTGTTGTAGCGCAGGCCGATGTGAGCCACATCAAAGACGATGAACACCGTATGGTGGTTCTTACGGGTGTCGAAGGTGATGGGAAGGCGCACCTGCCCCATGGGAGAGTGGAGCTATTGGTGACGCACGAGAAGGGTCTGGTGGGCATCAGGCGCTCGTGAGGAACCTGAAGCTGCTCGAAGGTGTCTATGAAGAGCATGTTGAGGCTTGTGCATCCGTCGAGGAGCATCTTGGTGACGGGCACATTGCTGGTGGTAGGAGTGCACTACAAGGGAACGACACCCACGACCTTCATGGACTTGGGGTGGTTGCTGGCGTCGAAGGCGATGGTGAACTCACGCCACTTGAGGCGGCTAGCAGACTCGAGCGGTGGGAGGACTATGTTCACCTCACAATAGATATGCTTGAAGTGGCGGTTGGATGGAGGGGCCTTGGCCCTGCTGAGGATGCGGGCCATCCTGTGGGGCTCTTGGTAGCCCCCAACGTTCTCAGCGGGAGGGGCATGGGCGCATGGCGGGGCGCTGGCGCATGACCTGCAGGTCGTTGAGCGTTAGGAGACGGTCGCTCGTGCCCGTGAAGTTGGGGATGAACTACTTGCACAGGTCCTCCCATGAAGAGATGGACGCCTCGGGGAGGTTCATGAGCCACGTGCGCGCAACCTGCCCAGAATGCTCATACATACCTCTGGTTCCAAGAGCTTGTTCGCACAACGGCGAATAAAGATCGGGTTGAAGGGGCAGCTAGCTGGGTCCTTGAGGGCCATGGAGAACCAGTTCACCATGACTCTGTCGTCCCCCTTCATGGACTGGACGCTGAGTTGGCACTGCCATCATAGCGGGGAGGGAGCTCTGGCTTGAACTTGTCGGCCGAGACCATGCAGTGCAGCCCGGGCGCGAGGACCAGGTAGCCCCCAATGATGACCACGCCTCCATCGAGGGTCACGCGGTTCTGGTGCCCAGCCGCAACAATGTCATGAAGAACAAGATCCTGATGGTTGTACACCTTCTTGAGGATCGCGCGGGCGTCCAGGGGCGCGAGATGGATGATCTGGAAATTGTCACTAGCGCCAACCAGCGCGGACGACCTGTGGGATGGCTCTGCAGCGCGTGCCGCAGGGCACCATTCAGTCATGTCACGGGCCGGGGGAGGAGGAGAAGCCTTGTGTCCAGACCGAACGACGTGTCACGGCGGAGTAGGAAGGGAGCGAGAGGGCGCCTGGCCATCGCATGAGGCGTTGACGAGCTCGGTGATGTGCTCGAGCCAGGCGACATAGCAGTCCTCGGCAGGATAGTAGTGCACCAGCTCTTGTGCCATGAGCAGCGCGACATGTGAGTGAGAGGGTCGCGGCGTGCAAGCGCGGAGGCGGTGGCGGAGCGGCCACACGTCTACTCGTTCACTGACGGGTGAACGGAGGAGGCTACCCGCTCCCCCAACGGGCTTGGTGGCGGCGCAAGGGCGCCTCCCCGAGGCACCTCGGGTGCTGGGCGCTGCATGGACCCTAGCGGCAGCTCGTTGCGCAATGCGTTCCCGGCAAGCGGTGGTGTCGTCCATATCGATGTTGCCGTCGAAGTCGAAGGCACGAAGATGGCAAGTCCCCCTACCTGGCATGCCAAATGTTATAGTCTGGGATCTATGTCCAAGAGCTTTTCCAAGAACTAGGGTTCGAACACTGGGGGCTTTGCTTGGCAATTGATGACAAGTTTATGGAACTATACTCCTCGCCCCTCGTTGGTTACCCCAAGTGGAAGGTTGAGATGTAGTCAGCAACAGATTTCCCTTACACGGGGACTGTAAGGTTTATCGAACCAGGAGGACTCCAAGGATCAACAAATAGGTGTCTGCTTCTCTGGCGCTAGCAGATGATGTGGACCTACACACACAACAAATAAATTTGCTCCCAATGAGTTCAGAGAGGTTGTCAATATCTCCGGCCTTGTCGTTTGCAAATGATCAAACACAAGCGGTAATAGCGATGGTGATTGCAACGGAAAAGGAAATAAAAGCAGTAAATGGTGGAGGTATAAACAATGGTGGAAATATGGACCAGAGTCCCATGATGTTCACTAGTGATGTCTCTCTCCAAAAAGACGATAAAGAACTATGTTGGGTAAACAAATTACAGTTGGGCAATTGGCAGAATTATAAACGCACCGCAATGCTAATCATGCTACAAGAAAGTTAGAGGCTCATAAGTACGGGCAGTACACCAAGACAAGTAGACCGTTTATCCATCAACATCTACTCACTAATCATCCACCTTGAGATACCTATCCAGAACATCTCGCTGGTATTAAGTTACGAGCCCCACCCAAAGTGTAAACTCAAAGCAACGGACAACTGCATTAACAAACTTTGCATAAGGTAAACAATCCTTGCAACCATGGTTACAAGCACCGTTGTTTTCTCCCTCGTGGCAACAGCACATCCCCTAGTCTCATGTTTATGTCACTCAAACTAGACATGAGGGGGCATGAACACACAATCATGCATAACGCTCCCTCTTGGAGTTACAATCTACTACATGGCCAAAGCAATATAAAGCAACGGAGAACGTGCATGAATTACTCAAGAACAAAATATAAAAGGAGAACCAAATATATAACTCGTCACAATCTTAACATAATCTCATAATCCATAGGATCCCAGCAAACTGACCATAGCAACAGCACGTAAATTACATAGATGCCTTGATCATGTAGGGCAGCTCACAAGGGCTAAGCATTGAAGCACAAGATTGGAGAGAAGACATCGCATAGCTACTGGTCATGGACCCATGGTCCAAGGAGGACTACTCATGGAACATCCTGGAAGCGTCCGTGGTGGTGGAGAAGCTCCCGGAGGTCAATCCTCCCTCCAACAGGGTGCCGGGAAGAGGTCTCCTGGTGCTCCCGATCTCGGAAGCGCTACGGCGGCGGAACGATGGTGAAATTCACGATGCTGGAAATATCTTTAGGGTTTTCACTTCGAGAAGTAAATATAGGCCAAAGGAGGGCCCCAGGGGGTGGACCCGCCACGCAGGCGACCTGGTGGCGCAGTCAGGAGGGGGCCCGCGCCAGGTGGCCGCCTGGGCGAGGCTTGGCTCCCCTCTAGCCCACCTTGGTGCTTCCTGAAGCTTCCGTCATGCTCATTTTTATATATTTATCTTGGGATTTTTCGGGCGCTCGAAATTGGGGTAAACTCCCTGCAATTAAAAGACATCATCACACAGAAACTGGCACTGGGTGCACTGAGTTAGTAGGTTAGTCCAAATATGTGTAAAAAGGTATGAAAGTGTAGCAAAACACATAACAATGTCACCCAAAAGATCATGGAACAAACAGAAATTATAGATACGTTTGGGACGTATCAGCAACCTACGACCCAATGATCACTATGGCGAATGACATGCGCACTCACTCATACCGGACACGACGGGGACACCTGAGCTACCAGGTTCGGGATACCGTGTGGTGTAATACTGTTGGGGAACATCGCATGGGAAACAAAAAATTCCTACGCTCACCAAGATCAATCTATGGAGACTAACATCTACGAGAGAGGGGAGTGCATCTACATACCCTTGTAGATCGCTAAGCGGAAGCATATATAACGCAGTTGATGTACTCGAACGTCTTCGCGATCCAAATCGCAATCCGTCCCGCGATCCCATCGCGATCCGTCCCGCGATCCCATCACGATCCGTTCCGATCTAGTGCCGAAGGGTCGGCACCTCCCCGTTCAGCACACGTACAGCTCAATGACGTTTTCCACCTCCTTGATCTAGCAAGTGAGGGCGGAGATGTAGATGAGTTCTCCATCAGCATGACAGCGTGACGATGGTGGTGGTGTACCTGTCCCGGTAGGGCTTCGCCAAGCACTACCGAAATATCTAGAGCAGACAATCTAGAGGGAGATAGAGAGGTTGCACCGTGGCTTATGTTGCGTCTGTCCTCTCTCCTCTCCACTATATATAGGAGGAAGGGAGGAGGGGTGGCGTCTTAGGGTTTCCCCTAGGGCCGGCAGCCAAGAGCTGTACAACTCCTACAAGGGAGGTGGGGTGCACAATTAGGGAGGAGTCCCTCTCCTCTAAGACTCCTCCCACCTACCACCATTGGGGTGCATGGGCCCTTGGGGTCGGCTGCCCAGCCCACCAGGGGCTGGTGCGCCGCCTCCTCGGCCCATGTGACCCCCGGGAAGGGTTGGACCCTCCCAGCGGACCCCCGGAACCCTTTCGGCACTCCGGTGTATTACCCGGAATGCCCGAAACCTTTTCGGAACCCGGATACCTCTTTCCTATATATCAATCTTTGCCTCCGGACCATTTCGGAACTCCTCGTGACGTCCCAGATCTCATCCGGGACTCCGAACAACTTTCAGTTACCACCACACGTAACTCACTAATACCCAATCATCATCGAACCTTAAGTGTGCAAATCCTACGGATTCGAGAACTATGCAGACATGACCGAGACACTCTTTGGTAAATAACCAACAGCGGGACCTAGATGCCCATATTGACTCCTACATATTCTATGAAGATCTTTATCGGTCGAACCACGATGTCAAGGATTCAAACAATCCCGTATGTTGTTCCATTTGTCCATCGGTATGTTACTTGCCCGAGATTCGATCGTCGGTATCTCTATACCTAGTTCAGTATCCTTACCGGCAAGTCTCTTTACTCATTCCGTAATACAAGATCCTGTGACTAACTCCTTAGTCACATTGCTTGCAAGCTCATTGTGATGTTGTATTATTGAGTGGGCCCTAGAGATACCTCTCCGTCATACAAAGTGACAAAACCCAGTCTCAATTCACGCCAACAATCAGACACCTTTGGAGATACCTGTAGAGCACCTTTATAGTCACCCAGTTACGTTGTGAAGTTTGATACACGCAAGGCATTCCTCCAGTGCCCGGGAGTTGCATAATCTGACGTTCAATACACACACATACTTGACATGCAGAAAATAGTAGAAATAAACTGACACAATCACATGCTACGTTCATGGTTTGGGTCTTGTCCATCACATCATTCTTCTAATGATGTGATTCCATTATCAAATGACAACTCATGTCTATGGTCAAGAAACCTTGACCATCTTTGATCAACGAGCTAGTCCTTAAAGGCTCACTAGGGACAGTGGGTAGTCTATGTATCCACACATGTATTTGAGTTTCGAATCAATACAAATCTCTATGTCGTACCGTAGATGTTGCTACAACGCTCCATTTGGAACTATTCCAAATGATTGCTCCACTATACGAATCCGGTTTGCTACTTTGGAGTCATCCGGATTGGTGTCAAGGCTTGAATCGATGTAACCCATTACGATGAACTCTTTTATCACCTCCATAACCGAGAAACATTTCTTTAGTCCTCAAGTTAGTAAGGATAATTTTGACCGCTGTCCAGTGATCCATTCCTGGATCACTCTTCTACCCCTTGATGAACTCATGGCAAGGCACACATCAGGTGCGATACACAGCATGGTGATACATCTTCAACGTATCTATAATTTTTGATTGTTCCATGCTATTATATTATCTGTTTTAGATGTTTTATATGCATTAATATGGTGTTTTATATTATTTTTGGTACTAACCTATTAATCTAGATCCTAGTGCGAGTTTCTTTTTTTCCATGTTTTTGAGAATTGCAAATAAGGAATATTGAACGGAGTCCAAACGGAATAAAATCTCCGAAATGATTTTTCTTGGACCAGAAGAAACCCAGAAGATTTGGAGTAGGGGAGAGGACACCTGTCGGGAGGCCATAAACCTACAGGGCGTACCCTAGGGGGGGCGCCCCCTGGCTTGTGGGTCCCCTGCAAGTCTCCTAACCCTACTCTTCGGCCTATAAATTCCCAAATATTCCCCTATCGCAAAAGAGAGCCATGAAAATACTTTTACGCTCTCGAGAGCCTCTGTTCCCGTGAGATCCAATCTAGGAGCCTTTTCCGGTAATCTGTCGGAGAGGGAATTGATCACGGAGGGCATCTACATCAACTCCATTGCCCCTCCGATGATGCGTGAGTAGTTCACCATAGACCTACGGGTCCATAGCTAGAAGGTAGATGGCTTCTTCTCTCTCTTTGATCTTCAATACCTTGTTCTTCATGATCTTCATGGAGATCTATGCGATATAATACTCTCTTGTGGTGTGTTTGTCGAGATCCGATGAATTGTGAGTTTATGTTCAGATTATCTATGAATATTATTTGAATCTCTTGTTAATTCTTATATGCATGATTTCATATCTTAGCAAGTCTCTTCGAGTTATTGGTTTGGTTTGGCCAACTAGATTGGTAATTCTTGCAATGGGAGAAGTGCTTAGTTTTGGGTTCAAACTTGCGGTGTTCTCACCCACTGACATAGTAGGGTAGCAAGGCACGCATTGTATTGTTGCCATAGTGGATAAAAAGATGGGGTTTTCATCATATTGCTTGAGTTTATCCCTCTACATCATGTCATCTTACTTAATGTGTTACTCTCTGTTCTTCATGAACTTAATACTCTAGATGTAGGCAGGAGTCGGTCGATGTGTGGAGTAACAGTAGTAGATGCAGATTCATTTCGGTCTACTTGACACAGACGTGATGCCTATATGCATAATCATTGCCTTGGATATCTTCATAATTATTAGCTTTTCTATCAATTTCTTGACAGTCATTTGTTCACCCACCGTATTATTTTCCTTTATGAGAGAAGCCTCTAGTGAAACCTATGGCCCCCCGGTCTATTTTCCATATTATAATTTAAGATCTATAAACCAAAAATATCTTGCTAAAATTTATTTACTTTTGTTTCCGCAATCTTTTATATCTACCTCTATCAGATCTCATCCTTGCAAATAACTCTGAAGGGATTGACAACCCGTTTTTAGCGTTGGGTGCAAGTGTTTGATTGTTTGTGTAGGTACTAAGATTGGGGCCTTGCTTGTTCCTCCTACTGGATTGATACCTTGGTTCTCAACAAACTAAGGAAAATATTTATCTACTTTGCTGCATCACCCTTTCCTCTTCAAGGGGAAACCAACGCAAGCTCAAGAAGTATCAATAAGGATTTCTGGCGCCATTGCCGGGGAGGATACATAGCAAGATCAAGCCTACCAAGTACCCATCACAAACTCATCTCTTGCATTTACTTTATTTGCCGCTTGCCTTACGTTTTCCTCTCCCCCACTTCTAAAACGACTTTCAGAAAATACCAAAAAGATTTGCCTTTTTATTCGCCCTTTTTCCGTTCGTCTTTTGTTTGTTTTCTTTTGTGCTAGATTGCTTGCTTTGTCACGATGAATCAAGAGAATACCAAGTTATGTGACTTTTCCACTATTAATAATAATGATTTTATTAGTACTCCGATTGCTCCCGCCACTAGTGCGGAATCTTGTGAAATTAATGCCGCTTTGCTAAATCTTGTTATGAAAGAACAATTTTCTGGCCTTCCTAGTGAAGATGTCGCATCCCATCTAAATACTTTCATTGAGTTGTGTGGTATTAAAAAGAAGAAAGATGTGGATAATGAAATTGTTAAATTGAAGCTATTTCCTTTCTCACTACGAGATCGTGCCAAAACTTGGTTTTCATCTTTACCAAAAAATAGTATTGATTCATGGAATTAGTGTAAAGATGCTTTTATTTCCAAGTACTTTCCACCCGCTAAGATTATCTACCTTAGGAACAATATAATGAATTTTAAGCAACTTGATCATGAGCATGTTGCACAATCTTGGGAGAGGATGAAACTAATGATTAGGAATTGCCCCACGCGTGGTTTGAGTTTATGGATGATTATACAAATCTTTTATGTGGGATTGAATTTTCCTTCTAGAAATCTTTTAGATTCCGCTGCCGGTGGTTCCTTTATGGAAATCACATTAGGAGAAGCTACTAAACTCCTAGATAATATTATGGCAAATTACTCTCAATGGCATACCGAAAGATCCCCTACTAGTAAAAAAGCGCACACTATTGAAGAAATAAACACTTTGAGTGGAAAGATGGATGAATTAATGAAATTGTTTGCTAGTAAGAGTGCTCCTATTGATCCCAATGATATGCCTTTGTCTTCTTTGATTGGAAATAATAATGAATCTATGGATGTGAATTTTGTCAGTAGGAACAATTTTGGCAAGAACGCGTATAGAGGTAATTTCAATCCTAGGCCGTTTCCTAGTAATTCCTCTAACAACTATGGTAGTTCATACACCAATTCTTATGGAAATTATAATAATATTCCCTCTGATCTTGATAATAATCTTTAAGGATTCCTTAGCTCTCAGAAAGGTTTCAATGCTATGATTGAAGACAAAATGCTCAAGATTGATGATTTGGCTAGGAACATTGATAGAATTTCTCTTGAGACTGATTCTTTGAAAATTAGACCTATTCCACCCAAGCATGACATTAATGAGTCTTTAAAATCTATGATAATTTCTATTGATGAGTGTAAGGAAAGAACCTCTAGAATACGTGCTAAGCGTAAATGGCTTGAAAAGGTGTTTTCTCGTGATAATAATGATGAAGATATAAAAGTGATTGACGTGACTCCTATTGAATCTTTGTTTTCTAGTATAAATCTTGAAAAGGATGGGACTGGAGATGATTCAACTATAGTCAAAAGGCGTCCCAATGATTCGGAGTTTATAGATCTTAGTGATAAGATTGATAAAAGTGGGATTCAAGAGGACAAAACTTTAAATAGCAATGAGCCCACTCTTTTGGATTTCAAGGACTTTAATTATGATAGTTACTCCTTGATTGGTTGTGTTTCCTTGTTGCAATCCATGTTGAATTATCCTCGCGTTTATAATCAAAATCTTTTACTAAACATATTGTGGATGCTATGACGAAATATTTTGAAGAAAAACTTGTGTTGGAATTTTCTATACCTAGAAAGATTTAGGATGAGTGGGAAACAACTAGTAAGATTACAATTAAAGATTATGAGTGCCATGCTTTGTGTGATTTGGGTGCTAGCGTTTCCACTATTCCAAAAACTTTATGTGATGTGCTAGGATTCCGTGAATTTGATGATTGATCTTTAAATTTGCATCTAGCGGATTCTACAATTAAGAAACCCATGGGAAGTATTAATGATGTTCTTATTGTTTCAAATAGGAATTATGTGCCCATAGATTTCATTGTTCTGGATATAGATTGCAATCCTACATGTCCTATTATTCTTGGTAGACCTTTCCTTAGAACGATTGGTGCAATTATTGATATGAAAGAAGGAAATATTAGATTCCAATTTCCATTAAGGAAAGGCATGGAGCAATTTCCTACCAAAAAAATAAGATTACCTTATGAATCTATTATGAGAGTTACTTATGGATTGCATAGCAAAGATGACAATACCTAGATTTATTGCATTATGCCTAGCTAGGGGTGTTAAACAATAGCGCTTGCTGGGAGGCAACCCAATTTTATTTTTATTTGTTTGTTTTTTGCTTATGTTTTTTAGAGCTTCACACATTATTACCTCTGTAATAATTTTGTTTTCTTGTTTTAATTAGTGTTTGTGCCAAGTAAGACCTTTGGGATGGTCTACGGTGTTTGCAAGTTGATTTTGCTGAAAAATAGAAACTTTTGCTCTAAGTCCAGGAATTTTGTAAATTCACTAGAACGTGATTTTGATCTGAATTTTTTACATACGATTGATTTAAAAATTTACCAGGTTGTCCTAATGTTTCATAATTTTTGTAGTTACATAAATATCCAAAGTAAACAGATTCCTTCAGACTGTTCTGTTTTTGACAGATTTTGTTTTCTTTGTGTTGTTTGCTTATTTTGATGAATATATGGGTTGTATCGGCGGGTATGAACCATGGAGAAGTTGGAATACAGTAAATATTACATCAATGTAAATAAATAATGAGTTCACAACAGAACCTGAAGTGGTGATTTATTTTTCTTATACTAACGGATCTCATGAGTTTTCTGTTGAGTTTTGTGTTGTGAAGTTTTCAAGTTTTGGGTAAAGATTTGATGGACTATGGAATAAGGAGTGGAAAGATCCTAAGCTTGGGGATTCCCAAGGCACTGCAAGCCATATTAAAGGATACCAAAGAGCCTAAGCTTGGGGATGCCCCGGAAGGCATCCCCTCTTTCATCTTCAATCCATCGGTAAATTTACTTGAGGCTATATTTTTATTCACCACATGATATGTGTTTTGCTTGGAGCATCTTGTATGATATGAGTCTTTACTTTTTAGTTTGCCACAATCATCCCTTGTTGCACACATCTTTTGAGAGAGACACGTTGAATCGTGAATTTATTAGAATACTCTTTGTGCTTCACTTATATCTTTTGAGTTAGGCAATGTTGCTTTAGTGCTTCACTTATATCTCTTAGAGCACTGATGTATTGTGTTTTATAGAAATTATTAAACTCTCATACCTCACTTATATTATTTTGGGAGTTCTTTAAATAACATGGTGATTGGTTTAGGTTATGAATTTAGTCCTAATATAATGGGCATCCAAGAGGGATATAATAAAAGCTTGCATATTAAGTGCATTGAATGTGATGAGAAGTTTGATTCCTTGCATATAGTTTTGAGATATGAAGATGGTAATATGAGAGTCATGCTAGTAAGTAATTGTGAATTGGAAGAAATACTTGTGTTAAAGCTTGTGATTCCCGTAGCATGCACGTATCGTGAACCGTTATGTGATGAAGTCGGAGCATGATTTGTTTAATGAATGTCAACCTTTGTGTGGAGGTCGGGATCGCGTGATGGTTAACTCCTACCAACCCTTCCCCTAGGAGCACGCGTCTAATACTTTGCTTTGATAACTAATAGGCATTTGCAATAAGTATGTGAGTTCTTTATGACTAATGTTGAGTTCATGGAGTATACACAATCTCACCCTTCCACCTTTGCTAGCCTCTCTAGTACCGCGCAACTCTCGCCGGTACATTAAACCCACCTTCCTCAAAAAAGCCACCATATATTTTTGTCAAAACAGCCACCATATCTACCTATTATGGCATTTTCATGGCCATACTGAGATATATTGTCATGCAACACCACCGTCTCGTTTTTATGACACGCACCATCACTTCCTACTGCTTATAGAGTCATATTTTGTTCTACATATCGAGTTGTAATCTTTGAGTTGTAAGTGAATAAAAGTGTGATGATTTGCATTATTAGAGCATTGTCCCATGTGAGAAAAGGATGATGGAAGCTATGATTCCCTCACAAGTTGAGATGTGTCTCCGGACTTTACAAAAAATAAAAGAGGCCAGTGATTCCCATAAAAAAAGAGGCCAAAGAAGCCCACCAAAAAAAGGGAAAAAGAAAAAAAATGAGAGAAATAGAGAAGGGGCAATGCTACTATATTTTTCTACACTTGTGCTTCAAAGTAGCACCATGTTCTTCATAGAGAGTCTCCTATTTTGTCACTTTCATATAACTAGTAGAATTACATCTTTTGCACAACCACTTAGTTTCCTTTTTGAGCTTCCATACACTTATAGCTCTAGTGCATTTGTTGCATGGCAATCCCTACTCACTCACATTGATATCTATTGATGGGCATCTCCATAGCCCGTTGATATGCCTAGTTGATGTGAGACTATCTTGTCCTTTTTTGCAACCTCCGCCATACTCTATTCCACTTATAGTGCTATATCCATGGCTCACACTCATGTATTGTGTGAGAGTTGAAAAGGTTTGAGAACATAAAAAGTGTGAAACAATTGCTTTATTTTCACCGGGTTTGAGCATGATTTAGACACTTTGTGTGGTGAAGATGGAGCATAGCTAGACCATATGATTTTGTAGGGATAACTTTCTAAGACCATGTTATTCCGAAAGGAAGCAATTGCCTTATTAGTATGCTTGAAGTATTATTGTTTTTATGTCAATATTAGACTTCTGTTTTGAATCTTATGGATCTGAATATTCATGCCACAATAGACAATATTACATTGGATAAATATGTTAGGTAGCATTCCACATCAAAAAATCTGTTTTTATTATTTACCTACTCGAGGACGAGCAGGAATTAAGCTTGGGGATGCTTGATATGTCTCCAACATATCTATAATTTTTTATTGTTCCATGCTATTATATTATCTACTGTGGATGTTTTATATGCATTAATATGTTGTTTTATATTGTTTTTGGGACTAACCTATTAATCTAGAGCCTAGTGTCAGTTTCTGTTTTTTTTTCCATGTTTTTGAGTATTGCAGATAAGGAATATTAAACGGGGTCCAAATAGAATAAAATCTCTGGAATGATTTTTCTTGGACCAAAAGAAACCCAGAAGACTTGGAGTAGGGGGCACGACACCTGCCGGGAGGCCAAAATCCTCGAAGGAGCGCCCTAGGGGGGGTGCCTCCGGGCTTGTGGGTCCCGTGGAGGTCTCCTAACCCTATTGTCCAGCCTATAAATTCCCAAATATTCCCCATCGCAGAAGAGAGTCACGAAAATACTTTTCCACCGCCGAGAGCCTCTTTTCCCGTGAGATCCAATCTGGTAGCCTTTTCAGGTAATCTGCGGGAGAGGGAATTGATCACGGAGGGCATCTACATCAACTCCATTGCCCCTACGATGATGCGTGAGTAGTTCACCACAGACCTACGGGTCCATATCTAGTAGCTAGATGGCTTCTTCACTCTCTTTGATCTTCAATACCATGTTCTTCATGATCTTCATGGAGATCTATGCGATGTAATACTCTCTTGTGGTGTCTTTGTCGAGATCCGATGAATTGTGAGTTTATGTTCAGATTATCCATGAATATTATTTGAATCTCTTCTGAATTCTTATATGCATGATTTCATATCTTAGCAAGTCTCTTCGAGTTACTGGTTTGGTTTGGCCAACTAGATTGGTAATTCTTGCAACGGGAGAAGTGCTTAGTTTTGGGTTCAATCTTGCGGTGTCCTCACCCACTGACATGGTAGGGGTAGTGATACGTCCATTTTGCATCATGCTTTCATGTTGATATTTATTGCTTTTTGGGCTGTTATATTACTTGTGGTACCATATTTATGCCTTTTCTCTCTTATTTTGCAAGGTTTATTTGAAGAGGGAGAATTCGGGCAGCTGGAATTCTGGACTGGAAAAGGAGCAAACCCTAGTCCACTATTCTGCATATCTCCAAATGCCCTGAAAAGATACGTGGATTTTTTCTGGATTATATAAAAAAATAATGGGCGAAAGAACTACCAGAGCGGGGCTGCCAGGGCGCCACAAGCCCTGACACCGCCATCCCCCTGGTGGCGGAGTGGGGGCTTGTGGGCTCCCTGACGGCCCACTAGCCCCCCTATTTTGCTATATGAAGCGTCATGGTCCAGAAAAAATCAAGAGGGAGCTTTTTCGTGGTTTCGCCGCCGCCATGAGGCGGATCTTGAGCAGATCCAATCCAGAGCTCCGGCAGGACGATCCTGCCGAGGAAACTTCCCTCCCGAAGGGGGAATCGTCGCCATCGTCATCACCAACACTCCTCTCGTCGGAGGGGAGGCATCTTCATCAACATCTTCATCGGCACCATCTCCTCTCCAATCCCTAGTTCATCTCTTGTAACCAATCTTCGTCTCGCGACTCCGATTGGTACTTGTAAGGTTGCTAGTAGTGTTGATTGCTCTTTGTAGTTGATGCTAGTTGGATTACTTGGTGGAAGAGTTTATGTTCAGATCCTTGATGCTATTCATTACACCTCTGATCATGATTATGATTATGTTTTGTGAGTAGTTACTTTTGTTCCTGAGGACATGGGATAAGTCATGTTAATAATAGTCATGTGAATTTGATATTCATTCGGTATTTTGATATGTTGTATGTTGTGTTTTCCCCTAGTGGTGTTATGTGAACGTCGACTACATAACACTTCACCATATTTGTGCCTAGAGGAAGGCATTGGGAAGTAGTAAGTAGGTGATGGGTTGCTGGAGTGACAGAAGCTTAAACCCCAGTCTATGCGTTGCTTCGTGAGGGGCTAATTTGGATCCACTAGTTTAATGCTATGGTTAGACTTTGTCTTAATTCTTCTTTTGTAGTTTCGGATGCTTGCGAGAGAGGTTAATCATAAGTGGGATGCTTTTCCAAGTAAGGGCAGTACCCAAGCGCCGGTCCACCCACATATCAAACTATCAAAGTAACGCACGCGAATCATATGAACATGATGAAACTAGCATGACAGAAATTCCCGTATGTCCTCGGGAGCGTTTTTCCTCCTATAAGACTTTGTTCAGGCTTGTCCCTTGCTATAAAAGGGATTGTGCCACTTGCTGCACCATTGCTACTACTTGTTACTTGTTACTCTTTCTTGCTACATTTCACCTCGCTACACAATCACTTGTTACCGCTACTTTCAGTGCTTGCAGTTATTACCTTGCTAAAATCCGTTTATCAGAGCCTTCTACTCCTCGTTGGGTTCGACACACTTACTTATCCGAAGGACTACGATTTATCCCCTATACTTATGGGTCATAAAGACTCTTTTCTGGCGCCGTTGCCGGGGAGTGAAGCGCCTTTGGTAAGGAAACATTTTTATACTGTGCTGAAATTTATTGTCACTTTTCACAATGGAAACTGTTCCTTTGAGGAGTTTGTTCAGGGTATCTTCACCACGAATGGAAGCACGAGGAGTTTCTCCTCAACCTGAGGTACCTACTGAAAATATCTTTTGTGAAATTCCTTCGGGTATGCTTGAGAAACTGCTCGCTAATCCTTTCACAAGAGATGGATCTTCACATCGAGACTTGCATCTGATCTTTGTAGATGAAGTTTGTGGTTTATTTAAGCTTGCAGGTTTGCCCGAGGATGAGGTAAAGAAGAAAGTCTTTCCTTTATCTTTGAAGGATAAGGCGTTGACATGGTATAGGCTATGTGATGATACTGGATCATGGGGCTACAATCGGTTGAAATTGGAATTTCATCAAAAATTCTATCCTATGCATTTAGTACATCGTGATCGGAACTTTATTTATAACTTTTGGCCTCGTGACAGGAAAAGCATAGCTCAAGCTTGGGGGAGGCTTAAACCAATGCTATATTCATGCCCCAATCATGAACTCTCGAGAGAAATCATCACTCAAAACTTTTATGCTCAGCTATCTCATGAAGATCGTACCATGCTTGACACTTCTTGTGCCAGTTCTTTTATGAAGAAGGATATTGATCACAAGTGGAATTTATTGGAGAGAATCAAACGCAACTCTGAAGATTGGGAGCTGGAGGAAGGTAAGGAGTCAGGTATGAATTTCCAGTTTGATTGCGTTAAATCTTTTGTTGGGACAAACACTTCTAGAGATTTTAGCGCTAAGTATGGATTTGACTCTGAGATAGTAGCTTCTCTATGTGAATCTTTTGCTCCTCATGTTGATCTTCCCAAAGAGAAGTGGTTTAAATATCATCCTCCTGTAGAAAGCAAGATAGACAAAACCAATCTAGTTGAGGAGAAAGTCATTGATTTTAGTGATCCTGTTGTTCCTTGTGCTTACACTGAGAAACCACCATACCCTGCTAGGATAAAGGATTATTCTAAAGCTCCAACGGTGATACGTAGGGGTTACATTAGATCACTTGCACCCCTTGAGGAAATTAGAGTTGAACCTATTGTTGCTATTATCAAAGATCTCTTAGCCGAAGACATAGATGGGCATGTTATCAAATTCTGTGAGGACTCCGCTAGAATTGCTAAACCTCACGGACCTGTAGTTGGCCTACCCGTTGTTTCTGTTAAGATAGGAGATCACTGTTACCATGGTTTATGTGATATGGGAGCTAGTGTTAGTGCAATACCCCTTTCTCTATATGATGAAATCAAAGATGAGATTGCACCTGCTGAGTTAGAACCCATTGATGTCACTATTACGCTAGCTAATAGAGACACTATCTGCCCTCTGGGAATTGTGAGAGACGTAGAAGTCCTGTGTGGTAAGACGAAGTATCCTACTGATTTCCTCGTCCTTGGTACTGCACAAGATAGCTTTTGTCCCATCATATTTGGTAGACCCTTCCTCAACACTATCAATGCTCACATTGATTGCATTAAGCAGACTGTCACAGTTAGTTTCGAGGGTGTGTCTCATGAATTTAACTTCTCCAAGTTTGGAAGACAACCCCATGAAAGAGAGTTGTCTGGTAGGGATGAAATCATTGCTCTTTCCTCTATTGCCGTACCTCCTACGTATCCTTTAGAGCAATATCTGCTTGAGCATGAAAATGATATGCATATGGAGGAGAGAGATGAGATAGATAAAATTGTCTTAGAACAATATCCTATTCTCAAGAATAATCTGCCTGTTGAACTGCTTGGGGATCCTCCCCCACCAAAGGGTGATCCTGTGTTCGAGCTTAAACAGTTGCCTGATACTCTTAAGTATGCCTATCTTGATGAGAAGGAGATATATCATGTCATTATTAGTGTTCTCCACTCAGAGCGCGAAGAGAAGAAGTTACTAAAAACCCTGAGGAAGCACCGCGCTGCTATTGGATATACTCTTGATGATCTTAAGGTATTAGTCCTACTCTATGTCAGCACAAGATTAAAACTGATCCTGACTTTAAACCAGTTGCTGATCATCAAAGGAGATTAAATCCTAAGATGAAAGAGGTCGTTAGAAAATAAATATTAAAGCTTCTGGAAGCAGGAATCATTTATCCTGTTGCTCATAGTGATTGGGTAAGTCCAGTACATTGCGTACCTAAGAAGGGAGGTATCACCGTCGTTCCTAATGATAAGGATGAACTAATCCCACAAAGGATTATTACCGGCTATAGAATGGTGATAGACTTCCGGAAACTGAACAAGGCAACCAGGAAAGATCATTATCCTTTGCCGTTTATCGACCAAATGCTAGAAAGGCTATCAAAGCACACTCACTTCTGCTTTCTAGACGGTTATCCTGGTTTCTCGCAGATACCTATTGCACAATCTGATCAAGAGAAAACCACTTTCACCTGCCCTTTCGGTACCTTTGCCTATAGACGTATGCCTTTTGCCTTATGTAATGCACCTGCCACCTTCCAAAGATGTATAATGGCTATATTCTCTGACTTTTGTGAAAAGATCGTCGAGGTTTTCATGGATGACTTCTCCGTTTACGGGTCTTCCTTTGATGATTGCCTCAGCAACCTTGATCGAGTCTTACAGAGATGCGAAGAAACCAACCTCGTCTTGAATTGGGAGAAGTGCCACTTTATGGTTAATGAAGGTATCGTCTTAGGACACAAAATTTCTGAGAGAGGCATCGAAGTTGATAAGGCTAAGGTTGATGCAATTGAGAAAATGCCTTGCCCCACAGATATCAGAGGTATACAAAGTTTCTTAGGTCATGCTGTATTTTATAGAAGGTTCATTAAAGACTTCTCTAAGATTTCTAGGCCTCTTACCAACCTCTTGCAGAAGGATGTTCCTTTTGTTTTTTATGAGGATTGTGAGGAAGATTTCAAAATACTTAAGAAGGCTTTGATAACCGCACCTATTGTTCAACCACCTGACTGGAACTTGCCCTTTGAAATCATGTGCGACGCTAGTGATTATGCTGTTGGTGTTGTTCTAGGACAAAGAGTTGACAAGAAGTTGAATGTCATTCACTACGCTAGTAAAACTCTAGACAGTGCCCAAAGAAACTATGCCACTACGGAGAAGGAATTTTTAGCAGTCGTGTTTGCATGTGAAAAGTTCAGATCTTACATAGTTGACTCCAAAGTCACTATTCACTCTGATCATGCTGCTATTAAGTACCTCATGGAGAAGAAGGACGCTAAGCCTAGGCTGATCAGATGGGTTCTCCTGCTACGGGAATTTGATTTGCACGTCGTTGACCGAAAGGGTGCTGATAAACCTGTAGCAGATAACTTGTCTAGGCTAGAGAATGTCCTTGATGACCCACTACCTATTGATGACAGCTTCCCTGATGAGCAATTAAATGTCATCCGCACTTCACATAGTGCATCGTGGTATGTCGATTATGCAAACTATATCGTAGCCAAATACATACCACCCAGTTTCACCTATCAACAAAAGAAGAAATTCTTCTTTGATTTGAGACACTACTTTTGGGATGATCCTCACCTTTATAAGGAAGGAGTAGATGGTGTAATTAGACATTGTGTGCCTGAACATGAACAGGGACAGATCATGCAGAAGTGTCATTCCGAAGCCTACGAAGGACACCACGCTGGAGATAGAACTACCCATAAGGTATTGCAATCAGGTTCTATTGGCCCACTCTCTTCAAGGATGCCCGCAAGTTTGTCTTGTCTTGCGACGAATGCCAAAGAATAGGGAACATCAGTAAGCGTCAAGAGATGCCTATGAACTATTCACTTGTCATTGAACCATTTGATGTCTGGGGCTTTGATTATATGGGACCCTTCCCGAGTTCCAATGGGTACACTCACATCTTAGTTGCTGTGGATTACGTTACTAAGTGGGTAGAAGCTATCCCCACTAAAAATGTTGATCACCACACCTCTATTAAGATGCTTAAATAAGTCATATTCCCAAGATTTGGAGTCTCGAGATACTTGATGACTGATGGCGGTTCACACTTCATTCATGGTGTTTTCCGCAAGATGCTAGCTAAGTATGATGTCAACCATAGAGTTGCATCTCCTTATCATCCTCAGTCTAGTGGTCAAGTGGAGTTGAGTAATAGGGAGCTCAAGTTGATCCTACAAAAGACCGTCAATAGATCTCGAAAGAACTGGTCTAGCAAACTTGACGATGCAGTATGGGCTTATAGGACTGCTTATAAGAATCCCATGGGCATGTCACTGTATAAAATGGTTTACAGTAAGGCATGTCATTTACCTCTTGAGCAGGAACATGATACGTCTCAAACGTATCTATAATTTTTTTATGTTTTCACGCTGTTATCTTGCCTTCTTTGTATGTTTTATGTACCTTTTTATATCTTTTTGGGACTAACTTATTAATTCAGTGCTAAGTGCAGTTCCTGTTTTTTCCGTGTTTTTGATTCTTTTCAGATCTGATTTTGGAACGGAGTCCAAACGGAAGAAAAACCACGAAATGATTTTTTTCCCGAACG
Organism: Hordeum vulgare subsp. vulgare; assembly: GCF_904849725.1. Lineage (NCBI taxonomy): Eukaryota > Viridiplantae > Streptophyta > Magnoliopsida > Poales > Poaceae > Hordeum > Hordeum vulgare. Next base: position 513,768,972 of record NC_058523.1, read on the forward strand.
AAAGAAGTCCAGGGGGCTTTTGGGCCAAGCCAGGTGGGCTCCAGGGAGCCCACAAGCCCCCACTCCACCACCAGGGGGAGGCGGCGGTGGGCAGGCTTGTGGCCTCCCTGGCCGCCCCCTGACCTAGGTCTTTGGCCTATAAATTCCCAAATATTCTGCAAAAAATCAGGAGAGCCTCGAAAATACTTTTCCGCCGCCGCAAGCTTCTGTTTCCGCGAGATCTCATCTGGAGACCCTTCCCAGCGCCCTGCCGGAGGGGACTTTGGAGTTGGAGGGCTTCTTCATCATCATCATCGCCCCTCCAATGACTCGTGAGTAGTTCACTTCAGACCTACGGGTTCGTAGTTAGTAGCTAGATGGCTTCTTCTCTCTCTTGGATCTTCAATACAAAGTTCTCCATAATCTTCAGGGAGATCTATCCGATGTAATCTTCTTTGGCGGTGTGTTTGTTGAGATCCGATGAATTGTGGACTTGTGATCAGATTATCTATGATATATATTTGAGTCTTTGCTGATTTCTTATATGCATGATTTGATATCCTTGCAAGTCTCTCCGAGTCTTGGGTTTTGTTTGGCCAACTAGATCTATGATTCTTGCAATGGGAGAAGTGCTTGGTTTTGGGTTCTACCATGTGGTGACCTTTCCCAGTGACAGTAGGGGCAGCAAGGCACACATCAAGCAGTTGCCATCAAGGGTAAAAAGATGGGGGTTTTATCATTGGTTTGAGATTATCCCTCTACATCATGTCATCTTGCTTAAGGCGTTACTCTGTTCTTATGGACTTAATACACTAGATGCATGCTGGATAGCGGTCGACGTGTGGAGTAATAGTAGTAGATGTAGAAAGTATCGGTCTACTTGTTTCGGACGTGATGCCTATAGAAATAATCATTGCATAGATATCGTCACGACTCTGCATAGTTCTATCAATTGCTCGACAGTAATTTGTTCACCCACCGTCTACTTGCTTTCATGAGAGAAGCCACTAGTAAACACTATGGCCCCTTGGTCTATTCACATCCATCGTTTACATCTCCACTTTTACTTTGATTTGTTACTTTGTTGCTGTCGTGGGTATAAGTCTGACAGTAGAAGTACGGGGTACGAAAGTATATGGGCAGAGCCTTTGCTACGGCGAGGATGTATGAGTTCAGACCCCTCTACGGTGGAGTTAAAGCCCTACGTCTCAGTGCTCTTGGGAGCTTTGTGTCGAGTGTATCAAGGGATTACAGCAAGTGCCAACCCCTGTACCAGTGGTGAAGGGCGGCTTATATAGAGTGCGCTGCCCTTCATAATGCCCCAGTGGACAGGGGTGGAGTAGTGGCGAGTAATGGCTAGCGTTACTGGTAACGTAAGCCTTAAATGCTAGTTATGGTGTATGAAAACGTATGACCGTTGCCCTCCTCGGAGGTTACGACGCACAAAGTGGATTCCAGTCGGTACGTTAGATATGCTCCGAGTGGATCGTCGCCGACTGGATGATGGGGGCGTCCTTAGTTCAGTCGGAACTGTCTAAGGGCCTTGTCCTCTATGAAGGGTAGTCCTTGTGTAGGACCTATAGGGCAGACCTATGACCCTACCCTGGGACTATAACCCCATCATTAGTCCCCGAATGGATCGGGGTTGGAACGATGAAGTGATGTCCGGAGTTTGGAGCCGACTGGTATTGAGGTGATCTTAGCATTGTCTGCCTCGATCCATTTTATCTTTGCGTCTAGTGATCCGAGTGAATATGCAAGCGAAACGAACTGTGAGGGATCGATTGCTTCCGCGGAATCTTTCAACGTGACCGGTCATACTAACAGTGCCGGATTTTCTGGGATCCTCAAATTTCGGTTGCCGCGCGCTGAGCGGGGATGACGACATCGCCATCGAGTAGATTTCGCCTCCTCGATTACCGCGCCGCGATCTTCTCCACTAATCTTGCAGCGGCCGGTTGGGAGGATAAGATCTTGGACCCACCTGTAGGTGACTCAGTCGGAGGCCTATTAAAGCGTTCCCGGCGGACCTTCCTGTTGTGCTACTCGTCCTCCTCCCATCGATCTCGCCTCTCCGCAACTCCCTGCACACCTCTAGCCACCTCCTTCCCCTCCTACTCTGCGGATCCGTCACCCTCGCCATGACGAAGGGGCAGACCAGCAAGCTCGAGGCGAAGAAGAAGAAGAAGGGGGCGGCCTCCACTCAGCGGTGGCAGCGAGCGTTGCCGGAGGGCTGGATCCAGGGGGACTTCCTCCCCTCCACAATGAGGGAGACCGACGTGCTAGAGCTGGTGGAGCACGGCATGGTCGTCAACAAGTCTTGGAGGCTGCCGGAAGGCGAGATGGAGTCGGCGCCGAAGGAAGGGGAGCGTGTTCTGCTGCTCAGCCACGTGGCCAGAGGTTTCTCCCTCCCTCCCCATCCTTTCTTCCGAGGTATCATGAATTACTTCGGGGCGCAGCTCCTTCACTTTCTGCCGAATGCGATAGCTCATCTTTCCGCATTCATCACCCTGTGCGAGTGCTTCATAGGATGTCCTCCCCACTGGGGGCTCTTCAAATATGCTTTCTCCGCTAGATCTCAAACGGTTAAGAAGCTTAGCCAGTCTGATGATAAGACACACATCCTCCAACTCTGCGGGGGTTTAGTATTTCAGAAGAAAACGAAGAGTAGTTATCCCTCCCTTCAGCTATCCGAGTCGGTTAGGAACTGGCAATCGTCCTGGTTCTATTGCCAGGACATTGCCTGCCCGAATGCTTCGAGTGGATTACCACCCTTCAGTTTAGACCGTCCGGGCCCTCCCAGGAAGCTAGCACTCTCTAAGGGGGAAAAACCCCAGATCCAGCCTTTGATCGACGCGCTGATAGCCGTAGTCCGGAAGGGAGTCACCGGCATGGACCTGTTGGAGACTTTTCTGGGTCAACGCATCCATCCACTCCAGGCCCGAGACCACGCAATGTGGCATTACACGAGGCCTTCGGATACCACTCGGTCCCATCCTGAAGACGTGAGCGAGGAGACCGTGAGCGCGTGGGTCCGGAGCATCACCGGCACATGTGATAACCCCGTGGGAGCTCGGCGGGTGAAGGCCTTCCGTGCCCAAAATCCTCCTCCGAATGAGGTGACTACATGTTGTCGAGTGCTTTTAATCTTCTCATTTTTATTGCTTTTCTTGTCTCGCTGACTGACGTTGCCGACTGTGTTTTGTGCAGGAGTGGACAAACTGGCATTCCGCAGTCTCAAATGGGAATCCAGTCGAGGAAGAAGAAGGCAGCATGCAGGGTAGCGCGGGTAGTGCCGAGTACGTCTCTAACAGTAGGGAGACGAAGGAGGAAACAGAAGAGGAGGAGGAGAGTGAAGAGCAGAGCTCGTCACCCTCACCACCAGAACACCGAACCAAGCACCGTCATGACCCAGCTGTTCCGCCGGCTCCTCCCGTGGCCCCGAGTGCTCGGAGTGTGAAGAGAACCAGGGGTTCTTCTGCCAAGCCCGTGGATCAGCCGTCCAAGGTGGCTAAACCCAACGGGTCTAAACCTCGGAAAGCTTTGCCCCGGATGAGGATCGTTGTTCCGGTCGCCTCAGCGTAAGTATCTTTGCTCTTCCATCTTCCTTTAGTATCCGATTGGACTCTTCTTTTTGGGAATTCATGTTTACCCGTCGAATGGATTTCAATCAACAGAGCTGCTACCTCCGCCACCTCTCTGCCGCGTCAGGGTGACGATCCCATGGACACTGATAACGCCGCCACGTCCCAGCAAGGTACGTTGTCACGACTCTGAGAGCTGTATTACCATTTCGCGAGTGTTGTCTTTGATCTTGATCTTTTTCTGTATTTTTATTTTGTTCAGTCGGGCTTCCTTCGGAGGTGATCTATCTGGACGACGATGACCAAAGGAGGTTGGAACCAGCTTTGGCGCCTGTCCTTGGGGTTATCCAACCTACTGCCGACCCTGCCATGAGCGTGCCGCCGACTCAGACGGTGGTCTTCACGGCGGAACCGACTGGAGCAGAGCTCGGGATACCTAGGGCGCCTTCTGCCACGCTGGGTCCGTCGACTGTTCAATATGATGGATGACGCCTCCCGGAAGATCAAGTAGGAGCCGCCAAGGACGCCATGGTACAAGTGGAGCTGATGGTGGGCGAAGCCAAGGGAGCATATGACTCCGTTGCGTCCCTGTACAAGAAGAGCTTGGAGCTTCGGGATGATATCCGAGTAAGTGCGCTAGTAAGTGTTTACATTCCTATTGGTGCCCACTGGGGGTTTTGGCGAGATACTCGGTTACAGTAGGTTAATTTTCTAGTGGGTTCACTCCGAGTGAACCCAGTGGGTGTAGTCCCCGTGACTTATGCCGAGTGCTTGCACCGGCAATTGTCTTTATATGTATTTTCCATAATCTCTACAGATCAGAGCTGATCTGCCCGAATGGTACTAGTGGGGGCACGCCGAGTGCACCCACTGGGTGTAGTCCCCGAGAGTAGTGTTACTCGGGTCGAGTAAGAGTAATCTCGTAGTGTTGTTGGTTTGCTATGGAGCTCAATGGGACCGACCTGTTCGAGCTTCATACCAGTGGGGTCAATCTCAGTGAACCCACTGGGTGTAGTCCCCGAGACCACTGTCGATTGCTTGCATCGGCAGGGGTCTGAAGAGTGTGTCGAAACTTTTTCCTTGTTGAACCTAGCTGATCCTCCCTTTGTGTCTCTTTGACAGAAGACTTGTGAAATGGGATCGGCCTATAATGCTCTGAAGGCTGAGAAGACTCAACTTGCTGCCGACTTGGAGGTAGCTGCGAATGATCTGGCTGGCATGAAGAAGGCTCTCGCTGAACGAGAAGTATCTTTGGAGGAGTCTCGGGGGACTAACAAAGCACTGCTAGCCGAGGTAGAAAAAATGAAGAAGGAGAGATCTGAATGGATGGGCCAGCTAAAGTTAATGAATGCTCGGTGCAAAGCGCAGGAGAACTACGTCGGCGACTGGGCGAAGAAGATGGTCGCACTGCTTGGTGGTAAGTTGCTTACCGAGTGCTTATTGACTTTGGAGTTCACTCCGCGCTTATTTTCTCCCTGTCTTTTCCTTGCAGATTTCTGCCGGGACGTTGAGGCCGAAACTGCCGAAATTGAACGGTCGCTTGGGCAACCGAATGTTCCACTCGATGATGAAGCTAACCGGGACATGTTCCGAGTGAATTCCCGCCTTAACAAGGTGGGTCCTTTCATTGGTCGCCTGAGAGGAGTTGTTGGCCGAATTGACGAAGAGTTGTGGCCTGAAGATGACTCCCGGAATGAGATAGAGGGGTTGATGACTTGACTGCAGGATGTTCCAAGCAGAGTGCAGGCATGGAAGAAGTCTGCCGCTCGATGTGGCGCAGACGTGGCGCTGTCTCTGGTCCGAGTGCATTGTAAGGAAGCCCGTGAAGACAAGCTGAAGACGTTGCAGGTCGCCAACACCAAGAAGCTTCGATTTGAAGACTTCATGGAGACCTTCCTCGACACGGCCACTCGGATTGCAGATGGAATCGACTTGGACACCTTCGTGGAGCCTGCCAGCCCCGGCGATGCTTGATTGACTTTATGCTGAACGCGCATTTACCTCAGTATGACGAGTGGAGTTTGTATTAAACTTTGGCCACTGCTGTTAGCCGGTACATTCGTGGCTCAGTGTGGATAAACTTGATTCACACCGAGCCGACTGATCATAGAACTCAATTTGAATTCGAACCAGATCTTTTGCTCTTCTTTCGTTGAGTTTCTTTTTTTTGACACGATTTTGGCTCGTGGTTTTTGTTTAGGCGACTCAACTAGGCCTCCGAGTGTAACTCGAGTGCCCACTCGAAGGAAGCTCTTTACTTAGGCGACTCTGGTTCGCAGCTAAGTCCCCGAGTGTGACTTTTGGTGCACACTCGGAGTTAGTTGTTTGCTTAGGCGACTCTGGGTCGCAGCTAAGTCCTCGAGTGTGACTTTTGGAGCACACTCAGAGGAAGTTGTTTACTTAGGCGACTCTCGGTCGCAGCTAAGTCCCCGAGTGTGACTTTTGATGCACACTCGGAGCAAGTTGTTTACTTAGGCGACTCTGGGTCGCAGCTAAGTCCCCGAGAGTGACTTTTGATGTACACTCGGAGCAAGTTGTTTACTTAGGCGACTCTGAGTCGCAGCTAAGTCCCCGAGTGTGAATTTTGGTGCACACTCGGAGCGAGTTGTTTACTTAGGCGACTCTGGGTCGCAGCTAAGTCCTCGAGTGTGACTTTTAGTGCACACTCGGAGCGAGTTGTTTACTTAGGCGACTCTGGGTCGCAGCTAAGTCCCCGAGTGTGACTTTTGGTGCACACTCGGAGCGAGTTGTTTACTTAGGTGACTCTAAGTCGCAGCTAAGTCCCCGAGTGTGACTTTTAGTGCACACTCAGAGCAAGTTGTTTACTTAGGCGGCTCTGGGTTGCAGCTAAGTCTCCGAGCGTGACTTTTAGTGCACACTCGGAGCGAGTTGTTTACTTAGACGACTCTGGGTCGTAGCTAAGTCCCCGAGTGTGACTTTTGGTGCACACTCGGAGCGAGTTGTTTACTTAGGCGACTCTGGGTCCTAGCTAAGTCCCCGAGTGTGAATTTTGGTGCACACTCGGAGCGAGTTGTTTACTTAGGCGACTCTGGGTCGCAGCTAAGTCCTCGAGTGTGACTTTTCGTGCACACTCGGAGCGAGTTGTTTACTTAGGCGACTCTGGGTCGCAGCTAAGTCCCCGAGTGTGACTTTTGGTGCACACTCGGAGCGAGTTGTTTACTTAGGCGACTCTGAGTCGCAGCTAAGTCCCCGAGTGCGACTTTTAGTGCACACTCGGAGCGAGTTGTTTACTTAGGCGACTCTAGGTCGCAGCTAAGTCTCTGAGTGTGACTTTTAGTGCACACTCGGAGCGAGTTGTTTACTTAGGCGACTCTGGGTCGCAGCTAAGTCTCCGAGTGAGACTTTTAGTGCACACTCGGAGCGAGTTGTTTACTTAGGCGACTCTAGGTCGCAGCTAAGTCCCCGAGTGTGACTTTTGGTGCACACTCGGAGCGAGTTGTTTACTTAGGCGACTCTGGGTCGCAGCTAAGTCCCCGAGTGTGACTTTTGGTGCACACTCGGAGTTAGTTTTTTAGACCGGAGTCTGCAAACGCGGAAGAATTTTGAATCGGCAAGAAATTAATCCGCTTTGTATTACTTCGATGACATCTGTTCTTTACATTGTCTCTGTCGGCGGTTATGTGTAGAAGCGCTTCAGTAGATCTCCATTCCATGCTCGCGGCTCGTCTGTCTCCCTGTCGAGGTTGTAGAGTCGATACGCTCCGTTGTTCAGCACCTTAGAAATGATGAACGGTCCTTCCCAGGAGGGAGCCAACTTGTGTGGTCTCTATTGATCCACTCGGAGCACCAGGTCGCCTGCTTGGAACGTGCAGCTCCTGACGTGTCGCGCATGAAATCGCCGCAGATCTTGTTGATAAATTGTTGAACGGATCAATGCCATCTCGCGCTCCTCTTCTAAAAGGTCCACTCCGTCTTGCCTGGCTTGCTCTGCTTTGGCTTCGGAGAAGAGTTCGACTCTTGGAGAGTTGTGAAGCAAGTCACTCGGAAGGACTGCCTCTGCTCCATAAACGAGGAAAAACGGGGATCGTCATGTCGATCTATTCGGAGTTGTTCGGAGGCCCCACAGCACCGAAGGCAGCTCGGTGAGCCATGCGCCAGCGGCATGTCCAACTTCCCGCAGGAGTCGAGGCTTCAACCCTGGAAGAATGAGTCCATTCACCCGCTCCGCTTGTCCGTTTGTTTGGGGGTGCGCAACGGATGCAAAATCCACTCGGATACCTTGGCCTGCGCAAAAACCTTTGAACCTGTCCGAGTCAAAGTTTGTGCCATTGTCGGTGATTATGTTGTGTGGAACCCCGTATCTGGCGATGATGTCTCTGATGAACTTGATGGCCGTAAGGGCATCAAGCTTCTTGATTGGCTTGGCTTCAATCCACTTGGTAAACTTGTCGACTGCTACCAGCACATGGGTGAATCCTCCTTGGCATGTTCTGAATGGTCCGACTGTATCTAATCCCCACACGGCAGATGGCCAAGAAAGGGGAATTGTCTTCAGCGCGGACGTTGGCTTGTAGGACTTGTTTGAATAGAACTGACAACCTTTGCAATGGTCGACTATATCTTTTGCCATTTCATTCGCCTGCAACCAGAAGAAACCAGCTCTGAATGCTTTGGCGACGATTGCCCTTAAGGAGGCATGATGGCCGCAAGTTCCCGAGTGAATTTCTTCCAAAATTAACCGACCCTCCTCAGGAGAGATACACCGCTGAAGGACGCCTGAAACACTTTCTCTCTATAACTGGTCATCAATGACGGTGAAGGACTTCGACCTGCGAACGATCTGCCTAGCTTGGACCTCGTCTTCCGGTAACTCTTGCCTCAGGATGTACGCAATGAATGGCACAGTCCATTCGGGAATGACAGCTAGAATCTCCATGACCAGGTCGACCACAGCGGGAACCTCGACTTCAGTCTGATCTGTTGAGCTCTTCGGTTGCATAGGTTCTTCTGTAAAAGGATCTTCTTTTACCGAGGGGAGGTGTAAGTGCTCGAGGCAGACATCACTCAGGACAGGTCTCCGTGTGGATCCAATTTTGCCAATTCATCTGCTGCTTGGTTTTTCAGTCGGGGAACATGGTGAAGTTCCAGACCTTCGAACTTCTTTTCGAGCTTTCTTATTGCGTTGCAGTATGCAGTCATGGTGGGGTTCCTTACATCCCACTCCTTCATTACTTGATTAACCACTAGATCCGAGTCGCCATAGACCATCAGGCGACGGACGCCGAGTATGATGGCCATGCGCAACCCGTAAAGGAGAGCTTCGTACTCTGCTTCGTTGTTGGAAGAATCAAAATGGATCTGCAACACATACTTGAGTTTATCACCTTTCGGGGATATGAGCACTACGCCGGCGCCGGAGCCATTCAACATCTTGGACCCATCGAAGAACATGGTCCAATGAGCCGAGTAGATGTGAGTCGGTTGCTGTTGTTCTACCCATTCTGCTATGAAGTCAGCAAGAGCTTGAGACTTTATAGCTTTCTTGGCTTCGAACTTGATGTCGCAGTATAGCATCTCCATTGCCCACTTAGCCACTCGGCCTGATGCGCCCCGATTGTGGAGAATTTCCGACAACGGAGCATCAGATATGGCAGATACCGAGTGGTCTTGGAAATAATGAGCCACCTTCTTTGCAGTCATGTAGATCCCATAAATAAGCTTCTGATAATGGGGATACCTCTGCTTGGAAGGAGTCAGGACTTCGGAAACATAATATACTGGCCGCTGAACCTTGTATGCTTTGCCTTCTTCTTCGCGTTCGACTGTCAGAACGGTGCTGACGACTTGATTTGTAGCCGCAATGTACAAAAGAAGGGGCTCTTTACTGAGCGGGGCAGTAAGAACCGGCTGGGTGGAAAGCAGGGCTTTGAGGTCGTCGAATGCGGTTTGGGCTTCGTCTGTCCACTCGAAGGTATCCGACTTCTTCATGAGTCGGTACAGAGGTGACGCCTTCTCCCCGAGTCGAGCGGTAAACCTGCTCAAAGCCGCTGGGCAACCTGTGAGTTTTTGTACGTCATGTACTCTTACCGGCCGCTCCATTCGAACAATGGTCCCGATCTTTTCGGGGTTGACATCGATCCCTCGTTCAGAAACGAAGAAACCGAGTAACTTCCCGCTGGGAACGCCGAATGAACACTTGGCTGGGTTGAGCTTGATATGGTACCTACGTAGGTTGGCGAATGTTTCTGCCAAGTCAGTCAGCAGGTCGGAACCTTTGCATGACTTGACTATGATATCGTCCATGTATGCCTCCACATTTCGACCAATCTGGTCTAGGAGGCATTTTTGGATCATTCGCACAAAAGTTGCTCCTGCATTTTTCAAACCGAATGGCATAGTGATGTAACAGAAGCACCCGAATGGGGTGATGAAAGATGTTTTTAATTCATCTAGACCATACAGACGGATCTGATGATAGCCCGAATAGGCATCAAGGAAGGATAAGCGCTCGCAACCCGCAGTCGAATCAACGATTTGATCAATGCGGGGGAGCGGGAAGTGATCTTTCAGACAGACCTTATTAAGGTGCTTGAAATCGTTGCACATACGGAGAGACTTGTCCTTCTTGGGCACCATGACAACATTAGCGAGCCACTCGGAGTGGTCTACCTCGTGAATGAAGTTGGCTGCCAGAAGTTTAGCTACCTCCTCTCCGATTGCTTTTCTCTTGTGCGCGGCGGACCGACGCAAGCGTTCTCGGACGGGCCGAGCGGCAGGATCCACATGTAGTCGGTGCTCAGCCAACTCCCTGGGTACACCTGGCATGTCAGCAGGCTTCCATGCAAAAATGTCCCAGTTCTCACGGAGGAATTGGATGAGCTCGGCTTCCTATTTTGGATCAAGGGTGGTGGAGATGTTTGTTGGGGCGGCGGTGATGTCCGTAGGGCGGACGCTTACTTTCTTCGTGTCTCCCGCCGACTGGAATGCAGACTCGGAAGCGGGCTTCTTTGAACGCATCAGGTCGGCAGGGTCGGCAATCTTCTTGTACTCATCCAACTCGAGTACAGCCATCTGATGGTCTGCAATTTTCGACCCCTGCTGCAGACACTCCTCGGCCCGCTGCCGATTGCCCGTGACAGTAATCACACCTTTGGGACCAGGCATCTTCAGCTTCAAATATATGTAACATGGACGGGCCATGAAACGTACGTATGCCGGACGGCCCAGAATGGCATGGTATGCACTCTGGAAGTCTACCACCTCGAATGTTAACTTCTCTTTGCGGAAGTTCTTGTCAGAGCCGAAAACAACATCCAACGCAAGCTGGCCGAGTGATTTGTCCTTTCTTCCTGGGACAACTCCATGGAATTGCATACTGCTCTCGCTAAGTCTGGACATCGGAATGCCCATTCCCTTGAGAGTATCGGCGTACATGATATTCAAGCCGCTGCCGCCATCCATGAGGACTTTGCGCAGCCGAACTCCTTCCACCACCGGGTCGACGACCAGAGCTTGCCTCCTTGGGGTGGGTACGTGTGCTGGGTGGTCTGACTGATCAAAAGTGATTGCAGTCTGTGACCACTTGAGGAACGTGGGAGTGGATGGGGTTGCCATGTTTACCTCCCTGTTGACCAGCTTCAGTCGACTTTTGCTTTCTACATCAGCAAAAATCATTAGCGTTGCATGGACTTGAGGGAACGGATCCTCCTTGTCTTCATCATCTTGCTCGGTGTCTTTCTCACTCGGCTCTCCTTCACCGAATCCTTGGATCAGGAGGCGACACTGCTGAGTGGTATGTTTCGGCAATATGACATTGCCTTCTTCATCCGTCTTCATGTGGATTGGACACGGTTGATCTAGGATGGAATTTCCTGACTGTTTCTTCTTGGGGGTGTACTGTGGTTTCCCCTTGCCTTTGAACTTAGTGTTTATAACGACTGCCGCCTTTGCTTGCGGAGTGGATTGGGCTTTCTGTTTGTGCTTCCGACTGTTGCTCCCATCTCCGTCGGCGACTGACTTATGCTTGCCGCTACGTATGCGGTCCTCCTCTTCACCATTCGCATAGCGCGCGGCTATCTCCATCATCTTGCTCATGGAGATGTCGCATGTCCGGCCAAACTTCAGGTATAGATCTGTGTACCGAACGCCTGCCTTGAAGGCGCAGACCGCTTGGTGTTCTGTAACATTCTCCACCATGTGGTAGAGGGTTGTCCAGCGCTGGATGAAATCGCGCAAGGGCTCATTTTGCTTCTGGACATAGTCCTGAAGCTCTGTGAGACCAGCAGGGCGTTTGCACGTACCCTCGAAGGTCCTGATGAACACTCGGGACAGATCTGCCCAACTGTAAATGCTTGATGGAGCTAACTGGTTTAGCCAAGCTCGAGCCGAACCGTCGAGCATCAGTGGGAGATGTTTCATGGCGACATGGTCATCTCCGCCGCCGATCTAGACTGCCACTCTGTAGTCGTCTAACCAAGTTTCTGGTTTGGACTCTCCTGTGAATTTGCTGATTCCTGTCGCCAATCGGAAGTTGGGAGGGATGTCAGCCGAGCGAATGGCCCGATTGAAACACTCGGGACCAGAAACGACGGTCCTGCTTCCACTCGGACGGTCTCTATCGTGACCATCACGGTGGGCTCGACTTCTACCAACCTTCTTCTGAGTGATATACCCTCTTGCATCAGGCCTTTGATCATGCGCGCCACCGCCCGAACGATGATCATCGTAATGCCGGGGTCCGTAAGGCCCACTCCACGGAGGAGTACGCGAACGGCGACGATCTTCGGGATGAGACCGAATGGAAAGCGGATTCCGACTCGGGTCCCTGGAACGGCTACCCCCTCTGCGTCGCTGGTGAGAGTCGGGACTGAAAACCGACCGATGTGTGTTCACTTGAACGGAACTGTTGTGGATCTTGTTGTGCGACTGGGAGACCGCCAAGTTTTGCTGCTGCGCCGTATGTAACAAGGCATGGATCTACTCGATTCCTCTACCAGCCTCCGAATCAGTCGGCTGGAGAGAATCAGCGATCCTGGCGGCTGCAGCCAAGTTGAGGATGGGTGTGCGGAACACCTCGACGTTGCTCTATCGAGTGCGTCGACTGGAAGAACGAAGGTGCTGGCGACGAGTGCCGGATTACAGCAAGTGCCAACCCCTGTACCAGTGGTTAAGGGCGGCTTATATAGAGTGCGCTGCCCTTCATAATGGCCCGGTGGACAGGGGTGGAGTAGTGGCAAGTAAAGGCTGGCGTTACTGGTAACATAAGCCTTAAATGCTAGTTATGGTGTATGAAAACGTATGACCGTTGCCCTCCTGGGAGGTTACGACGCAAAGAGTGGATTCCAGTCGGTACGTTAGATATGCTCCGAGTGGATCGTCGCCGACTGGATGATGAGGGCGTCCTTAGTTCAGTTGGAACTGTCTAAGGGCCTTGTCCTCTATGAAGGGTAGTCCTTGGGTAGCACCTATAGGGCAGACCTATGACCCTACCCTAGGACTATAACCCCATCAGTTGCTTTCAGTTCTCACTTGGCAAACAATCTATAAGGGATTGACAACCCCTTCATAGCGTTGGGTGCAAGCTTTTGTGTTTGTGCAGGATCTTGAGATACTCTTCCACCGGATTGATACCTTGGTTCTCAAACTGAGGGAAATACTTACCGTCGCTGTGCTACATCACCATTTCCGCTTCGAGGGAACACCAACGCAAGGCTCCAAGGACACGGGGGAAATCATTTGCATACTTGCCTAGGAAGTCCCTCAAGGCGTAGCTGTAGCTGAAGGATTCCTGGTGCCGTCGACACAACTATTTCTGGCGTCGTTGCAAGGGATACACAGCAAACATCAGAAGTATTTCTCGCGCCGTTGCCGGGGAGGAGAAATCAAGATCTATCCAAGTAGGTCTCACAAACTCTGCTCTTGCATTTACTTTTGTTGCCAGTTGCCTCTCGTTTTCCTCTCCCCCACTTCACATTTGCCGTTTTCATTCGCCTTTCTCCTTCACCGTTTTCTTTTGCCCTTGCCGTTTTTCCTTTGTCGGTTTCTTGCTTGCTTGTGTGCTTGTTTGTTCGTTGAAGACATCATGTCTGAAAACACCAAACTTTGCAACTTCTCAAGCACTAATAATAATGATTTTATTAGTACTCCGATTGCTCCCGCCACTAGTGCGGAATCGTATGAAATCAACGCAGCTCTGCTGAATCTTGTTATGAAAGAGAAATTCTCTAGCCTTCCTAGTGAAGATACCGCATCCCATCTCAATACCGTCATTGAGCTTTGTGATATGCAAAAGAAAAGAGATGTTGATAATGACGTGATTAAGTTGAAACTTTTTCCTTTCTCGTTGCGAGATCGCGCAAAAACTTGGTTTTCTTCTTTGCCTAAAAATAGTATCGATTCTTGGGATAGGTGCAAAGATGCTTACATATCCAAGTATTTTCTGCCGGCTAATATTCTCTCCTTACGTAATGATATCATGAATTTCAAGCAACTTGGTCATGAACACGTTGCACAATCTTGGGAGAGGATGAAGCTTATGATTAGAAATTGTCCTGCTCATGGCTTGAGTTTGTGGATGATTATACAAATCTTTTATGCTGGCTTGAATTTCGCTTCTCGCAATATCTTGGACTCCGCCTCAGGTGGAACGTTCATGGAAATCACGTTAGGAGACTCTACAAAACTCCTAGACAATATCATGACCAACTACTCTCAGTGGCACACTGAAAGGTCGCCTGCTAGCAAAAAGGTGCACGCTATAGAAGAGATTAACTCGCTTAGTGCTAAGATGGACGACTTGATGAATATGGTTGCTAGTAGAAACGCTACCGTAGATCCTAATGACATGCCACTATCTTCTTTGATTGAGAGTAGCAATGCTAGTTTGGATGTGAATTTCGTTAGTAGGAACAATTTTGGCAACAACAATGCTTTTAGAGGAAACTATGTTCCTAGGCCTTTTCCTTGTAACTCCTCTAACAATTATGGCAATTCCTATGGCAACACTTATGGAAATCACAAAAAATTACCCTCTGATCTAGAGAGTAATATCAAAGAGTTCATCAACTCTCAAAAGATTTTCAATGCGTCCATAGAGGAAAAACTACTCAAAATAGACGATTTGGCTAAGAACGTTGATAGGATGTCTTGTGATATTGATGCTTTGAAAGTTAGATGCGCTCCTCCCAAGATCAACCTGGATGAAACTTTGAAAGCTATGCGTATCTCCATGAATGAGAGTAAAGAAAGAACCGCCAAAATTCGCGCTAGACATGAATGGTTTAAAAGGGTGCGTTCTAGTGATGCAAATCACGAAGATCTTAAAGTGCTTGGTGTGTCTCCTCTTGAATCTTTCTTTTCGCGTGCCAAACCTACTTATGGAGGGGCTGGATATGAATCCACTTTGGTTGAAAAATGCCCCAATGATTCGGAGTCCACCTATCTTGATGATAAAGGTGTGGAGAGTGGAGTAGAAGAAGTCAAAATTTTGGGTAGTAATGAAACTCCCACTTTGGATTTCAAGGAATTCAATTATGATAATTGCTCCTTGTTTGAATGCATTTCTTTGATGCAATCCATTGCAAACTCTCCACATGCTTATAGCCAAAGCAAAGCCTTTACCGCGCATATCGTAGATGCTATGATGAAATCTCTTGAAGAGAAGCTCGAACTAGAAGTCTCTATACCTAAAAAACTTCATGATGAGTGGGAACCTACCATCAAAATCAAGATCAAAAATGAGTGCAATGCTTTGTGTGATTTGGGTGCTAATGTTTCCGCGATTCCAAAGTCTTTATGTGATATTCTTGGTTTTCATGAGATTGAAGAGTGTTCTCTTAATTTGCATCTTGCGGATTCTACCGTCAAGAAGCCCATGGGGAGGATCGATGATGTTCTTATTGTTGCAAATAAGAACTATGTACCCGTGGATTTCATTGTACTTGACATAGATTGCAATCCTTCATGTCCCATTATTCTTGGTAGACCTTTCCTAAGGACTATTGGTGCTATCATCGATATGAAGGAAGGGAATATTAGATTTCAATTTCCCTTAAAGAAGGGCATGGAGCACTTTCCTAGAAAGAAAATAAGATTGCCTTATGAATCTATGATGAGGGCTACCTATGGTTTGAGCACCAAAGATGACTATACGTGATTCCATCACTTTCGCCTAGCTAAGGGCGTTAAACAAAAGCGCTTATTGGGAGGCAACCCGACGAATCTATCCTTTTTCTTTCTGTTTTGTGTTTTCCACACTTTCATAATTCTGTTATGATTGTGTTTTTTGTGTTTCTGTTTGCGTTTGTGCCAAGCAAAACCGTTATGATTAGTCTTGGGGATGATCGTTTGGTCATGCTGGAAAAGACAGAAACTTTCTGCTCACGAAAAGAATTTTCATTTTTTTATGTAAGAGCTTTTGAGTTGATTTTTTTGTGCTGATTTCTACGCAAATTATTCAGACTGTCGTAATTTTTCAGAATTTTTTAAGTACCAGAGGTATACAAAACATATAGATTGCTACAGACTGGTCTGCTGTTAACAGATTCTGTTTTTGTTGTGTTGGTTGCTTATTTTGATGAAATTGTGGATAGTATCGGAGGGCATTAGCCATGTAAGATTGAAAGTACAGTAACCCAACATCAGAACAAGTAGAATTTAAGTTTGTTACGGTACCTAAGGAAGTGGTGATTTGCTTTCTTGTACTAATGTTATCACGAGTTTCTGTTTAAGTTTCGTGTTGTGAAGTTTTCAAGTTTTGGGTGAAGTTCTTATGGACAAGAAGATAAAGACTGGCAAGAGCTCAAGCTTGGGGATGCCCAAGGCACCCCAAGAGATTCAAGGATGTCGTAAAAGCCTAAGCTTGGGGATGCCCCGGGAAGGCATCCCCTCTCTCGTCTTCAATCCATCGGTAACGTTACTTGGGGCTATATTTTTATTCACCACATGTTATGTGTTTTTGCTTCGAGCGTCTTGTATCGTAGGAGTCTTTTATATTTTTTTTGTGTCACAATCATCCTTGCTGCACACCTAGAGAGAGAGACATGCACTCACCGTGATTTTGTCGAGCTTCAGTTATATCTTTTGGTAGACAATTCAGCTCACATGTGCTTCACTTATATCTTTTGAGCTAGATACTTTTGCTCTGTGTGCTTCACTTATATCTTTTAGAGCACATCGGTGCATGGCTTGGTAGTGGATCTATGCTTTGAAAGTAGTCTCAAAAGGGGTAGTTATCCAAAGGGATACGAAAACTTCCACCTTCATGTGCATTGAATAGTTAGAGAAGTTTGATTCATCTCAATTAGTTTTGAGTTGTGGTTATGGTAATATTGAAGTCATGCTAGTAAGGTGTTGTGGATCTAGAAATACTTGTGTTGAAGTTAGTGATTCCCGTAGCATGCACGTATGGTGAACCGCTATGTGATGAAATCCGAGCATGATTAGTCTATTGATTGTCATCCTTTGCGTGGCGGTCGGGATCGTGCGATGGTTTATACCTACCAACCCTTCCCCTAGGAGTATGCGTCAAATGCTTTGTTTCAATTACTAATAAAACTTTTGCAACAAGTATATGAGTTCCTCATGACTAATGTTGAGTCCATGGTTTATATGCACTTTCACCTTCCACCATCACTATCTTCTTAGTGTCGTGCAACTTTCGCCGGTGCACAAAACCCACCATTAGCCTTCCTCAAAACAGCCACCATACCTACCTACTATGGCTTTTTCAAAGTCATTCCGAGATATATTGCCATGCAACTACTACCATGATATGTGCCACCACGTCTACATTGCCTTTGCACGATCGTAAGATAGCTAGCATGATGTTTCCATTGATGTCTATGCCATGCTAGATCATTGCCACGGTACACTACCGAAGGCATTCCATTAGAGTCATAGTTGCTCTAAGTTTTGAGTTGAAAGTGTGATGATCATCATTATTGGAGCATTGTCCCATGTGAAGAAATAAAAGAGGCCAAAGAAGCCCATAAAAAAAAGAGGCCAAAGAGCCCACCAAAAAAATGAGAGAAAAAGAGAGAAGGGACAATGCTACCACTTTTTCCACACTTGTGCATTTTGAGCACCATGATCTTCATGATTGAGAGTCTCTCGTTTTGTCACCACCATATAGCTAGTGGGAAATTCTCATTATATAACTTGGCTTGTATATTCCAATGATAGGCTTCCTCAAAATTGCATTAGGTCTTCGTGAGCAAGGAAGTTGGATGCACACCCACTAGTTTTCTTTAAGAGCTTTCACATACTTGTAGCTCTAGTGCATCATTTGTATGGCAATCCCTACTCATTCACATTGATATCTATTGATGAGCATCTCCACAGCTCATTGATATGCCTAGTTAATGTGACTATCTTCTCCTTTTTGTCTTGCAACCCCCACCACATTCCACAACATCTATAGTGCTATAACCATGGCTCACGCTCATGTATTGCGTGAGAGTTGAAAAGGTTTGAGAAAGTAAAGGTCTAAAACAATTACTTGGCCAATACCGGGGTTGTGCATGATTTAAATTCGTTGTGCAATGATGATAGAGCATAGCCAGACTATATGCTTTTGTAGGGATAACTTTCTTTTGGCCTTGTTATTTTGAAAGTTCATGATTACTTTGCTAGTTTGCTTGAATTATTATTGTTTCCATGTCAATAGCAAACTATTGTTTTGAATCTAATGGATCTGAACATTCACGTCACATAAGAGGAATTACAAAGGATGCCTATGCTAGGTAGCATGAAAGCATCAAAAATTCATTCTTATCACTTCCCTACTCGAGGACGAGCAGGAGTTAAGCTTGGGGATGCTTGATACGTCTCAAACGTATCTATAATTTTTGATGTTTTCACGCTGTTATCTTGCCTTCTTTGTATGTTTTATGTACCTTTTTTTTATCTTTTTGGGACTAACTTATTAATTCAGTGCCAAGTGTCAGTTCCTGTTTTTCCGTGTTTTTGACTCTTTTCAGATCTGATTTTGGAACGGAGTCCAAACGGAAGAAAAACCCCGAAATGAATTTTTTCCCGAATGGAAGAAGTCCAGGGGGCTCTTGGGCCAAGCCAGGTTGGCTCCAGGGAGCCCACAAGCCCCCACTCCGCCACCAGGGGGAGGCGGCGGTGGGCAGGCTTGTGGCCTCCTTGGCCGCCCCCTAACCTAGGTCTTTGGCCTATAAATTCCCAAATATTCCGCAAAAATTCAGGAGAGCCTCGAAAATACTTTTCCGCCGCCGCAAGCTTCCGTTTCCGCGAGATCTCATCTGGAGACCCTTCCCGGCGCCCTGCCGGAGGGGGCTTTGGAGTTGGAGGGCTTCTTCATCATCATCATCGCCCCTCCAATGAATCATGAGTAGTTTACTTCAGACCTATGGGTCCATAGTTAGTAGCTAAATGGCTTCTTCTCTCTCTTGGATCTTCAATACAAAGTTCTCCATGATCTTCATGGAGATCTATCCGATGTAATCTTCTTTGGCGGTGTGTTTGTCGAGATCCGATGAATTGTGGACTTGTGATCAGATTATCTATGATATATATTTGAGTCTTTGCTGATTTCTTATATGCATGATTTGATATCCTTGCAAGTCTCTCCGAGTCTTGGGTTTTGTTTGGCCAACTAGATCTATGATTCTTGCAATGGGAGAAGTGCTTGGTTTTGGGTTCTGCCATGTGGTGACCTTTCCCAGTGACAGTAGGGGCAGCAAGGCACACATCAAGCAGTTGCCATCAAGGGTAAAATGATGGGTTTTTTATCATTGGTTTGAGATTATCCCTCTACATCATGTCATCTTGCTTAAGGCGTTATTCTGTTCTTATGGACTTAATACACTAGATGCATGCTGGATAGCGGTCGACGTGTGGAGTAATAGTAGTAGATGCAGAAAGTATCGGTCTACTTGTTTCGGACGTGATGCCTATAGAAATAATCATTGCATAGATATCGTCACGACTCTGCACAATTCTATTGATTGCTCGACAGTAATTTGTTCACCCACCGTCTACTTGCTTTCATGAGAGAAGCCACTAGTAAACACTACGGCCCCCGGGTCTATTCACATCCATCATTTACATCTCCGCTTTTACTTTGCGTTGTTACTTTGTTGCTTTCAATTCTCACTTGGCAAACAATCTATAAGGGATTGAGAACCCCTTCATAGCGTTGGGTGCAAGCTTTTGTGTTTGTGCAGGATCTTGAGATACTCTTCCACCGGATTGATACCTTGATTCTCAAACTGAGGGAAATACTTACCTTCGCTGTGCTACATCACCCTTTCTGCTTCGAGGGAACACCAACGCAAGGCTCCAAGGCCACGGGGGAAATCCTTTGCATACTTGCCTAGGAAGTCCCTTAAGGCGTAGCCGTAGCTGAAGGATTCCTGGTGCCGTCGACACAACTATTTCTGGCGTCGTTGCAAGGGATACACAGCAAACATCAGAACACAAAGCTTATTGGGCAATCAAAGAGCTCAACTTTGATTTCAAACTTTCCGGTGAGAAGCGATTGTTTGATATCAGCTCGTTAGATGAATGGAGAGCCCGGGCATACGAGAATGCCAGGTTGTTCAAGGAAAAGGTTAAGGGATGGCACGACAAACGAATACAGAAACAAGAGTTCAATGTAGGTGATTATGTCTTGCTATACAATTCTCGTTTGATATTCTTTGCAGGCAAGCTTCTCTCTAAATGGGAAGGTCCCTATGTTATCGAGGAAGTATATCGTTCCGGTGCCATCAAAATCAATAACACGGAGGAAATTTTCCTAGAGTGATAAATGGGCAAAGAATCAAGCATTACATCTCTAGTACTCCCATAAATGTTGAGACCAATATCATCAATGTCATAATTCCAGAGGAGTACATAAGGGATGTTTATCAGCCAGTTTCAGACCTTGAAAACGAAGATGTATCTGTTTCGGTAAGAAATTGGACTCCGATACTTTTCCAATAGGAAATTTCTTCCGTTTTGGAATTTTTGGAAAATTAGAAAAATAAAAAGCAGTCCAGAGAGCGAACGAGGCAGCCACAAGCCTTGCCACCGCCCCCTACCCCCCTAGTGGCAGAGGGAAAGCTTGTGGGAACCTCGTGTGCCTCCCGGACTCTGTTTTCTTGCGGAGAATTCCTTCTGGCCCAGAAAAAATCAATATATAGTCACCCGAAGGTTTTGATCTCCGTATTGCATAGTTTTTCTTTCTTTTTGTTTCGAGCTTGTTTCTGTGACAGATCTAGATCATCATGACTTCCCCAAACGCTCCTAAGGACAAGATCTTCGAGAAGGTCATCAATCCCTACCCCACGGAAGTGCTGAAACACCCTCAATCTATCAAGATGAGCGAAGGGATGTTGCACATCCGTGATGTTGAGGGGCCTAAGAAGACCGGAAGCATGGAGACGAGGCTCGAAGCAATGGAGCAACGAGTCTTCAAGTGCCAAGGGATGGTGGAGCGTGGACTCAACGCCAACCACACAATGATCACAGAGTTCACTAGCAATCACAAGATGGATGCCATTGATATTGGGAAACACCTCTCCAGGCTCTATGATAGGGTTGATCAACTTCAGGGCCAGATCTATGACCTGCAGAATCAAAAGTGTGAGTATGAGTACAGATTTAAATCAATAAGGTTGGCTGCAGATTTGAGGATTCCGGCGACTCGTTCATCCTGCCATGATGGAGCACCTATGCCTTGGAAGACGGAGGATCATACTACTCCGACAACAACACCACCATCACCACCAAAGGAAGACAACTAAGCATTGGTATGGGCAATCCCTTTGGCTTATGTCAAGCTTGGGGGAGTTGCCCTGGTATCGTATCACCTTTACATCTTTTGCTATTACCTTTGTTTTAGTTCTTTCCTTTTCAGTTTTTATTTCTTCTCTTAGAGGAATAAGTCTTTAGTTTTTAGTTTGAGTCTTTTGCTTTTGTCTCTCCCCCGATGCATTCGAGCTTACGAGCTATATAATAAAGAGTGTCTTAGTCAAGGGCTTTGCTTTGTGCCATGATCAAAAGTATGAAAAGAACGATAGCATGAAAGATCATGAGACGATCTTATGGAAAGTGATAACTTCACTTATGACACGTATGATGATTGAAACTTGTTGAGAATAAATCAACATAGACCTCAGTCATTGTTGCAATTAATAAGAAGTAATAAAGAAAGAGAGGTTCACATATAAATATATCATCTTAGACACTTTTTGCAATTGTGAGCACTCACCAAACTATTACATGCTTAGGAGTAGATGTTGGACAAGGAAGACACCATAATGAATTGTGTTTGCTTGGTTCCAAACAATGTTATATGATTAGAGATCCCTTAGAATGTGACGATTGCTTCCACCTCATATTAGCCAAAACTCGCGCACCAAGTAGAGATACTACTTGTGAATCCATAAACCTCCAACCCAGTTTTGCCATGAGAGTCCACCATACCTACCTATGGATTGAAT